>NC_140486.1:99176099-99776099 GCF_964271855.1 Acomys minous | reverse complement strand
AGTTGTAGGGCTCCACTACAGCTGTGGACACTTGTGGGGCTGGGTAGATGGAGAACTCCAGCTTGGACTTCTTGCCATAGTCGACAGAAAGCCGCTCCATCAGCAGAGAGGTGAAGCCGGAGCCAGTGCCTCCTCCAAAGCTATGGAATACTAGGAAGCCCTGAAGTCCCGTGCATTGATCAGACTGAAAGGCAAGGAGGAAAGAGCAATATAGGCAAGGGAAAGGCCTGAGGAAGTTTCTTCTAGTTTAATGAGGCCTAAAATAGCTCAGATGTTAGGGCAAAGGCTGTCCCCTAACAACAACAAATTCTGAAACAGCTAGAAATGATCCCAGAAATGGATCTGAAGAAACACTTTCCCTGAGCAGAGTCCAAAGCCCCTCCCCACCCCACCCCCGCCAAGCTGTAGTCTCACCAGCTTTCTGATCCGGTCCAGTACTGGGTCGATGATCTCCTTGCCAATGGTGTAGTGGCCACGGGCATAGTTGTTGGCTGCATCTTCTTTGCCAGTGATAAGCTGCTCTGGGTGGAAGAGCTGGCGGTATGGGCCATTTCGGATCTCATCTGAAAGACCACATTCACATTGCTAGGGCAAAACCACAGGGCTATGCTCGGCCGAGACCTTCCTCCTCCCCACCCTCAGAGTGGAGACTAAGATAAGTGTAAGAGCTACGTTATCCTTCTGCCAGGGTGGGCTCAGCATTCTTCTTCAGCTTCTAATAAAGCCAAGAGGCTTCACGATCACAAAAACCCAGTCAAGACACTCTTTAAGAGAGACACTCTCCACTTTCCACAGTCCCCCCTTCCCTCCCCCACCCCCCCAGCTCACCAATGACAGTAGGCTCCAGATCCACAAAGACTGCCCGAGGCACATGCTTTCCAGCTCCAGTTTCACAGAAGAAGGTGGTGAAGGAGTCATCCCCGCCACCAATGGTCTTATCACTGGGCATCTGCCCATCAGGCTGAATCCCATGTTCCAGACAGTAGAGCTCCCAGCAGGCATTGCCCATCTGGACACCTGCCTGCCCCACATGGACTGAAATGCACTCACGCTGGGGGGGATACAGAGAAGGTCACAGTGTAAGTGCCACATCCACAACCCCCCCCACACACACACTTCATAAGGTTCCCTCCCACCCTGTTGCCTATTAGCTAAATGACTCAGTTGGTATAAAAGTACAGTAAGGTTGGGGCTGACAGAGGTCAAAAGCAGCTGGCAGGCTCTCCAGTATTCTAAGCACAGGGCTCCCCAGAAGTCCGGTAAGGCAGTCAGACCCCTTGGCCTAGTTCTTGGTAGAGAATTTATTAAGTGAGAGAGAACTGCATAATCCTGTTACAGTCACAGGATACTCAGAGAGGACAGAGAGGGCATGCACACAGGACAGGCAGGGCTGCAGCAACCATGGGTGGAGGTGGAGCAGAAACGGAGATAACCGACTGACTGACTTTCCGGCTGCTTCTAGAAATACGTTTTACAATTTATAGCCAGCAGCCTCCTACTTGGTTAAGCTTTGCCTTGAAGATCAACTAAAATTTCTTACAACACTTTCCCCTTCTTTCCTGTGGGCAAAAAGGTGTCTCAACCTTCCATCTGGTATCAACTGACCATTCTGGCCATCCGGATGCCGGAACCCCCCACTTTAAATCCCATCTGGCCCTGGGGGGATCAATCCCATCTGGCTCCTCTCCCCACCTCCACCCCCACACTCTGCGTTGCTTCACCACCTCCATCCTCCGCCTCAGCCCGCACGGAAATAGCAGCGATAATGCGGGGAAGCGCTGACGGCAGGTGCGGGCAATACAGGTATACTGGAGCCCAGGCAGCCTGCAGCTCCGTTCAGGCGGTCCATAATTTAACCCCTGCAGCACCAAAGTCTGTAGGACCCGCGCGCCACCCTTTCCACAACCAAATTGTGTGTGTGTGTGTGTGTGTGTGTGTGTGTGTGTGTGTGTGTGTAGGCACACGACAATGTCTAAATACTCAGAAAAGGAAGCGGAACCTGCTAGGGGGCCCTTGAGGAAACCCGTCTTGCCGCACCAGGCAAGGGGAACGCCATCTGTACCTGGGCCCTATGTCTGTTCTCCCACTGGAGACTTTCCAGTTATTTCCCAGCCGAAAGCCCGGATTGGGTTTCTGCCCCCGCTCCGGGGCTATAAATACAACCCCCTTCATACACCTCTTTCCCCTCCCCCGCCAACCTGGCCTCGGCCGGGGCTGTCGATCAGCGCCAGCTGTCTCTGCCCGTCCCTCTGGGCACCCGCGCTCCCGTAGGAGGGGCCCAGTGGCCTGCCGATGCCGAACCCCATTCCCGCCACCCCTCCTGGCTCAGAAGGGGGTGCTGAGTCACGTAGGGGGGGTGTAGGTGGGAAAGAGGCACACAGAGGAAAATGGGGTGCGGTACCAAGTAACCCCTTCCACCAGCCGGAGCTAAGCACGTGTTCAAGCAGTTCCAGGGATTCAGGGAGTAGGGAAGGGTGAAGGGGGCAGCCGGGGGCAACCATGCAGGTCTTCTGCCGCTGGAGGAGAGAGGACTGGGTGCAGGACCGCGTGACTCCCCTCAGGAGGGTTGGGGCACAGACGCTTGGTACGGCAGGAAGGCACTACATGAGGGCTCCTCTCTGCTGGTGAACAAGCACCCTCTCCCGGTTCTCAGACTCTGAAGGTGGACAGCACACTAGGCCAAAGTCACCAGGAGGGGTGGGGGAAGTGCAAAACTCCTGCATCTCCTGGAGACTCGGAATGCTAAGGGAAGGGTCCTCAGCATCTCTAGAGAAAGGTTCCCCCAAAGGAGCGGGGGCATTTATTTACAGGATCAAAGAGATCTCGGTGGGGGCCTCACTCACCATGATGAGTCTAGGTTGTGCGTCTCACGTAGAGTCGGGGTCACGGGTCTCGGTGAGATCTGCGGAGCTGCAGTGCCGCACCACCCTTATAGGCAGGAGGCGGGACCCGCGCACTCAGCCCGCCCACCATGGGGCGGGGTGGTCTAAAAACTACACCCACCTCAGGGAAGGTAGCCACTAGTGAAGCCAAATCGGATCCCCACCCACTGCCACGCCAGATTTCCCTCACCTGTCGGGTTTGGGTTAGAAGCAGCGGCCCATTTTCGTTCCTAGTTTTGAGTCCCGAATTCCGAAGGCCCGAAGCAGGGACGCAGGGTGTGGTGGCAGGGCGTGTCTCGACTGCACCTGCGTAATGCGGACGCCCATACTGCAGGAGTTCGGATTTAGGGCGGATGAGGTTCAAACAATCCTTTAGAAGAGGCTGTCCTAGACCTTCTCTGGGGTCTTCCCAGCGTAGCCTCTCGGGCTCAGGCGAGCTGGGTTTTGGGAGCTGGTCGTCCGAGACCCCCTTAGAGCAGACCGCCGCCTGTTGGTCCCCGGCCGAGATGACAGGCTTTCGCCCACACCTGTGGGAGGCCGAGGACCGAGAACTACAGAGCCTGAGCCCCAGGGTGCCGATCCTGTAAACTGTTCCGCAGCGCGGAGCCGAGTAGCCAATCTGTGAGGACTGACGCGAGAATCTGCCACCTCTCACCGGCCACCGCTGGTCAGTGGCTCCGTCATTTGCGCCGTCACTATTAGTGAGCCCTAACCACGACCGCCTGACTGCTGCGGTGGAGCACACCGGACCGCCCTATGTAACCTTGGGCTAGTGACTTAGCCTTAAGAGCCGAAGAGATTTCTCCTATATTTTCGATTTCCTACTAGGACAGGCCTTTCTAAAAGCTATTTCTGCTTTCTCAGATTTACATTGCTTCTACCGGGAAAATCCCTGAGGCAGAGCTCAGGTGCTGATTTTTATGGCCTTAAGAAATCTGACTCCCAGCCGCTGGGCAGTGGTGGCCGCACGCCTTTAATCCCAGTACTTGAGAGGCAGAGGCAGGCGGAACTCCGTGAGTTCGAGGCCAGCCTGGTCTTAAAAAGTGAGTCCAGGACAGCCAAGGCTACACAGAGAAACCCTGTCTCGAAACAACAACAACAAAATAAATAAATAAATAGATAAATAAATAAAAAGAAAGAAAAGAAAAGAATTCTGACTCCTGCCCGGGCTTTAATCCTAGCACTCAGGAGGCAGGGGCAAGCAGATCACTGTGAGTTCGAGGCCAGCCTGGTCTACAATGTGAGTGCAGGACAGCCAAGGCTACACAGGGAAACCTGTCTCGAAAAACCAAAAAAAGAAAAAAAGAAAGAAATCTGACTCCCAGGCCAGTCATCACTTGGAAAAAATTCGCCAGCCTTTCTTCCCATCCTCTTCTAAGGGACAGGCCTGTTTGACAACATAACAGTACTATAAAATATACAGTGATGGCAACTTTCTATCAACAAAGTAGCTAGTGGCATTTGACTTAGAGAAGACATAGAAAAGAATACAGTAAATTTCACAAGCTCTCTCTTCCGGGTTCTTGCCATCTGGTTAGAATCCAGGCTCATCTGGAGAGGCTGAGTGTGTAGTTCAGTTGGTAGCACCCTTGTCCGTCGCTAGTCATTTGTGAAGTCCTGGGTTCCATCTCTAGAGCCAAGGGTGGGGGAGGGGCTCGTTCATAAATAGAAGATGGACAAGGGCATCTGGTTAGGCTGCTCCCAAACATGGGCCATGGTCCGAGCAGAGGATGGAGCCTTGCTGCTCACAGGACACAGTGGCCACCTTGCAGACCTTCTCTTGTCCCCTTAAGTACTCATAGAGCAAGAGGGGCATAAAAGATCTAAAGTATCAGGCAAAACTCTAAACTTGTTTGCCCTTCAGCTTTAGGTCTTTATTTTTTAAAACTGAGGTGACCGTTTCAGTTATGAGGACCAGACACGCCCAGCAGAGCAACGTACAAGAACCACCTGGGTTCTCACAACCCCCCCACAGCCCCCCACAACCCCCCCCCACAACCCCCGCAAGGAAAATGAAAATGGGAGGGAGGGGGAGGAGCAAATCACAGACATCCTTAAGTCTCAACAGCCCATTCCACAAGCAACGTCTGGGAGTAGGGAACAATCTAGACTCACCCCTGGGTCTGAGCAATTGGAAAGGCGAGTGCTTAAAGGGAATCTGGCTAAGGAGTCAGGAGAGGGCAGGCAAGGCTGTCTGGGGGCTGGGGTGGGGGGTGGGGGGTGCGCTGTACCCTGCCTTAGCAAGTAGCTCTTCTTCTTTCCTGCTACACCATCTGTCCAAGCTATGCTCTCCTCCTTCCTGCATACCTGAGGTCACCTCCCAGCAGGCTCGTGGCGGTCTACTGTGAGTCCCTATAGCACATCCCCCACACTGCTATGACCTCTGCCTCCCAAACACAAACCTGCTGGCCACTGTGCCTAAAATAGTGCCGTTGTCTTTGAGGCCTTTCTTGTTCCCGGAGCTCATCTTGCCCTAGTCTTTCCCTCTCACCTTCTGTTGCTTGGAACACACTAGGCTTACTACTGTCTAGGTTGTTACTGTTTACTGTCCCATCTCAAACTGCTGAGCTATTCGGCTAGGAGCACCATTTCCAGGTTTTGCTATAGCCAACAACGCTTCAATTGGGTCTCGGTTGTAATTTTTTTTTTTCTTTTTGAGACAGGGTTTCACTATGTAGCTTTGGCTGACCTGGAATTCAGTATGTAAACCAGCCTGGCCTTGAACTCACGGAGGTCTGCTCCCAAGTGCTGGGTATTAAAGGTGTGGGCCAGCACACATGGCTGCAATATCATCTTCTTAGAGAATTATTCCTTCTTCAATCTCAAACAGTAGCCTCCCATCTCTTTGTTTCTTTACCTTGTGTTTATGTTTTATTTTAATAGATAAAATATATAAAAATAAAACAATAACTTATAAATAATAAAATATTATATTTTGTATTGGTTTATATTACTATTACTATCACTCTGTTGTGTGTGTGTGTGTGTGTGTGTGTGTGTGTGTGTGCACATGTGCCATGGTGAGTGTGTAGAGGTCACAGGACAACTTCCAAATAGGTTTTCTCCTTCTACCATGGGATCTAGGGGTCAAACTCAGGTCATCAGGTTTGTTCAGTCCGTGGTTTTATCTGCTGAGTCATCTCGTTGGCCCTTTGAGTTTTATGTTTATTGTCTGTCTTCTCCAAGGAAGGTACAAGTTCCTTAAAAAGACTTTTTTGTCTGCTACTGTACCCCTAGAACCCAGGCCAGTGTTTTGGCATGTAATGACTACCCAATAGTATTTGTTAAAGGAATTAACAATATTGACTGCTTCTTACTTTATAACTTAGATAACATTTATATGCTTTAAAAAAAAATTCAATCTCTGGGCAAGCATGGTGGCACACACCTGTGATCCCAGTAATGGGGAGGCTGAGGTAAAAGGTAGTAAATTAGAGGCCAGCATTGGTTATGTAGTGAGTTCCAGGATGGCTTTGGGTGACACAGAAAGAAAGACCGTGTCTTAACAACAACAAAAAGAAAGAGAAGAGAAAGGCCCATCTCAACACAACACAAAAGAAAAGGCCCTCATCATCTTTAACGGGGCTTGCATGGTATCCACCTAACATCCGGACAATTGGTGATGAAGAGCCCAGTTCTGAGACATCTAGTTGAAGGGCCACAAAAGTAAGTTTGGGGCCTAGAAGGCTCTTACTCCACATGTATCCGCCTGGTTAGTAATTCCTAAAGTCTCTGGCTTCTCTGTGGACCAATTTAGCCTGAGGTTTCTCTCCCCATCCTTGGGTATTTTCATATCTCCATGTCTCTCTTCTTTGCCAATTAGACCAGAAGAAAGAAAATTATAGCTTTGAAGATTTTGGTTCATGCCCATGAGCCAGATGGCAGGTTAGTCACCTGGAGATTCTAGGATTTTTACCTAGGTGTTAAGGGAGCCTCTTAAAAAACATCTATCTCAAAATAAATTTTCTACCATTGGCCACAGTAGCTATAATTCCCCATTGGCCACCACTTTCTGGGCAGGATTGCTATATGACACACTTTTAATCTTAATGGTGACCTGTTTGTGGTTGTGAGTGCTCCTGGAGGATGAAGTGAAGAAACGCACTGTGATGTCCAGACAACACTGGGGTCCCTTGAAATCGAATCTGTCGGTAAGTGAGGCTCTGGCTTTCTCTACAGCCACTGTTCAGTTGGTGAAGACATGGATTTAACAGAGGTTATTGCTTAGTCAGATAAGAATGATGAAGCTGAGGGGGACAAGAGGGACGAGGCATATGCAAGGGAGTGATTTGGGCTGGTAATGGAATTAAGACTGGAGAGGAAAGAGATAAAGACACAGGGAGGGGTGAATTTTAAGAAGCGGTATGCCCATACATATAATTTTAAGTAGACACAGGTGGGCTTGTGGGGCTATGAACATGCCACATGCAAGAAGAAGCTGAGCCTGAGATTCAGAAGACTCTTAATTCCACCACTAGAGCGCCCCCATGTGACTTCATCTTGGGCAGGGACCCCAGAGGCTTCATCTTCCTTTTCTTCACCCTGGAAGAGAGAGGACCATCTTGACTCCTCTGTAAAGCTGCTGAGGGAATCAAAGTAGACAAGGTCAGAGCTGCATTATAAATTACGAAGCAAAACTCAAGTGTGGTGGTCATGTCTATAATCCTAGCACAGGCAGATCTCTATGAGTTCAAGAGTGTGTAGAGTGAGTTCTAGGTTAGCCTGAGTCACGCAGTGAGAGCCTTTGGCAAAAAAACAGAACAACAACAACAACAAACAAACAAACAACCCCCCCCCCAAAAAAAACAAAATTAAACCAATTAATCAAACAAAGAAACTCATTATCTTGCTTTGCGGCAGCAATTCTGGGCCAAGCACTTACGAAAGTTTTTCCTCTTTGAAAAACTCTTACTATTCCTCATCCTCACTGGGCAGATGAGAAGTCGGGGGCGCCTATGTGCTTGTAGGTCTTAGACATGGGTTTTTACTAGACTCTGGTTCCTTATATTTCATGACATTCCGAGTTCTACCCAGAATGCCCCAGGCCTTTATCTCTTGCTCAAGGACTCATTATTTTTGGGTTGCTGAAGACAGCATCTTTTTTTTTTTTTTTTTTTAAAGACAGGGTTGCTCTGTGTAACCTTGGCTGTCCTGGACTCACTTTATAGACCAGGCTGGCTTTGAACTCACAGAGATGCATCTGCCTCTGCTTCCCAACTGCTGGGACTCAATTCCACCCACACTCCACTCCCTGCTTGCTAACCTCAGGAGAAGGTGTTGCTGCTCCGGGGGCTTGATTTCAAAATCTTCTGCCAGCTGTGAGAGTCAGCTAGGGCATAGGATTGTGTGGCTGAACACCAGTGTGCAGATGCTAGTCTTGGCCCCTTCCTTTGCCTAGCCCACTCAGCTCCTCTGTTTGGATCCATACTAAGCTCTTGGATACTTGCCTGCTATTCCTGTAACAGTCAACAGGTTAGGTCTCCTGGGACACAGTGTTTTTTGGGTTTTAGTATTTGTTTGTTTGTTTACTTATCATTCCCCACTAAGAACCACCAGAGAGGAGAGAGATTGGGAGTGTGTCTCTCACAGATTCATCTTTCTGCCCAGTGGCTGACACACAGTCCTGAGACCCCAGCCATTCCTGGAGGGGTGGCATGGTAAGCAAGGATTGGAGGCCCACTAGGTCCAGAAGGCTGGGGTAAGACAAACTCAGGAGTCCAGATGTTCACAGCAGGTAGTGAAACAATGTTAGATTTGGGAGAGGCTTCCACATGTGCTTGCTGGACCGGGGCAGGGTTGGGTGGGGGTGGGGGAGGGGTGGGGAAGGGGGGGGAGGGGGAGTGCACCTACCAGGATTGGAGGCGAGGTAGGACAAAGCCTAGGCTGAGGACAAAGCCATGTCTGTCCCAGGGATGTGAATTCAGGGGTGACCAGTGGCAGGGATGTCACTAGAATTTGAGCATTAAATGTAGACACTGTCCCTTTTGGCTGATTCTCCAAACCCTGTACCCACTATGGATACAGACTGCTGGGGCTCCGGTGTGCCCTTCTTTCAGCTGCCAAAGGGCAGCTCTGGAAACATGTCCTTCTATAACTCGGTCACTCACACCTTGCTCACCTGTCACACCTTTGTCTGACCTCCCATTTCAGCTATGTATTAGCAGGAGAGAAGGAGAGAGAAAGGAACGCTCCACGGGTCTAGATTTGTTGGTCTGGGTTGTACACGGGCCAGGCACATTTGATATCTTCAACTGTCTTTCCACCAGGCAAGATAGACAAGCAGTTAAAGGCATGGTTGGAGCTAGGTGGTCCCTGCTCAGAATATGTCTGCTTCTGCTCATGACCTTGAAAAGGTCACCTAACCTCTCTGAGGGTCAGTTTCCTGTGCTGTAAAGTGTGGGAGGCAGCTACCTAAGGGGATTGCATAGGAGAAGGTGGTGCATGGCACCCAATAAGTGCATATTAAATGGAAACCAAACAAAACAACAAAGGCTTCCGAGTGGGAGATTGTACTACATTTACAGAAATAGGAGCTTGGGAAGCTGAGGCAAAGAAACATGTCTCCAGAGGCGAGTTCTCTGTTCCAAACCTGCTGCCTCACAGCATGGAGCTTTGTTCTCTGAGAAGCCAGATACCCTACATAGGCTGCTGGTTCCTGGGGCCAGGACTGTGTCTGATTTCATTGACAGTGGCTGAGGAGGCTAAGAAATACTTCAGCTGGTGGCTTTGCCTGGCATTGGGTGAGGCAAGTCAGGCTCCCTCCTTCCCAGACCTGGGGAGTTCCTGAGTCTTCAAATATCTATAGCTCTCCCAGGTTAACTCATTATCTTCTCTTATCATTGACATTGGGGGGCTGAGAAACTGGCAGGGGGCTCCCACATGTGGGAAGCACCCCAGTGTGTATGTAAGGTGATGGGATAGGCAGCTTTCAAGCATTCTTTCATTCGACTCTCATAGTCAGTCATCCCAGGAGAGGGCTCTTATTATCACCGACATCTCACAAGGAAGGGCATCAATAAAAAGGTTAAGACTCTTGTATAAGAGGGATGGAGGCACCCTAGGCCTCAGATGGAGATTACTTCTGGATAAATCCCATTCACCTAAAAATCATAAATCAAAGGCCTTAGGTCTTATTTAAAAAGCCAATGGTGTGTTATGCTTATGAATAAAACAGCCTCATTAAATGTTAAAAAATATTAACCAGGCATGGTGGCATATGTGTGTGTGTGGTATGTTTGTATGTATGTATGTATATGTATGTATGTATGTATATGTGTGTGGCACGTATGTATGTATGTATATGTGTGTGGTATGTATGTATATGTATGTGTGTGTATATATATATATATGTATATATATATATATATATAGAGAGAGAGAGAGAGAGAGAGAGTTTTGTTTTTTATTTTTTGAGACAGAGATTCTCTTTAGCCCTGGCTGTCCTGGAACTCACTCTGTAGACTAGTCTGGCCTTGAACTTACAGAGATCTGCCTACCTATGCCTCTCAAGTGGTAGGATTAAACGCGTGTGCCACCGGGCACATCCAAGTCTACACCGAGAAACCCTGTCTCGAAAACCCAAAAATCAATCAATCAATCAATCAATCAATCAATAAAGGTGTATGCCGCCCCGCCGCCGCCAATTCTCTACCTCCCCATCCCCCACCCTTACCAAAAATAATTTCTTTTAAGGGCTAAGGATGACGTTATAGTAATAGAGCACTTGCTTAGCACATGTGAGGCCTTGGGTTCAGCAAAAAATGATAATAAACAACAAATAAAAACACGAAACACAGTCATGCAAAAAAAGCACGCAACCAGTACCATAATGAAGAGTGGCTACCAAGCCTCCAATTGCATCTACTTCCATCTCCCACCACAGAGATCCATTATCCCAAATTTGGGAATAGCATTTCTCCTTGCTGTCATTATCTCTGTATTATTTTCTTTCCTTCCATCGCTGTTGGCTCCTCATTCCTTTCTGAACATACACGGGTTATTATCACACTCTGCCAGACCTATGGCATCCCCTCAAGTCCTTCATTGGGTGCTTAGTCATTGAGCAGAGCACTAGAATCTACCCACATCTACTTCCCCCAGAGCTTTGGCACAGCCCCCAAGAGCCGGTGCCTGTTGGTCCTCAACACCACAAGTAAAAGCTTAGACACAGGAGGTGGGCCAAGGAGCACAAAGTCCATGATATTGACTTTCATCTAGAGAACCAGAGAAGGAAAAGGGGATGGAACTTGTGTCCAGGCAAAATACAGGTTTCTTCAAAGCTGTCCTCTGCCTGCCCAGTGTGAGTGCATCTCAGGCCACTTAGGGTGGTCCAGTGTGTAGAAGGCCAGTGCCCACTTGGAGCTCTACGGCCTGCAACATGAGACCCAACCGGAGGGACAGATGCCCTATGATAAAACCATCAGTGGAGGAAATGACTCCTTCCCCCACATTTTTAGTGAAAGAGAGGCTGGAAACCATGTGCCCCACGCAGTGTTTGTGACCTGGAGATGGGTATTCAATCCTTGTCACAGCCTTGTCTGCTGCATTTCTGAAGAGCTTTGGGGTTAATCATCACCACCTTTTCGGTTCTGCAACCAATTCCAACTCCAGATCTAAGATCCTAGTCATACATAGCCTGAGTCTCAAGGTCACACACTACATTCCTTTCCACAGCCGTAAGAAGCATGCCCAGGCAAGCTGATAATACGTTCAAGGCAGCTTATCAAATGTCACTACACCATGACCAAAAACAACTTGGGGAGGAAAGGGTTTATTTTATTTTACACTCTCAGGTCTCCCCTGAGGGTAGTCAGGGCAGGAGCCTGGAGCTGAAACATGAAAGATGCTGTCTACTGGTTTTCTCTCTGGCTTATGCTCACCTAACTGATTTTGTACAGCCCAGACCTATCTGCTTTGGGATGGTGCCACCCACAGTGGGACGGACCCTCCTATGTGACAATCTCTCGCCCCAGAAAATATGATCTAGGAAATCTTCAATTGAAGTTCCCTCTTCCCAGGTGTTTTAGTTAAGAGTTTCTATTGTTGTAATGAAACACCATAACCAAAAAAATCAAGGAAAGGGTTTATTTGGCTTACATTTCCACATTGTAAGCCATTACTGAAGGAATCCAAGACAGAAGCTTCAACAGGAACCTGGAGGCAGGAGCTGATGCAGAGGCTATGGAGGAGTGCTGCCCACTGGCTAGTTCTTCATGACTTTCTCAGCCTGCTTTCTTAGAACCCAGGACTACCAGTCCAGGAGTGGCCCCACCCACAATGGGCTGGGCCCTCCCCATGAATCACTCATTAAGAAAATGCCCTCCAGGCTTTCTTACAACCTGATCATATGGAGACTTTTTTCCATTTGAGGCTTCCTTTTCTCTGATGACTCTACCTTCTGTCAAGTTGACATAGAATTAAGCCAGTACACCAGGTCACTATAGGTTGTGTCAAGCTGACAATAAAAATCAACTAGCAAGCAGGGCGTGGTAGCACATGCCTGTAATCCCAGCAATGAGAAGGCAGAGGCAGAGGCAGAGGCAGATGGATCTCTGTGAGTTTGAGGCCACCCTGGTCTACAAAGTGAGTCCAGGACAGCCAAACAAACACAAACACAAACACAAGCCAGCATACTGCACAAGCCACAGCTGTTTATAAGCACCTTATATTATCTTGTTTAAACCTAAAATGTGTGTAGTAGTCATTGTACCTACCGCAAGCCCCATGGGGACAAAGCTTGCTCATTATTCTATTATTGGCAACCCAAACATTGCCTGCTATATTCATCAGTCAGTCAGTGTTTGTTGACGGAAGTGTTATACGGATGCCTGTTTTATAGACGTGGAGATGAGGGTTCTAGAAGATCTGTGTCTTGCCCAAGGTTACCTCGCTAGTAAACAGAGGGACCAGGCTTCCAACCCAGGCAAGCCTGAACAGAAGCTGGTGCTCTGGCTCCCTCAGATCACTACCCTTCTTGTCCATGGTGGTGCCAGACTCCACCTCCTCTGACCTGCCAAGTGCCCCAAACCTAGACAGTGACTCAGGCACCCTCAGGGCCGGGAGGGGATGATTGCTGACAGCTCCTCTGCCCTGACTCTGGGATAGGGCACGTCAAGGTACCAGATAAAAAGCAGGGGCCTGAGCCAGGACAGACGCTTCTTTGGGGGATAATCTTTAGGCTGCTACTGCCCTTAGGAAGAGTCTCACCGTATCTCATAAGGAGGTGTGTCGAGGGCCTAGGAGAGGCCATCGGGAGGCCTGAAAAGAAAGTCACTGGCCAATTTGGCTGGTTGCTCAGACAGATAGACATAGTGTTCCTTTCTGTTTGGTGTACTAGGCAGCCCACCCTGGTTGTCTGTGGCTATCTCCTTCTGGTTGTGCCTCCTAGCTAGCACACACATCTCCACACTCCCTTTGGCGTGCACGGACAGGCCTGGGTGGGATGGGATGTGGATATGAGCACCACCCAGCTTGGCTCCTGGGGACTCCTTCCCTCAATGCAAGGAAATGCTTTCATCCTTTATACTTGTAAAGCCAGGTACAATTACATCCTGCACGTCGACTCATGAGACAGGTTCCCAGCTTTGGGCCTCATCTCTGCTGTGTCAGGAGTGTGGCTGTCTCCAAAGCTGTATTTCTTGTCATCTCCTTCTGAGATGCCACCTCCCTCTGCTTGGTGTTGCTGTTGCCATGCCTTCCAGCTTAGGTCACAGACACCTAGAACCTGGGAGCTTCCCCTTCACTGGCTTCCCCTGGGTCCTAGCTCCCATCTGTCCGTATGACTCATTTGGCACTTGGAGTGAGCTGCCTTGAACAGTAGCCCGAATCTGTGAACTTATGCTTTTACATATGGATCTTCTTGCTGCTGCCCTAATTCCCTGCCTAGGTTTGATTTTTTTTATGTGTATTTGAGTTCTAGTGTGCACACGCTTCAGGATTCGGAAGGTACCAACAACTTTTATGGACTGCAATAGCAAGTCTTTATCTGATTCTCCTCTTGGCAGCTACCAAACCTAATATCATTTTGTGTTTATCTTTTTTTTTTTTTAAACTTCTGAGGCAGAGTCTTGTTAGGCAATCCAACTTGGCCTTTAATTTATGATCCTCTTGTTTCAGCTAGGTGCTGGGATTACAGGCACGTTCCACCTGTATGTTTGTTGTTTTAAAAGACTTCTTTCCTTTTTTTTTCTCTCTTTCCCTCTCTTTCTTTCTTTCTTTCTTTCTTTCTTCCTGGGTTTCTCTATGTAACAGCCCTGGCTGTCTTAGGCTTGCTTTGTAGACCAGGCTGGCCTTGAACTCACAGGAATCCACTGCCTCTTTCTCCCCAGTGCTGGGATTAAAGGTGTGTGCTCCGATGCGTGGCTTAAGACATATTTTTAAAAGCCTTGCATAGTGGTGCATACCTTTAAGCCCAGTACTTGGGAAGCAGAGGCAGGCAGATATCTAAATTTGAGGCTAGCCTGGGCTATACAGAAAAGTTCTTTTTCAACAAACCATACAAAAGATTTATTTTAAAGTGTATTTGTGTGTGTGTTTGTGCCTATAAGGTGTGCACAGAGGTCAGAAGAGGTCATCAGCTCCCCTGTGGCTGAGTTTGCAGGCAGTTGTTTTGGGCACTAGTACTGTAGATGCTGGAATTCAAATTTGTGTCCTCTGTAAGAGCAGCGAGAGCTCTGAACCACATGATCTCGGTTTAGTTTTTAAATCATTTTTACTGTTTGTTTGTTTGCTTGTTTACTTGTTTGTGTTGAGCCAGAGACCCTCTAAGTAGTTCTGGCTGCCCTAAACTTTGTTTTGTAGACCAGGCTGGTCTCAGAGACATAGAGATCCTCCTGCCTCTGCCTCCTGAGTGCTGAGCTTAAAAGGTATGCTTTATCTCACAACTCTGGCCCCACTGATCGTTTTATTTTAAACATTTTATTTTTCTTTCTTTTTAAATTTTTAATTATTTTATTTTTCTTTTATGTGCTTTGGGGTTTTTCCCTGCATGCACGTCTGTTTGACGGTGTCAGGTCCCCTCAAAGTGGAGTTACAGTTGTGAGCTGCCATGTGGGTGCTGGGAATTGAACACAGTCTTCTGGAAGAGCAGCCAGTGCCCTTAAGCATTGAGCCATCTCTCCAGCTCCCCCTCTTTTAAGACAGGGTTTCTCTGTGTAGCCCTGGCTATCCTGGAACTTATTTGTAGACCAGGCTGGCCTTGAACTCAGAGATCCTTCTGCCTCTGCCTCCCAAGTACTCAGATTTAAGGTGAGTGCCACCACTGTCTTTAGACAAACCCCACTTATCCACTCCCCCACTACAAATGCCTGACTATGGCTGTGCCCACAGCCTTGCCTTCAGTGTGTCAAACTTTTTGGACATTGTCAATCATTCAAAAAGCAAAGTACTTTCTTGTAGCTTTCGTTTATATAACTCTTTTGTTATAATGGGACTGAAGATCTTTTCATGAATTAGAAGCCAGTATTTCGTCCTCTGTGAGCTACCTGCGACCTTTAACAATCTGAAAAATTACACTGGGTTTTAGGCTCGGTGGCTTCACATCTGCAAACCCAGCTCCTGGCAGGAAGATCAGAGATCAAGCCTTTTCTCAGGTACATCCCGAATATTTTACCACTCTAGAAAATGGAGAGACTGGGAGAATGGAACCAACAAGTGAGGTAGACTAAAGTCTTGTGCAGTAGCCAACTCTTTATTCAGAGCATTTATACTCTGAAGGTTTATACTTTATAATTTATACTCTGAAGGTTAAGAGGAGTCACAGGAGTAAAGTGTACACTTGTAAGGCCAACCACATGTGGCGGTAGACAAGGCACATGTGGCAAAAATGTGCTTTTCCATAGAGGCATATAAATAAATAACAATAGCCTGTTGCAATGAATAAACTCACTCCTATCTGCTACACCTTGGAGGGGCACAAAAACATAATCCAAGAAAAGTTACTTAATGTTTTGAAGAAACTGAGGTCACAAGATTATGGTCTTGGTCTCCTGGCATTTTCTCACGAGCACTCAGAAACCTCCTCACACAACCTCATTCTTGGACTGTGTTCCAACATCCCCTCCCTCCAGAAAAAAAATTTATAAAAATTACACAGAGTGCTAGAAATGCAGCACATTCACATAGAAGGCATGAGACCCTGGGTTTGATCCTCAGTGTTAATTTTTTATTTGTATTTTAAAATTTTTATTATTTTTTTAATTTTTTAAAAAAAGATTTATTATTTATTATTATGTATACAGTGCTTTGCTTGCATGTACGCTTTCAGGCCAGAAAGGGCACCAGATCTCATTGTAGATGGTTGTGAGCCATCATATGGTTGCTGGGAATTGAACTCAGGGCCTCTGGAAGAGCAGTCAGTGCTCTTAGCCTCTGAGCCATCTCTCCAGACCAGTGTTAAATTTTTAAAAAGAAGTTTGTCTTACAAATTCTTTGATTTTCTTTTTCGAAAAAAGAAAATTAAGGGGCTGGAGAGATGCCTCAGTGGTTAATAGCACTCACTGCTCTTCCAAAGGTCCTGAGTTTAATTTCCAGCAACTACATGGCAGCTTTCAACTGTCTGATGCCCTCTTCTGGTGCACAAATGTAAATGCAGACAAAGTACCCATATACATAAATAAATACATCCAGAAGAGGACATCAGATCTCATTACAGATGGCCGTGAGCCACCATGTGGTTGCTGGGAATTGAACTCAGGACCTCTGGAAGAGCAGTCAAGTGCTCTTAACCTCTGAGCCATCTCTCCAGCCCATAAATAAATAAATCTTTTTTTTTTTTTAAGTAAGCCTTTATCTGCTTCTGCCAGGTATGTTCCATACATGTTCCTTTGGTCTTATCTATATTTTGTCAAAAATCTCATCTCCTTTGTTGACATAATGCTCTTGTGTGCATGGTTCACCCTTGTTCATTCAAATGCTGACGTCTCTACCCCATTATCTGGTCTCAATCCAGACATTGCATTGTGATGTTTATTCTAAGTATCACCTGTCTCAAGTTGTGTAAACACGTCACCATTTGTTCTCTGTATTGCCAATAAAAACAAACTAGCCAGTGCTGAACAGTAACAGAGAATAGGGTGGGACATCCTGGTGAGTAAGGGGAGGAGAAAGAGAGGAAAGGATGGGATGGAGTCACAAGGAGAAGACCGGGAAGCACCAGCAGGAATGAATCAGTAAAAATCAAGTATAATGTGGGAAATCTGAATGAGAGGAAACTATACAGCATTGTGCTGTAGGGTAATTAAATAGATCCTAGTCTCTCTGTGTGGTTATTTGGGTATGGTATAAAGCTAGTTAAGGAGTAACTGTTGATTTCACTAAAATAAGAATTCAATATTAAATATTAATAATCTTTCAACACTCCTTGAGCAAAACTTGGAATATTTGGGGGTAATTAACTTTTGATTTGTTTAAACCAAATATAAACCTTTCTCTTTTTGTATTTGTTACAAAGCCCGGGCCAGTCTCTAATTTTTTTTTTTTTAGATTTATTGTTTACACAGTATTCTGTCCACATGTGTGCCTGCCCACCAAAGAGGGCACCAGATCTCATTACAGGTGGTTGTAAGCCACTATGTGGTTGCTGGGAATCGAACTCAGGACCTTTGAAAGAGCAGAAGGTGCTCTTAAGCCCTGAGCCATCTCTCCAGCCCCCAGTCTCTAATTTTTTTATCCTTCCATCTCAGCCTCTAGGCTTATGCACACCCTTCTTGCTTTCTTGTTCTTCTTGCTGTTGCTTTATTTTTGTTGATTTGATTTTAGACAGGTACTCACTTTGCAGCCCAGGTTGGTCTGAAGCTCACTATGTAGTCTAGGCTGTTCTTGAATTTGAGGTAGTCCTTCTCTCTCAGCCTTCTAGAGGGTTGAGACCATGGGTGCAATCCACTACACCTAGGTTTTCTATTCTTTAAAATTGAAAAATCACATTTATTGTGGGTATGTGTCTGTGTCTGTGGGCACACTTGAGCCATAGCAGGCTCCAGATCAGCGGAAAACTTGCGGAAACCAGTTCTCTTCTCCCCTGTGGGAGGCAGGATTGAATTTAGGTCACCAGGCCTAGTGGCAAGCATCTTTACTCCTGAGCCATTTGTCACTGAGCCATCTCACTAGCCCTGGCTTTTCTATTAATATCACACACCTGCTAGATAACTGTTGAGATGAGAAAAGGAAATAGCAAAAACTTGTAAGATTTTGGAGGAATTGACTTACTCTTGATTTGCTTAAACCCAATATAAGTAAGCCCTTGGCCACTGGGTCAGCAAGGACTTCTATTGCAAACAGCAGAAGCTAATTCAAGTAAATAAAGCCAACAAGAAAACAAAACAACAAAAATCTAAACCAACCATTTCCCTCCATCACCCTCAAATTAGCAACATATGGAATTCATATTGACTCAGTCAACACAAAGGCTGGCATACATACCTCAGCAAATAGCAGCACCAAATGGCAGCCCAGTCCCTTCCCATCCCTGGCAGTAATCATTAAGTCCGCAGTGGAGACTGACACTTCCTCCTCCAGCCACAAGAGGCCGCTGCAGGCCCCAAGGCAGCCTGCATCACACAGAAATAAATTCTTAGCCACCTTCACCTTCTCCCTGCCTCGCTCCAGATTTAAAGTCCCACTTAGCAGCGGCACCTCCTTGGCAGACCTCGTCCTGTGCCCGCCTCCTCAGACCAGGGAAATGTGTGAGAGCTACAAGGTTCTGTGGTAGATACTATTTTTGGGGGGTAGGAGGCGGGGTTGGTTTTTGGAGACAGGGCTTCTCTGTGAAACTTTGGCTGTCCTGGACTCATTTTGTAGACCAGGCTAGCCAGGAACTCCCAGCGACCTGCCTGCCTCTGCCTCCATGAGTGCTGGGACTAAAGGTGTGATGCCACCATGCCTAACTGACTTTATCTCTTAATAGTAGGCCTGAAACAAGCACAGTTCCCTAAATTTAGGTAGGAAGTCTCCAAATGTAGGCAGGTAGTTCAGAAGGTGGGCAGCCAGGAAAAGGGGACAAATGATTGCCGCCTTCTCCTCTCAGGTCCTGCTCAAGCTATTACTTTGATGCGATGTCCCCAGGTCACCCATCCTCAAACACTGACTGGACTCATACAACCATTACTGCTTGGGTCAAGTGTGACACCAGAAAGCCCCGGGCTCATAACACCTATAAACCATGCTTCATTTGGCTTTCAAACAACCATAGCTGCTACCTATATTTAAGAAGGAGACCAGTCCCCGGAAGTTCCCACAGCAGCATCAGATTGCAAGGCCAGGTCTCCCTGCTCTTGAGTGTCCCAGTCTTAGCAGGGACTGGGTCACATTTTGTGCCATCCCCGCCTCCCCTCCCCCCTTATCCCTCCCCCAGTGCTGGGAATGGAGGTTAAGTAAGGTCTGTCGTCTGCTAGGCAAGCACTCTACTCCTGCACTGTGCCCATAGCCCCGATGCTTAGTACATTCTAGAAGCATCCACACTAAACAGAAGACACTCCACTAACGCCCAGGAATCGGCCAGATGGAATAAAACAAGAGCCAGTTCTGGAAACGTCCCATTTTCATGAGGTCTGAATCCAGGAATCATTCTGAGGTGGAATAGATCTATTCAGGGTCCGCTGTGGAAGCAGAAGCTTGAATCTAGTAATTTCCCTTCCCTAGGCCCTTCTACCCCACCTCTCCTAGGTATCAAAACTATTAATAAGATTCTCCCAAGTATTATTTCGCCTTCCAACTGACATTTTTCAACTCTGACTAAAGACTAAGCGGTGTGGGGCTGACGAGGACAACGGCGACACAATTCTTATGCTGTGGAATTTACAGTCTAGTCCGGGAGGAGGAGGATCATCAAATAAATGTTAATTTGTGGCTCTGACAAGCGCGGAGAAGGAAATGCCACGAGACTCTATAAAAAGCAGCTCTGACCTACTCAGAAGAGCCAGGGCAGCCTCTTTTGAAGACTTGGATTTGGAGCTAGGATATGAAGAAGGGGAGGAGTTAGGCCCAGGGGATGGCCTCAGGGGTGTGTGTGTGTGTGTGTGTGTGTGTGTGTGTGTGTGTGTGTGTGTGTGTGTGTGTGTGTGTGTGTGTGTGTCTCTGTGTGTGTGACACTCAGAGATCATGAAGCATGTTCAGAGGCCAGCGACAGGGGGACAAGGCGTTTGCGCATAGTTTGCCGACCGCCTCTCTGACTGTGTTTGCGAGAGTGCGTCATGGCTGGAAGGATGTACCAGACTTCAGCCTCCCAAGTCCCACCTGGGAATGACGTCGCCTGGGTGCAAAACTAAAATAGACGGCTCCTCCCCCATCTCCCAGCAGTCCCTGCAGCGCCCACCCCCGCCCCCCCGGCGCCCTCCCCTGTTTGACCGGCCCAGCCGGCCCTCTCTTGGTCTCTAGTAGTTTCCACGGTGCTGACGCATGCTTGCGCACACAACTCAGTCTGGCGCGTCGTACGCAGCAGCCGCGAGCGGGGCTGCGGGTGCCAGGCGGTTTCCCCGCGGGGGGCAGGGGCGGGACTCCCCGCAGTGGAGGTGCGGCCCCAGCTGGGTCAGGTTGGGGACCTCAGATCGGGTTGCTGGAGTTAGGAGGTTCGGGTAGGGCTCTCTGCCGCGAGATAGCCCTGGGCACCGGCCTGCGGGATTAGATAAAACTGCGAAGGAGCCTAGTCACCGGCTGCAGGCGCGGCTCCCCGGGCCGGCTGCCACCTCTCAGCGTCTCCTGTCCGCCGGGGGCGGGCGCTGCGGCCGCAGGGAGCCGCGGTACGTCCGTCAGCCTGACCCCTTCTCTCCCGCAGCCCGGAGGAGGACCGCCTGACGGCTGAGTTGCCATGGCATCCTACTACGAGATTCTAGACGTACCGCGGAGTGCGTCCGCTGATGACATCAAGAAGGCGTAAGTGCCTCGGCTGTGCGGCAAGGAGGCCCTGACCCTTGTTCCCCGCCCCCTTGAGCGCCAGGGGCCCTTTTGAGGGCTGCTTGTAAGGAGGAAGGGAGACCCTTGGGAGAGTATGGGGACCAAGTCCAGCGAGGGAAGAAGTGCTGTCTTTCGCTGGGGCCCACTATACACTCCCGCCCCGCTTGCTTCCCCTCTCCTCTAGCTTCTGCATGTGGGCTTGCCCAGGTGGCAGTGCTGAAATGCCCAGCCTCTGTGAGGTAGGCCAGTGTCCCCACACTCTTTGTGGCTATAGATCACTCTATCCAGTGAGTCACAAGAGAGGATTTAGGGTGGAGGCATCCCTCTTTGCCTTATATTCCTGGCACAGAGCAAGGAGAGGACCCCTTGAATACATGGCTGCAGTGGTGGGGGCCATTCTGGGATCAGAGCAGTTAAAGGGTGTTGGATGCCAGAGAGGCTAGGGAAAGCCTGCATCGTTCTGTTCCCCTCACCCTCGCTCTGCACTCACTTCCTGCAGGTATCGAAAGAAGGCTCTTCAGTGGCACCCAGACAAGAACCCGGATAATAAGGAATATGCTGAGAAAAAATTTAAGGAGGTGGCAGAGGCCTATGAAGTACTATCTGACAGTAAGGCTTGGGGTCCTGCAGGACCAGCATGCCCCCCCCATCCCCCACCCCCCACTTCCTCATCTATGCTCATCTCACTCCTTCCTAGAACCTAATCTCCATCATCTGCTCTCCTTCATGCCTTTCTGTAAGATAGCATCTGTCTGCCCCCCAGGGTCTGGAAAGCAGTATGGGTCCTGACCAGGGAAGGGTACAGCTTTCCTGCCTGGAGGCTTGTCACCACCCCCACCCCCACCCCCGTTTTATAGGATTAGCAAACTGAGGCTGAGGGAGATGAAATAATTAGTGCATTTTCGTGAGCTAGAATATGAATCCTGGTCTGACAGGTAGTTGGTTAGTTAGTTTGTTTGTTTTTTTCCTGTGCTGAAGATTATACCTGGGCATTGTGCATGCTAGGAAAGCGTTCTACTGTTAAACCACAATCCCAGACCCAGGTCTGTCATTCATTCATTCAGAAATTATTCTGACTAGACATGGTTATAGTTCCAGTATTCCAGAGGTAAAGGCACAAGGGTCTTAAGGTCATAGGTCCTGTCTCAATACGTAAGCAAACCTCAAAACAACAACCCCACGGGCTGAGGGTGTAGCTTTGTTGGTAGAGGTTTTGATGACATTCACAAGGCCCTGGGTTTGGTCCCCCAGCTCCGCATAAACTAGGCCTGTGGTGCTTGCCTATAATCCTAGGAATGCAAGGGGAAAGGGGGGCTGTGTCACAAGTTCAAGGTCTCCCTTGGCCACACATTAAATTCAAGCCAGCCTGGGCTACAGGAACAGTGGCTTTAAGAGTGTACTTCTTGGCTATGGGTGGTGGCTCACCCCGGTAACCTCAGTGCCTAGGAGGCTGAGGTACAATGACCTCCAAGAGTTCGAAGCCAGCCCGCATACAGAATGAGACCGTGTCTCATAACAAAGCAAAACCCACGAATGATCCCAGAAAAATTCCCTACACCAGGCATTTTAGGGGTGCTGGGGAGACAGTGGAGGACAAGCAGGCCTTGTCCTCATCCTGTGGGCCTGTCACATTCCAGTCCGAGGAGACTGACGGTAGCCAGGTAAATGCAAAGACAGGTTACACACTGAGGACGGTATTTTAGGGGAGAGCAGCCGCACTTGGGAAGAGTGGTGCGTGCTGTGGTTGCCGTCTTCGCCAGGCTTGATTAGACTAAGCCTCCTGGTAATAATATGGGAGGGCTTGGCTGATGTTTGTTTACTTGTCTGTATTGGACCCAGTGTCTTGTTCCTGTTAGGCAGGGTCTCCACCACTGAGGTCCACCTCAGCCCCTAGCTTAGCTTTGTCACTGTATGTGTTCGGCACTATGCGAGGCAGTTTTGTGAGTTAATCTTGTTTCGTTCCCTCAGTTGTGTTTAATGTGTCTGTTGTACAGATGAAGCCGCTCCCCGGGACACCCTGCCATCTCCCCCCACCCAAGTTACATTTTCTAAAACTCATCCTAGCCCAGGCCGGGAGATAACTATCCTAAGTGGAAGAGTGACCAGGTCTCTTTTTTCCAGAGCACAAACGGGAGATCTATGACCGCTATGGCCGAGAAGGGCTGACAGGGGCAGGTAGGTGGGGTGGTGGGGTGCCAGGATGGAAGTGGGTCAGGGAGGGAGGGGCAGGCAGATTCCTGCAGAGCATGTTCTTTCTACGGTTCCGGGCCTTAGGTGGGTCTCCTGCCTCAGGGCCATATGTACACTCTAAGCCCCCTCCTCATCCGGACTCTCCTCCAGGAACTGGTCCCTCTCGACCGGAAACTGGCGGTATGGGACCTGGTTTCACCTTCACCTTCCGTAGCCCCGAGGAAGTCTTCCGGGAGTTCTTCGGGAGCGGAGACCCTTTTTCAGAGCTCTTCGGTAAGTAGACTCAGGGTAGTTCAGCTCCCTCCTCCGGCCTCCTGTCTGTCCCCTGGGGACCACTCAGGCTAGAGGCTGAGAAGGGGTTGGAATTTCACAGGCAGAAGAAGATTTGGGGTTGTAGGCGTGAGCCCAGGGAAAGCTAGGACAGAACCTCACACATGCCAGGCCTCACGTGACACACCAGTGGCACTTCACAGACCGCCCTTATTAGATGACAACAAGAACACATTGTTAAACTTCCAGAACAGCCACCAGTGGGACAAGACTCAAAGCATTATGTGACAGCCTGGAGCAGCATTACACATTACAAAAGATACCTTTTTTTTTAAATGAATAACATATGTCCAGAATTCTACATCCCTAAAACCTCTTGTAAATCCTGAGAGGTGAGTCATTTTAATTCCCAGTTGCAGATGAGAAAAACAGAAGCATATTAATTAGCTTAAGAGACACACAGGAAAGGATGGCACAGTGGGTGGCTAGGAAGGAGCTCCGTAGGACAGGCACGGATTTCAGCCCCCAGCACCACAAAACAAAACACAAAGGTAACTCTGGTGACTAAAAGACTCCTTCGGCAAGCGTGGTTGCACATGCCTGTAAAAGACAGCTCTTGAGAGTGGGCCATGGTTGGGCACACATTTGATCCCCTGTCTTCGGGAGGCAGAGGCACTCTCTTGTGAGTTCGAGGCCAGCCTGGTCTACATAGCAATTTCTAAGCCAGCCAGAGCTGTGCAGTGAGAACCTATCTTTAAAATAAAATAACTTTATAAACTTGGGAGGTGGGGGCCCAAGATCAGGGGTTTTAGGTCATCCTTATCTACTAAGTTTGAGGCTAGCCTGAGTTCCTGAAAGTCTTTTTTGGGTTTGTTTTTTGTTGTTTATTTGTTTGTTTTTGTTTTTGTTTTTTTCGAGACAGGGTTTCTCTGTGTAGCCTTGGCTTTGTCCTGGACTTGCTTTGTAGACCAGGCTGGCCTCGAACTCACAGAGATCCACCTGCCTCTGCTTCCTGCCGGAGTGTGTCATCACTGCCCAGCTTTGATTTCTAGGCTTTAAAGCCACACGTTTTTTTTGAGGTAAGCTCTTCACCAGTGACTCATGTTCTTGCAGATGACTTGGGCCCCTTCTCAGAACTCCAGAACCGGGGTTCCCGACACTCTGGCCCTTTCTTCACCTTCTCTTCCTCCTTTCCTGGCCACTCTGGTAAGCACAGTCCCGGTCCGTGTTTGCAAATCCCAAGTCCTGGAATCCCAGGAATTGGCTTTGCTTTTGCTAGCCTGGGCAGGTCTGAGTGAGGCCCCCAAGATCCCTGTTTCCGGTGATGGTTGTAAGTAGTCAGCAGCATCTCTCTCTCTCTCTCATCGCCTCCCTCCACCTCCTTTGTCCCAATGCCAGATTTCTCCTCCTCGTCTTTCTCCTTCAGCCCTGGGGCTGGTGCTTTCCGCTCTGTTTCTACATCCACCACCTTTGTCCAGGGACACCGCATCACCACACGCAGGTGAGCGCTCGTTCTGGGGCAGGACACGGGGAGGGTCTGGGGATGAGGGGTAGAAGCTAGCGCTGTGTGAATGTGGTGTCTTGCCCTGGGCACGGTAACGGCCAGAGCCTGGACAGTGTCTGCTCATGGACTGAGCTGTGCCTTCCTCCACAGAATCATGGAGAACGGGCAGGAGCGGGTAGAAGTGGAAGAGGATGGACAGCTGAAGTCAGTCTCCATCAATGGTGAGCAGGGCTCCTTCCGTCTCCTGGGGAGGGGCTAGTGGGAGAACAGGGTCTCAGATGGCTAGCTAGTTGCCATCATCATGTGGGATGCCTTACATTTGCAAGGCTGATCACTCTGTGTGTGTGTGTGTGTGTGTGTGTGTGTGTGTGTGTGTGTGTGTGTGTATGTGTGTGTGTGATGCTAGGGATTGGACCCAGAGCCTGAGGCATGCTAGGCAAATGCTCTACCACTGAGCTAGCCTCAGCTTGCACTTTACTTTTTTAAAAGGATATGCATGTATACAGTGCCACTGTTGGATTTTCCCTTTTCTTTCTTTCCTTCTTTTTCTTCTTCTTCCTCTTCCTCCTCTTCTTGTTCTTCCCAAGGCAGGTTTTCTCTGTGTAGCCCTGGCCATCCTAGAACTCACTCTGTAGACCAGGCTGGCCTTGAACTCAGAGATCCGCCTGCCTCCACTTCCTTGAGTGCTGGAATTAAAGAAGTGTGCAACAGAGCTCGGCTTTCCTTTTCTTCTCTCTTTCTTTCTTTCTCTCTTTCTTTCTTTCTTCCTTCCTTTCTTTCTTTCTTTCTTTCTTTCTTTCTTTCTTTCTTTCTTTCTTCTTTCCCCCTCTCTGCATGAGCCCATAAATGCACCTGTGGAGTCCCATGGTTAATGTCTCTCTCCTTTGCTCTTGTTCTCAATCTCTACACATACACATATACATACATATATATTTATTTTATTTTTGATATGTGTAGTTGTGTGTGTGTGTGTGTGTGTGTGTGTGTGTGTGTGTGTGTGTGTCCGTGTGTCCGTGTGTCCGTGCAGGTGCTCACAGGTCCGGGACACATGCAGGTCCCCTTGGAGATGGAGTTACAGGCAGTTGTGAGCTTCCAGATGTGAATTCTGAGACTCAGACTTGGGTCCTCTCAGGCAGCAGTGCCTGCTCGTCACTGTTGAGCCGTCTCTTCAGCCCCAATGTATTTACTTTTTGAGAATTTCGTACCTGCACGCAGTGTATCTTCATCAGATTCCTGCTCCATCTTCACCCTCCAACCCCTTCCAGGTCCTACCTGCCGTGCCCCGTCTCCGTTTCATGCCCTCTTTTTTTCTCCCTGCCTTATTTTTTGAGACAGAGTCTCTCACTTGAACCTGGAGCTCACTGGTTCAGCTTAACTGGCTGGCCAGCAAGCCCCGGGGATCCTCTTGTTTCTGCTTTTCCTGCACTGGACTTACAGGTGTGCACTGCCACACCCGGGTCTTTTCATGGTTGCTGGGGATTTGAACTTCGGCCCCCATGCTTGCACAGCAGGCACTTTATACACTGAGCCATCTCCCCAATCTTCCTGCATTCTTAACAGGGGAGCAAAGCAGTGTAGATGATATATACCCAGTTTTTTGTTTGTTTGTTTGTTTTTTGAGACAGGGTCTCTCTGTGTAGTTTTGGCTCTCCTGGAGCTCACTCTATAGAGCAGGCTGGCCTTGAACTCCCAAAGATCCACCTGTCTCTGCCTCCCAAGTGCTGGGATTAAAGGTGCATGCCACCACCACCTGGCGTAGTTACTCAGTTTTTATTTGAGGGGTTTGAGCCGAAGCATGTTGGTGTGACCCTCACTTCCAAGTAGCCTCTGGCTCAAGACTACTGCTTACCAAAGAAAAGGGATGAGTTAAGCCAGGAATCAAAATCAGATGTGTGCGTGTGTCTGCGTGTGTTTGCGTGCGCACATGTGCGTCCAGGTACTGGAGTATGAGGCAGAGCCATGAGCTACAGTGCCAGTCCAGGAATCAAACCTCAGTCACTGTGGCTAGCCACTTACCACCAACACTGAGCACTGTGGCAAGCACTTCACATGGACTGCCACATTTAGTCATTGGAGCAAGTTTGCATGTGTAGACTATTCCCATGTTGTTGTTTTTGTTTGTTTTTTTGAGACAGGGTTTCTCTGTGTAGCCTTGGCTGTCCTGGACTCACTTTGTAGAACAAGCTGGCCTCGAACTCACAGCGATCCATCCACCTGGCTCTGCCTCCTGAGTGCTGGGATTAAAGGTGTGAACCACCATGCCCGGCTGACTATTCCCATGTTATAGACAAGGGAGTCACAGGGACCTGGGTACTGTGCCTGAGGAGGAGACACAACCGCAGCCTGGGACACTGGTTGTAACTTTGTAACCTAGTGCACGTGGGTCATTCCCAAAGAGGCTGTGAGAGGTCACGTTCATTACTGTGTGAGGCAGCCCTGTGCAATGCTCTACCTTGGGTTTGGAACCTGACGGTGGATGTGACCCTTGCAGGTGTTCCAGATGACCTGGCTCTGGGCTTGGAGCTGAGCCGTCGTGAGCAGCAACCTTCAGTCACCTCCAGGTTGCTGGGCACACAGGTCCAGTCGGCCCCTGTCCCCCGTCGCTCTGACAGCGACCTTTCTGAAGATGAGGACCTGCAGCTTGCCATGGCCTACAGTCTGTCAGAGATGGAAGCAGCTGGGCAGAAGCCAGCAGGTGGGCGGGGGGCACAGCAACGACGGCAGGGGAGGCCCAAGGCCCAGCACCAAGATCTTGATATGGGGGGCGCGCATAAGGGGGCAAGGGGTGACGCAGCCAAACCCAGCCCATCCTCAGAGGAGAAGGCCTCTCGCTGCCTCATTCTCTGAAAGCCAGGCTGAGCCTGACGTGGTTCAGGTCCTGACTCAAGAGTCTAGCTCACTGTCGGAGAGCGCAGAGTAGGGTGTGGCCTGAGCTGCAGGATTCCAAACTCTGTCCTCCACGGGTTCCCCTTCCAGGCCTACCATCCTATAGCGTGGACAAGGATTTACTGTACTCTGTCCAGAGCTGATAGGTCCCTGGGTAAAGCCCAGGATTCAGAGCGTCAGGGCCATGGAAGGACCTGTGGAGCCCAGAGAGAGGCACTGGTTGGATCTGGCACTGCTGAGGGACATTAGGGGTTTGGGGGTGGGCCTTTGGTGCCCAAGTCTTTTTCTGCCATCTATGTTTGCTGACACTGTCAAGGAAGGAGGACTTGGCCTGGCATGCTCTGAGCTTTAGTTGGCAGCCCCCCCATGGGGAGCAGCGCAGGCCAAGTGGTGCCTCTGCTGTCCTTGCCGAGCTGCAGACCTCCCGGGCTCTGTGCAGAACTGCGCTCTCACCCACCCACCGGCTCGTCTCTCTGTCTCTCTGTTTCCCTTCTGTGGCTGCTCTCCTTCAGCTCTGCTCTCTGCAACTCCCTGCGTTCACGTGGCTCGCTCTCATTGCTGCTTGGCTAGGACTCCCTTCTCCTTTTCTTTGAAGCCCAGGAAGATGCTGGGACCAGTGGGGCCGTAAGATCTTCTAGGGAGGCTAGCTAGGTGGGGTGGAAGCCTCTCAGCCCTCCAGAGTCTCCACCAAAATCAACTGCTCTTCCCTTCTTCTTGCTGCCTCAGCCTGCCCTGGCCATAGGACTAGGCAGAGGTGAGGCCGGCTATCCTTGGAGAGGTGGGCTAGGGCCAGGGTTGACCCCAATGGGAGGGCCTAGGTGGGGACTGTCTCTGTACTCCTTGCCCAGTCACGCACCAGAGCTCAGGGGCCATGGCCGCAGGGTTGGTGTAGGTGTGCATGCTCAGCTCCATCCTCCATCTGCTTGCAGCTGACCCTCTCTCCTGTCACCCACCCCTGCTCTCTCCCCAGATGTGTTCTGAGCTGGATATCCTGGATACAGAGTTGCTGCAGTTCCAACAGGACAGCGCCCTCCCCAATGTGCTAGGAGGGGACACTACATTCTTCTTCCCTCACTTAATGCTGAGTGTAGTAGAGCTGGGGCCGGGGTGGTGGGTGGGGACTGAGTGGGAGGCATCTGTAGTCTTAGCCTCTGACCGCTCTTCCCTGGGTGCTTAGCGCTGTCTCTTGCGGATTACAAATCCCAGAGTGCAATGCACCCTGGCCTCATTTCTGATAGCTCTTATCCCAAGGGAAGTGGTGCTCACTTACAAAGCTGTGCTTCTTGGGATATGTAGTTCATGCCTGGCCAGCCTGTCACTCTCTCTGAATGGGGGAGATCTTGTCTTTCCTCTTGTCCCTGGTGAGAGTTGTAGAGGAAGGAGAAAGACCAGGACTTGATTTCCTATGACACTTCTTGCTAGACCCAGGTTGGAGTGAGCAGACCAGAGTCCTGTAGCGTCTGAGAGGGGTTGTTTTTCTCTTGGGCAGTCTGGGGTCTGAGGAATAAACGAGTGGGGCAATGGGCTGAGCAGGCCGGGAATGGTCCTGGATGGCTGTGAGCTGGCAGAGCGTGGGAGAGAAGGCTGCCTTGGCTGGAGTGCGTACGGCGAGGATTGGCATGCGGAGCAAGTGTCGGACATACCGCTTGAATGGCTTTCTTTGGCCTCTGATCTTGCTGCCCATTCTTTCTTACCATTCATCCGCCATGAGCCACCCGTCCTCCTGCCTGGGAGCCCAAGGGCAGCAAGGGGATTGGTGGGACAGGCTGCCGCTGGCTTCTGTAATTCTGAGCCTCTGACACCCACCAAAGCCAGATGAGCTGAGCTCAGACTGAGGGGAAATGGAAGCAAATAAAACTGAGTTTTGAGAGCTCGGTGCCCTATGTTCCTCCTTTCCACGGTGGCCTGAGAGGGACCTTCCGGAACTACGAGATGACACTTGTTCAGGCCTCACACCCTCCTTCACATCAAACAGCTGGAGGCACAAACTCTGACTAGGTTGTCTTCCCCAAGTGTGTCCTGTGACACACACACACACACCACTAACAACAACAAAAACCTTAAATTCTTGGACCCCTGCTTCCAGGGCCCCACAACTAGCTTTACCCTGAAGGTCTCTCTCATAAGGAGACCTACTTCTCAGTTCTCTGTAGCACAGCCAGGCCCAGACTAAGTTGACTGGAAGCGTGGGACTCACAAACATATGATACCTGATGATTTTTTGTTGGTTTGTTTGTTTTGTTTTGTTTTTTTGAGATAGGGTTTCTCTGTGTAGCCTTGGCTGGCCTAGACTCACTTTGTAGACCAGGCTGGTCTTGAACTCACAGCAATCTACCTGGCTCTGCCTCCCGAGTGCTGGGATTAAAGGCGTGAGCCACCATGCCCGGCTTGATACCTGATGATGTTAAACAGCACCCAAGGCCCCTAGACTAAACCTCTCCAGGGGTCAGGGGGTGGGGTGGGGTGGGGGTGGGGTGAGCCAAGAGCATGTGGAATGTCACCGAGTGTCCAGAGCCAGGGATGAAGGAGCCGAGAACTCCTCCCCACTTACTGTCGTCTCCAGCCACAGGGCTCTTTATTGTGTTCTACAAAATGATGTGGCCTGGGTTCCCTCTCCCTAGAATTCACTGTCAGCTTCACCTTCAGGAGTCAAAGGGCCTAGCCAACTTCTCCAAGCTAAAGCCACAGCCTACCCCTGAGGGGGAAATTCCAAGCCCTCGCTCGCCCTGAGCATCTGCTGGGACTTGCAGAAGGGCGCTTTGCACACTTGGACCCTTTGTCTCCCAGAACATTGAAGCTGAACCTCTACAGAGAGTCGGTAGGTGGGATGGGGTGCTGTTCCTCACCCCCAGCATTCAGAATTCACCCCAGGTTTTCATTTGAAGTCCAGCATGAGCAAGTGGCCCCAGGCCCTGGGTTCAGCTCACCTCACTTTTTGCATCTGGAATCACTGAGCGCTACTTTTGACACACAAGGGTTCCCGAGGGAGGAGCACAAGGGCCACGTTAAGGGTAAAGGGCTGAGAGGGTGGATAAGATGGAAGGGAAAAAGTGTCCTTGTCCTCAGGTGGCCTGCCCCAGCACCTCACTGGCAGAGTTGGCTGTGGTATCTATGGCCTAAGATGTGGCAGGCAGTGGGTAGGTGGTCTCCACAGCCCCAAGCTCAGTCCTGTGTGACCCAGATGTCATTCCTGAGACTGAGGGACATGTAACAGTAACTTAAGAGCTGGGAGCAAAGGCTATACAAAGTCCTGGCTTCCCAGGTTTGAATCCTGACTCCACCACTTGCAAGTTTCACAGCCAAGCCGGGCGTGGTGGCACTTGCCTGTAATACCAGCACTTGCGGAGGCAGAGGCAGACAGGCTGACCTCTGTGAGTTCAAGGCCAGCCTGGTCTAGAAAGTGAGTCCAGTGCCTGGCGAGGCGGCACATGCCTGTGATCTCAGCACTAGGGGAGGCAGAGGCAGGTGGACTGCCTTGAGTTTGAGGCCAGCCTGGTCTACACAGGGAATCTAGGACAGCCAAGGCTTCATAGAGAAACCCTGTCTGAAAAAAAATACAAAACAAAACAAAAAACAAACCTAAAAAACAAAACAAGTTTCAGAGCGGGACTAGGGTCATGCTGCACTCTCTGGACATGAGGCATTATTGGTCACAGTTTTACCTTGGAACCTGCTAACCACACTCTTAGGCACTGCTTCTCAAACCAAGGACAGCCAGCCTCCGCAGCCAGTGTCACCCATGGCTTTCTGCTTTCAATGTTTCCAGGGAGATAGGGCAGGCCAGCTCAGACCCAAGCTGCAGCTGGAGCCTGGAAGTTTTTGTTTGTTTGTTTACTTTTATTTTATGTGCACTGGTGTTTTGCCTGCATTTATAGCTGTGTGAGGGTGTCAGATCTTGGAGTACAGACAGTTGTGAGCTGCCATGTGGGTGTTGGGATTTGAACTCAGGTCCTCTGGAAAGGCAGTCAGTGCCCTTAAGCACTGAGCCATCTCTCCAGCCCTTCAGCGTGGAAGCTTAACAGACAGAACTGTAAAGGCATCCATGTTGCAGCTGCACAGACAACACACTACCTTTATTCACATTGATACAAAAGTAGATTTTTCTAGAAATGTTCTCTTGTGCTAGAGGGAGGACGCTGAGCAGGGTCAAGGTGGCAGGCTGGCGGTAGCAGGGCTGGGGAGCTGGGGCCCTCTTTCTGCTCTGTCTATACACTGCAGACTGGCGGGAACGGGTAGGTACACAGACTGGCTGGGGACATCCAGAACCATGAGGGGACAGAGACAGAAACTCAGGTAGGATGGGGCTCGGGCACACTTGTTGCTGGTGTCCACTCCTCCCCCTGCCTGCTGTCTGTCTCCCATGGGCTCCCACATGGACCTGCCTCTTCTCTCTCTACTTCTTCCACACTGGGTTGGGAAGGGCTACCCTGCCCAAGACGGGCCAAGGCGCCGGATGGGTAGGGGCTGAAGAGTGGGTGCACAAATGCTCACGCAGGCAGAAGGAGCAGAGGCCAGGATGCCCACTGAGGTGACTGCCCGGGGACTCACTGGGGCAGAGCCTTGAGAATGGCATTCACCTCTTCGGCCACGGCTGTCAGCGCAAACTCAAACTGCTCCTGTGCAAGGCCAGCGGCATAAGGGTCAGAGGAAACCTAGCCTCTCTGCCACTGCCCCAGGGACACTGCAGGGGTAGAGGGTGCTGGGCATCTGGAAAGAGGTGGGGTCCTCTCCTGGGGGGCGATGGAAGGGCAGACCGCTTTCGGGTTTTTCAAGGTGCCATGAAGAGATTGCTTGGGAAAGGGGAATCAACTGGGGAGAGGCAGGGAGCCACTGTCACCTTAGAGCGGACAAGGCCAGGCCGCTGGTCACGGACATGCTCCAGGGTGGCAGCAATGTCAATCTCCTTCACTCCTGGGGATAGGATGGAGTAAAGTGTGCTTATGGGGTGGGAGGTGGGGGGGGGGGCGGGGATCCAGGGGAGAACAAGCCCCATAAAGCCTGGCCATCCTTGGCAAAGCTTGGAGAAGGGACCGCATGCTCCCCAGTGGGCTCCCAGGCTATGAGGGACCAAGGTCTGTGGTCCTGTGGGAGCAGATCTTACCTTTGGCCATGCGATTCAGTACCATGTCAATAAGGATGTAGGTGCCTGTTCTCCCTGCACCGTCACTGGAATAGGAGTTGGTGACAGACAGGTTTAGCCCTGACAAGGCAGTAAGGGCACAGACATGGGGGCTGGGGAGTGCGGGGTTGGGGACATTGGCTGACTATTAGAGTTGGCCTGGGAAGAGCATTAGTGAGTCAGAGGTGAGAAAACAGAGGCCTTGAGTACCAGGCCTGTGAGCCCTGGCGTGTCCCTAGGCATGGGGACAACTAGAAAGGCCAGCCACAGCTGTTTTCAGTGGAGGCAGCAGGCAGGACAGAATGGGACCGGCTCTTTTCAGCCTAGGGCCAGGCTTTTGTTCAGCCAGCTCTCCATAGAAAAAGCCAAAGAGTAAACATTCCCAGTGCTGTGGGCTGACATTCTTCTGGGTATGCGTGTGTGCGTGCATGAGTGTGTGTGTGTGTGCACGCACGTGTGTATGTGTATGCACAAGTGCATGTGTGTACATGTGTGCGCGTGCATGTGTATGTGCATGTGTGTGTATGTGTGTGCATATATGTGTGTGCATGTGTGTGTTGTGCGTTTTTAGTTCACTAAAGACAGGATGTGCCAGATTTGGCTCATATCTGTTGTTCGCCAACATCGAGAGGCAAATAGGCAGTGTGTCCGAGGTCTGTGCCCAAGGAAAGGGAACGGAGGGAGGGACAGAAGCAGGGAGGCCCCGGCCCAGGGCCTCCATGTGACAGGTCCCCACCCACCTGCAGTGCACTATGATGGGGCAGGAGCGGCCTCTGTAGCACTTGTTCACCTTCCTGCAATGAGAAGTGAGGTCTGAAGGCCAGAGACCACCAGAAAGAAGGAAGCCTGCACTTATCACACAGGCAAGCACAGAGCAGGAAGAGAGCTGGAGAAAGGATTCGGGTCTGGGGACAGAGGACCAGAGCTGGGGTGGGTGGCCCCGGGCGAGAATCAAGTCAGTTGGGAGCCATGCGCCCAAGCTGTGACCCTGGAATAGTGGATTTAGTTTCTCAGTTTTCATGCCTATAAAATGGGAGATGATAACAGGAATTAATTTTTTAAAAGGATTCTTATGAAATGCCATGAGCTAACCCACATAAAGAAGTTGCACGCCGCAGGCACTCTCCATAAGTAGCAGTTGCTAATGGTAGAGTAATATCAGGTGGTTCTGTTCAAATCTAAGGCTTTTTGGTAACTTCCATGTCAGCTCTTTCTAGTCTACAGCCATGAAAGGTTTATTATGTATACAATAATTGGCCTGCACGTACACCTACACACCAGAAGAGGGCACCAGATCTCATTGTAGGTGGTTATGAGCCACCATGTGGTTGCTGGGAATTGAACTCAGGACCTCTGGAAGAGCAGTCAGTGCTCTTAACCGCCGAGCCATCTCTCCAGCCCTCCCGAGTAGGAGTTTTTAAATATGGGGAAAATAATTTAATACACTGTCATCAGAATGTTCTGACTGGCTTGCAGGGACCCAGTCAGAAATCACTGTAGTCCTGGAGTTCAGAAACTACTAAGGGCCCCACCTCAACTCGGCTTCTCTGCCTGGCACTGGAGACCCAGGCCAGCCTTGGCACAAGACAGAGGGATGGAAAGTTTCAGTGCAGATGATTCTCTGACACCTGCGTGTGGGGAAAGGCAGGACTGCTAAATACGTGGTCTGGTCATGGTGTTAGAACAGGTTAAGTTCCTCTGTTAGGTTCTGTCTTAGCCTCTGCCTGTTCCATGAACTTCCTGCAGAATAATCTAGGAGTCTAGGTCCCTGTCTCTCTGTCTCTCTGTCTCCCTTTTTCCAAGGCAGGATTTCTCTATATAACAGCTCTGGCTGTCCTGGAACTCACTTGGTGGACCAGGCTGGCCTCAACTCACAGAGATCAACCTTCTTCTGCCTCCCAAGTGCTGGGATTAAAGGCCTGCACCACCATGCCCAGCTTCTAAGTCTCTTTCTAAATTCCTGTCCCAGTTCTCCCAGCAGCCTTCAGGGTATAATCCCTTCTCAGACAGCCTGCCTGTCTGTTCTGTCTGTGCGGTGGCCACACCTGCCAATGACCACTTTTGTGACTGTCCAACTTAAGTGAGAAATCAGCGGAGATCATGAAAAAATGATGTTGGCAGCTGTGAGTCAGGGAGAGGGCAGAGGGAGAGGGAGAGACAGATGCAGAGGAAGAAATGAAGAAATGGAGGGAGGAGTGACAGATGCGGGAGAAGAGGGAAAGAAAGGAAAAGAGAAATAAAAAAATACAGAGGCAAAAAGACAGGAGGAAAGATGAGGATGGAAGCTGCACAGAAGCCAGTGAAAGAGCAAGCCAGCACAGGGCTGAGAGCCAGAAGGACAAGGCGAGGGGTTGGGGGACGGATCAAAGCAAGGCTCAACAGATGCTGGCGAATGAGAAAGCGGGCACCCCGCCTCCAGCGAAGCCCGCAAAGGAGCCAGATGGTGGAGAGGCTCTGGGACAAAGTGGGTGTGGGAAGGGCACCACTCTTGGCTGGGACGGCCAGACTGCCAGTACTGGTTTGCGGATGAGAAACTGGTGGAAGGGACAGAGGTCAGGGACGAGGCTCCAGGTCAGACCTGGAGGAAGAGCTTGCAGCGGGCTTACCGGCGGAAATCCAGCAGCGGCCGGGTGGAGGCCGGAGTGCCCTCTGCCGGCCAGCTGAGGAAGTGGAACTGAGTGAGCGTGCGCGTCTCCTGGGTCTGCACGTTCTTAAGGTAGAAGCTCCGCACCAAGAAGTCCTCGCACCAGATGTGCTCCGACACCAGGTTCACCTGACAGGTACCCGCCCCGGGTCTCAGAGCAGCTGCGCACGCACTCCGCTCCCCGTCCCCACCCTCCTGCCTCCCGAGCTGTCCAAATGCTAAATCCTTCAGGAAGGTAAAAGGGGGTCTTAATTTCAGTCTTCGACTATTTATTTTCCCTGCCTTACATACTCATGGCTCATACTCCCTACAAATGCTTCTCCATGCTAGACAGAACACACAAGCGTTCATGTATGTATGATATGTGTGTATGTATATATGCATCTATACATATACACACTCATAAATAAAATACTAGGTCACCACCCATCTTCTGATTCTCATTGGCCCTTTACTGTGGGTTCCCCGCTGACCTCATAGACGTGGTAGAGGGAGGAGCCTTCATCTGGCCAATAGCGGTCACACTGTTTGACACCGTCCTCCACCAATGGGGTCAGCATGACGATGACAGTGCAGCCACTCTCCCAAACCATCTAGGGACAGAGACCCAGGTTAAGTGGCCTTCTTAGCCTCCCTGGCCCCGGTTAGCCCCAGGGGCCTCTGGTTGTGAGAAAAGCCCACTCCATGAGTGCACCTGCCAGAAGTCTGCAATGGTGTGGGGCAGCGGGCCCTGCGTGGCTATGTAGGCTGGCATCCGAGGGTCATGCTCGATCTAAGGGCAGAGATCCAGAGTGAGAAGTGAGAAGGACTAGCTCCCCAGCACTCGGGAGGCAGAGGCAGGCGGATCACTGTGAGTTCGAGGCTGGCCTGGTCTACAAAGTGAGTCCAGGATCGCCAAAGGCTACACAGAAAAACCCTGTCCCCGGGGGTAGGGGGCGGGGGGAGAAAGGTTAGCTTGGAAAGAGGCTTGGTCAGGAGTGGGCCAGGGTTGTGAGAAGCCTGTATTTTAATTCAGCGACATGGGCTCTACGATTTCAGGGCTCCACTGAAGTAAGAAATGCCTGGAGGAGATAGAACAAAGAGGAGAAATAGAGACAGGCAGAGTGAGGGGGGGAGCCGGAGCCACTTACGATGGGGCTGGCGTTGATGTAGTCACTCCGAGAAGGGCTGCTCTCCGCTTTCAGCTTGATCCGGGCATGGTCATCTGCACAGAACCCCCAAACGGCCTTCTGGCACCAGGCCTCGGCCACCCATCCTGAACCAGGCGCCTAGCGGCTTCCCCACATCCTCAAATTCCTCTTAGCAGAGGGGCAGGCCAGGTTGGCCCATGGCTGGCTCACTTACAGGGTAGGAAGTCGGCATGGCGGTTCTTCTTGATGTTGCCCTCATCCTGTGCGGCGGCACAGGTGTTTGGCTCTGCTTGGTAGGCACACAGGGCCTGCCACTCCTTGGCCAACCGGTCCCGGTTCCGAAGGTGGTCCTCCATGTATGCCTGTAGGGGCACCACAGCCTGGCTCTGGCCCACACCGGCCGCCCTGCCTCTCCTGCCGTTGGATTCCCTCCCCCACTGTAGGCCTGGGCCCTTTGCTGACCAGAATCATGTGTCCTGTGGAGATGTCCATGTTGGCCTGGGCAGGTTCCTCGCACCAGGATGGCGTGCTGCTGTGGGAACTGGGGCTGGCTTGGGCCGCGTCACTGAACTGAGAGGACACGCTGCTCACCCTCGAAGGCTCTGGCTGACCCTCTGCCCGGTTGAACAGGGACTTGGTGGCCATGTGCTGGCGACATAGGTCCTGTAGAGGAAGGATTGGGTGAGGCCTGGGGGTGGGGGTGGGGGATGGGAGTGGGGCATTCCTCAGAAGCCCTTCAACAAGGCCAGGGGGCTGGAACTCAGTGGTGGATGGGAAGAGCACTTGGCACAGCATGCACAGCCCAGTTCCCACTGCTACAAACAAACAAGGCCATTGAGTCATCCCAGGGTGGAGTGTTAGTCTCCTCTCTGATCAGTGGGATGAGTAAGGTCTGATTTGACCTTTGTTCTTTTCTGCCAGGCTGGTGCTTATTGACAACCTCAGATATTACAAAGTAGAACCCCAGAATCATAGCCCCGGGAGGATCTCAGGAGCTATTCCCAATCTGTATTTATTCAAAAAGTGAATCACAACACCGCTTCCAGGCCCTCTCCAGCCCCGACCCAGGACCTTATTTCTGCTCCGACCCTCACTCCACCGAAGATGGAGTCTCTCAAGCCCCTTGTATTTCCTTCCCTCCTTCTCTAACTGCACACCTGGTACTCAAAAGTAGTATCACCATGGGCCCCCTCTGGCCCCAGCGCTGCCAGGCGCTCCTTCTCCCGTTGTCTGGAATGATGGCGCATACACAGGGCTACTGCCAAAGCCACTAGCAGCCCAGCGACACCTGCCAGGGCCACCAGAGTAAGCAGCACTGAGCGCATGGGAGATATGCCATGGGCCTGTCGGGGAAGGACTGCAGCGGCCTCCTCCCTCTGTGGGAACAAAGCCAGAATCAGGGGGATGGTGGCAGGGGAGCCTGGGCCGTGCCTCCTATTTAGGTCACCTTTAGGGACAAAGCTGTGAAGGCAGGGGTATGGAGGCAACATGCAGAACGGCGTACAGCCTTCTTCTCAATCCATATTGTACCCACTCGAGAGCCAGAGACCTTGGGTGACCCCACCAGAAGGATTTCCATATAAACAGAGAAAAGGAGGCGTCATCATGAAAACAGTGTTATAGCCCTTCAGGAAAGCGCCACAGCGCCACCTGCTGGTCAAAACGAGAACTGCGCAGAAACGGGCTGCTTGGGAAGGGGGAATGGAGAGCCAAAAGAACTTGGTTTTTTGTTTTTTTGTTTTTCTTTTAGAGACAGGGTTTCTCTGTGTAGCCTTACCTATCCTGGACTCGATTTGTAGACCAGGCTGGCCTCGAACTCACAATGATCCACCTGCCTCTGCCTCCCAAGTGCGCCACCACGCCCGGCCCAAAAGAACTTGGAACCCTTTCGTTCTTTCTCCCTGGCCTTGCCTCCTCTCATGTGCGCAGAGGCAGGCCTACGGGGACTTTGACGGATTCTACAGCTAGTGCTTACCTGTCCCACCCCCGTCTGCAAAATCTGGAGCCCTGTCTGCGCTTCCAGTTCAGACTTCACCAGCCCTGTAGGAAGGGTGCAGGTCAGGCTCTTTTCAGCCCCATGAGGGCTGGGAATAGTTTAGGAGGCCATCAGTACAAGCCCGGGGTCATGCTGAGTCTAGGTGTGTGCATAGCGCGGTATTTACCAGCTTGCTGGGTCACATCAGCCAAAGACAGGTTCTGCTCATTGTGCCGGATTCGGAAGGTGACAGCTGGTCCCACCACGCTGCCAAGTAAGAAGTACGTTACTACCTAACCTACCCCAGACTCCAGACTCTATTAAAATAAAGAGGCCAGCTCTGGGGGTCAGGGATTCCTATGAGTGGGTCTAATGACAGGGATCAGGATGGGGACTCCCCGCAGGCGTACAGGTGGCTGTCCTGCCACACTGGGAGCATCTCTGACCCCAGCGCTTTCTTCCCGTCCTTCCTTGTCCCTTCAGCACCACCTTGCTCAGGCTAAGACCCACCAAGATGGCAGCCCCACCTGATGTTGATGAAGCTGCCCGAGGACATATGCACGTGCTCAGCCAGGATCTCCAGCAGCTTCACGCCAGCCACCAGACTCAGGGGCCTGATGGAGGGAAGCAGGCGGAGGGAGGGAAGGTGGGGGGGATTCACCAGCCCCCTCTTGAGGCAGGGCACCTCCAGAGGAGCAAAGCTACCCACTACCTCGCTGCTTCCTCCCCACCCCCACCCCCAGAGCCGAATGCTTACCCACGCCCCGCCCCCTCACTTGTCCCCCAGGGACTGGAAGCCTTCCCGAAGCTGCAGGGCTTACTTCTGGTTAGTGACTATATAACCATACTCCTCGGCCGCCGCCGGTTGAGCTGCAGGCTGTCCCACCACTGTGGGCTGGCTCTGGCCTAAGGGACTTTTCTTCTCCAGAAGGACAGATGAGACCCCTGGAGGTCTGGCTGTTTGGAGAGGCTCAGGGAAGGCAGGGCTCAGCACCTGCTGAACTTCACCGGAAGTGGGGCTGCCTGTGGGGTGTCCTGGAAGCCAGGGTGTGGGGGGCCGAGGCTCTGCTGTGTCTGCTCTCTGCACGTGGCCTTCTGGTGTCTGTTACAAGACAGGATGCAGGTGTGAAAAGACTGCGGGGGTGGGGGGAGTCTCGTGTGTATGTGTGTGTGTGTGTGTGTGTGTGTGTGTGTGAGAGAGAGAGAGAGAGAGAGAGAGAGAGAGAGAGAGAGAGACACTTTGGGATCTAAACTCTTTACAAGTGGAACTTAGGAACTGTTTAGCTTTCTACCTGCCCCTCCCCCACCCCCAAATCCCCTGCAATGGGAGAGTACACACCAGGAGTGTAAATCAAATGGGTGAGTGCATAAAGGGTTTAACCAGCAAAAACGTGGTCTGTAAATTCACAGAGTGGGGCTGGAATGGGGAGGGGGGTGCAGTTGAGCCTGATAATCTGGAAAGATAAACCGAAAGGCGAAGGTTTTTAGGCCTTTGTTCAGTGGCAACATGTTAGAAGCCTCCACCAAAGACCGAGAAGCAAAACTACTCCAGCTGTAGCAGGATGGAGCCTCCACCAAAAGCCTCCAAGGTAGGAACCATCGGGAGTCTGGAAGGACTGTGGTAAAAAGAGGAGTGGGCTAAGGATTCTGGATACTAGTTCTGCCAACTTGAGGTGAGGCCACAGGTGATGACTTGAAGTCACAGGGCCTTAAAACGAGGGACCAGGGGACAGATTCTGAGCCATCACCTCAAAGATTCAGAGATTTCAGATGAGGGGCACTTAGGAGGCCAAAAGGGGCTGTGAACTCACTTTTTTGACATCAGCTCCGACATTTACAGCCCCTCCTGTAGAGACAGGAAAAGCAAGAATCTTGGGAAAGAGTGTTAAGACCAGGGTGAGGAGGGACCAGAGTCTATGTGACCCCTGTCCTGTCAACAGTCCCAGATGCCTTCCTCTGTTCCCAGCTCCCTCTCACTATCCCCTTGGGCTTGCTGCCCTCTGTCTTTTCCTTCTTTAATTCTACAGCTTACCTTCTTCCCCTTTTGGTAATGACCCTGTCCTCGAAAGAACTCCCTTTTCATCCAGGCATGCTGGACCATGCCTGTAACCTCTACACTTTATAGAGTCGAGGCAGGTGGATGATCAGCTTGGGCTGATTTCAGCAAGACCCCCATCTCAAGAAAGAGCAAAACCAAAACCTCTCCCCCTTGTGACTGTCCAGGTAAGTCCATGCGGGCTTGAGAAACGGGGCAACAAGCCTCTATGGCGATGGGCGTTGCAGGCCTCCCTGCCTGGACACTCACCAAGATTTCTTCCTGTGCCCTTGGGCAGTAGCTGCAGTAGGGTCAGGAGGGTAGAAAGCTGCTCCGGCGTCAGCTGACGCAGCTCCACTCCATAGCCGGCCAGTACAGCAGCCAGCCTCTGCAGACTTCCATCTGCTGGGAGCCAGACACAAAGCTTACAGCGCATGGAAGGATAAACTGATGAAATGCAGAGAGGTGGTTGCGGGAAACGCAGGACAAGCACATCTAAGGATCCTTTCCGGAGGCTGCGACACTGATACCCTCCCCTCCCCAGATCCTTGAACATACTTGAGGTGTGCCAGGTGCACACCCCACTGTCTCCACGTTGAAGCTAGCTAGTGCCTGTGTAGATTAGCTTGTCAGGAGACAGCTAAATGTGTGAACAAAAGACAGAACGCCAAGTGTGGTGATTCATGCTCAGAGTCTCAGCACTCAGGAGTCTGTGGCAAGAGGATTGCAGCAGATTTGAGTCCAGCCTGAGCTCAAGGATAGCCTGGGATAATGGCAAGACTTCATCTTAAAAATAACTGAATAAGCAAATGAATACATGAACATCTTCAGAGACAGAAAGGACACCCCCACAGACAGAGAGGTGGACTATGAGGACACTGTTACCTGGCTGTACTGCTTGGGGAGGGGGCTTCTCCCCATGACCCCCAAGTACTTCCTCCTCATAGCCCTCTGAGGAATCCTCTGCCTGGATGCTGCCCCCTTGCTCTGGCAGCCTTGGCATCCTGGTCCTGCCAGCCATTGGCAACTCTTGGGCCATGTAGAGCAGCCCTGAATCCTGGAAAAGCTGAGCAGGTGAGGGACCTGGAAGGTCCCCGAAGGAGTGGCCAGAGTGAGCCCCCAAAATGGCCTTGGAAGCACTTCTGCTGAAGAGAGTGTTAGCTTCAGCCTTGGGCAGGTGGCTAACACCAGCCGCCCCTGGGGAGCTCTCTGATCCTCGGGAGCCATCTCGGGAACCAAACTGTGGGAAACCAGAGACATGGGTAAGAAGAGAATCAGGCTTGGGCGCTGGCATTGAGGCATGGTGGCCAGAGTCGAGGGCTCACCTGGTGGAAGAGGTAAGGCTGTAGCAGTGCAGGTTCATAAGTCAGAGCGGGGTGGGGAGGCGGTGGGGGCATTAGCAGATGCTCCAAGAGAGGGGGCAACAGCTCAGCCTGCAGAGAGGACAGCGGGGAGCCCACCCCAGCTCCATTCCCACCCCCTGGAGGCCGCGGGAGCCCCTGGGCAACAGGAGAGGAGCCAGTGGGATTGCCTTGAGAGAGCAACTCCACAGCAGGGCCTGGTCTCCTGGGCACCAAACCAGACCTGGGGAGGAAAGGAGAGAGATAAGGAGTGAAAAAGAGGAAGAGGGAAGGGGAGGGGGGGAGAAAGAAGGAGAGAGATTATTTATTTGTATGTCTGTATAGGACAAGGGTATGGACAGCTTACAAGGTTAAAGTTGGACAGAGTCAGTGGTTTAGAATAGCCCTGTCCCCTTAAGAAATGGAGAGGAAGCTGGGCGGTGGTGGCACATGCCTTTAATCCCAGCACTGGGGAGGCAGAGGCAGGCGGTCTCTGTAAGGTCCAGGCCAGCTTGGTCTACAAAATGAGTCCAGGATAGCTAAGGCTACACAGAGAAACCCTGTCTCGGGGAAAAAAAAAAAAGAAATGAAGAAGAGAGACAGGCTAGAGGGCTTGGCGGTGAAGGTAGGCTAGAGAGCCAAGCTTGTCAAGGGAGCTTGATAAACATGCCTCTGTCATTGGTAGAGAAGAGCAGGTACGTGTTTACCTGGGGATCAAACCCAAGGCCTTGTGTATATAAGTCGAATACTCTCCCACTGAGCTACAACCCCAAACCACACAGTTACACAGGCCAGGTGAGCGAAAAGGAATATGAAAGGGAGATTGAGAGCAGGAGAAGGCACCTGGGGCATAGATGGCATGGACTGTGACGGTAGGATGCTTCCGCATTGTTGTCCCTGTGTGCCACCCCACCCCCACCCCAAGCTCTCTATGTTCAAACAACAGAGACTGCCCTGACCCCACCACTGCTGCCTTCTCGGTCCACGTGCCCTCTCTGAGCTCCACAGACCCCCCTTTTCTCTGAGATTTGCCTTTAGAGCAGCGGTTCTCAACCTGTGGGTCGAACCCTTTCACAGGGGTCACCTAAGACCATCGGAAAACACAGATATTTACATTATGGTCCATAGGTGTGAAGTAGCAACAAAGATATTTTGATGGTTTGGATGATTACCACAATGTGAAGAACTGTATTAAAGGGCCGAAGCATGAGGAAAGTTGAGAACCGCTGGCCTAGAGGCTCTAACCACAGAGAGACAGTGCTGCTTCCTGGCAGACACAGTTCCGCACAGCAGCGAAACAACTTAGGTTCAAGGGCATTCTAGGTTGTCCACAACAACCACTTTAATACCTCTTTTGAAATATCAAATACCAACATTTTCTCAAAGTACATATTTATCATGCTGTTTTGCTGGATCTCCAGGATAAACTCAGCTCCTACTGAGCATGTCAACATGCCAGAGGGAGGGAGGGACCATTCTTTTTGTTTGTTTGTTTGTTTGTTTTTTGTTTTTCAAGACAGGGTTTCTCCGTGTTATCTTGGCTGTCTTGGACTCACTTTGTAGACCAGGCTGGCCTCGAACTCACAGCGATCTGCCTGCCTCTGTCTCCCGGGTGCTGGGATTAAAGGCGAGCGCCACCACTGCCCAGTTGGGAGGGACCATTCTTGATGCTGTTTTGCCTGTGCCCCAGTCTGCTGACCTCAGCTACCCCATCCCCTCACCTCCCCACCCCCCATGCCCGACCATGAGGATGGTCACAAATCACCAGTTTCAAGAGTCTAAGGCTGCCTACCGGTCCCTCAGATGGGGCTCTGGGGGACGAAGCCTGGGGATGCGCTCCATCTCCTGGGAGATCACATGCTGGGTGAGGTCATCATGCCACGACAAGCCTGTTGGGAGAAAAGATAGGGCAAAGTTGACTTGAGACCGCGGGCCCAATTCCAGAGGGAGTAGAGGCCAAACGTGTACTCCATTTCCATCACAGTGTTGTGATTGGCAGAGCAGGAGGAAGTGCCAGGGATTGGAGACACAATGGCTGAACTGAGCTGCCTCCCGACCCCTATCGGCAGGTACAACTTTTGGAGTCAAACTGCCACAGATGGAATTTAGCCTTGATTTCTAAAGAACTAGAGGCCTTGGGCAAGCTGTTAAGCCTCCATTCCTTCATCTCAACTCTTTTTTGAACATCAGCTCTCTCATCTGGGGGTATGTATCTCCTAAGATTGTTGTTATACTTAAAATAACACATCATGGAAAATAGTCCCGTCACATGAAGAAGTCTGAACAAAAGGGCTGGAGAGATGGCGCAGAGGTTAAAAGCACTGACTGCTCTTCCAGAGGTCCTGAGTTCAATTCCCGGCAACCACCTGGTGGCTCACAACCATCTAAAATGAGATCTGGTGCCCTCTTCTGGCCTGCAGGCGTACATGCAGGCAGAACACTGTATACAAAATAAATACATCTGAAGAAAACAAAACAAAAACCTCTGAACAAATGCTATCACCGCTGTCATCATTACATGTCTTCGTTCTGAGTCTGAGTCATTTGTAGAGTGGGAATACAACGTATTTTGTGTGCTGCTGTGAAGATCAAGTGTGGTCAGGAAATGAAATGCTCCATGTGCCCTTTCCAAACACCTGCTCCACCTTCCACCATGCTCTCCCAGCAGCAACATCTCGATCTTCTGCTTGACTCTTTACCCATGAGGCTCTGCTCTCAGAAAAGACCTCTCACTCACCCAAGAGGGATCACATCTCAATCTCCTCCAGTTTTCCTTCTCTCGGTTTATTTATTTACAGCCAGGGTCTCATTGTGTAGCCCAGGTTGACCCAGAACCCATGGCGATCCCTACGCTTCAGCCTGCAGAGGGCTAGGGTCACAGCTGCAGGCCACCATGTCCAGATCCTGCCCTAGACTTATAATCTGGGCCACTCAGGACTCATATCCTGGGACCTACACACATCTGTTCCATGCATCACAACTGTGTTCCTATTACAGTCAACTCCTCCAGGGCACCACTAGATTTCAGCCTCTCTTTCTTACTCATGAGCATTCTCCCACAAATTCTCTTCAGCATCCACCCTTTTACTCTGTACTGAATTATTCCTTAAAGCACAAAATCATGATGTGATTTCTTCCATCTTAAAACAATGCTATTTTACCCATGTCCTCCTGCCTCTGTCACTGCCTTTCATTGCAGAAAACCTTCTCTTTTTAAGATAAACTTTTTTTGTTTGTTTGTTTTTGTTTTTTTTTTGAGACAGGGTTTCTATGTGTAGCCTTGGCTGTCCTGGACCCGCTTTCTAGACCAGGCTGGCCTCGAACTCACAGCGATCTGCCTGCCTCTGCCTCCAGAGTCCTGGGATGACAGGTGGGAGCCACCACACTAGCTGCAGCAAACTTCTTAAAGACAATCACAGACGCTGGATGCAGAGGTCCATGCCTGTAGTCCTGTACTTAGAACGTTAAGGCAGAAGGATCACCATGAGTTCCAGGCCAGCCTGAGCTACATAATAAGTTTGGAGCTAGCCTGGGTTACACAGTAAGAGCTTATCTCAAAACAAACAATATTCCAACAAACCTAAAAAAATATTTTCCAGCAGCTTCAGCTGCAGGCCTTCTGTGTGCAACTCCAGAGAACTCATATGAGCAGCCCATCGCTAGGTCCCAGCCCCTTTGGCTCATCCCTTATCCAGCAAGATCGAGGAGGGTGGGGCTTCAAAGTAGATACAATAATTAACAATTTTTGGATGAAGTGGACCCTTACTTTCCCACCCACTAAGTCCCATTCTCCGTATTCTAGTACAGCCAGACCTCACCTTGGGACATGAGTTGCCGGAGCACACCTTGTAAGCGCTGGAGAACTGGGGATGTGACTTGCAAAAGGGGCCGTGCCGGCCCTGCTCCCGCCTGGCACTGTCCAAACAAGCCATCTGAAAGCACAAAGGTGCTGTTGTCAGGGCTTTTTGCAGGAGGCCCTTCCAAAGTCCAGGCCGCAGATGGTCAATGCTCTCTGCATCCTCTCTGGCTTTAGAGTTCTGTTCCTCTTCCCTCCTCATAGCTGGCCTCTCCCTCCCCATTTTTTTTTGAATTCTACACCAGGGTCCTACTCACCCTGAATACAGACCTCCAGGTGCGAGCAGAGTCTGCGGTCAAACAGACAGCCTGTAGAAAAGCAGATGTTGTCAGAACACGGAGAAGGGTCAGATGGCTAGGAAACAGGTGAGGCAGCTACGGCCCATAACTTCATTCTAAGGAGGGCTTCAAGTTGGGAAGACAGTAGAGAAGAGCCCTAGATTTCTCATTCTCTGGCCTATGTATGCACACAAATTCATGTATGTGCATGCATGTGCATATGTGTACAGAGGCCAGAAGTCAATGTTGAGTATCTTCCACACTTGTCCACTTTATATTCTTAAGACTGGGCACCTCGCTGAACCTGGAGTTCACACAGCACATCCCAGGGATTTCTTTGTCTCTGCTTTTCCCAGCACTGGTGTTAGACATCAGTCACCATGCATGCTTTTTTTTTTTTTAAATGGGCCCTGGAGATCCGAATTCAAGCACCCTATCGATGAGCCACCTCTCCAGCTTCAAGGCCTAGGATTCTTGAGGAAGTGTCAGGGTCTGGCTTCGGATTTTGAATGTCTTAGTGTCAATCTTTAAAAGACTCAATTTGCCTGACTGGGAGTTGGAGCACTGGACAGGCTTGGGAGGAGGAGGGGAGATCACGTAGCATCTTGGGAGTATTTGTGGTCAAATTCAAAAGGAAATGGTAGCTCCCTAAATCTCCCAAAGCTGTCTAACTCTAGCGGCCTGGAACTAGAGGCTGGAAGTCCAGCAACACGGCCCCACCCCCACCTCCGCCCGCGTGGTAGGGAAGGGGTGTTGGGGCTTGATTTTGAGGCACTGTCCCAGGCCTGAGTCTGTGGTGCTGTCCGTGGTGCTGAAGAGCTACGCGCCAAGGGCACGTTGGGAAGGGAGCGGATAATTGAGGGAGGATTGACAGGACAAGGAATTGTCACGGGATCTTATCCCTCCGCTCTCTCTTGTTAACAACTCTGGCCCTCACAGGAAGTACCATGCACTGGCCTCCAAGCCAGCGTGGGGAAAGACGGAGCCAGATGAAGAGGATGTGCCCCTTCCCCCACGCGATACCGTCCCACCCCCATCCCGGGGCTCGTGAGTCAGCGCTGACTATGTCCGCTTAGATGTGAGTCAGCACCAGGCCTGGTTGTGAGGAGGGGGGCAAGCAAAAGACCCTCCCCTTTTTGTCCTCTTCCGCTCCCTCCCCCGCGTATCCCCCTTCTTATAGCCGACCAACTCGCAGCAAATGGCCTCTCTAGACTTGAAAGATAAACCCTGCTCTCTGTCTCCAGCCAGGAAGCTGGAGCCGGGTGGTCTCCTCTTCTTCCTTCCATGCCGGCTTCCGATTCTTCAGCTTGGGTCTCCACCTCGACGCCTCTGGCTTCTCCCACGGTCCTGTAGTCTATCTAAATCCCTCGATTTGAGCGCACCCCCCTCTTCCCCAGAACCTGGTCTTCCCTGGAGCCCACTTTTTCCAGGTCCCGCCTGCGTATCCCGGCTCCACCTCCCGGCCTACGCCCCTTTCCTCATCTTCATCTTCCTTCGTCTCCCTTCATCTCCTCTCATCTTCCTCACTCCGAAACCTCCCTCGCACCCCGCCTCCCGCAACATTTATTCTACCTGAGCTTCTTGCTTTCGCAACGCTTTCCCCCAATACTGAGTTTTGCTCCCGGCCCCTGCTCTCCGCCCCGCCCCCCATCAAGTTTCCTCCTGACCGTGGGCACTGATGGCACTGCAGCCCCCAGGACGGCCGCTCAGCAGCAGCAGACAGACCAGCAGCCGGAGGCCCCCAGAGCCCCCGGGACCCCCGGGCCGCCGCGGGCGCCGCATCCTTCCCGGCTCCGAGCGCTCGCTACCCAACCAGAGTCTCAGCGACGCTGGCGGGAGTCAGCGGAGGAGCCTAGGCGGAGCCTGCCACTCCCCACCCACCTCCAAGGCGGGGTCTACATGCCCCTCTAGAGGCGACCCGACCAACTGCGGGCGTGCAGTGACGACATCTCCACCCCCTGCTCTTATGCCTATTTGCGTCATACTGGCGTAAGAGGCCCCTCTTAGCCGGGGACCTACTCAACCTAAGCCTCCTCCACCATACAGTGGGTTCCTCACTAGAATTCCCACTGGGTCCACCCACTCATGCCCTGTATTTTTCAGGTCCACCGCCTCTGTCTCCCTGGCTCAGGGTTGGTGAAGAGGACTAAAGCTCTCTGGGAACAGGAAAGAAACGTGGGCCAGGGAGTATAAACCCTGATACAAGCGTAAGAGACCAGAATAGGAACTCTTACTTCGTCTCCATTACTGCTACTGGCGTCATCCGGAAGATCCGTGATGTCTAGGCATGCGTGCTGCGGTAGCCTTGAGCTAGTTGCTCATCCTGTTTTTTTGTAAAGTAAAGGAGTCCCCCCCCCCGCCCCCCAAAAAAAGCATCTGCCACACAAGGCGGTGGTGAGAACTTATGTGTTAACTTGTCGCGGGAGTAAGACCTGAACCTGCGCATCCTCGACACTCCTATGCATTAACTTCTTTTCCTCTTGCAATCTACTCGTCTGCCCTTTGAAATGGCTTCTTTCTTTAGCATTTGTTTTCTTTTAGTTGGTATATGGCAACCATACATAAACGTACAATGGAAGCGCATCTGCATCCAGCCCCAGAGACCCTACCCTGGACCTCTTCAGAGCAGCAGCCGGGCATTAACAGTGACATTTCAGTACATGCATGTATGCAGTGTATTATGATCAATGTGTAATGTCGCATATCTGGCATAGCTACTGCCTCAGACATTTATACTTTCTTTGTGTTGGGAACGCCCAGAATCTTCTCTATCAGCTAATTTGACATAGCCGATTAATTGTTGCCACCTATACTGTGTTAAGGAATATCAGCAGATGCATCCCTGTACTCGCTACAGTCTGTTATTAGCTTTGGCTGCCCGCTAGGCTCTCTGGTCTCAAGCTGATCAACGATCTTACGATTTCTACATAAGGTACACATCACGTCAGACCACTTTTCTCCTCTCCAATTTCTCTGGTTAGACCATTTCCTCAAGCCTTATCACAGTAGTTTCTTCCATGGCTTTTTGATATCACTCTTATTTATCCAGTAAGCTGTGGAGTGAATTTTCTAAAGTTCCTATTTGGTTACATTACCCTTTTGCTTTCTAGTTGTTTCTTTGTGTTTTGTTTTGTTTTCAAGACAATATGAGTCTGGTGAGATGGCTCAGGGGGGTAAGGACATTAACTATCCAAAATCGATAGCCTGAGGTTGATCCTTTGAACTCATATAAAGATGGAAAGAGAGAGTTTACACTATGATGTTGCTTTCTGACCTCTACATGAGTATGAGCACGTGTGCACGTGCACACATGCACACACACACACACACACACACACAGAGAGAGAGAGAGAGAGAGAGAGAGAGAGAGAGAGAGAGAGAGAGAATAAGGTTTTTATAAAGTGAATGAAAAATACAAAATGGTTTGATGGGAAAAAACCAAAATGGTTTAGTGAAAAAACACTTATCTAGACTTCACAGTAATTGACATTTGGGGTGTGTTTGCTCCTTTTTAATATTTAAATAGAAATGATAGAAATTATGAAACTTCTCTTATAAATATTTCAATGTGCATCTCTAGGAAATAAGGGTACTTTCCTACAATAATGTCATTTAGAGCCCAATTCATATTTAAATATCTAAAATTGTTTCCAAAATGTCTTTCAGCTGTTTGTTCAAATAGGAGTCAATCAAGGATCAGTATTGCATTTAATTATTTTCTTCCTCCCTTCCTTTTTTTTTTTTATTATTGTTTTGTTTTCTCAAGACAGGGTTTATTTGTGTAGCCCTGGCTGTCCTGAAACTCACCCTGCAGACCAGGCTGGCATTGGACTCAGAGAGAGCCATTTGCCTGTCCCCCAAGAGCTAGGACTATAGGTGTGCACCATCACATCTTGGTTGCATATAATTATGTTCTTAATTACTTTTAACTTAGCACAGATATCAAATCATCACCCCTTCCCCACTTTTCACATTGTCAGGTAGAAGAAAAAGCAGGTCATTCCCTCCCCCCGTGGACTCTTCATCTCCTAGATGATTGGTTTCCTTGCATTGCCCCTGCGTGCAGCACACATGTCCTCTGCATCCCCTTCTGTAAAGCAGGCATTATGCACCAGGTCATGCTACTACATAGGGATGCTAAAACTGATGACTGGTCTAAAGCAGAGCCAGCCACATCTTTCCTAAACTGATGAAATCCGTGGGATATGTTGGCACCATTGGAACCATCAACTTTTCCATCTAGTTTCCTGGTCCTCCTTCTCCTCTTCCTCCATCCTCTCTTTGGGATGATCTCTGGCATGCAAGGCAAGTTTTATACCACTGAGCTACATCGCTAGTCCCCAATGGTGATTATTGACTAAAATATTTCATTCTGATTTGCAAAATGTATTTTTAAATTTTTTTCATTCTTTTGACATTTATCAGCTTTGGGTCATATCCCTGAAATCTAATGCCAACTTGAAGTAGAATATATTCTTAACTTCTGCTCTTTACCTACTTGCAAACTAAGGAAGGATTAGCTGTAATAGTTACCTCAATAGTGGCTAGTGGGTTTTACTCGACTATTTTTGTGATTTTTCTTTTTTGAACATTACTATTTATATATTCAATGTGCATTGATCAGCCATAGTAATTATTCTTTTGATATTCAAATTATCCCCAAACAAGCCAGTGACAGGTCCTTGAATCAGATTCCAATGTCCTTTTGAAACACCCTACTAATCACTAAAATCTCCTCTTTTTTTTTCTTTCCATTTTAGGGTATACCAGGTTTTTCTCGTTTTATTCTCTCTGCGATATGGAAAAGAAGCCATTTATCTAAAGAGCTGTGGTAGCTTTTAGTAAGGGCTGATTTTAGAGACCAGAATCTAGATGTTAGGTGTGATAATGGCTCCTGAGCACTAACTCTAGAGCTTTTCTATGAACAGAGCCAAGATATTAAGGTAACACACACACACACACACACACACACACACACACACGCATGCATGCATGCGCACACAAACACACACATACACAAACACACGTGCACACACGCACACCACACACACATATACATATGCACACACACATTCCAACCAATATATATATATTGATTTTTTGAGACAGGGTTTCTCTGTGTGGCCTTGGATGTCCTGGACTCGCTTTGTAGATTAGGCTGGCCTTGAACTTGCAGCAATCCACCTGCCTCTGCCTCCCGAGTGCTGGGATTAAAGGCATGTGCCACCATGCCCGACTTCCAACCAATATTTAATTATGATTTTGGCTAATCTCTCTACACTTGCAGTTCTTTGTTGTTATGCTGAAAATGTGGGTTTCTGAGGACACTGATATAACCACTTGTATGCTTGATCCAATACACACCTAACAATGTACATAGGGTAACACAAATATTACTCCACTAATAAAGCAGCAGAGGCCTGGAAAGAGAGATGGATCCATAGTTAAGAGCATCTGCTGGGCCTGCGGAGGACTGGGGTTCAGTTTCCAGCTCCCATAAGGAGACTCACAACCATCTGGACTACACCTCCAGTTCCAGGGGGTTGAAGCCCTCTTCTGACCTCTGCGGGTACCAGGCATGCATGTGGTGCACATACATACATGCAGGCAAAACACCCATACACATTTAAAAAAAAAAAGAATAAATGTTTTTGAGATAGAATCATGTAGTCTTGGCTGGCATAGAACTCTCTATGCAGACAAGGTTGGCCTCAAACTATTAGAGATCTTCTTGCCTCTGCCTCCTTAGTGCTGGATTGAAAGCGTGTGCTACCACCGTATACATTTGGCCTAAATTTTGCCTTTAAATATAACTCCTAAGGATACATCATTAAAATCCTGTGCTTTAGGAACGCAAACATCTCTTTTGTTTGCATTCATGTAATTATGATTGACAAATTGACATATAATTAGGGCTTCTGTTTCAGATTATTTTTAGTTTCAGGGTAGTGCCTTATATTCTTTATATTTTTATTTTGAACCTTTTGCAAAACTATGTAATGTAGTAAGATGTGCTTGCAGAAGTCTTCTGTGGGCTTCTGCAATAACCTTGCCACCTTCCTCTATATTCCAGTTGCCCCCCCCTTTTAAAGATTTATTTATTTACTCTTATGTATATGAATGCTATATCTGCATGTACACCTGAATGCCAGAAGAGGGCATCAGTTCGCAGGATAGGTGGTTGTGAGCCACCATGCTGTTGCTGGGAGTTGAACTCAGGACCTCTGGAAGAGCAGAAAGTGCTCTTAATCACTGAGCCATCTCTCCCGCCCTTGCTTCTCTTTTAAAGATGTAAATTGTTAAATAACACAAACATGTGAAACAAAAGAAAGCACCTTACGTTTTCGTGAGCATCCAGGCAACACAGTTCCGGAAGTGAAGCGCTTCTGGCACTGTGAGACACGGCCTTTTCCGAAAGCTAACTGTTATCACTTCTCTCACTGACCACATTTCTTTGCTTTCATATATGGCTTAAAGCTAAACATGGCACCATTAACTGTTGGTAGATGGGGAGTGGGGTGGGGTGGTCATCCCAGTCTTTCTCAGATTGTTGTGAGTAGCATCATTGTGTTTGCCCTGATTTACTATTGCACTGAGTGTCAGAGGAGGCAGGATGTATGTGGGGACCTGGGGAAGTGGATACAGTCTCCTCTCCTCAGCACTCCCTCCCTAATCTCCTTCCAGACGTTCCCATCCTGCTAACCTAATGAGCATCCGGAGGAAGACATTCATTCCTGATGCTCTCCTGGGACAGAGAAGGAGGTGAAGATTAACAAAGGGAAAATTGTCGCAGCAGAAAACATAACGCTCCTACTTATTTACCCATTATTTGATTATTTTATTTTATTTATTCCCTCCCCCCTCTTTTTGTGGAATAATTGGTCACTATAATTTTTTTTTTTTTTTTGGCCTGGCGGCAGTGGTGGTGCCACGTCTTTCATCTCAGCACTTGGGGAAGGCAGAGGCAGTTGGATTGCTGAGTTCAAGGCCGGCCTGGTCTACAAAGTGAGTTCTAGGACAGCCAGGGTTATGCAGAGAACCCCTGCCTCAAAACAAAACAAGAAAGAAAGAAGAAAAAAAAAAGCCCATGGTGTGAAGCATGAAGCTTACTGTTGAACAGGGTACCACTGTTGAGCTGGTGGCTGCTGTGTGGAAAGGCACTGCCATCCTCCGAAGACTACTGAGTATCCTTCAGAACTGCCCAGAAAGATGGAGGAAATAGATATTTTTGTACTAAGCTAAACTCAAGTCCTTCTCTGCTTAAGAGCTGCCTCAGGAACATTAAATCCCAGGTCCTTTGGGACAGTCTAGAGCACAGAGAGGCACATTCTATGCATTTCCAGATGAGAAGCAGAAGACTACAGGACTTTGGAGGGGAAGATGTTAGCAGAGACAGGGATCATCTACTTGCGGTGGTTGAGTGAAGGAAATGTGGTCCAGGAGCTAAGGGGTGGGATGCTGACTGTGTTTAGAGACAGGGGCTATCCACTTGCGATGGTTGAGTGAGGGAAATGTGGTCCAGGAGCTAAGCGGTGGGATGCTGACTGTGTTTGCTCTCTTCAGATGCCTCTATACAATCCCAGACTACTCTTCAAGGTTTTTGAGATTACAAAATATATCCATAGAGGAATCAGAAACTGTCACGGGAGCTTGGCACAATGGTTCTCGGGATTAGACGAATGAAGAAGAAAGGTATGGGAGGGGGTATGGAAGAGCAACAAGGGTTAATTGATTTGATTAATGCAAGGAATGAACAAATGAAAAAAAAAACTGACTGGGAAAATATGGATCTTACTTCCCCAATACGTGAAAGGATGGGCAACCAATCACACAACATGACTAGTGGAGAAGGCTGCCATGACAGCTTCCATAAAGGAAGGGAAAAAGGACAGACACCAGCTTTGAACCAAGAACTCGGAGATGTGCTTTCCTCACCCCTACCTTTCTTCCTTGGGAATGTATGGTCAAGTCATGTCCCACGTGTCTTACCTCAAAACAAGCTCGCAGAAAGGGTGTGCGTGAAAGTCAACTTTAATTATCCACATTTGAGTCATCCAAGAATTGCCTCAAGGAGGGCAGTGAGGAGGGTCCTGGGGAAAGGGGCCTTAAATGATGAGATCTCGGTCAGCAACAAGGTTGAGGCCCACAGTGGGGAATGACCCAAAAAAAAACCCAAAAGAGAATAAACAAGGGAATTGAAGTCAGGCTGGAGAGACCTAGTGCCTCCCTCCCTGCCTTCCTTCCTCAAAACTTAATAACTGCTTGATTTGCGTAAGCCTTCTCCGTTGGTGACTCAGCCCAAGGGTTGCTAGCCTAAGCCCCTGGCTCCCACATACAGCGTGTCTTCCCTCTGTGACTTTCCACTGTACCGGGGGTTGGAGAAGAATGGCATAGCTTTGTTCATGTTCCTGGAAGCACTACAGCAACCAGCTCTGCACAGGTGGGCCTCCGTCATTCAGTTCATAGTATGTTACCCCAGCAACTAATGCAGGTTTAGGGACTCTAGCTGCCATGCTGCAGGGATGGGGACCTGTTTTCCTGGAAGGCATCAGGGGCTAGGACCCACTTCTTACAGGCTGTCTCTAGATGGAGGATGTATATGGGTGGGGGGGGGGAAGCAGGAAGGGATAATTGTCAGGTCTATTGCTACTATCCAAATCCAGGCCCTCTCTATTCCCCTGGACCAGTATGGTCCTCTCACATACTGTTTTCATTTTGCTCTTCTTACTGTTCCATTACCCAACATCACTGTAGTGGTTTTTTTGTTTTGTTTTGTTTTGTTTTGTTTTGTTTTGTTTTGTTTTAAGAGCAGGGATTTGCTCTGTAGCCTTGAACTTACACTTTTGCCACCTCAGCTTCCTGAATCCTATGATTACGAGTATGCAACACCATGCCTCACAAGTAGGGCAGTCTTGGAATAAAGTACAAAGTGTGTCCTGTGGGCCCCTACATGGGCTTCCTTCTCCATCTTCATCTCTGTCCCTGGATGGTCTGCTCCTCTGATGGTCCATGGCATTCTTGCCTCTGGACAGTTGTGGTTGCAGTGCCTTTCCTTTGTGCTTTCTTTTGCCTGTCACTCTCTTATAATTTGTCTTATCCCTACACAAGATTTTTTTCAGTATGGAGAAGTCTGATGTTTGGAGCAGCCGCACCCCCAGGCCTTGAGAAAAAGGGCAAGAATCACACAGGGCAATCTGGAAATGGGGGTGGGGGAGGGGTGCTGGGTTTAGTGGCACAGACAGAGCATGGCAGGTTGAGAGAGTTATATTACCATCCTGTGCCCTGGATTTTCATCTGTAAAGACATTAGGTGGGTCATTTCTAGTCTGGATTCCAAGGAGATGAGCCTTGCTCAGGCACTAAAGCAAAGCAAGGCAGAGGATGAAGTTAAAGGCTCTGCATCGTGCCTTCACTATTCTCATGGGTTTTCTGTTTCTGAACTGACAACCCTTCAGTTTTCAATTCCTGTTTTTAAAGATTTAATTATTTACAATGTATACAGTATTCTGACTAGATGTATGCCTGAACACTAGAAGAAGTCACCAAATCTCATTATAGATGGTTATGAGCCACCATGTGATTGATGGAATTGAACTCAGGACTTCTAGAGGAATAGCCAGTGCTCTTAATCTCTGAGCCATCTCTCTATCTCCTCAATTCCTGTTTTAAACTAAAGCCTGACGTATGATTATTCTGTTTTTGCCCTCTTTAGAAGCTCCCAGCAGCTGTGTCATGCCCACCCCTCCTCTACCTTTTGGGTGCAAGAGTTTGTTTTATCCTAACACCTACTCCCTCTTTTGTTCCTGCCCCCTTTCCCCATTTGAACATGCCCTTGAATGTTCTAGTCTTCCTTAGGAAAACTGAGCTCCTCACCTTGGCGAGGTGGGTTGCCTCTTGTTTCGGGGCCTTTGGACCAACTCTGGTGGCAAAGCATCGGTCCCTGTTCACCTTGACTGCTGGACTCTAACTGGGGAGAGAAGTCAGGAGTCAGGAAAGAGGCAGTCAGGGGGATGAGATGGCCTTAGCGGGAAAGCCAAGGAATCTAAAGTTAAGGCTTTACAATTTGGTGAATGATAAATGGTCTCACCTTGGAGATAAGAGTTGAAGTTTCTTCTCTTGCTTGTCCCTAGAAGAGGCAAGGACGGCAGGAGGAACGTAGGCTTGCCAACGTCTCCCTCCTTTTGCAGGTACGATTATCCCCCCACCATGGGACTGTTCCCCACTGATCCTAGAGCTGCCTGCTGGAGTACAGTACTTCTGATAGGTTCTACGTAGTACCCTAAATAGCAGGGGCCTGTCACAGGGTTTCTTGCCTCACGCCAGTGGTTGCAGTGGGGGAGAACTGCCTTCCCATCCTTCTGGCATGGATTCTGGAGGTGGAGCCGGGTGAGGTGCTCCACCCTTTTGGTCATTAATTCTTGAGCTATCTCATCTGTCCAGAACAGGCCTGTATGGTGAAAGGATGGCGTGAACTGACACCAGGGGCCAGAATAATCTCTCCCGCAAGTATATGTAAGACCACATTTGATGGAGAAAGTTAAGTGTCTTGGAGTAGAAAGGTTGCTGAGCACATCCCTGGCACATTGTATCTTATGAATCTACTGAGTCACTTATTTACACAGTAAGATTATTCTCCCTTAGTGAAGCTAAGGATGGAAAAAAGTATTAAACAAAACAAAACAAAAACAAAAACCCTCAAACCCCTCCAAGGCAGTGACGCACACTTAGCTGTTTTATTAATGCAAGACTTACTAATACAAGATTGCTGCTTTTCACATCCATATACAGTAGGTTAGGCTGAAATTCAAGAACTACATTTAATATTTGGGGGGGTTTCAAGACAGGGTCTCTCTGTGTTAGCCTTGGCTGTTCTGGACTTGCTTTGTAGACCAGGCTGGCCTCGAACTCACAGCGATCTGCCTGCCTCTGCCTCCCGAGTGCTGGGATTGAAGGCATGGACCACCATGCCTGGCTTTACATTTAATATTTTATTTTGTGTGTGTGTGTGCATGTTCATGCAGGTATGTGTAGGCCAGAGCATCTTCCTCAATCACTTTTCTTTCTTTTCTTTTTTTTTTTGAGACTGATTTTTTATTGACATTTAATTTCATTCTATGTTTATCATTATCAATACCATCATTATCATCATTGTGAGTGTGTATGTACGTACATGCGCACATGGTTGCTGGAGGCCAGAGTAGGAGTTATATCTTTATATGGGTTCTGAAATTTGAACTCAGTTCATCCAGCTTGGCGGCACATGCCTTTACCCACCTAAGCTATCCCATTGGTTCTTCATCTTTTTTTTTTTTTGGACAGGGTCTTTCATTGAATTTATTAGGCTAGAGTAATTATCCAAAGAACTCTGGGGATCTTTGCCTCCCCTGCCACCCACACCCACCATTGCACTGGCTTTACAGACACATGCTCCTGGCTTCTGTATGGGTGATGGGGATCCAAACTCGGATCCTCATATTGGATGGCAGACACTTTGCAACTGATCCACCTCCCCTGACCTAAGCTTTACTGTTTCTGACAGAGTCCCTGCTGATTACACCTGTTTGCTAGTCTAGGATGCACCTTGAGATGTATTGCTCTAAGGAACCACACACTTCTTAAAGCATTGTGCATAATAATGTGGACTCAAGGCAGATTTTATCTCTTACCTACATGCACGTGAACCTCTATGGAAGGGTCAGCTGTCCATCTCTAATGGACTCCTTACTCCCTCCCATCTCTCTCCTTTGTTACATAGTTCTCCCTGATTCCTACACAGGGGCTGGGATGTGCAGCTGGTCCCTCAGCTGAGTACTTAAGTAGAGGTTGGGATTCATCCCAAGGACTTGTGTGCTGTCCTTTTTCGAGGTGCTCAAGCGCCAACAGTCTCTTGTCTTGTTACCTTCCCACTAAGGTGATTTAAAAAAAACAGCAACAACAACAAAAACCAAAGTAGAGATATCCAAGCAAGAGAAATCCTGCCCTCTGTCCAATAGCTCCTCACTACTCTCCCTCATATCTGACCGGTGTGCCATCTCCGTGCTCCAGCTTTCACTTATTGTGGGGTACAATCTGGTGGAGTATAAGTTGTAAGAGCCGGAATACTGGAGCAGTAAATCCTTGGAATGGCCAAAACTGCCCCAATCCTACTTGGCCCTGACCATCTAAGGGCAAGATAGTGCTGTCAGCAAGTACCTTGGTCAGAATTACTTCAAATCCCAGGTGAAGAGAAGCCACCACCTTTCCCCTCATTATGAACACAAAGCCAAGTCCTTTCCCTCCTTTAAGTGCCCCTCTGTCATTTTCTCCTTCATCGTCACCAGGCCCTGAACTCCACTCACTCTTTGTTGCTATTGTTATTGTTGTTTGATATAGGCCCTCATGAAATAGTTCTAGCTGTTCTAGAACTCACTATGTAGACCTCGAATCCACAGAGATCCGCCTGCCTCTGCTGGGATTAATGGTTTGTGCCACCGCGCCTGGCTTCCTTTCACTCTTGGTATCAATATCCAGGCAAGGACCAAGCACACAGAATACACAGTATCCTGTGAAGGTGCAGAAAATCCTGGAGAACTGCCCAATGTGGTGGACAATCCGATAGACAGGCGGAGTGTGAGCTGCACCGTAAGGAAAGCTTTGAAGGCAGGAGGGAGGGATTAGAGGAAAAGAACTGAAATCCTAAGAAAGAGAAAGTACCATCTCCCCTAGTATCTCCAGGGAGGTGGGTGTCAGATTACCCTCCATTCCTAAATCTGTAGCTCTGCAAGAGCACAATACAAAAGGACTTCATTATTTGTATGCTACTTATAAATATCCTCCTATACACTTTGTTTTCAGTTGCATGTAGTGTGTGTGTGTGTGTACACTCACACATGTGCACACATGCATATAAAAATATGGGCCACAGCATGAATTTGGAGACCCGAAGACAACTTTAATAGTCAGTTTTCTCCTGCCACGTGGGCCCTAAGGACTCCACTCAGGTTGTCAGGTGGCAGGTGTCTTTATCTGCTGAGTGCTCCTGCCAGACCCTTTTTGTATATTTTAAATAATCTCCCAATTAGTCGCAATAGCTAATATAATGTAAATAGTTGTTTTAAGCCTCACTTAGAGAATAATGACAAGGGGGCAAAGTAGGCATTCAGTCCACAGTTGATAGAATTGAAGATGCAGAGTTCCATGACGAAGAATGTGGGGCAGGGAGGGCTGACTGTGTTCATAGATGTGTAAGGTCTGAAGGTGGAGATCTCTTCCCCACCTCAAACTCACGGTTTGCCCAGCTGTGTGTAGGAGAAGGGCAGGGATGAGGGAACCTCTGGTTCTTGTTCTAGATAAGTGAGTAGGGCTAGAGGAAAATCTCCCTGCAACACTTCCATTAATTCAAAACAAAACAACAACAGAACCCGAGTCTTACTAAGTATCACAGGCTGGACTCGAATCCTAGGTCTTCCGAGAACGCGCAATTCTCCACCTCACCCCATTCAGATGGATGCCCCAATGCAATTTCCTGGCCCTAGACAGAAGTAGAACTTTTAGTGTCCTGGTAAAAAAGAGAACTTCCAGAGGAGAGGCAATGTATGTCTGCGACAGTGTTCACAGAGCGGTAAATGGAAGGGTAGGGGCGTGGAGTTAACCCGGAAGTACTGAGTGGCTGGAGCTGTCCGTGGTGCTGAGAGGCAGGAGTAGTGGGTGGTAATGAGTGACACCTCCGTAGCTGCACTTCACACGCCACCCCCATTCTACCCCATGTCCACCACCGCTCAGCCCTCCGCTTGTCTGTCACCAGGCCTCCACCCACAGTGCTTTGCGAATCCCCTGCACCGGTTTCCAAACCCCGGGGTCCCGCCGGGACTTTGTGCGGGGTGGGTGTGGAGGTGGGGTCTGCGCAGGTATTTTCTGAGATTGCGCAGTCTTGTGCCTGACTGTTGTGAAGAGGGCGCGCGCCAACCTAGCGCCCCCCTCATCCCGCCCCCAATTCCTGAAACTGGGTTCCAGCTCTTGGGCTCTGCGGGTTTACCACCGAGCCTTGATTTCATCTCTCATGCCCACTCACCTACTCCCTTGATTCCGGACCTTGTACCCAACTACAAACACTCCTGGTCCTCCACCAATCCCTGTCCTTCTCTTTCCTGGCCCCTCAGAAACGTCTGCGTGTACCTCGGCAACCCTTGCCTCATCTGTCTTCCTCACCTTTTCTGAACCCCAAATCTTTCCCTGGGGCCGCTCCTTCTATACCTTGACTTTCTGCATCTCACTCTTGTCATCCTAAACAGTTTTCTTCCTGAGTCTCTTAGCCTGGAAAGCTAGATCCTGTGCCCTCAGAATTGTCTCTGGCTCTGCCCGCACCCGACCGGGTTTCCTTTTGACCGTGGGCACTTATGTCGCTGCAGCTGCCTGGACAATTGTAAAGCATTGGGAAGCAGACCGGTAGCTGAAGCCCCCCACCCGCGAGCCCGCGGGCCTCAGTGAGCTCTGCATCTTCACTGGACCCGAGCTCTCGCTGGGGCGGCGGGAGGCGGGGCAAGGGAAAGGGCGGGTGTGTAGGGCCTGGATGTCACTTTCCATCTGCTAGCCAGGCAACAACAGATCTGCAGAGCCCACCTCTGCAACTCGGCCGGCCAATTGCCATCAGGCCTGCCCCTGCAGCCGCCTACTCAAGTCGGCCATCCCCTTACGGCCTCCATGTGACCTTTTGGAATTTCTGTCCCCAACCTCTACACGCTTTCGAGATAAGCCTCCGTTTTGTCTCCGAGGAGGGAGAAGCTGCTTGTTTATGAGATGGGGGTGGGAACGGAACCGACTTCATGGGTGTGCTTGTGATAGGTAAATATAAACTGCGGGGCAAGAGTGAGCGCTCAGTATGGCCAGTGTCCCTTCACACTCATTTTATCTTCATCCATTTAAAATCTCTTAGCAACCATATGGGTTCAGCCCGCAAAACGTCGAATGCCCATCCTCATTTTCCCACAGCCACTGCGGTTGTCCCAATCCAAACCACGGTACTCTTTAAAATAGATGCATTTCAATCACTAACCGCCTGACCCACAGTTTCCTCCTGTAGGGGCAGCGTGCCACGTTTCTAAGCTCCAGTGTAAGAAGTTTTGCTGTAAACTGGATGTTTTGGGTTGATCCAGTGTGGATTCTCTGCATTATATATTATTGCCGAGATTCTTTCCGAAGCCCCAATCTTTCCCGGGGTCCGCTCCATTCTTTTGAGACTTCAGTGAGAGATATTTAGGAAAGTTCTATAATTTTGTGGGTCCTGGATTCTAGGCTTTGCTTCACTAGAACTGTGGCAGCTGCAAAAAAAAATTTTTTTTTCAGATATTTGGCTTTTTCTTTAGGTTGTTTGAAATATTATCACCCTGTGCATATGCTATTTAGAAGACAGCTAAAAATTTTGAGGGGATTTTTATTCCAATTTTAGCTTCCCTCTCTGTAGACCACTCATTTTCCAGATTTCTTCTTCAATTTTCAGCTGCGTTGACAACCCAGTACTCACCACTCCGCTTCCCAGACAGTTAAACCATCACTTTATTTTGCTTTGCTTTCCGTCTGTGCTGCAGGGAATGGAGAGATATCTTGAGGGGGAAAGCCCAGGGAATGTGGAGTTTACCTGCTGGGCCTTTTATTCAGCAAGTGTTATGATTCCATCACTTTCCTTCCTTTTGCTTGGATTCCATGCCTTCACACAGCTTCATTTGTGTTTTGTGTACACACACAGACACACAGACACACACACACACACACACACACACACACACACACTCGTGTGTGCCTGCACAGGATAGTCTCAGACAAGCTGTTTTACCATGTCAGGACCTGGAAGTTTGTCTTGTTATCACTGATTATTTGCTGGGACATTTTATTTTTCAGTGATTTATAAAAGCAATTTGAGCAGTGTTAGGAAACAATGAGTTGGTTTATTCCACCCTAGAGGGAACCTTTTTTTTTAAGACTCAGGAAACACTTTAATCCCAGCACTCAGGAGCCAGAGGCAGGTGGATCACTGTGAGTCCAAGGCCAGCCCGGTCTACAAAGCGAGTCTAGGACAGCCAAGGCTAACATAGAGAGACCCTGTCTCAAAAAACCAAAAAAGAAAAACAAACAAACAAAAGACTCAGGATATAAAGCAGGGTGTGGTGGCGCACGCCTTTAGTCCTAGCACTCAGGAGGCAGAGACTGGTGGATCACTGTGAGTTCGAGGTCAGCCTGGTCTACAGAGTGAGTCCCAGGATAGCCAAGGCTACACAGAGACACCCTGTCAGAAAAAACCAATAAATAAGTAAATAAGTAAACAAATCAACCGGAGGCATAGGGACGCATGAGCGTGAGCCTGCTTAGAGAAGTCTAATACACAGGAAAAAGGGTACCTTGCTAGTTTCAGCATTGGTGGCACATGGTCTCCTTTTTAAGATTTCAGTCTTTCTGGGACTAGCTATTAAAATGACATGTGTGGCATATGCCATTAATCATAGGAACTGGGAAACAGAGGTAAGTGCTCTCTGTGAGTTTAAGACAAACCTAGTCAACATAGCAAGTTTGTAATCCCAGCACTCGGGGAGGCAGAGGAAGGTGGATGCTGTGAATTCCAGGCCAGCCTGATCTACAAAGTCAGTCCAGGACAGCCAAGGTTACATAGAGAAACCCTGTCTGGAAAAGCCAACAAAACAAAACAAAACAAATAAATGAACAACAACCAAAACAAAAACATAGTAATTTCCAGGAAAGCAGGGCAACATAGTGAAACTCCGTATCAAAATAGAGATGTGGGTAAGCATGGATACTCTTTCTTTTTGCTGTTTGTTTGCTGAGTGATGCCCTTAGAGGACCTTAGGATCTCATGCCTACTGAACCTGGAGCTCACGGGGGTGGGGGAGGGGGTGAGCTTTCTTCTCTATGGAGAAAAGACAAAATATTCTAATGCATGGCTGTGGGCAGCAGGGGGGAGAGAAGGCTGCAGTCTATTGGTTCTTCCTTCTCCTGCCTTCTTGTTGGGAAAGATGCCAGGAAGGAAGAAGCACACGGCAACCTGGTCTCCATCCATACTAAGGATGTCACTGCTCCCTTGTCCTCTCCTTAGGTGCCTCCCTCCCCCGATCCATGCACTGACCTATGGATTTAATTTCCGAGGCTCTGGCTCTGGCCTGTTCTTCTGCCTCTTAGGCTCAAATAATGCTGTTAAGAAAAGTTCTTTTTTTAAAAAAATCTAGTAGTGTGTTGCCTTCTGACTGATTTGCGGAGGGTAAGAAGGGCGGAGAGGCTTTATTCGGCTATAGAGTTGTGCTCAGAGAAGGAAACAGCTCAAAGGAGCTTTAAAATGGGAGGAAAATGGAATTTGTGTGCATTCACGCTGGCCTCTGCTCTCCCACACCACTCCATTGGGGACTGGAACGTCAGTATTGGTTTGGGCAAGTCTTGAGGCACAGTGACTCAGCGATTGCGTGATGGCTTGCCTCCCCCTTGACTCTCACACCCTGATCTTCTCATCCTTTCTGGTTTTCTGTGCAGAGCGAGATGAGAAACTTGAACCTGGCAGATTCTTATTATCATACTTCATAGCACCATGACAACCAGTTATCATTGTGGGAATCAGTCACTCAGTGCTGCTCATGTCTCCCAGGCAACCCATCCAGGCAGAAGCTGTGTATCCTCCATGGTGAAGTCAGAAGCAATTTCCTTGGACTCGGGAGGATCTGGGTCTCTTCCCCTCAGTTGAGGATGCTCTGGGTAAAATGCAAGGTGCTCAGCTGTAGCACCCTGGCCCTCCAAGCCACCCCAGTCGTCTTCAGGCCATGACAACGCCTTCTAACATATCTCTCCAGTCCACGCTTGTCTTCGCTCTTTTCAACAACAGTAGGATAGGTAGGTCAGTCTTAAAATTGTTTATGACTTCATTCCTTCCTTTCCCCATAGGTCCCCAGCAGTTTTCTTGTGCACATTGCATAATCTAGGTCCCCCTCTATGGACATTTTGGGTTTCTTTCCAAAACTTGGTCTCCCCACTATTGTTGCTTGTTTTTCTCATGTGTCATTTAAGAACTGAGAAATAGGGGTTGGGGAGATGGTTTAAGGGGTTAAAAGCACTTGCTGTTCTCGCAGAGGCTGGGGACTTGATTCCTAGCCCCATGGTGGCTCACAATTACCCTTAACTCCAGATCCATAGAACTCAATGCCCTTTTATGGTCCCTGCAGGCATTTCACATACACGGTGCATATACAAACATGCAGGCAAAGGGCTCATACTCATATAATAAAAAGAAAAAAAAAACCTTAAAAAGTAAAATGCTGTGGTTTGAATATAAAATATAGTCCTAGGCTCATGTGTTTGAATATTTGGTCACCAGCTGGTAGTACTGTTTTGACACACTTTTTTTTTCCCTTTGAGACAGGATTTGTCTGTATAGCCTTGGCTATCCTGGAACTCAATCTCTAGGCCAGGCTGGCCTCAAACTCATAAAGCTCCAGCTGCTTCTGCCTCACAGGTGCTAGGATTAAAGGTGTGTGCCACCACTGCCCTGCCTTACTTTTTTTTTTTTTTTAAGATAGGGTCTCAATACGTCATTTGTGTTGGCCTAGAACTCACAGTGTAGATTAGGCTTGCCTCAAATTCACAGATATTTGCCAGTCTCCGCCTTCCAAGTTCTGGTATTAAAGACATGCACTGCCACTCCTCGTTTGGTGGTACCGTATAGAAAGTTCTAGGACGGTTAGGAAATGGAGACTTACTGTAGAATGTGGGTACACTGGAGATGAGGTAGCCAGTTCCAACACTGAGTCAGAGACTTGCGTGCTCTGTAACGGGCTGAAGTTGGACAGAACAAGGGAACTTGTGGAGAAGAGACACCTCCATCTTGCTTTGATGTCCCCATCTTTTCTAAGGCTATCTATATGCTATGATTTTGCTACTGAACTCTGACACAGACCTCAAGACCCAGCTGGATTGTGTTACTTTCTCAATGAAGCCTTCCCACATCACTCATTCACAATGGGAGTCAAAGATTGCAGTGCCAGAAAGGTACAATGGAGATGAACTGTTGGCACACACACACACACACACACACACACACACACACACACACACAGAGAGAGAGAGAGAGAGAGAGAGACAGACAGACAGACAGACAGACAGACAGACAGACACAGACACAGACACAGACACAAGGGGGATGAATTTTCAGATGAGATGGAGATTGGCAGGGATTAGGAAGAGAAACTGAGCTTGCTGGTACCTGCCTTGAATTCCAGTGGTTCTGAAGCGGAGTCCGGAGGGTCAGGAGTTCAAGGTCATCCTTGCCTACCTACACAGTGAGTTCAAGTTCAATCTGGGCTACATAAGACCTTGCCTCAAACAAACAAACAAACAACCCCACCACCACCAACAAAAACAACTAAGATAGATAGATAGATAGATAGATAGATAGATAGATAGATAGACAGACAGATAGATAGAATGGCTTTGTAGACCAAAGAAGACTAGATATTTTCCTTTAGATTTTAGGGTCATCCTTTCTTGTTCATCGTTCTGTCCCTAGTGTCTAAGATGGAGTAAAAAACATAGACCATCTCCGTTTCGATTCACTCAAAATGAAATCTCTCTGTGTGTGTTGTACATGTGTATATGGTGTGTGTATGTGTGTGAGAGCGGAGGGGGAGGGGTTGGCTTACTCAGTCACCTTCCACTTAATTGACTGAGGCAGGGCCCTTTGCTAAAACTGGAGTTCTGTGATTTGGATTAGGCTAGCTACCCATCTTTCCCTAGTGATCCACTCTCCTCCTCCTGAGAACTAGGATTCCAGAGAGACCATCATCCCCACCCAGTCTTTAAGGAGGTGCTGTGATCTTGAACTCCCATTTCCACGCTTTCAGAGCCAGAGCTTTAGCCAAGGTCTCTGCAGCCTCCAAAAGGAACCCAGAAGGTGAGGATCGGGCGCAGGAGAGGCAGGGGGAGCGAGGGTCGGGAAGAATAAAAGCCAGCAAGGGCCATGCTGGTGAGGGTCCTTGCTGTGTGCACGTGGAAATCAACTCTGCTGGTGGCTGTGTGTGGTGACTCACTCATTAATCCCAGCACTCAGCTGGCAGAGGCAGGCGGATCTCTGTGAGTCTGAGCTACATAACAAGTTCCAGGACAGCCAGGGCTACACAGGGAGACCCTGTCTCAAAACCAACCAACCAAAATCCTGCCCACCGAGGGACAAATGTGGAGAATATTGATCTCTCGCCCAGCTTTTAACCAGTCAAGGGTGGCCTGCCCTGCAGAGGATGCTACATCCCAGACCCGGCAGGGCTGTCTGTGCCCAGGTGTGTGTGTCTGGCATTCCAGAACATCTGCAAAATGACAGTGGGGTGTTCCCAAGACTTAAATGGGAAGCTTGTGCCCTAGACTGAGAGCGTCCACTTGTTACCGTAGGTGACTTGAGAGTCAGGCTAGGGCATGTGAGTCAGGCACCCATGGGTCTACTGCAGAGGTTCTTCATGCCTGTTGAATTCATGTACTTCATGTTCAGCGTGTGTTTTGAACTTCCTTGATGGGTTTTCAGTTGCCTTGGAGCAGGAACCATGTATTTCAGCGGCCAGACAGGGTGAAGCATGGAGCTGCAAAGCATGCTGGGTAGGACAGAGGAGACCGTATGAAGAGGAAGAAGGTAGGAGTTAGCAGGCAATGGAGCTGGTAAGAACCAGATGCAAATAAATGTGATTTGTTGAGTGCTACCTTTAGCTGTGTCCTTACAAGCAAGAATCGAGGGAAAAGATGTGCATTAATCGTACTGGCAGCTGACAGGTATCTTGGCATTGCTTTGTCGTATTTCCTGAGTAGGCAGGCCGGGCACATGCCCATGTCTCCTGTATCTGAGAACAAGACGGGTTAAGGGCAAAGGTGCTTTGAGCAACACAGAACTGGAAGCCTGGAACGTGCTGGAATTCGGTGGGTAGAGTAGTGATGGCTAGACTCCTTCTTTTCTAGGGTCAACTGTTTGGAGTCACCAAATATACCATTTCCATGGTCGTTGGTGGAGATTTCTCTTGGTAGCTGCTTAGGGTGGGGCCAGTATGATTGTCCCATAGAGGACATTAGTGACAACAAAGGATGGTGGATCTCAGAAGGCAGAACAAATGTGACCTAAGGTCTGAAAGGAAGGGCTGCCACGGCTGTGTTCCCAGAGCCCCTGCCCTGTCTTGTGTTTTGCTCCTGCTGAGGGGACCTGGTTCAATGAGCCTAACCAACTTTATAACAGGCTTCATTCTCTCACTGAGCCAGCCTAGGCCTAAGTTTCTGTTTCTCAGAAATAGAAACTTCAATTATAGGAAACACACACACACACACACACACACATACAAAATGGCAGCCGATCAGAACTGGCCAAGACATCTGGCCAGGGGAGATAAAGTTGCTCAACTGCCAGTTTATGTGGGCCCCTAACTCATGACTAACTCCTGACTTGGCATCACCTAATCCCCAATGTACCCGTACCAGCACTATCTAGTTTAAACCGATGGAAATAAAAATGACCTAAGTGTAGCTGGACTTCCCCTAACTGGCTTTAAAAAGAGCCTGTGAGCTCTCCTTGTGGTCACCATCTTGTAAAGTGGCTGACCCTGCATGCAAGATTCTTACTTTCTTGAAATAAAAACACTCTTGCCAATTGCATGTGTGAATGGTGGTCTCCAAGTGACAATTTCAGACTTAACACTGCCTCTCACCTCAGTGACGCTGACCAGGCCCAGAGCTCACCCATGCTGCCTTCAGAGACATCTGTGAAAGAGCCAGCTTGAACACTAACCTTAGCTGTCCGTGGTGGCTCATGCCTGGAATCCTAGCATTCGAGAGGCTGAAGCAGCAGGAACAGAGTTCAAGGCCAGCCTTGGCTCCATGAGTCTCTACCTCAAACACACACACACACAGAGAGAGAGAGAGAGAGAGAGAGAGAGAGAGAGAGAGAGAGAGGGAGGGAGGGAGGGAGAGGGCGAGGGCGAGGGCGAGGGAGAGGGAGAGACAGAGACAGAGACAGAGACAGAGACAGAGACAGAAAGACAGAGACAGAGACAGAGACACAGAGACACAGAGACACAGAGACAGAGGATACACAATCAACACTAACACATCAGGACAGTGGAGGTTGGGAGAAGGAGGAGCAGAGAGGAAGAGGAGGAGGAGGAGGAGGAGGAGGAGGCTTCCATTGCAGCCTTCATCAGCTGAAGTGACTTGGAGTAGCCATAGTAAGGAAGTCCTGAAATGGAAAGAAACAAGGAACTTTCTTCTTTTAAGATCTATTTTTATTTTATGTGTATCAGTGTTTTGACTGCATGCAAGTCTATGTACTGCATATGTCTGTTGCCCTCAGAAGCCAGAAGATGGTGTTAGATCTTCTGGAACCAGAGTTAGAGATGGTTGGTAGTTACTATGTGGTTCTGAGACAGAACCCAGGGCCTTTGTTTTTTGTTTTTTTTTTTTTGTTCCCCCCTCCCCCAAGACAAGGTTTCTCTATGTTATCTTGGCTGTCCTGGACTTGGCTTTGTAGACCAGGCTGGCCTCAAATTCACAGCAATCTGCCTGCCTCTGCCTCCTGAGTGCTGGGATTAAAGGTGTGAGCCACCACCACCTGGTACCAGGTCCTTTGGAAGAGCAGAAAGTGCCCTTAAGCCACTGAGCCATCTCTCCTGCTCTGAAACAAAAAGCAAGGCATTTTTCACTTACTGCACCTAGAGACAAGACTGTCCCTCCCTCCCCTCCTCTTCCACCAAGCAGTCAAATGAGCCCAGAGACAAACAACTAGGGCTTCTCGGACTCTTCCCAGGCTTTTCCACTAGATACACTGGACTCTGGTCGTGTCCCTGGAGCCCGGAGAACAGCAGCTGCTTGTTTGCATACTTGACGGGACCATAGCAACCATTTCCCATTACAGGGTCAGTCACAGGATGATACTGTGACCCAGCAACCAATCCAAGCTGAGGAGACCAGCTGCCATGGTGACAAGGCTGGGGGCCATGATGACAAGGCTGAGGACCATTTCTCTGAAAGAAGAGAGAGGTTGGGAGCACCTTGTGGAGCAGGCTGGCCTGGGCGGAATCCAGCTGGTTCCCCAGCTGCGTTGTTTCCACGCTAGACCAGGGTCCAGCAGGTCCCTGCTAGATAACTGCAGAGCCCTTTATCTGTCTACCTAGATATACTGTTCTTGCTTCATCGTCCATTATCTGGCTGGGTCACTGTGTCTTCATATCATCCCTTAAAAACCCACCAAGGAGGGGCTGGAGAGATGGCTCAGTGGTTCCCTGCTCTTCCAGAGGTCCTGAGTTCAATTCCCAGCAACCACATGGTGGCTCACAGCCATCTATAATGTGCAGATAAAGCACTCATATACAATAAGTAAACCTTTAAAAAATCCACTAAAGATTGGTCAGTGTTCTTTGAATAAAAAAATAAAAACAAACAGCCAGGTGGTGGTGGCGCACGCCTTTAGTCCCAGCACTCAGGAGGCAGAGGCAGACAGATTGCTGTGAGTTCGAGGCCAGCCTGGTCTACAAAGTGAGTCCAGGACAGCCAAGGCTACACAGAGAAACCCTGTCTCTAAAAGCCAAAACCAACCAACCAACCAAACAAACAAACCAGTTTCCTAAAAACTGTTGTTACTGCCAACAAGAAAAACAAATAAATGGAAATCACACACACAGTAAGATCTCCCAGAGACTAGGCCTAACAGAGCTACGTGGGTCTGGAAGTCCATTTCCCTGTCAGTTTTGAGTAACTCTCACTGTGGGAGTTCCTGCTCTAGATCCATTCAGCCCCCCCTGACCCCTCCAGCCCCCCACCCCTCACCCCACCCCACCTATAATCAAATGCCATTTCTCAAGCCTGTATGTGTGGGAGAGCCTGCTGTGTAAACCAGCTGGTGTCCCTTGAGAGGAGGGTGTGTCTGTGCAGAGAAGAGGAGCGTCAAGACACAACAAGTGCTTCCTCTCCTGACATCAGTTTTTCTCCTATAAAGATGACTGAAGGAACCAATTTGATTGCATTTTATCAGGGCTCCAAAATGCCCAAATTTGTCAGAAAATGAGCAAAGGGAAGACGGGGTATGGGGAGCAACGCGCGTGCGCGCGGGCACACACACACACACACACACACACACACACACATACACGGGGGGGGGGGGGGGGAGGAGAGAGAGACAGACAGAGAGACAGACAGAGAGACAGACAGAGAGAGAGAGAGACCAGGACTTCCCATAGAACGTTCAAAGTCCAAAGATGTTCAAAAGCTTTGTATGAAAGGACTTAGCCTTTGCACATTCTCCCTTTATATGTAAATCTTCCCTAGGTGCTCTTAATAGAGAAAACAGTGTAAATAGTTGTTATACTGTGTTGCTTAGAGAATAAGGAAGTCTGTGCGTGATCAGCACAGACACAACCATTAGGCCTAACTACATGTTCAAGCTGCATGTCTGAGGGCAATTTCCAGATTTCCTTAGTTTCTCCAAAGCTTACTTTCACAGTTGAGACCATTGCAAGTGACTGAGAGACAGGAAGTAGGGAGCCCTCTAGTGGGGAAATGAGGAATTTTCTTTCCACCCAGAGCCATTTAACAAGAGCTAGGTAGGAATTTTTCATACGTTGTCTTTCATCCTGCCAGGATAGGTGACCATATCTGCTTTACTGTGTCGGGGGAGGGCTCGAAGAAGTCATATGTTCAAGATCTCAGCAGAGCTAGAAGTGGCCTGCCTCAGCTGGAAATCCAGAGCCCACCCACCAGCCCCTCTCCTGTGCCCTCAGCAAAGCCCAGCCAACTCCTCCCTTAGCCAATACCAAACTCTTCTCTCATTCAGCTTCCATTTTTAAACAGATGGGGCCAGACTGTTACCTACCACAGAGCTTTGAGAGGGCTTTTGTTATGGTGTGTCTTTTGGGGTTTGGGATCCCTGAAACCTGCCAGAGTTAAACATGGTTCCCTGCCATGTCAGTCAACGGGCTTTGGGGGGAAAGGGGGTGCCAAAAATCAAAGAAGAAAATAAAATAGTATGTTCAAAAAGAAAGGGCTGGGCCCAATGAAGGCTCTCAAACTTGATAAGTAATCTCACTTTAAAGACACTAGAACTCAAGCTGGGCGTGGTGGCACAGGCCTTTAATCCCAGCACTGAGGGAGGCAGAGGAGGGAAGATCTCTGTGAGTTCAAGACCAACCTGTTCTACAAAGCGAGTCCAGGACGGGTAAGACTATACAGATAAACCCTGACTTGAAAAACAGTAAGACATTAGAGCGTCTTTCTTTTTGTGACTGTCCCTAGAAGACAAAGGCAGCCAACAGGCATGCCTTCAGCCCAGTCCCTTAGTGCATATCACTAATAGACCAGAGGCTCTTGGCTGAAATGGGACAAGATCATTGGCCTGTTCACTGGAGTCCTGGCCGTGCCTCTTCTGCAGCGCCACTGCTCATTTCCTTTCCGGCTCCCCTGCCTATTGGGCATGCGCAGCATGGGCCAACCGTAGGCCTCAGAACTCATGCGTGTGGTTTTGGCAGGAAAGTGGCCTGTGAATCCTTGCATCCGGTCTCTCTGGGACCAGAACCAGGGCACGTGCTTATCTTCTGACTCTGCACGTTTAAGCGATGCTTTCCCAGAACCATCTTGCAGGGTGAAAGGGAAGAACTGATACTTGGGAAAATCCACCAGGCTCATCTCAGAAAACTAGGGTGTGATTACAATTTCTCCTTCCCCTGGACATGGTGGCACATGCCTTTAATCCTAGCACTTGAGAAGCAAAGGCAAGGAGGATGTCTGTGAGTTCGAGGCCAGCCTGGTTTACACAGGGAGTCACAGGACAGCCAGGGCTATTTCAACAACAGAGAGTCAGGGAGACGATTTTTCCTTCCCCAAACTGCACAGGGACCCTATTGTAGGGGCCATTTGGGAATATTAGGGACCGGTTGGGACATAGAGCTCCCTTTTTAGTCAGGACTTGGGTCTGTGTTTTTACAAGCTCTGTGATCCTGGGAAACTCAGATTTGCTGAGCTTCAGTTTTCTTACTCATGAAATGATTATTAACCCTCATGGCATTGTTGAGAGACTATAAAGAAATGTGTTGGTGTTTATTAGCTTCATACTTGGGTCTAAGCAATTAAATGCAGTTTTTGAATGCTGCCAAGAGCCATATAAGGTTGGGTTTATAAATAGTGTTTTTAAAACACCAAAGCATTGCTTGTTTCTTACACACTGCATTGTCAGCTTATTAGTAGCAATGAACTCAACACAGTCATGTCTCTTGGTTTGATTTTACTTGATTTTTAAAATAGGAGATGAGGCTTCACTGTGTATGAGGCTGGCCTCAAACTCATGTTGAACCTTCTGCCTCAGCCTCCCAAGTGCTGGGATTATGAGCATGAGACACCACATTTGGCTGTAGACCTGTCTGTCTTTTTTGGTTTTGTTTTTGTTTTTTTAAGATCTTATTTTGTGCCAGTGCTCTATCTGCATATGTACTTGCCTGCCAGAAGAGGGCATCGATTCCAGTACAGATGGCTGTGAGCCACCACATGGATGCTGGGAATTGAACTCAGGACCTCTGGAAGAGCAGACAGTGCTCTTAACTGCTGAGCCCAACCTGTCTGTCTTTTGAAGGTCCAAAAGACACTCCTCCCATGATATCACCTCTTGCTCTCCAACCCTGCCACGCAGGTATGCAACTTGTCACACTCTGAATGGCCCAGTTTCCCAACTGCAGTTAGGAGACAGGCTGTCTCTCAAACAGTCTCTTCTTCAAGGCTGACTAATGCCGGTTGAGCAAGGTCAGCTGTAATCTCTTAGGAATCCTGTTTTTACAGCTGGAGATCTCTATCAGCTCTTGCAGCCTCTATCAACTCTAGGGAGAATAGTTTTCCTCTGAGGCGGAGGTGTTAAATATGAAATATATGCCACACACCATACAAAGTATAAGATTTATTGTAGAAACGTGGAAAATGGGAAAGGGGCACCCCAGGTGGACAGAGAGAGACAGTCAGATAGCAGGAGAGAGAGAGAGAGAGAGAGAGAGAGAGAGAGAGAGAGAGAGAAGGAGAAGGAGAGAGAGTTGAGTGGGTTTGCCCAAAGGGCACACATGTGGGGGTGGGCAGCATGTGATGACATCATAGGTTGCTAGGCAGCCTGGAGGCAGGCTTGTGAAGCTACTTACATGCTAACAGGTAGGTGGCTCCTGTCTCGTCCCTGCTATGCCTGGGACTTGGCAGGTGAGACTTCAGAGATGAGCGCAAGCAGGCAGTTACAGATTACGAGGTTTTAGGAAGGAATTTTCAAGGTCACGTTGGCAGTCCCCTATATCCGTAGCAAACTAAAGCCAGTTTCCTCCCTCCTCTAGCTCTCCCAGGCATCATTCACTCACCCTGAAGCACAAATGCAGGCACACGCTGTACCAAGTGTGTGAAAGATGGAGGTCATGACCGTTTGAAGCAGCTTGCCGGGCTGAGGTCCCAGGACTGGGTCTGTCCTCCAAGAGTACAAGAACTAGCAGAGACTGAGGCCAAAGCTTTGAGAATGCCTGGCTGGCTGGCTGCTATCCTGGGTCTGCAAGCTTCTGCCCCCTGCTGACTCCGGTCCCCTCTCACTTTCCACCCAGGAGCTCTCACCTGTCTTCCTCCGCGTCTATCCTTGTGTCTTCCTCCTCTGCCCTCACACCGCTTTGGCACAGACTTGTACGTCAGACCAGTCATGGGGTAGAGGCATCCTGTGGAGAGACAGGTGCACAGAACCTCAGACAACCAGGCCTAGTGAAATTAAAGGCAATTTTTGTCAGTGTAAATAGAAAAACCGCTGTCTCTTAACATGAATGTAAGCTAAAAGTTAAGAATCCCCAACCTGGTTACTACTGCCATTGATGGGACCCACTGTGGGGTGCGGAGGGGGTGCTGAGCGCCCATGCTTCCTTGGGAGACCCTGGACCTAGTGCTCCCAGGAAGACTGGAGCAACGCAGCAGATTCTGTTTTCCTGCTGCCAAGCACCCGGAGATGTGGGAAACACACCTGGGATTTTTACCAGCTCCCACCAGGAGAAGAAAAACCTGAGTGAAGGGCACAGAGCTCTCTCCAGGGATGGTTTTGCAGGATGGTGGGTGTCCCTAACTCTGAAGCTCCGGGAAAGGAAAGTCAGTGGGTGTCGTGTAGGCCAAGGCCTAAAATAGGAAGATTGAGTGGTGGGAACTAGGAGCAATGGGTTCAGGTGATGATGAGAGAGAGATTCAGCAAGAAGGATAGAAGAGGAAGAGGACCCTGTGTGAGTCAAGGGACATGGAAGCAGGCTCTGAGGCCATGGGAGAATAAGGAAACATCACCGAGGCCAGGGCAAAGACAGAGGGAGCAGGGAGCCCTGCATGCAGTGCCTGCTTCATGAAAGGTCCAGGTTGCAAACTCCTTGAAGGGATGGGCTGTTAGCAGAAGGGGGCGGCCATAGCATGGGGTGAAACAGGAGCTCTAACCATTGTCACACCCTAGCCATCCATCCTGGTACTAAAATATGGTCATCAACACAGGACTTCTTGGGGCAAGGTGGACTAGTTGGATGTTGACAGGCTTATGGAGTGCAGAGGCAAAAGCCAGCCCTCTCACCTTAGACTGGAGACATTTTCAGACTAACACCCGTCCCTCTGGAGTTTCTCTACTCATGAGGAAGCGGTGGTGTCCAGTGTCATTGGGTTCATTTGCTTCCTGGGACCACTCTCTTCCTCCCGAAGCCTTGTCCCCTACTGTAGGATGCCGGGGCTACACTGTCTCTTCCGTTCCTCAGAAGGAGTCACTCACTTGTTAAGGTGGCTTTGTGTGACACTATTCCTGGCGAGTCATGAACAAACTTCTACTTATCAGGTAAGGAACTGACAATAGACTCAAAGTAACCATATCATAGAATTTGATGAATCAATGAGTTTATTGGAGCTTCTTACAGGAATAGGAGTGAAGGGTTATGGATAAGGAGCAGGGATGACTCAAAAGACAGTAGTGGGCTGGAGAGATGGCTCAGTGGTTAAGAGCACTGCCTGCTCTTCCAAAGGTTCTGAGTTCAATTCCCAGCAACCATGGGGTGGTTCACAACCATCTGTAATGTAATCCGATGCCCTCTTCTGGCCTACAGGTATACATGCAGGCAGAACACTGTATACATAATAAATAAATAAATAAATAAATCTTAAAAAAAAAAAAAGACAGTCGCATCACTAAAGGCCCACCCACTGACTCATGAGAGCTATAACTCTGGAGGCCTGTCCATAACTGGCAAGCAGCTCCACAGGTCAAAGACTCCTTTTCTAAATGGTCCTTATAGCTTAAGTAACCCTGAAGAAGGAGGGGCCTTGTGATCTAGTAAATTTCAGGGACTTCCTGAGGCTTCTGAGTTGTTTGCTTCCTAAATCTTAACTAGCCTCCTTTTAGATCTTGAGTCTTAAGAAGCCTTCCTCAGAGTTTCCTGAATCTTGAGGGATGAAATGTTCCTTAAGTCTCCAGGATGAAATGTGTCAACTCTGAGGAAATTGCTGTACAAATAGTTGGGTGTGCTGAGGTGAGATTGCTTGTGATCAAGCCCACATACTTGGGGGTATTTTTGTAAAGTCTCTGTGCCCTAGGTTCCACATCCATAAGAAAAGGTTGGTAATGTCTGTCACATCAGACGAGCATGTGGTAAGCCCTCAGCATCAGTGGCTAAATACTTTAGCTCTCTTCAGTTCTCCTCCCCAGCCATTAGCATTTCCTGCAGACCATTATTATTTCTTCCTGAAAACATTTTCTCTATCAGCTCATTTTTTTTTTGCATACCCAGTGCTACTGTCCTTGTTTCACCTACCATCTTCTACCTGTTACTGAGATTACATCTTGAGATACTTGGAATGGCTGGTAACTCGGAGTAGAATTGTGTTTGGCTCATTATTGATGCTCAAAAATATTTCCTGGGTGTTTGTTGTTCAAACTTTGCCTCCTTACACTTTCAAGAGCACCAGGGGGGAAGCTTTCTAAGCTATCAACCCAAGCATGCCACTTCCTTGCCTAACACTGATCAAGAATTTCTTTAACACTCTAATAACTGCTAAACCCCGGTGGTGGTTTGAAGGAGAAAGAGCCCCATAGGCTTTTGAATGCTTGGCTCCCAGTTAGTGGAACTGTTTGACAAGGATTGGGAAGGAGGCTGGAGAGATGGCTCAGCAGTTAAGAGCAACTGGCTGCTCTTCCAGAGGTCCTGAGTTCAATTCCCAGCAACCACATGGTGGCTCACACCCATCTATAATGAAATTTGGTGCCCTCTTCTGGCATGTAGGTGTACATGCCGATAGACCATTTATCTACATAAAATAAACAAGTAAAAATTTAAAAAGAAAAGGATTAGGAAGTGTTGCCTTGTTAGAGGAGGTGTGTCATGGGAGTGGGCTTTGAGGATTCAAAAGCTGTGCCAGGCCAGTGCTTCTCTCTCTGCCTGCCTGCCTATGGATCAGGATGGAAGGCTCCCAGCTGTTTCTCCAGCTTCATGCCTGCCTGCATGCCACCATACTCCCCACCATGATGATAATGGACTAACTTCTCTCTCTCTCTCTCTCTCTCTCTCTCTCTCTCTCTCTCTCTCTCTCTCTCTCTCAAACTCTAAGCAAGCCCCCAACCAAATGCTTTCTTCTATAAGGTGCCTTGGCTATGGTGTCCCATTCACAGCAATAGAACAGTAACTACCCTAAGACACCACATGACCTTGGCCTGCAAGGCCCAACCTTCCCTTTTCTCTCTTTGAATTCCAGCACTCTCTCTTTCGCTAACAATTTTACTTTCCTAACAATCATTATCTCATCATAACCTTCATGTTATCGCTATGTGTGCTGACTTACGCCCTTGTTGATTTATTCGTATCTCCCAGCTGGAGTCTAAATTCCAAGAGAGCAGAGGACATGGATGTTTTCTTTTACTGTCCCATCCTCAGCTTCTAGCTTGAGACGCTGAGCTCATCTCAGAGTGGACAGTTAAAAAAATAAACGCGATGAATAATGAAGTGGACTTTAGTATATGAACTGTATCTGCCTCGTGCTCTCATAAACGAGGGTGGCTGTGCACATGAAAGGACATGATTGCTGGGAAAGCAGATGCCACCTAGATGAATCGTGAGTCAAATTCTGCTTCATTTTATTTTCAGCCTCCCTGAGCATCACAGTCCACACCCTGTGAGTGGGCCAAAGTCTGTCCTGAAAACCCAGAAGGGCAGAGGCCTTGTATATTAGTTACTTTTCTATTGCTGTGATAAGACAGCATGACCAAGGCTACTTATAGAAGGAAAAGATCATCTAGGGCTTACCATGCCAGGGGGGATACAATTCCATCACCATTACAGTAGGGAAGAGTGTGGCAGCAAGCAGGCTTGGTGAGCAGAACAGCAAGCTGAGAGTTCACACCTGAACCACAAACAGGAAGCAGAGACAGTGAAAGTCTTTAAGCTCCCAAACCCACCTCCAATGACATACCACCTCTAGTGAGGCCACACATCCCAAGCCTCTCCAAATAGGTCACCAAGTGAGGACCAAGCCTTCAAGTGTCAGAGACTATGAGGGACATTTATCATTCAAACCATCATACCTGGTCTTCCTTAAATATACTCTTCTAGTGACATTTTTGCTGTAATACTAAATTTTGTATTTGTAATTTTTCATTCTTCCACATAAAGTCTCTAAAATTACGTGTTTCTGACACAATAAAGCTGCTGTGTCTAGTGATGTCTGTTGCACTGTTACAGATTTTTGGGTCGTTCCCAGTTTGGGGCTCACAAGCATTACTGATCTACGTTTGTACATATCTCCCCACGTACACACAGGCATACTTGCCGAAGGTGTACACCTAAGTTGCAATGTTATAACACTAGACATTCCCGCTAAGACTGCGGCACTTTACCAACACTCAGTGTACCGGCTGGTTTTGTGTGTCAACTTGACATAGGCTAGGGTAATCAGAGTGAAGGGAGCCTCAGTGGAGGAAGTGCCTCCATGAGATCCAGCTTTAGGGCAATTTCTCAGTTAGTGATTGATGGGGGAGGGCCCAGCCCATGGTGGGTGGTGCCATTCCTGGGCTGGTGGTCCTGGGTTTTATAAGAAAGCAGGCTGAGCAAGCCCTGGGAAGCAAGCCCCCTTGGCCTCTGCATCGGCTCCTGCCTCCAGGTTCCTGCCCTGTTTGAGTTCCTGCCCTGATTTCCTTCCATAGTGATATGGAAGTCTAAGCTGGATAAACCTTTTCCTCCTCAACTTGCTCTTTGGTCATGGTGTTTCATCACAGTAGAAACCCCAACGGTTTAGGCAGGGTTGGTTGTTTTCACCTATTATCTTAGTTACTTGTTTCATTGGTGTGGGAAAGCACTTGTCAGAAGGAACTTAAGGAAGGCCTTGTATTGGTGTCCAGCTCCAGGGGACAGAGTCCATGAAGGCAGGAGGAGGCATGGTGGCGGGAGCAGAGCATCGCTGGTGACTCTGGATCCACAAGTAGGACGCAGAGAGCAATGGACGCCTGTGCTTAGCTTGCTTTTTCCTTTCATTCAGTCCGGGCCCTGGAGCTAATGGAATAGTACCAACCTTACTGAGAGGGGGGCCCTTCCCGCCTCAATTAACGAGGTCTAGAGAATCCCTCACACACAGCACCAGAGATGTGTTCGCGTCGTGATTCAGAATTCAATCAAGTTGTTGGTCAAGACCAACGATTGTAGCTATTATGATGTGTGTGTATTGGTTTCTCTCCGTGGTTTTAACTTGTGTTGGTTTTTGTTTGTTTGTTTGTTTGTTGCTTGTTGTTTTGGTTTGGTTTGGTTTTTTGAGACAGGGTTTCTCTGTGTAGACTTGGCTGTCCTAGACTCACTTTGTAGACCAGGCTGGCCTCGAACTCACAGCGATCCACTTGCCTCTGCCTCCCGAGCTCTGAGATTAAAGGCATGCACCACCACTACCCGGCTTAACCTGTGTTTTATTTGTACTAGCGTGTATCTATATTTTACATGAAATTATATGAATTTGACACTTTACAGGTCAAATACAGTGTCACAGTTAAACTGGTATTCCTTTGATGACTAACAATCATATTTTCACTTATGTGTGTTTCTCTCTCTTTTTATACTTCTCTCATCTACTACATACCAGCCAGTTTCCCTCCTTCCACTCCGCCCAGTGTCTTTTCCTCCTCTCCCCCTCGGCGCCAGATTTTGAGACAAGGTTTCATGTGGGTCAGGCTGGCCTCAAAACTCAAATCTTGCTGCCTCTGCTTCCTGAGTACTGAGATTAACAGAGAGAGGCTACCATGTCTGCAGGTTTCTTCTCTGGGAGTCTGGGCTGAGAATCTATCTGGTCACAAATTTTTCTTTAGCCATCAGGAGGCTAGCTGAAGAAGGCTCGGTCCTGAGAACTGGTCACGAAGAAGGCCTTCTGGGCAGGGAGGGAGCACAGGGCAGCCCTACACAGCCATTGAGGTTGAGACAATAGAAATCTGCGTCCGTTCCAGAGGGGGAAGGGAGCCTCTGGTTTGTGAAAGGCCAGACCACACTTGATTAAAATAAAGGCAGTCAGGACCTTTGGAAGAACAACCAGTGCTCTTAACCTCTGAGCCATCTCTCCAGCCCATCCTTAATTCTCTTAATTAATTACATCTTTTTATCCCCAGTGCTGGCGGTTGGACCCAGGGCCTTACCAATGCTAACATCACCAAGCTACATTCCTAGACCCTGTGCCTTAATTTTAACAGGACCAAATTCACCAGTATTGTCTTCTGTGCTTAGTGCTTATTGTATCTTGTTTAACCAAAGACATAACGATATTTCCTCTAGTATTTTCTAGGCACTTTATTGTTCTTCCATTTACACTTAAGTTAAATATATACTTGTAATTAGCTTTGTCCATTATTTTCCAATTTCATTTTTGTATATGGATACATATCTTTCATGTCTCATTTATTGAGAACACCAGCTGAATTACCACTTATGGTATAAATAAAGTACAAGCTATTCATGTGACCATGTTCTATTGGTCAGGCTATCCTAGCATTAGTAATAAATATACTGTCTCAATTACTGCAGCTTTGTAATGAGCTTCCATGCTGGTTGGGCCATATTCTTCATCAAAATTATCTTGACTACAGCTGTGTGTGGTGGCACACGCCTTTAATCCCAGCATTTGCAAGGCAGTGGCAGGTGGCTCTCTGTGACTTCAAGGCCGTCCACACAGTGAGTTCCAGGACAGACAGAGCTACATAGAGCTATATATATATATTGTCTAGGGCCAGCAAGAAGGCTCAGTGTGGGAAAGAACTTGTCACCAAGCCTATCTGAGTTCAATCCCCAGGGTTTAAACGATTGCTAGAACTGACTCCCCATGTTATCCTCTGATCTCCATGTGTGTATACTGGCACATGCATCCACCCAAATAAATAATAAACAAACAAACAAACAAACAAATAAATAAAATGTACTAACTCTGTCTCTGTCTCTGTCTCTGTCTCTCTCTCTCTCTCTCTCTCTCTCTCTCTCTCTCTCTCTCTGTGTGTGTATGCTTCAGCTTGTGAACTTGTACAAAAGAAGAAAATGAAAAACAAGAAGGAACCTGTTGACATTTTTATAGGATTGTACTGAACCTACATATCAGTTTGATGGATAATAGGTATTTTTACAATGAGGTTTCACATCTACAAAAAAAGACCGGTCAAATTATTTGAACCAAATATTCTCTGAAGGGGATCTTGCACATCTTTTATATTTAATCACAGGTATTTCATTCTTATGCTTGGTAGAAGCAAGCCTCTTTAAAATTTCATTTTCAAACTAGTCATTGCTAGAAGATAGAAGTGGAATTGATTTTGGTGTATTGATTCTTTTTTCTTCCAGCTTTCTTGATAAATAGTCTCATTAATTTGCATATCTCTGGGATTTTCTATGTTATCAAGGCTATCCAAAAATACACTTTGTTCCTCCCTTTCCAGTCCACGTATGTTGTGTTCTTTTTCTTACCTCTCTGCTGTAGAAAAGTAGTTAAGCGCAGACATTCATGTCCACTCTCACTGTCAAAGGACTTCTAACTCAGAGTGAGTTTGCCCAGCAGTAGAGCCTGACACAGACACTGGGATAGGACGCTAAACTGCTCACACCTTTTATCCCAGCACTGGGACAGCACCCAGCACACAGGGCAGCTATGAAGCTGCAACTCTGGACCTTGGTGATGCTGGTGAGTGAGGGGGAACCTCACAGCTCAGAGTTGTCTCACCCAAGACAGGAGGAAGCTGGAGGGTTCACACACAAAAGCCTTGTCACTCCAGGACAGTGCCGCCCTGCAGGAAGGAGCATGCATTTCCAGCACGTCCACAAGTGTGGGGGCTAGAGATGGCTCAGTATTTAAGAGTACTTGTTGCCGGGCGGTGGTAGCACACGCCTTTAATCCCAGCACTCAGGAGGCAGAGGCACACAGATCTCTGTGACTTCGAGGCCAGCCTGGTCTACAAAACAAGTCCAGGACAGCCAAGGCTGCACAGAGAAACCCTGTTGTGAAAAACTGGAGTTGGTGGGGGTGGGGGGGAGGGGGGTTGGGAGGGGCAGAGCACTTGTTACCCTTACAGAGGTTCAGTTCCCATCACAGTCATATCTAACTCCAGTTACAGGAGACTAGACAGCCTCTTCTGACTTCTCCAGGCACTCACATGATGCACATACATGATGCAGATGAAACATGCAAACACATAAGAAGGGAAAAGAGGAGGAGGAGGAGGAGGAAGAAGAAGAGATCCTTATCAAGCAGCAAAAGGAAGTGCCCAGGCAAAGAAGTATAGACACTGGCAGCTGGAAGTGGGACCACACACACAGGAGTGGGAGAGGAACAGTTCTGGCAGGATCTTCAATAAGGGTTCTTCAACTCTTTACTGTTACACATAACATGGGCAGTCTCTGGAGAATCACAGCTGCCAGAGTCAGTCCGAATCTGTTTATACAACCTACAAAAGTCATTTAGGTTGAAATGGGCAGAAAGAAAGAAAAACACTCTCATCTTACAGCATAGTTAAGACACAGAAAATAACACGGAGTCTGATACAAAGCACTGCCGTCTAGGCTCTGTGACGCTGAGGTTCTAGCATCACCATCAACGCTAGGAGCTGAGTTCACCAGCAGCATCCCAACCCTTAACCCTGGCCTTGTAAAGTGCAGCCACCGCTCAGTGAGAGTCCACACCAGGGTTTGTCACTACCACACTTACCACCCACAAGTTAAAATGTTGGTACTTGGGGGGGGGGAAGCATATATCAACGTCCTAGCTAAGAAAACAGAGGAATGGGCAGTTGAGGTGGCACACACCTGTAATCCCAGCACTCAGGAGGCTGAAGCAGGTGGATCTCTGTGAGTTCGAGGCCAGCCTGGACTGCAAAGTGAGTCCAGGCCTGGCAGGGCTACACAGAGAAACCCTGCCTAGGGAAAAAAAAAAGAAAGAAAGAAAAGAAGAATGAACAAATCTTAGACAGAGAAGGGAAAGGAGGAGAAAGGAGAGCAGGGAAAAAAAAAGAACCAGGAAGAGAATGAAGGAAGAAGAAAAGGAAGGGTGAAATAACAAGGGGAAACTTAACAGAAGCAAACATAAATAGACCGAAAAAAAAAGTTTTAGTAGGAGCCTTTATAAAATTATGCAAATAAGCATGAATACCTATATGGGTAATTACATGAAATTTGTGAAAATCGATTCCTTTGGGCACAGAAACATAAACACGCCAGTCTCTACACAATAAAGTTATGAAATGATTTCCCAGAACAGCATTAAATCCATAGTTTGTCAGGGAGATTCTATAGAGTTCCAAAAGTCCAATTGTTATTAAAATTTTTCAGAACATTAAAAAGTAAACTCTGAAGTAATAGTAACATTGATATCTGAACCTCGTAGCATAGAAGGAAAACTGTAAATTAATTTATTTATGAATATAGATGCAAAAGTCCTAAATAAAACATCATCAAACAGACGCAAAGACTCAGAAAATAAGCTGGTCCTTGTCACATAGGCTGGCAATCGTGGCTACTCAAGAGGTTGAGGTAGAAGTGCAAGTTCAAGGCCAGCCAATGTAATTTAGTAACTAGTAACTTAGTAACTTTGAAACTCTGTTTCAAAAATAAGGAGAAAAGCCAGGTGGTGATAGTATACATCTTTAATCCCAGCACTTGGGAGGCAAAGGCAGGTGAATTTGTGAGTTCAAGACCAGCCTGGTCTACAGATGGAGTTCTAGGACAGCCATGGCTACATAGAGAAACTCTGTCTCAAGAGAAACAACAACAACAACAAAATAAATAAAGTAAAATAAAAAAGGGTCTGGGGAGATGATTCAAAGGGTAAGAGTGCTTACTCTGCAAGCATGACGATCTGAGTTCAAATCCCTAGAATCCACGTAAAAAGCTGGGTATGGGATGTGTGTGCCTGCAGCTCCAGCACGTGGGGGCAAGGAAACCTCCTGGTGTTTCCTTGCTCAGGGAGACAGGAGGATTGCTAGGGCTTGTTTGCCACCAGCCTAGCTTCAAGTTCAACGAGACCCTGACCCAAGGGAGTAAGGCAGAGCAGGGAACCACCAACCCAGTGTTCTCCTCTGGACTCTACCACTCATGTATCTCTCTCTCTCTTTTCTCCTTTCCTCCCTCCCCCCCCCCACACATACACACACACACACCACCCTCCACAAACAAAAGGCTGGGGATGTGTTACAACTCTGTGATAGGCAGCTTACTTAGTAAATACTAGTCCACAGAATTAACCAATTAGGACTCACCCTAATTATCCATGCAGATGCTTGTAAGGGGAAACAGCTACAAAGAGCACATACCACACAGCTCTATTTAAGCCTCTAGAAACTACCAAGAGAAAGTACAGTGGCTGCTTGTTTCACATGAGGAAGAGGTGGATGACAAAGTGGTACACTATGGCTGCTTTTACGTGATGCTACAGATCCAGTTTCAACCCCCACACGTGGACAAGGACTTTATCCACTGAGCTATTGCCCCACCTCTCCTCCTGGTGTTTCCTTGCTCAGTAATGGCAAGCCACTTGGCTGTTCTTACTTGTAAAGCTGCTGTTCACACATTGCCTGTTTTTATTGGATTGTTTATCATGTTATTAATGTGCATATTATACTGAGCACACAGACACACTCACAGAGGACTGTGTCCCTGCATGTTCAGAAGGCAATCATTGAATAAAGATGCCATCACTAATGTTGGCTCTCAGAGTGTGGCTAGTGAAGACTGTTGATTTTCTAAATGTTTTTAGTTTCATTGAGGTAAAATTTAAATGAAATCGGCTATATTATAGTCCTACTACTTGGGAGACTAAAGGAGGGTCAGCTTGAGACTATTCTGTGGGACATAATGAGCACCTCTGTCTTAAACACATGCCAGGTCAAAGCATGCAATTCTATGAATGCTGACAGATAGACACAGCAGGGAAGCTGCTACTACAAACCAGGTATGGACTCTTTCCCTGAGCTACAAGGCAAGACCCTGTCTCAAAAAAGATGACAGTCAAACCCAACAAAAAATCAAATCATACAGGTGATGATTTGTCAACCCTTTTTAAGTGTGCCTCACAGCCATTTTTTTTTAGGTTTTTCGAGACAGGGTTTTTCTGTATAGCCTTGGCTGTCCTGGAGTCGCTTTGTAGACCAGGCTGGCCTCGAACTCACAGCGATCCACCTGCCTCTGCCTCCCGAGTGCTAGGATTAAAGGCGTGTGCCACCACGCCGGGCTTCACAGCCATTTTTTGTTTGTTTTTGTTTGTTTGTTTTTGTAAGAAAAAGTTCCAGGAGCCCTGAGTCTGAATAACTAGCGCATAAAACTGGTCAGAGAAGTCACCATGGAAATGATGGTCACGTTTCATTATTATTTGCCTTTTGGTCTTTCATCTAAGTACTTCTTACATGTTCCTTAAGTCAGACATTTATTTTGGTCACAATGCAACCCAAATATGAATAAACAAACAGTACCTTTAATCCCCCCCTCCATAGTCCTGTAAGTAGAAAAAAGTACTAAACACCTCTTCACCATGTATTTATCTGGCTATGATTGTCTCACACACTGTGACCAGGTCTTCTGAAACCCTTACCGAACTGCAGCTCACCCAGCCAGCGATCTTAAGGAGTGCTTGATAGAGTGGGGACTCTCTAAAGGTGAGGGTGGCAACTGGCGTGGAGAGCACCGAGAGGCGTCTTCAGCAAACTGAGCGCCACTAGGAACTGTGTAGAGATGAAACTTGTCAGCAGGACAGCAGCTGCTTCACCTGTAGCGGTTGGACTGAGCACCGGCCACAGGAGACTAAGGTATTAAACTGGTCCCCAGCTGGTGGAGCTGCAATCCTGGGAGGAAGCACATCACTGGGTGTGGGCTGTAAGGGTTTATAGCCTCACTCAGTTTGCTCTCTCTGCTTCCTATGTCCTGCTGAGATGTGATCTCCTATCAAGATGGATTCTCCCTCTGGAACCATAAGTCCCCCCAAATTCTTTCTTTCTTGGTCATGGTATGTTATCATAGCATAAAAGGGAATATGCTACCCATGGCAATACAGCGGACTCAACCTTATACAACTCTGACCCTATCCCAGAATTCCTCTCTCTGCTGGAACTCCCACCTCCTATTTCCTGCCTTAGCTCTTTTATTGACAGGTGATGCTTCTAACAGTACACAAGAAAGTCTCTCTACAGTGGCTTGGTTTTGTTGTTGTCAGGATGGCTCCTGGTAGGGACCATTAATGACTAAGTCACAGTGATATCTTCCTGAGTTAAATCCCTTCACAACCCAGTGGAAAACAGGCCTCCCTAGATGTAAGGCTGCCTTCCAACTGTGGATCTTCAATAGCTGTCAACTATGCCAGTCTATGCCTTATACCCATCTCACAATTCCAAAAGCCTCTAATTGTTTGAAAAATTCACTACTTATGGTACCAAAGTCATCCACAGTTTGCCAAGGCTTGGGCTCTCAAGTATTCCTCCATCTTAACTTCAGCCATGTGGGTCAAACAGCTATAATTTTGAAAATATTCAGTCTAATGAGCTTTTTAGCTGTTCAGTTCACCTATTCTTTTGTAATTGTGTGTGTGCTGTACACTGTGCATGTGGGTATGCGCATCTGTGGACAAAAAAGAAAAAAAAATGCCAGGTGGCATTCGCTATCTCCCTACCGTATTTCCTTGGGAAAGTCTCTCACTGAAACTATATGCAGGCGGGTGCCGGCCAGCCCCAGAGACCCCTGCCTGGGGTTACAGCAGGTCTGGGTTTTCACACGGGGGCTGAGATCTGAACTCTGCGCCTCATGCTTTCCCAGCAAGTGCTATCCACTGAGGCACAGATCTATTTCCTGGTTTTGTACTTTCTTTTTGCATATTATCCTGTTTCTGTTTTGTTTCTTGAGACAAATTTTGTAGAGCCCAGGCTAGCCTCAGACTGGATCTTGTGGTCCTTACCTCCCGAGTCTGGGGAATAAGGGCATATACCACCATGCAGTGGGCTTAAGCCTACCATTTTTCATTCTACTGTAATTTTTTCCCCATTACTCCTTCTGGTTTTGAATTGTCTTTTTAAAATATGTATTTATTTACAATTATACAGTATTGTGCCTGCATAACAGAAAAGGGCACCAGATCTCATCATAGATGGTTGTGAGCCACCATGTGGTTGCTGGGAATTGAACTCAGGACCTTTGGAAGAGCAGTCAGTGCTTTTAACCTCTGTGCCATCTCTCCAGCCCATGGTTTTGAATTTTCAAAAATGTATCTTCACTTTATTATAAAAATACTTAAATGCATACAAAATTTGAGAAAGTGTAACCAACCAATACCTATGGTCTTTCCAGAGTCAAGACTTTTCAAACCAGTTGGTAAATAAATCTGTTTATACAGGACACACAAACATATACATGGTTTTGCTGATTTTTAAAAAAGATTTTTATGTGTATGATTGTCTTGCCTGAATGTATGTCTGTGCATGACACAGATGTCCATCCAGTGTCAGTGTCCATGGAGGTCAGAAAAGGGTACTGGATCCCCTAGAACTGGAGCCACTATGTGGGTGCTGGGAACCGAACTTGGGTCTTCTGCAAGAGCAGCCAGTTTTCTTAGCCACTGAGCCATCTCTCCAGGCCAATATCCTAACCTCTGTAAAGTCTGGGAGATCAAAATCACAATGGATGGCAGTTCTCTGAGGAGTGTGAGGCTGGGGCTGGCTGCATTTATTCACTTGTTATCTTGCAGAGGACCTGAGTTTCATTTCCCAGCATCCACGTGGTGGCTCATAACTGCAGTTCCAGAAGGACCAATGCCTTCTGATCTCTATGGGCCCCAGGCACAAACGTGGTGCACACATATACACACAAGATGACAAAACACTTGTAGTGTGAAGTTCCTTATAAACCGGAGCCTCCGGCTCAGGTGAGACGCAAGGAGGACAACCCAACAGTACTTACCTGCATTCTAAGTACACATCCATCCCAACCCTTAATCGATTATTTCTAGAAATCTGCCCTTTACCTCACCCAACCTTCACCTCTGCTCTGCTTCCAGAGGTTCAGGCCAGGCTCAATCCCCACCCTGCAACTTCTGAAAAAGCACACTGGAGCTGGAGTGAAAATCCACTTTAATAATCCACCTCCAGCTAAGCGGAGATGCTCCTCCCCTCTCCATCGAAGGGGTAGAAGACCAGTCTCTCCAAGAGGCTTCAGTCCACTAAGAGGTTACGGCTGACCGAGGGGAACAGCTCAAAGAAGCCCTAAAACAAGAGGCAAATGGAACGGGGAGTTAGTGAGTGAGCGGAGGTCAGTGTCCCATCACCTTAAAGGCCCACATGTTAAAGGCTTGGTCAGCAGCCTGTGGCATTACTGGGAGATAGTGCAACCGTTGAGAGGTGGGGCCTGAAGAGAAGTTAGGTCACTCGAGATGAAACATACCCTTGAGGAGACACTGGGACCGTTCTCTTTCTGCCTCCCTGCCCCACTCCTGCTCCCCCTCTTCTCTGACAACTCTCAAAGCAGCAGATTCCACTACCACAAGCTCTCACCATGATCTTTTGCTTTATCACAGGCCTCAAATTAACAGCCAACTGGCCATGGAATAAAGCCTCTAAAACTGTGAGGCAGAACACACACTGACTTCTTATGAACTGTTTATCTCACTGATTTTGTGAAGAGCGATGGGAAGCGATACAAGGACCCTTGCCTTTCTACACTTGCACCTGGCAATCAGCACTGAGGTGCTAGAGAGGAGGCTAGCTGGGAGTTACCTTGAAGAGCGTGAGGGTCTGGAGAACTCCAGTGGTACAGGCTGTCTCCCGGATAGAGTGCATGGCCAGTTGGGGGCTGCCTAAGTCCAGCACCCGAAGCCCCAGTCGAGAAGCCAAGATAGGCCCAATGGTGGTACCACAGGGGGAGTCATTGCGGACCATGAGGTCCTGGAGAGAAGAGCAGAGTCATAAGCTAAACACCAGGCATGCTAAACAGAGAAACCCTGCCTTGGAAAAAATAAAATAAAAGCCAATTTTTGTTAAATGATGAATTACAGTATTAGTCACTGTACTAGTAGGTTTTGTGTATCAACTTGACACAAGCTAGAGTTGTCAGAGAAAAAGGAGCTTTAGCTGAGGAAATGCCTCCATGAGATCCAGCTGTAAGCCATTTTCTCAATTAGCGATCAGCAGGGGAGGGCCCAGACCACTGTGGGTGGTGCCATCCCTAGACACCTGGCTTCTATAAGAAAGCAGGCTGAGCAAGGCAGTAAGCAGCACCCATCCATGGCGTCTGCATCAGCTCCTGCCTCAGGTTCCAGCCCTGCTTGAGTTCCTGTCCTGACTTCCTCTGATGATGAACTATGATCTCGAAGTATAAGGTGAATAAATACTTTCCTCCCCAACTTGCTTTTTGGCCATGGTGTTTTGTCACAGCAGTAGAACCCCTAAGACACACTGGTACCAGTATAGTGAGGTATGGCTGTGACGGCGCTGGCCATGTTGTGGAAGGACTCTGGAACCTTGGGCTAGAAGAGCCATTGAGTGTTGAGACCTCAGAGGGACGCTCTTTAGGAGCTAAGAAGATAATAATGTTGAGAGCAGTGCAGAAGATGGAGGCCTGGCTTGCGACACTTCAGAGGGAAGTTTAAAGACTATCAGGGCCGTTTGGCATTTGGATTTAATATTTTGTGGTTCTGGTTAGTTGAGGTTGAAGAATCAGCTGTGACTAACAAGATACCAGAACTACTAAATGGAAACCTTTGTGTTACTGGGGCAATTGCTGCTGGTCAGCTGCAGCTAAGAAATCAGCTGTGATTAAGCCGGGCGTGGTGGCGCACGCCTTTAATCCCAGCACTCAGGAGGCAGAGGCAGGCAGATCTCTGTGAATTCGAGGCCAGCCTGGTCTACAAAAATGAGTCCAGTACAGCCAAGGCTGCACAGAGAACCCCTGTCTTGAAAAACCAAAAGAGACCAGCATCACTGAGGTGAAATCTCGGAAGGTTTTTCCTAGAGCACAGAGAAGCTGTGTTCAGGGGCAGCTAAGGTGATATCTTGTACTGGCAGCCGGACTTGGTCATGTGTAAGAGTCACCCAGGTGGTGCAGGTTTTGCAGGCATGAAGGGATCACGGAGCAGCTGAAGCCTGGCACTGTGAGAGGCCTGGCACTGGTGAAGGTGTAACCTCAGTGGCAGTTAAAGGCCCAGGACGGGGGAGGTCATGCAAAGTTGAGGCTTGGCACCAGGAAGAGAACCTCCGAAGCAAATTGGAGTAGGTGAGCTTTCTCTCTCTCTCATCCCTCCTGCTCTCTACCCTAGTCTTCTCTTCTGCTACTGGACTAACATATTCCCCCTCGGGATCTTTCTACTTCCTCCCTCTGGCTGAGATGTTCTTCTTTTAGACTTTCCCACAATACATCTTTCTCAGTGGCTGGCTCCCACTTTCTTCCAGAGACCTCTCTGTGAGTGGAATGATCAGGCGTTAGCGGGACAAGGTAGAGACACTGAAGCAGAAACAGCCCTAGCTAGCCCTACCTCTACCATAACCTGTGTGATGTCCATGACTGGCCCACCCTGGATCAATTCCTGATGTAGAAAACACACACACACACTCACACAGTGTGACTGAGGACAGTGAGGGGGTGATTTCAAGGCCAGAGGGAAAATGAGTAGTTGGGGTTCTAGGCTCTCCAGTCCTGAATATTCCTTCTGGGTTGGGGTGCAAGTAAAGACACAGGGAGGTAGGGTATTAGAAGGGGAAAAGGCAGGACTAACCTACCAGGTGCAGGAGTAATGCTTACTCCCAGGAATCTGCAGATAAGGACACTAAAACCCAGACACTTAGCAAACTAAGCTAAAGTCAGCACAACAAACCCAGCGACCCTAGCTCTGCACCCAAATCCCGATCTTCTCACTTAACGGGCCTCCCTCCACTACAGTCCACCTGCTGTGCTCCCCACTCACTGGGGCGCATCCTGTTCCCTCTACCAAGCCTTGCCAGAAAAGATACACATTCACCTGCAGGGGCACCCCGACCTGGCTGGCCACCTCTCGAACCAGGGCCTCTGACACTGCATTAGAGGCATAGCGTTGCTTGCTGTTCACCTTGATCACAGGACCCTGGGAAAAGTCCAGGAGGAACAGAACAGACATGATTCTAGGCCTGTATGAACCGCACAGGTCAGAGTCAGCCAGGCCACTACATGTTTAAGTATCTTACCTTATGGAACAAGGGCCGATGGTTGTCTTCATGCTTGTCCCTGTGAGCGGTGAGAACGGTCAGGATGGCACACTGTGGTGGGGCCTGTCAACATCCACCCTTCCAAGGCAGATGGCACTAACGGGTCATGGCACTCTTTCCCACCCAGCCCTCAGGTCCTCAAGGGCATTCAAAACAAATGTTTCAGGCAGATTATAGCCATGAAAGGAAGCAGGGCCACAGCTTATACATGCCTGGCTTAGGCAACACATGACTAAGGCTGGTCTTAGAATCCCTTGAACCTCCCAGCTGATGGAGAAAGAGGCAGGACCAGGAATTAGGCTGCAAGTGGGCTATGCTTGGGTCTCTAGCATGAGTACTGACTGGTGTGAAGACTCACGAGTAGTTGGGGTGCACAGCGTGGGCCATATCTGCACTGATCATGAAGGACTTAGGTATGGCCTCCTCGAAGGCGGTCAGTCGCTGAGGTGTGGCTGAGATGCGCCGCAGTACCAGCTCCGTCAGCAGAGACTGTGCTCCTTGGGCACTTTCGGACCCCACCTGTGGATGGCAGATTTGACTCTGGGAATCAGGAGATAGGCCTGGACTGTGAGGTCAGTAAGAGGAGCCCAGTGTCCAGAATGGCCCAGGACCGTCCCGAGTCACCTGGTAGGGACAGGTATCCGTGGAGACTTCCCCGAGGCCTGGTGACTACTGAACATCCGACATGGCCTCGGGCCGACTAACTCCAAGTCATTTATGGCTAGAAACAGCACTTACTGATGGGTTTCCACACTGGCCCCAACACTTACATCTAGGGCTCAGCAAGTGTCACAGTACCCTGGAAAACTTCCCTCCATGCCCATATCTTTCATAACAGAAGACTCAAGCTATAGCTACATAACCACCCAGCCAGAGCCAGCATCCCCAGTCTTCTTTGTAGCTAAATGTGGTCACGTAAGTTCTGACTGTAATGAGCTCCACTTCTGACACGCTATTGAAGACATAGGCAGCTACTCTCTATGTCCTCTCCTTTATTGCTGACTGGGGGTAGACAAGATGGCCAGAGATGGGACAGCTAAACCCCTAGCATAACGGACCAGAGACCTAGCCTAACTGACTGACTTTCCACCTGCCAAGCTCTACTACAGCATCCCAGATTGCAGCTGAGGACCCACGACGTGCCAAGCACAGAGCTGAAAGGATGACCTGTGCAGTGCCCTTGTCCTGGGGCACAAGACAACATGCAGTCTGGAATCCAGGTAGAGCACATGTGCTATGGAAGCCCTGGCAGCTCACCTTGCCCCTCTCTGGGGCCTCTAGAGTGCCCTGGCTCATTCTGAGTGTCTGCTAACAGCTAGTCACTGAAAACTCCACATACCTCTTCATTGTCATAGAGTGTGACCATGCGCACATGCGGCTCCCTGGCCAGGGAGGTAGGAGATGCACAGGAGTCGATCAAAGCCTAGATGGGGAAGGAGACAGGTTCATCAATGCTGCCCTGCCAATGAAGTGGGTGGGGCATTCAGCAACCTTTCTCTTAGGGCACTGCCTGGCAGAGGGTGGAGAAGGACCTTTCCTTTTCTTTTATTTATTTTTTTTTCTTTTAGACAGGGTTTCTCTGTGTAGCCTTGGCTATCCTGGACTTTCCTTTGTAGCCAAGGCTGGCCTCAAACTTGAGGAGGACCTTCTTTTTTTTAAAGATTTATTTATTTATTATGTATACAATGTTCTGCCTGCATGTGTGCCTGCAGGCCAGAAGAAGACACCAGATCTCATTATAGATGGTTGTGAGCCACCAAGTGGTTGCTGGGAATTGAACTCAGGACCTTTGAAAAAGCAGCCAGTGCTCTTAACCTCTGAGCCATCTCTCCAGCCCTTGAGGATGACCTTCTAATGGGATAAATGAATCTATTCCCTGGGGACCTGTCTCTCATACTTTCCCATGCCGAAGGCAGGAGGTTAATGCTGAAGAAAGACAGAAAATGTAAATCCTGGGAGGACAATGATTAGGAAGATGGGGCAAATTGATGGGCTTCCATTAACAACAGCTCTAGAGATGGCCGTGAGCCCAGCTGGTTGGCTCAGAAGCAACACAGGCCCCAGGGCTGCAGATAGTACCCAAAACCTATCTCCAATCACAAGACAGGTAGGGGAAGGGAAGTTAAAAGGCAGAGGAAGGGTAAAGGGTGGAAGGCTGAGAAACGGCCTAACTAGGGGAGACAGAAGGTGGAGAACATGAGGTGACCAGGTGGGTAGAGACAGCCCTACTGAGGCATAAAGGAACACAAGGAAGGCTAGTAGCGTGCAGAGAGGAGGCAAGTCAGAGGGAAGCAGAAGGAAGTGAGAGAGGCCATTTTTCTTGCTGCCAAGGCCTTTGTTTTCAGGTAGAGGTTGTTAACCTAAGGGGAAGTAGTAGACAGGTAGAAGATACCATGGTACCCTCAATACCTGTCAGCTTTCCCATACCTCAGCTCCTGGGCACAGACCAGCACAGAAACAGTGGTGCCAAGGTTGCTGCATATGGGCCATTGCCAGCGCTGGACAGGGGAAGGTGTGGCTAAGTAGCCATCTCTAACCATTTCTGGGGCTGGAGGTAAGCGTCTTACCTCAATGCTTAACTCCCCACCTCTCCTGCTGCCTAGGGTGCTCTGGCTCCTCACCTGCAGGGCACAGAAGCAGCTGTGCAGATTGTCTAGCCGAGGAGCAAAGATGAACTCTTCATAGGCTCCACCCAGGACCTAGAAAGACAGAACGAACACTCTGACCTAAGTGCCCAGGCCCCTCCCCGTCTCCTTCCTGTTCCCAAGGGCCAGACAACTCCTCCTGACTGTTGGCTCAGGAAATTATTCTTACTGTTCAGCTGAGAAAGGACAGGAAAGAGCAGCCTATATCATCTCACCACCACCTGAGGGGCAGGCCTCAGGAGGGCCAAGTGGTCTCACACACACACACACACACACACACACACACACACACACACACACACATACACACACACACATACACACACACACATACACACACACACATACACACACACACACACACACACACACACATACACACACACACATACACACACACACATACACACACACACATACACACACACACACACATACACACACACACACACACATACACACACACACACACACACACACATACACACACACACACACACACACACACATACACACACACACATACACACACACACACATACATACATACATACACACACACACATACACACACATACACACACACACACATACACACACACACACACACACACAAGCCAGGCTAGGCTCAGTGGCACACATCTGTAATCCCAGCATTTGGGAGGCAGAGGAGGACAGATTGCTGTGAGTTCAAAGCCAGCCTGGTCTACAAATCAAGTCCAGGACAGCCAAGGCTGCACAGAGAGAAAAAAAAGCCAGCGGTGGTGGCACAAGCCTTTAATCTTAGCACTCAGGAGGCAGAGGCAGGTGGATCTCTGAGTTCAAGGCCAGCCTGGTTTACAGAATGAGTTCTAGGACAGTCAGGACTAAACATAGAAACCCTTTCTAGAACAAAACAAAGCAAAACAAAACAAAGCGCCAAGTAAAAGGAACAAACCAAGTAACAGAAACTTAGGATGGAGGCTCCAAAGATTTAGCAGCTCTCTACATTAGCAACTGGAAGGCACCAGGCCTCCTGCCCTCAGAGGTTCAGAGCCTGGGCAGGTCAAAGCAGACAGAGACCACCTCACAGTCTTGGTAGGCTCTTGGGGGAGATGCTCTGTTTATCGGAGAACTACTGAAAGCAGAGGGAGTAGAATCTACTGGGAAGAACAAGGGTGAGACTGACTAAGGAGCTTCAGGGGATGTGCTGGGATTGCCAGGACCCTGGAGGACCCCACCCACAGCATCCTACAGCCACTCCTTACTGCAGGCTGGGTGTCTGCCAGGCAGAGCTCCATCTCTATGATGTTCTCGGGACTCAGCCCCAGATGGGTGCAGAGCAGGGACATGAGGACGGAGTGGTGCCGCTCATCCTATGAGGCAGGAGATGTTGAGAGGAGGGCCTGCTTGTCTCTGCCCCTTCCTAGGGCACTAGTCTGTCTGCACTCTGCCCACCCTCCTGGGAGCGGGGAGCCCCTTACAGCAGCGCTGAGAGGCCCTGGTTCAGGAGTCCCTTTCTCCAGCTCTTCCTGAACAGCTGTGGCAAGAATAGGGACTCTGTGGGGGAAACAGGTTGAGAGAAGGGAGGGGGAAAGCCGTGAACTTAGGCCTCACCTTGTCCTCCAATTCCCACTCCCCAAATGGATGAGAACTGGATCCCAAGAATGGAACTCGATTGTGGCCACTAAGAGGTAGTCCCCTGGGTCCCAATGGAGCCACCAGTCACCCGGTGCCATATCCCACCCCTTGGTGTAGACTCACAGGTGCATCTCGGTGTTAGGCCCAAAGTTCTCGTTGATATTTCGCTGCAGGTGGATGGCCAGATGTGGGATGCGCAGGATGGGCTTCTCCACATGCACAAGCCTCTGCTCCAGCCGACCTGAGGTAGGGCACTGTGGCCAACTGACCCAGGTCAGACCTGGGCCCCTCCCAAGTCCAACTGATTAAACCCCTCACCAAACCCAGAATAACCGTGTCCCCCTCTCCCCCACGGGGGCTCTTCGCTGGCACACTGAAAAGAATGTGACATTAAATCTTCAGGTTGCCGGAAGTGAGACCCTCTCCTGTTCCTAGCTGCTCTATACCACCTTGATAATGACTCGTCCAGCCAAAGTCAGGTCCCGGTCAAACCATGTGCTCCAGATGCCGCCACCATAGGTCTCAACACCGACCTGGTGGAAGCCCACCTGGCTTCTGCGAGATCTGCGTTTCACCTGTGTGTAAAGATGAGAAGAGATGGCCTGTATCACAACATCTGGAGGTGAGGCTCATGCCACTGCCAAGTTATACAGAGCAATTATCACATCAGTTGACTGCTGAAAGCGGGGAGACATGGGGCGGGTCTACCTCCTTCTCTCGGCCCAGGGATAGAGCCTTCCCAAACTATACCTCAGAGATCTCTTCCTCCCACACTGCCCCCGCGCCCCCCTTCAGTCCCGCAGAGCCCTAACTCCTTACCCGGAGGCAGGGACTGTCAGTGTGGGCCCCAATGAGGCTGAAGCCATTGCCAGGAACATACTGGCCCCCCACAGCAAAGGCAATGATGGAGGAGGAGTTTCTGGTTAGGAAGTACTGGGGAGAGAGTTGAAAGACAGGGGTGCGAGTTGCTTAAGCACCTGGAACACAGGCCTTTGAAACAGGCTCTGCCCTCCCAACTACCCGCCTTGGTACCTTGTTTTCTGGTACGATATCCCAGCCCTCAGTTTCCTTGAGTTCACGGAAGCCAGCCTGGAGGAGGCGGCTGCGGCACTCGGCCACGACTGGAGAAAAAGAGCTCTCTCATAGCAATGGAAATTAGCCAGGTCCCCCCTCCCCACTCCTAGCCTCCCCTAACCTTGGTCACCTACCGTGGAAAGGAGAGGGGCTGCGGTTCACAAACTTGAGGAGCTCCCTGGCTGTAGCCTGGATTGCCTCTTTCCGGGCCCTGCCGTTCATGGCCACCTACGGGAAGGGGGTGGGGGTGGGGGGTTGTTGAAGCTGCTACCAGGTCTAGGACCACTCTTTTCACTCCGAGGACCCAAGAAAATGACCTTGGATCCTAGAAATAAGAGCTCCAAGGCTCAGACCTCTGTTTCCGCCCGCTTCGATAGCAACAGATCCAGGACTCCCAGCTCGACCGCTGTCGGCTCAAAGGTTCAGTCCCAGGGCAAGAGGACCTCCACCCAGTTCCTTCCCCTGAAGCTGCAGGATCTGAAGGGTCCGCCCCCTAAATCCCACCCACCCCCCCATGCCCCGCCCCTCACAGCCAGGAAATCCTGATTCGAACTGAAACGCCAGCTCCCCAGCGGCCCTCAAATCAGAAAAGCCACTATATAGCTGGCGCGCCACACCGTAGCGGGAATCAAAGCACTAGTTCACCCGTCCTCCCACCCAGTCAGCCATTGGACAGCCCAAGGAAGGTCAGGTCACCGCAGAGGGTGTCAGTTTTACTTTGAAACTAGAGTACGCTTGTCCCGGCCCCGGGTTAAGCTTAGCTCCGAAAAGGGCGCACGGCTTTTTTCGAGGTTCAGGCGGGATCGTCACCCACCTGCATAGCCAGCCCTACAGCTCTTTTTCTCAAGCGGTTGGACTTCGGCCCGCCCCTTCCTCTCCGCTCCTCCCTCCCCGATTAGGCCTCGCCCTCCCCCGAGCTGTGTGCTCCGCCTCCTCTCTCCAGGCCGCACCGGGTCTCCGCCTCTACAAGGCCTCGCCCCGCCCCCGCTGCTCCACGAGCTCCGCCCCTTGTCAGGCCTTGTCCGCTCCCGCTGCTTCTCGCTCAGTTCCGGTCAGGCTGCGTTCTAAAGCATTTGGAAAGCTCCTTTCCAGTCAGGCCGCGGCCCGCCCCTGTCAGGACAGGTTCCGGTTCCGCTCCCGCCTCTCGCACCTTCTCCTCCCCCCAATCAGGATGCAGTTTAACCACGTGGACTACACAGCTTCCAATCATACCGTGTCCCGCCCCGGTAGGAGCTTTGTCCCAGGCCCCGCCCTCACTGAGCCACTAGCTCCGCCCCATCAGGCCTTCTTTGACAGGCCCCGCCCCTGCATCATCTTCCGCCCCACCTCCTTCAGGCGGAGCCCTAATGGCGCTGACCGCTCCACCCTTTCCTTTGTCAGCAGCCTTGAAGCGGTCAGCTCCTGGAGCATCCTCTAGCGCCCCGGCGGTGTTAGCACAGCCACTGACCTGTGGCACCGAAAGGTATAAAAAGAAGGCTCTCTGCACAGCCAACCCTGTGATAATAGGAGCAGCATGGTTAAATTTTATGGGGCACAGTGAGCTTATGATAAATCTAAACGTGTTGTCACGTCTAATCCTCACAATTTTCCTACGCGCGTGATTTTATTGTTAGCATTTTACAGACGAATTAACAGAATGAGACGATTAATAACCTGTTTCTAGTTACAAATGGCACAGCTGGGCTTTAGGCTCCATGAATTTGTTGGCAGGGCCTGGAATAAGTGCTACAGGCCTTGCGGTTTTTTGGTTATTTATTTATTTATTTTATTTTTCCCATATAGTCCTTGGATAAATGTTACGCTGCTCAGTAGGTCCCGGAGGAACACAGAAGTCAGTGACCTACTCAAGATTACACAGCTACTTGGGTGATCCCGGGATTTGATTCCGATATCCATGCTCATTTTTCTTTCTTTCTTCCTTCCTTTCTTTCTTTCTTTTCTTTTTTTCTTTCCTTCTTTCTTCAGACAAGGCTTGGCTCTAGTTCAGGCTCTTCAGGAACTCACTGTGTAGCCCAGGCTGGCCTCAAATCCATGTCAATCCTGCCTCAACCTTTCAATTGTTGGGATGTGGCACAAGCCACCACCACTGGCTCTTTTCCATGTCTTAAAATGCCAGAGGAGAGGCAGGGAGGTGGAGGGAGGGAGGGAGGGAGGGAGGGAGAGAGAGAGAGAGAGAGAGAGAGAGAGAGAGAGAGGAAATCAGATTCCATATACTCTTGGACGTGACTCTAATATTTTATTTCCATGTCAAGAGTATTGAGTAGCAACCTTAAAACTCACCCTTACAGCAATGGATCAGGGTTCTTGTGGCTCCGAGGTTCAAAACAAAGCCCAACCGCCAAGGGTCTAAGATTCTTTTGGGGGATCACAGGTCTCTGGGGGCATCTGCCACTTTTATACTTGGGTTAAGAATGGTCAGGAGTGGGGAGAGACTCTGGAAAAGTCCTGCCCTCCCTTCAAACAGGACAGTTTGCAGATGCATTCAGTGAGCGACAGACTACTAATTTGCACAACTAACACCTGTTAAGATCATAAAGGTAGCATTATGTATGAGGCTCAGTGCTGAGTGGGATGTGAGCAGCCTATTCTCACCTGTTCTCCAAGAGCCTGGTTGCTTGGGGGAGGGGCTATATTCAGAGATCTGAAGCAGGGTGTAGTCAGTTCTCCTCTGCGTGGGTGGGTTCTGCATCCTTGAATCCAACTAAGTATTTTGGGTGAGTCTTGTATATTAAGCAAGTAGAGGCTATAGACATATTTTTAAAATACTGTTTATGACAGTGAGCAATACGATTAAAGTGCTAGGGATGAACGTGTGAAAGACCCTATCTCACGTCAACCAAGGAAAATACAAGTTTAAAACGACGTGCCATTTTTTAATCGAGATGTACAAATATGGAAGTGGTTGACAATGTTAAGCATTGGAAAGGGCTTGGGGTAATGCTCGTCTTTATATTCAGTGTTCTGCAATGGAAATATCCCATATGGCTTCTCTTAAGCTATAAGCATGATGTCACTGAACACGGAGTTATGAAGAAGTGTGCCAGAAGCGAGCCGCTGCGTGTGTTTCTGCTAGACAGATGCACTAGACATACATAATCTCTACAGAAGAAAATTAAAAGTGCAGTAAGATAGTTGAAAACTGGTTGTTTTACATTTTTATTATCACTGCAATACAATTGGTTTAATTGTACATCTATATACACTGTAACGCTTTAATGTTTTGATGGTTGCTGCCTTTAACAACAGGATCACGGAATCCTTGGGAACTGACCATTCTCATGAACTGGTCCGGCTCAGTGTTTCACCCACACTCACCACCTTTATGAAAAATTCTGCCATTAAAAACACCAGATTGGCTGGGCATGGTAGCGCATGCCTTTAATTCCAGCACTAGGGAGGCAGAGGCAGGAGGATCAAGGTGAGTTCAAGGCCAGCCTGGTCTACACAGTGAGTCCAGGACAGCCAAGGTTACCCAGAGAAATCCTGTCTCAAAAAACCAAACCAAAACCACCAGATTGGGTTACAAGCTCAGGATGTGACCTAGGAGCCCCTTATGGTTAGACCAAGTTAAAGTTACAGGGGTTTGAGAGATGCTCACATTAATAACTAAATAAGACAAGAGGGAATCCTTACTAAGGAAAAACCTTGACCAATGAAATGCTCTCAATAAATCCCCAGAGTCTGCCTAGATGTCAGCAAGAGCATGGCAAATCTCTCAATGTTACAAAGCCTTGGAGCCTTCCAGTTTCATTTGCTCTGTTAGACTAAAAATCACTAATTTGTGAGCTCATACCACTCAGCTCTATACTGACTTTCCCTCCAGCTCTGCTATGAGACCTCTGGTGTTAGGATTGTCACAATAGCTCTTTAGTCTTCTTTGCAGAAACTTGAAGCCAGTTTTTCTGAAATCATGGACTCTTCATTTGAGCTCCAGATCTCTGATGTGTAGGCTTAGATTCTTCAAAACCTACTTTATTTAGGGTTCTTAGCCACTTCAATCTCACTTCTAACCCACTGACCAGAGGAAGAGGAGAATGTTAATAGGAAAAAGGGGTTGTGGACCTGTTTAGACATAGTTCCTTGGGCCAATTCCACTCTGTGTTGTTAGGACGCCAGCAGTCCAGTCCAATGGCAAACACCAAACAGCTACATGACGCTGTAGCTGTGGCATGATCCTGAAAAAATAGCAAGGCTCTGCCGAGTCAGTGGAAGCAGCCAGAAGCAGCTGCAGGACCAGAAGTTCTCACTGAGAATTGAAGACCAGCGAAGCAACCAGCGAAGCATTGCACAGCATAACAATGCAAAAGCGTTGTCCAACTGCCTGGGGGAGGGGGGCTCTATTTATATTCTTCCAAACATCATGTGCCTTCTAACATGTCTGATTTCAGCAAAACATCACATGCCCTCTCATAAGACAGTTTCCAGAGAAACATCACATAACACAACTAAGATTTTTGAAGGTTTACTTATTTTATCTATATAAGTGTTCTATCTTCATGCACACTAGAAGAGGGATTCAGATCCCATTACAGATGGTTGTGAGCCACCATGTGGTTGCCGGGAATTGAACTCAGGACCTCTGGAAGAGCAGCCAGTGCTCTTAACTACTGAGCCATCTCTCCAGCCCCCACAACTAATTTTTTTAAAACAAAGCAGAAACTTCTGCTTCACTGATGCGTCACTTAAATGGGACAAAAGTCTTGGTGTGTTACTCATATTGTTCTTGGCGTGCTAGTCATACCGTCCATTGTGGGTTTGAACCCTTAAGTCAGGTTCTATGTGGCATGTAGATCTATCGGTCACTTTAAAACCTTCTGTAGGGCTGGAATGGTGACCTGAGTTCCATCCTGGAGCCTGTAAAGTGGAAGGAGAAAACTGACTCCTGAAAATTGTCATCTGCTGTCATGTTTGCCATGGCATGAGCAAGTGTACACACACACACACACACACACACACACACACACACACACACACTTTTGTAAAGACTAAGTAACGAATTATCTCAGTCTGTTGCCATTACAGCTGCATAGCTGCTTGAGTTTCTTGTGCCCTGACCTTGTCCTTTCTGCTCTACTCAAGTACCTGCATTCCCTCAGCCTTATCAGAAGGTTCAAACCAAATCAGAGGGCCAGGACATTTATGTGACAGTGAATAACTCAGTGGTTCCTGGGTTAAGTCACCACACATTAGCCTGCAAGCCACAAGACCGGAATGTTTGTGCACAAGAAGGAAAAGATCTTTTGAAATCTTTCCCATGACCAATGGGCAATTACTAAGCCTTAATCCATTAAAGAAAAATCAATGAAAGTTTGCTGCTTGCTTCTGTTCAGCGAACAGCAGCCTGATCTCCCTTTCAATCACTGCTCGGCATGCCCTTTTGGCTCTCACTGAAGTTGGCTGGCTCAGTCTGAAATTATAATAAAGATGCCTAGCTTGCCTGTCTTGTCTGTAATTTGTGACTTAGTGCCTTTCTGTCCTCCGTTTTTTCCTCTTCTGCATGTATGTATGTATTTTTGAAACGGGGTCTCACCAGGTAACCCAGGCTGCTCTTGGACTCCAATGTAAATAACCATGATAGCCTTCAACTCATGGTGATCCTCCTGCCTCAGCCTCCCCAACCCTGAGATTATAAGCTTGGTCTTATTTCTACTTTTCTGTGCCATCGGGTCTCTGACATCTGATATCATGTTAATTAGTACATGGGAAGTTTCTAGAAATGGAGAAACTCAGGGTTTTCCACGAGATCCAAGACCTAGATTTTTTTTTTTTTTTGAGCCAAGGACTAAACCCAGGTTGCTGTGAATGTTAGATGAGGGCTCTACCACAGAGCCACATTTCCAGCCTGATTTTGCTCTTGAGACAGTGTCTGACTGTGTGACTCGGGCTAGCCTGGTAGCCACTGTATAGACCAGGCTGGACTTGAGCTCTCAGTTCTTCTGTCTCGGCTTCATGGGTGGTGGGATTGTGAGCGAGCACCACCATGATGAGCCTTGAGGATCTGAATAAACAAACATCCATCTAAGCTTAAGATGTAGTGTTTCAGAGTTCTGTGCCGCAGAAACCAAACCAGAACAACACCCTGGGTCAATCCTTATGTATTATCACCTTTTAAAAAAATGATTTCAAGCCAGGCGTGATGGTGCACGCCTTTAATCCCAGCACTCGGGAGGCAGAGAGGCAGGTGGATCCCTGTGGGTTCGAGGACAGCCAGGGATACACACAGAGAAACCATGTCTTGAAAAACAAAACAAACAAATGGTTTCAAGCCAGGCATGGTGGTACACGCCTTTATTTTTTATTTTTCCCAAGATTTATTTATTTATTATGTACACCAGGACCTTTGAAAGAACAAGTCATGCTCTTAACCTCTGAGCCATCTCTCCAGCCCGGTGAACACCTTTAATCCCAGCACTCAGGAGGCAAAGAGGCAGGTGGATGTTTGTGAGTTCGAGGCCAGCCTGGCCTACAAAGAGAGTTCCAGGAAGGCAAGGGCTGTTACACAAAGAAACTCTGTCTCAAAACAAAACAAAACAAAAAGCTATTTCTAAAATATTTACTAGGTAGATAAATACATTTAGGTAAAATGCATAACAAACTCAACTTCTATAAAAAAAAATGTATGTACACACAAACAGTTTTGAGGGAGAGCAGTCATCTGTGGATAAGGGATTAGAGGATGGGCATGTGGTTGCCATGGGCAACTCAGAATGATTGCAAGATGGAAAGATTGTTTTGCTTGTTGTTTCGGTTTTTCGAGACAGGGTTCTTCTATATGGTCCTGGCTCTCCTGACACTCACTCTGTAGACCAGGCTGGTCTTGAACTCACAGAGATCCACCTGCCTCTGCCTTCCCCACCCCCATGAAAGGCGTGCACCACTACACCTGGTCAAAAGTTTCTGACAGTCATTTCTGCCCTCAACCCCTCTAAGCAAATCTCCTTCAGCGGCACCAGCTAGTGTCTATAACATCACTGTTATTCACTCATCATTTCATTTGACAAATATTAAAGTGTAAATACCTATAAGTTGATATAACAGTCAGTTATGCAGCTCATCGGGAGTTGATACAATACACAAATCCTTTCTAGTCCACTAACTTATTCGAGACGTTGCCTGAGTGATAATGTGTCCAGTGATTGTTAAGGGTCATTTGAGAGAACAAGCAATGCTATAAGGAAGTGTGTGTCTGTCTATGCATCCTGCCTTATCTGCTAAAAAAAAAAAACATGTATGGGGGCCAGGCGGCAGCAGTGGCTGTGCTGCTGAGGTGGTGGTGTACACCTTTAATCTCAGCATTCAGGAGGCAGAGGCAGGCAGAACTCTGTAAGTTCAAGGCCAGCCTGGTCTACAGAGTGAGGCCAAGACAGGGCTACACAGAGAAACCCTGTCTCAAAAACAACAACAACAAAGTATGGTGAGGGACTGAATGAGGTTATTTGATTCATTTTCATGCCCACACAGGGGTATCTCACTGGTGGCAAACATCGTTCCAATGAGGAAATAACTTGCTTAAGGATAATATGATAGGAAGTTGCATAGCAAGGTACAAATGGATTTCCTACAGGGTTATAGGGCGAAGGACACTTTAGTTTCAAACATAGAACTTGCCTCCCATTCAGGACTCTATTACTTGAGTAAGACCGCCCCACCCAATACCCTGAGGAGAGTAACTAACTCAGGGTAATTGATAATTTTGAATTAATTATGTTCTAGGAGGGTTCCACCTGTCTCTGCCTCTGAGTGCTGGGATTAAAAGTGTGTGCCACTATTGCCTGGCTTAGTGTTCACTCCTTTGTTCGTTTGTTTGTTTGTTTTTCAAGACAAGGTTTCTCTTGTGTAGCCTTGGCTGTCCTGGACTTGATTTGTAGACCAGGCTGGCCTCGAACTCACAGTGATCCACCTGCCTCTGCCTCCCAAGTGCTGGGATTAAAGGTGTGCATTCACTATAATGACAAGGAGCAAATTGAGCAAGAAAAAAATATAAAATGGATAACTTGAGGATAAAGGGGGCACCAGGAAGTGGAATGGAGCTAAGTCCTATGTTCAAGGAGATAAACAGATTTAAGAAAAGCCTGATGTTAAATGGAATAAAAGGAGTAGGTGACCTCAGGCAAGACCCCACCCAGCTAAATTTCCAATTTGTAAAAAGGAATTAACAGTTTAGGTCAAGGTGTGGTGGTGGTCCAGGCCTTTAATCTCAGCACTCTGGAGAAGGGGCTAGTGATCTCAAAGTTTGAGGCTAGTCTAGTCTACAGAGCAAGTTCCAGAACAGCCAAGTTTAGGCAGTGAAGGTCACTATTGAAGACAGAAAGCTGGTAAATATGTAATTGAATGAGGGGGCCACATTCCAGCCCCAGCAAGCAGCAGAATTTGGCAGCTTCTGCTATGTGCTTCCGGCTTTAGAGTCAAGGACAGAAGAAAGGGGTTATGTGGGGTCTCCCACCTCAAATAAGGAAAGCCAGTGAGGCCAGGCATGTGTCAGGGGTGTCCCTGCCTGGAGACTTAGAGAGGCCATTGTGTGACGTTGTGAAGGTGAAGCCTGGATTGCCTTGGAAACTCCAAGATGTTGCAGATGCCAGAGCTGTGTGTGGGATACCTGCTGCGAAAGGCTTCTAACAGGAAGTGGAATCAACCCAAGAGAAACAAGTGTGGTGGCACACACCTTTATTTAATCCCAGCACTGGAGAGGCAGAGCCAGGCAGATCGCTGTGAGTTTGAGGCCAGCCTGGTCTACAAAGTGATTCCAGGACAGCCAAGGCTTCACAGAGAAACCCTGTCTCGGAAATCTAAAGGAAAAAAGAGAAAGAAAGAAAAGACAAAGAGAAAGAAGTGTGTTGCGGTTAACAAAACTGAAAGGAGATGGCGATGTGAGATGCACTTTGACATCAGACATGAAGATACAGAGTTTGAAGTTTGCCCAGCTGGCTTCCCATCTTTCTTTGGGCCAGTATTTCCTTACTATCCTCCCTTTTGGAATGGTGATGTATATCCTGTGCCAAAGTATGCTAGAGGTATATGACCTGCTTTTTCATTTTGATTTTCACAGGGATTACAGTCAAGTGATTGCATGAGTCTCAGAAGAGACTTTGAACTTTGGATTTTTAAGCAGGGTTGAGACTGTTATAGACTATGGGGACTTTTGAAGTTGAACTGAATGAATTTCTGCATTATGTTACAGCGACAAGCCTATGGGGGACCGGCTGGTCAGAAGCCCAGGGTCTGCTTCTTCCCTTGGCTTGCGTCCAGGCACCGATATGTACAGGACTCGAAAGTGGGAGGTGGGGGTGGAGATGGCCGTCTTTGATACAACTCTTTTAGTGTGTCAGCCCTTTAAGTGACACATCTCTTCCGGTGATAAAGCGACACAGCTCTCTTTATTGGGGGGAACCTGGGGAGACGCGAAGGGGTTTTCGTGTGAGGGAACATTGGCGGGGGCTGAGGTGCTGGGAATGCTGCATTTGGATGGAGAGGAATTCCAGGTGGTAGCCTGGATTTCTCAGACTTCCTGAGAATGTTGAGGGTGGGGGTGGCAAGTCTAGGTGCGCTGGGGCATACAGGCACAGAACAGGGTGGCATCGGCCCTTACTCCTAGAGGTCTCAAGACTGAGATTTTCGGGTTTGGATACGTCTTGACCTCATTCTAGCTCCATGCAGATTTCCCTGGTCACACAGTCCAGGTTCCCCACAGTGGTCAAAGGGAGTAGCTCTATTAGGAGGCGTGGCCTTGTTAGAGTGGGTGTGGCTTTGTCGGAGGAGGTATGTGGATAGGATAGGAGGTAGGCTTTGAGCTCTCAAGCTCAGGCCTGTCACTTCCTGCTGACTGCTGATCTGGATGCAGAGCTCTCAGCTCCTTCTCCAGCACCATGGCTACCTGCACACTGCTGTGTTTCCCACCAGGACAATAATGGACTAACCTCTGAAACCGTAAGGCAGCCCCAATGAAAGGGCTTCCTGTGTGTGAGTTGCCACCGTCATGGTCTCTTCACAGCAATAGAAACCCTAAGACACCAACTAAACAAAATAATCCAGACAGCAAGAAGATGGCTCGGTAAAGGCACTTACCACCGAGCTTGGTGACTTGAATTCAATCTGGAGCCCAGAGGGTAGAAGAGAGCACTCCCAAAATTTGTCCTCTGAGCTGGGCGTGGTGGCACACACATCTAATCCCAGTACTCAGGAGGCAAAGGCACGTGGATCTCTGTGAGTTCGAGGCCTGCCTGGTCTACAGAGTGAGTTCAGGACAGCCAGGACCACATGCTGAGACCCTGTCTTAAAAAACAAATCAAACTAACCAAACAAAAGTTGTTCTTTGACCTCTGCATTTGAGTGAGCAGGTACACAATCAATCAATAAATACATTTTATAAAAATTAAAAACAAAGAAGGCTGGGTGTGGTAGTGCTTGCCTTTAACCCTAGCACTTGGGAGGCAGAGGCAGGTGGATCACTGTGAGTTCAAAGCCAGCCTGGTCTGCGGAGCGAGTTCCAGGACAGCTAGAGCTGTTACACAGAGAAACCTTGTCTCAAAAAACCAAAATAAATAAATAAATAATAAATAAAAACAAAGACAATTGTTCCAGCTGGCACACACCTATTCTTCGAGCTATTCAGGAGGCAGAAGCAGGAAGATCATAAGTTCGATCTCAACCTGGGCAATTTATTGTGACCTTGTCTCAAAATAAATAAGCAAATAAATAAAACGGAGGTGGGGAACATAGCTCCATGGTCGAATGCTTTTCTGGTACTCTCTGTCCCACAAAGAAATAAAATGAGGGCTAGAGAGATGGCTCAGTGGGTAAAGACGCTTGCTGCCAAGGTTCTGACCCGAGTTCTGTCTCTGGGACTCAGGGTAGAAGGAAAGATCCAATTCCTGCAACTTATCCTCTGACCTCCACACTAGGGCTATGGCACCAGTAGGCTCACACACACACACACACACACACACACACACACACACACACAGTGAATACATGCATATAAAAAGGATTAAAAGTCAAATATATAGTGCTGGACAGGTGGCTCAGTGGTTAAGAGCACGTGCAGAGGGCTTCAGTTCAGTTCCCAGAACCCACATGGTGCCTCAAAACCATCTGTAAGTCCAGTCCTAGAGGGTCTGCTGCCCTCTCTTAGCCTCCCTGGGTCCTGAATGAGTATGGTACGTTGACATATTCTGAGGCAAAACAGCCATACATATAAAATAAAAATCCTATTAATAAATAAAAATAAGTCTCTCGCCACCCATTTCTAGTTTTCCTCCAACAATGGACTTACATTTCTGTTCCCTTTGAGGCCATCTTTTTTGAAAATAGTTGCAAGACCTCCTGTTTCAAATATTGCTCATTCAGTTGCAAGCTGTTTGGAGTGACATTTTTCACCTTAATCGGTCCATCAATACTTCTCTTGTCAAGGTGAGCAAAACAAAACCCAGAACACCACAACTCAGGATCCAGTGGTCAATTTTCAGTCCTCATCATACTTGACCCACAGGCCACATCTGCCAGTTACTTTCTGTTTCTCTTGGAGACTCTGAGCATTGGCTTTCAGGTGAGTTACTTGCTCTTGTGGCTGACCATTCCTTTGTCCCCCTTTCCCAGCTCTTTGTAGCCGTCTCAACGTCAAGCGGAAGCCTGGGTGGTTTGAATAAACATGGCCCCCACAGACTCGCACATTTTCTTTTTTTTTTTTTTTTTTTATTTTGCATTTTCTTTTTTTTTTTTTTTTTTAATTAATTTATTCTTATTACATCTCAATGGTTATCCCATCCCTTGTATCCTCCCATTCTTCCCTCCCTCCCATTTTCCCCTTATTCCCCTCCCCTATGACAGTTCCTGAGGGGGATTACCTCCCCCTCTATATGATCATAGGGTATCAAGTCTCTTCTTGGTAACCTGCTGTCCTTCCTCTGAGTGCCATCAGGTCTCCCCATCCAGGGGACATGGTCAGAGGTGAGGCACCAGAGTGTGTGAGAACGTAATATCCCACTCTCCACTTTACTGTGGAGAGTGTTCTGTCCATTGTCTAGATCTGGGTAGGGGTTTAAGGTTTACCGCCTGTATTGTCCTTGTCTGGTGCCTAGTTTGAGTGGGTCCCCTGTGCCCAAATCTGCCTATCATAATGTTCTACTTGTAGGCTCCTAGGACCCTCTGGGTCCTTCTACTTTGCCTTTCTCTCATGAATCTCACATCTAGAGTCCCACTAGAATGTCCTCTCCTCTGTCTCTGTTTCCTGGTAAGTGAAGGCTTTCGTGGGACATACCCGTTGGGCTAATATGCAGATATAAGTGAGGCAGAGGACACCGTAAAGAGTACAAAGCGACAGTCTACAGACTGGGAAAAGATCTTCACTAACCCCACATCTGACAAAGGTCTAATATCCAAAATATATAAAGAACTCAAGAAATTAAATACCACCAAACCAAATAACCCAATCGAGAAATGGGGCATGGAACTAAACAGAGAATTCTCAACAGAGGAATATCAAATGGCTGAGAAACACTTAAAGAAATGCTCAACCTCCTTAATCATCAGGGAAATGCAAATCAAAACAACGCTGAGATTCCATCTTACACCCATCAGAATGGCTAAGATCAAAAATTCAAGCAACACCACATGCTGGCGAGGATGTGGGGAGAGAGGAACACTCCTTCATTGCTGGTGGGAATGCAAACTAGTACAACCACTTTGGAAATCTATCTGGTGCTATCTCAGAAAAATGGGAATAGGGCTTCCTCAGGACCCAGCTATTCCAATCCTTGGAATATACCCAGAAGATGCTCCAGCACACAGCAAGAAAATTTGCTCAACCATGTTCATAGCAGCCCTATTCATAATAGCCAGAACATGGAAACAGCCTAAGTGTCCCTCAGTAGAAGAATGGATAAAGAAACTGTGGTACATATACACTATGGAATACTATTCAGCTATTAAAAACAAGGAATTCCCGAAATTTGTGGATAAATGGATTGAGCTAGAAATGATCATAATGAGTGAGTTAACTCAGAAGCAGAAAGACTCAAATGGTATAGACTCGCACATTTTCATGCTTAGTGTTGTGCTCCCACCTCTTGTGTCGTGGCAACCCCTCCCCCAGCTTCCCCCTCCCCATCCCCATTGATGAACTGTTCGGAAAGGATTAGGAGGCGTGGCCTTATTGGAGGAAGCGTGTCACTAGGCGTGGCCTTTGAGGTTTCAAAAGCCCAGGGCCAGACCCAGCGTCTCTTTGCCTGGTGCCTATGACTCAGGATGTAAAGCTTTCAGCTGCGTTTCCGGCACCAGGCCTGCCCTCCCACCGGTCTGCCCGCCAGTCCGCTTGTCTGTCCCCCTGTCCAGGCGGTCAGCCGCTGGAGCAAACTCCCTGTGATTATGGATTAACCCTCAGAAGCTGTCAGCAGTCGTTCAATTGACTCTTTTCTTAGGGTTGCCTTGGTCATAGCGTCTCTCTTCACAGCAGAGGCCGTGGAGGGTGCTGCTCACCGGCTTGCTTCACACGGCTTGTTCAGCCTACTCTTTGTTTGGAACCCAAGACCACCAGCCCAGGGATGGCACCACCCACAATGGTGGGCTGGGCCCTCCCCCCACTGCTCAGTAATTGAGAAACCGCCTTACCGTTGGAGCTCGCGGAGGCCTTTCCTCAACTGAGGCTCCTTTCCTCTCTGATGACTCTAGCTTGGGTCAAGTTGACACCAAATCAGCCAGCACAAGGAGGCCTAGGCCTGCAGCCACGGAGAAGGCACAAACAGAACTATTCAGCAGTCAGCTAAGCCTAGGGTAATGGCGTCAACCACTCTCTCCTAGGGGGAGGAACAGGGTCACAAGGCTCTTCCTTTCATATGCCAACCACCACTCCCTCCCGGTCCTAGCTATAGTTATTGTTTTTGTTTTTTTTTTGGTTTTTCGAGACAGGGTTTCTCTATGTAGCCTTGGCCATCCTGGACTCACTTTGTAGACCAGGCTGGCCTCGAACTCACAGCGATCCGCCTGCCTCTGCCTCCCGAGTGCTGGGATTAAAGGCATGCGCCACCACGCCCGGCTAGCTATAGTTAACCTCAGACAAGCTAAAGGGCTGCGGAGATTGGTCTCGCAAATGACCCAGCGCCAGTTCCCGGCGCTTACATAGTGCCTCACGAGCATCCATAATTCCGGCTCCAGCGGATCCAGTGCCCTTTTGACATCTGAGGGCACCAAGTTTGCAAATGGTGCACATACATGTGCAGGACAAACACTCATACACATGAAATTAAATAAATCTTTTTAAAAACGCCGGCCGTGGTGACACGTGCCTTTAACCCAGCACTCAGGAGGCAGAGGCAGGTGGATGACTGTGAGTTCAAGGCCAGCCTGGTCTACAAACCAAGTCTAGGACAGCCAAGGCTACACAGAAAAACCTTGTCTCAAAAAACAAACAAACAACACAAAATCTTAAAAAAAAAAAACAACACTAAAATACATAATAGGCGATGGGCTAGGGATGCAGCTTGCCTTGTATGTAAAAGAAAAGACAGGCAAAACCTGGTATGGTGGCGGTGACTGTGTGTGAGGGAGAAGCAAGAAAATAGAAGTTCGAGATCGTCTTTGGCTACAAAGGCCTGCCTGGGCTACATGAGACCTTACTCTAAGGAAGGAAAGGGCAGGAAGGAAAGGAGTGGGGCTTTTCTGTGGTGCAGCTCTCTGCGAGTCACCCTAACATCCTGAACACAACCCCAGTAAATTCATTACTTTGCCAGCGTGGACTTTAGAATCTTTCTTTGGTCTGTTGTTTCCTTCTCTAGCTTGGACAAATAGACCATGTCTCCCTAGGAAGATCATTCAATACTCAGTAGGACGATCCTGCCCTGATAGCTTCTGGCCAAATGCCATGCTAGCGTCCTCTACCTCTCTTCCTCACATGCCTGCACCATCTGCGTATCCTGCAGTCCCTTCCATAGCATCTCCACGGGGCAGTAAGTTGGTCCCCTGTCCTCTCCTCTTGGTGCCAGTGTTACCTCTTGCCCCAGGGTCTAGAGAAGAAGTCTCAGTATCTGTCAACTGAGAGTAACCTGCAGGCCAAGGATAGGAAGTTAAGTCTCACTTTGCTAGTGCCATTCTCAGTAAGAAATAGAGAGAAGTGTTAGTGGCTAAGGGCAGTTACTGCTCCTGAAGAGGACACATTCGGTTCCCAGTGTCGACATGATGGCTCACAACCATCTGTAGTTTCAGATCCAGGGTATATGGCATCCTTATCTGAACTTTCAGGCACCAAGTACCCATGTGGTACATGTAAGACCCCCTCCCCTGTGCACCCGCCATAGCAAGCATAGCAGCAGTAACGCTATCTTGCAAGGCAAGACTAGAATAATAGGTTCCCGGGATAAGATGAGGCCTGGGGCCCAGAGGAGAAAGATAAAAGCATGCTGAGATAACAGAAACAGTTTGTCCTTGTCAAACAAGATATTTATGGTCGGCCACCTGGCCCAGAGAACGGGTAAACTCCCCTGTTCCTAGAGCCCATCTGATGACCGGGCCATAACCTCGCCTCATTTAAATTTACCAATCAGAGCCCTGTAACTATGCTTCTCGCTTCTGTACCCGCGCTTCCCGCTAAAATCCCTATAAAAGGCCCCCAAAAGACTCGCTCGGCGCGCCAGCCTCTCCAGAGACTGAGATGCCCGGGTACCCGACCCCCTGCAATAAAGCCTCTTGCGTGTTGCAACCGAAACCTTGGTCTCGCTGGTTCTTGGTGGGGGTCTCCACATTAAGACCACCGTGCTGGGGGTCTTACAGTACACACATATGCATACAACCAAATATTATATATATAAACATCACATAAAATACAGTCACATTCTGAATGGCATTAAAAAATATAATTGTTCTTAGCTGAATGTGATGATGGCCCATGCCTGCAGTCCCAGCACCTGGGCAGCCAAGAGAGGGAAATTGTTATGAGTTTGAAGCCAGCTAAGATACAGAGCAGGACCCTGTCTGCACACTAAAGTTCTTTGGAAAGAAGGGCCTTCATGCAATACTTCTGAGCGGCTAAAAGCAAAAAGCCTGCTAAATTCCACCACTTGTGTGGGTCACATGGACATTACGCTCAAGCAAAAAGCAAACACTTTTTTTTAAAAAATGGTTTTTCGAGACAGGGTTTCTCTGTGTTAGCCTTGGCTGTCCTGGACTCAGCTTTGTAGACCAGGTTGGCCTCAAACTCAACAGCGATCCACCTGCCTCTGCCTCCCGAGTGCTGGGATTAAAGGCATGCGCCACCACGTCCAGCCCCCAAGGGCAAGCATATTAAAGGGAGGAAGAATAGATGACTGGTAGCCAAACACAGGGAGGACTCAGGAAGGCGGCTGTGACTCTAAAAGGGTAGCCTAAGCGACATCTTTCTGTTGTTGTTTGTGTGAAGTAGGCTCTTACAGGCCACCTGCTACTCCTTTTGTACTCCCTGAATTCCAGGCAGGCCTCTTGCCTCAGCCTCCCGCATGCAGCGCCACATCTGGCGTCATCTGGAACATCTGCGTGGTGAATAATTCTGTGTTTTAATGATAGTGGAAGTTATAAATCTGCACATAATAAAATAGGGGTTACCAAGGACGGGGCCTGGCAACTCGGTGGCATAGCTTATAGCAGGTACAGGGTCCTGGCTTTACTCCCCGGCATAAAGGGGCAGAAGGAATCTGCCAGATAAACTATAGGATGTGCAGTTCAATTTGAGTTTAGAATAAACAAGGAATTGTTTCAGAAAATACGTGTTCCACATATTGCATGGTGCAATACTTATTCCAAAAGGACTTTGTTAGTGTTCGTCATAGTTCCTTTCTGTTGCCGTTGTAAAACAAAAACAAAACAAAACAAACAAACAAAACCACTATGACCAAAAGAAACTTATGGAAGAAAAGCATTTGTTTTGTTCATACCTCTAGTCCACAGTCCATCACTGAAGCAAGTTGGGGGCAGGAACTTGAAGGCAGGAACCACGGAGGAACACTGCTTGCTGGCTCACTTGCAGACTCACGCTGCGCCAGCTTTCTTACAGAGCCCAAGACCAACTGCGTAGGGATGGTGCCACCCACAGTGGGCTGGGCCCTCCTGCATTAGTTAGTAATCAAGGCTACTTCTCTAGACATGCCTACAGACCTGTCCGATCTAGACAACTAACTGCTCACTAGAGGCGTTTCTCTCAGATGCCTCTAGACCATGTCAAGTTGACACTTAAAGATAACTAAGACAGTGTTCTGCATTTTAGTTTACTGAATGTGACAGTCCCAGGGGGCAGAGGGGAATGGTCGAGTATATGACCATACCAGTTTTCTGCCTTGGATTATGTGCTGTGTGATCACTGGGGGGAAACTAAGAGAAAGAAACACAGACCTCTCTGTACTTCTTTTGCAAGGTCCTGTGAATATAAAATTATTATTATTTTAAGGATTTGTTTATTTATTATGTATGCAGTGTTTTACCTGCATGTACACCTTCTTGCCAGAAGAGGACACCAGATCTCATTACAGATGGCTGTGAGCCACCACGTGGTTGCTGGGAATTGAACTCAGGACCTTTGGAAAAGCAGCCCGTGCTCTTAATCTCTGAGCCATCTCTCCAGCCCTATAAAATTATTTTTAAATGAAAAGGTTTTTTTTTTTTTTAAATGGCCCTGGAAGGGAAACCAGCCACTTCTGCTAGATGATACAGAGAAGAAAGTACTGGTTCCCAGCCTTGTGTGTTTATGAAACGTTGTAAAAATGACACTTCACAAAGGCCCCCCGGAAGTATCGCCCTCACATGTCAACAATGCCTTGCAATTATTGGCCATATAACAAAGTGGTTATGAATGTGTGCTTGGCTCATCATATCGCTTGGTTCTTCTGTCTATTAATTGTGGGCCTGTGTTTGCCCTGGCAGGCTGGAGCCAACAGATACTCAACTCATTATTACTCTCCATTCAGTGACTAGTACAGCCTGGGAACACACCATCCAGATTGGCAGATGTCACACATTTTTTTCCCCTCCTTTGAGCCTTGGTTTGCTCATCTGAAAAAAAAAAGGGAGGGGGGGGACGATAAGAGCAATTATCTCAATGCAACTGGGTTAAATGAGATAACACATCTAGGAGCAAATGGCTAAATTTGCCAGTGAACAATAAATGATATAGTTCATGCAGCCTCTCTTATTACACTGTCTCTTTTTTTTTGTTTGTTTTGGGGTTTGGTCTTTAATTTTTCAAAACGGGGTTTCTCTGTGTAGCCTTGGCTGTCCTGGACTCTCTTTGTAGATCAGGCTGGCCTTGAACTTACAGAGATCTGCCTACCTCTGCCTCCCCAAGTGCTAGGATTACAGGCATTTTTGTTTTTAAAAATTGAAAAACTTGAGAGTGAGGTTATATCTTGGTCTTTGTGTGTGTGTATATATATATATATATATATAGTGTGTGTGTGTGTGTGTGTGTGTGTGTGTGTGACTCATCCTGGCACCTTTAATAACCAATACAGAATCTGATTTATTTATATTGGATGTTAGGTAAATACTTGTGGAAATAAATATTTGCTAAATAAATGGCAGCTATTAGTAACTTGGTGTCATATGCCTCTAGAAAATTCTCACGTGGCCTTGCTCTTTAACCCTGGGGATTTTTCAGGCTCTGGGGCCCTCTGTCATGGAGTTCTGAGACACTCTACAGACACAAGGCTACTGCTGTCCCCTGGCTGTCCCCTCTAACAGTGCATGCTCCTGGAACCCTCCCTCCAGGTAGCAGGAACAGGCCCTCGGCCTCTCCCTCCTCTGGGAGCTGCTGGCATGGGGCATTTTTGGCTCCTAGCCTGTCTGACTAGAGGTCATTTAATCCTCGCTGGATTTGTCATGTTTATTTTAGTGAACGGGGTTGTTTACTTTTGGTCCTTAGTTCTGGGGGAGCTTACTCATTTTGCTTCCCTTTTATTTACTCTTTGTAAGCACTTGGGTTTGAGTAAATATGTCTATAAAGTTCCGGGGAACAGGGTTATTCTGTGTCTGGTATTTTAATGGCCTTTAAACAGTGTCTGCTCAGGTAAGCATTTTATAGATAGATCGAAAAGATAGGTAGGAGGGTTCTGTTCGAAGTGGCCTCTGACTCCCTCTGGGGCAACAGGGGGTCACTAACAGCCGATGAATCATGGCTTTTCATCAGTAATAAAAAAAAAAAAAGTCAAAGCCAGTACTCAAATGAAAAGAGAAACTGACCCCCACCTGGCTCAGGCAACCTGGGAAATATGGAGTCTCTTTAAACCTTAGGGTAGGCCCGAGAGTCTACATTCTCAGGAGTGGTTTTTTAAAATGTACATTCATGAGCCCCACACCTGCAAATTCTGGTTTGGAAGATCTGGCCCGCGGCCTGAGGATTTGCATTTTTGCAGGAACAGCAAGTGATTTTGCTATCTTTGGGCCACTCTGAGAAGTGATGGTCTAGAATCTCAAAAACCCCCGTGCCAATGGGTGGGCTCAAAAACCCCCGTGCCAATGGGTGGGCTGCGCTCCAGCTTGTTGCTATGTTGCTGGGTGCCATGGTGAGCTAGGGACAAACTTGTTTGCTGCTGGGAATGATTCACTGTAGCCAGAGTCAGGCAGGGGGATGGGGAGCAAGGTTTCTGCTGAGCCACTTGCTCCAGGTCTCTTCTGTTGGCAGTCTGAGGGCAGAGACCATGTAGCCCCCACCCCCCACCCCCAGGATTTCTAAGACAGTGCACCTCAATGAAAGTTGTCACTGGGGAGAGGTGGCCTTTGAGGTGAATGGGCCAGGACACTCTCACTGAACACAGGAGAGCCAGGCCTGGTTACCCTGTGGTAGTTAAGAAACCAGATGTTGGGAACAGATGTGGCAAAGAGAAGGAGCACCGAGAAGGAGCACTCCTCCTGAGGCTGTGGTCCAGATTTCCCAAGGCAGTGTGGACACAAGCACCCTTCTGGCACAATTCAAAGGATGCTCACTGCATTGCCTTAGCCTGCAGTGTTATGATGAGTGCAATTTAGAACAGATATTTCACAGAGCTTCAGGCTAGCTTGTAGGAGCCTATGCTTAAGCAATTCTACTCCTAACCTGGGACAGGAGATTTGACGTTCTGGGCCACAGGCAGAGACTTTGTCTTCTTGAAGAACTGGTTCCTCCCATCTGCCAGTGCACTCAGCATTCTATCTGCATGCACTGGCATGCCTGTGGTCTGTTTTCCCCATGAGAAGGGAGACATACCTGCCATGTTGCCCGCAGGACCCCAGAGCCCAGTAGTTAATTCTCCGTACAGATTTCCGGCACATGAATACTTGAACGAAAGGCTTCCTTGCCACCCACAGTCCATTCATTTACCCATCCTAAGGCACGCTCCGAGCATCTGCTGCGGGCCAGGCTCTTGTCAGCCTGAATAACTCCCTTTCAGCCCTGAGCAGCTAGGAGGCCAGCAGTGGGAAACTGGAGAAGCATCCTTTGTGTAATGCACCCTGACAAGGCCTAGATCCGAGGTCTGATGGAGACGGGGCTGCACGGAGGAGCAAGCTGCAGCAATGACAGGTTCTTAAGTTAGAGAAATGGCGTCTTGTCTAGCAGGATTTCCCCCTCCTGATTCAGGGAGCCCCATCTGCCCCGAGGCTTCTCTGCCTCTGCTGACAACCACGGTAGCTTGTTTCTGCTAAGATTGCAGCAGGGAGCTTCTATAGAGGCAATCTATAAAACACCATTTACAGCCATAACCAAACCACAAAAATCAATCCCCGGCGCTCGCTCCCATCAACAAACACGCTTGGGGCGCCTTCTGAGTATGGAGCGTAGTTTTTAGGTGTCATGGGAGATAAACGGATGAATAAAATAGGACGCTGTCCCAAGGCAGCTTCTAATCTCCCTAAGGAGACAAGATACCTAGAGATGAGATGATGAGCCACATGAGTAAAACATGTGCATGCCAAGTAGCAGAGGAATGTTCTAGAACCTCAAAGCCCAACACAGCAACCACAGGCGGCTACTGAGCTCTTGAAAGGGACCTAGGCACTCAAGCACTTTGCAGGCTGAGAGGCGCAGCATAGAAAACAATGCACACATGTACATGCTGCCTTATAAACAAAATGTATACCATAGCGTCGTTCAAAATGTTGATCACAGGGCGGGAGAGATGGCTCAGAAGTTAAGAGCACTGACTGCTCTTCTCTTCCAGAGGTCCTAATTCCCAGCAACCACATGGTGGCTCACAACCACCTATAATGTGATCTGACGCCCTCTTCTGGCCTGCAGGTATACATGCAGGCAGAGCACTGTATACTTAATAAATAAACAAACAAATAAAAATGTCGATCACGTGGTAAATCATATTTTGGATAGATTAAGTATATTCAGTTACTAAAATTAATTCCATCCATTTCTTCTGTATTTCTTTAAAATGTGGCTTCTGGGACATCGACAGGTACCCGTGTGGCTCCCGTTCTGTTTCTATTGGACAGCACCAGTCTGTCAGTTGAAAAGACCCAAAGGGGAGCTATAGTCTGAGAAGGGTTCTGAGGAGATGGGCCAGCTGGTTAGGAGCCAGCAAAGGGGCTAGGAAGGAAGGAAGGAGGGCAGTTTCAGGAGCATACACCAGTGACACGCTCACCAGCTCTTCCTTCCTCCAGCCATCTTCCAGAAGGACACACCCTGAAATCCCTGCATCCCCACCCCCACCCTGACCCTATGATCCCAAGATGGGGCTCTGACCAGAAATGGGGAGCTAGCTGTGTTTGAGCGCTAAGTGCTGGTGAGTGAAGTCCTTAGCCAGGCCATCCTGGCCAAGCTGGGCATGAGAGCTCGCACCTGTAATCCCAGGGAAGCTGAGGCAGGAGTTCGCGAGGCCAGCTTGAGTCATACAACAAGATCCTTCTTCAAAAAGTAAATTAACAACAACAACAAAACAAACAAACAAACAAACAAACAAAAAACCTTGCTCCCAGACAGGTTGTGGTGGCGCATGCCTTTAATCCCAGCACTCGGGAGGCAGATCTCTGAGATTGAGGCCATGATTTACAAAGTGAATTCTAGGACAGCCAGGGCGACACAGAGAAACCCTGCCTCTGAAAACCAAAAACCATAAACCAAACCAAACAAAACCCCAACCAACCAATAAAACAAACAACCCCCCCCAAAAAAAAGCTAAAACAACAACCGTGCTCCTACTTGGCTCTCAGCTCTGGACCATGGCAAAAAAGGAGAGAGCAAGGATTCTGGTACCTTTAGAAGTGGGAGTTGGGGGCTGGAGAGATGGCTGCTCTTCCTGAGGACCCAGGTTCAATTCCCAGCACCCATATGGCAGCTCACAACTGTCTGTAACTACAGTTCCAGGGGATCCAACACCCTCACACAGACACACATGCAAGCAAAAACACCAATATATGCAAAATTTTTAAGAAATTAAATATATTTCTTTAAAAAAGAAAAGAAAGAACACTGGCTGTTCTTCCAGAGGTCCTGAGTTCAATCCCCAGCAACCACCCTGTGGCTCACAGCCATCTGTAATCTGATTCCCTCTTCTGATGTGCATGAAAAACAGAGCACTCACATATATAAAACACACACAGACCCAGGAGTCTGAGGTAAAAGGGAGGGATCTCCAGGGAACAGGGTGACCCTGCATGAGGGAGCCAGCCAGGCTCTTAGAACCCTAGCTAGACTAGGGCATGTTTTGTCCAGGAAATCAGGCAGCTGGAATCCAGTGTGATGTTTGCTCCTCTGCCCCTGGCAATGCTTCCCATCTCCCCACAAGCCACACACACGTTGTAAACACTTGAATACAAGGATTAGCTCCACATGTGGTGTCTGGGACATTGTGAACAACTCGTAGTTGCTGTGTTTGTTATCTATGTTCAATTGATCTTTTTTACCCCCAGCACTTAGGACACGAGGCTTGGTACATATCCAGTGTTCAATACATATTGATGAAATGGATAAATGAAGGAAGGAAAGAGTGCCTGGGTGAACAGAGGACAGATCTGTTAAATCCACAGATTCTTGGAACACGCTAGCCTCGTCCTGGGCTGGAGGTTTGGAGATGGCAGCAGGGAGGGCTTTTCACAGGCCGGATCCCGCAGTGTCTGCAGCAGCAGAGAACGGGACGCTACTATCACATCCCATCAGCTGAAGAACCAGCCTGTCTCCACCTTAGGCTTAAAGGCCATATTATAGTGAAGACAAACTAGGTCCATTCCTGTTCACGATTAAACCTCTTTTTCTCAAGGATTGAGCTATGCCCGACCTGTAACCTTAACTATAAAATGGTTCTGTGGCGCCTGCCCGGTCCAGGAATGGCAGTCATGTCTTTTGTTTCTTGCAACCCTACCTTTGTTTTCAAGAGGGTTGTTATGGCTGCCTTGCTATGACTACCTGTTGTTGAGACCACCTTGCAATCCTGTCTTTGTTTTAGGAGGTCATTATGGCTCATTTGTTATGAGTATGGTCTGCTCCTGTAACCTGCCTATTCTGCCCACCGAATCCCCCATTTGGAAACCCTCTACCTCTGTGCTATAAAAAAAAGGCGCCTCCTTTACATCCAATGCTGACCTGTCAAGACCCACTTTAGGGGGAGGCAGCCCATGTACAGGAATAAAAAAGCTTGCTTTAATTAGTTGCCTGTTTTGGTTAATTTGGCATTAACACTATCTTTCCATGGGACTCTGAACTCAGACAATGTGTCTAGGTGCTAAATCTTGCTTCCTAGACTCTGATATTACTAGGTACTATTTTAGAAACCCTATAGGTCTCCTTAAAAGGAAGGGTAATGTGAAGAATTCCAGGAGTATTGGATGAACCTGGTGTGGGTGTGGGTAGTTTAATGGATTTCTGGACCAGTTAAGGAAGAGCAACCCAAAGCCAACAGGAAACCTGCAGTTCTCGATTGTGGCCACTGGAGGGCATCTGGACCACGGAATACCAGACCACCATCTCCCACAGATTTTGAAAACTGATTGAATTCAACAAACGTCTCAAAATCGTTACAGTAATAATAGCTCCCGTGTGTTGAATATCCAATTCAGTGCTGTATAAATACACACATACATTTTGCTTAATATTCACTACAGTTGTGAATTGCTTAAGGAAAAACCAAGGCGTTAAGAAATCAATGCTCTTACCTAAGGCCAAAAAAAAAAAAAAAAAAAAAAAAAAAAAAAGGAAGAAAGGATGTGAACTCCAGCCTTCAAGCACCAACAATGAATAAAAAACAAAACAAAACAAAAAAACCGAATGCAAGGAAGTTCAGACAGGAGCTCTCTGGATAGAGGCAGGGGTGCCATGTAGACATTTCATTCCAGAACATTTCACACATTTTGAGATCTGAAGATGGATTGCTGACAGTTTGTGCATTTCATACGGTAATGTTGCTGTTTCCTCTAGAAATGATGTTATTAAATAAATGAAGTGTCTCACAATCCATGGTATCTTAACACGGAAGAAACAAAGTCTCTGTGATTCAAGGCAGGAAATGATATTTTCATCGGACACTTTAAAAAAATGTTCAGAAGAATCCAGACTGTAATGAGCATGCTGTTGTTGTTTGGTAGTGCTGGGGATGTCGCCCCAGGCCTTGTGGATGCTAGTCTGGCACTCTTGCACAGAGTCATGTACCCAGTCATACAGTTAATGCCTAAGCAGCACCTGTCATGTACCCAGAATTATCCTGAGCCCCTGGCATGAAGTTTCTCGGCTACTCTACTCTTCTTGGCTCTGAGTTAAGGGTCATGATGTTATGATCCCGGTTTACTGGAGATCCAGAGAGGGTAGCAGCACACCGGAAGTCACACAGGAGGAAGAGGAGGAGGAGGAGCTCAGGGGATGCCTCCGGTGGACTGGTTCTCGTCTGCGTTCCAAGAAGGAATGACACAGATGATCCGGCTCCAGCTAGCCTTGCAAGGGGAGAGAAGACAGTGCCAACGAGCTTTGAATAAAGGTGCCCCAGTCAGAAAGACGGGCCATTCTAGCAAGCTACCCTTGGCTCTGCAGAGGCCAGCGGGAGCTAGCAGAATTCCACATGGGCAGAATCTCCCAGAGCCTCCCTGAGATGGGAAGAAGAGGGGTTCAACTGAAGGTCCAGGATTGGAAGTGGGGTTCCTACTGTCTAGCTAAGAGCTGAGGCCTCCCTGGTCAGGACCCTCTCCAGTGACAGGCCATTTGGGAAGTGCAGTGTGTGCTCAGGAAACGGCCAGATTGAATTTCAGGGAAGATTAAAGGAGCTAAATCTGGCCGGGGCTGGGGGAGGTGCCAGTAGAAAGAATTGCAAAGGGCCAGCTGCTGGGAAGCCCAGAGGAGCCCGGCCTGGGACCGAGAGGTGGGGGGTGGGGATCCCAAAGTCAGGCCGGAAGCCCTTTTGACCCTGGTAAGGCTGGAACGCTGGGTCACCCTGTAGAGACACCCTATTTAGACGGAGTTAAGGGTGGGATGGGACGGATGGAATTGAAAGAGACGCTGAGCCAAAGTGAAGAGAGACAGAAATTAGGGTGCTGACCCCCGTACTGGGTTTTTGTGCTTGGAACCCCAAGGCCCAGAACTCCATGGATTTCCCAGTGATGGTGTGGAGCTATGAAGAAAAGAAGTGGGAACAACTCGGGTCCCCTCCCCCACTGGCCCCCCCTCTCCTTGCAGCCCCTCCTCTAGCTTGAGTGGCAGCAGCGGCTGTGGCCGCTCCCAGTCCCAAGAGTAGGAGCTCAGAACTTCTATTCCGGTACCCTGGATGGGAGGGAGGAGGAGGAGGGCTTGCTTATCTGAGGCAAGATGAGGAGGGGCGTGCGGAGGACTCTAGGACCATTGTGGGTACAGCTTCTGGCAGCAGAAACACTCCCAGCACTGCTGGAATGTTCTTGGGAAAAGAGCCTATCGACAGGGGCCATCTCTTGTCTCTGGTCCCGGGAGAGATGGGGTGCTGAGGCGACGGGAATTCCCAGCAGCTGGCAACAGGCCTTAGAGTCTCTTTCCAACTTCGAGGCCTCAAAATCAAGCCTGGCCTCCGGCCCCTAGTCATCCCGCAGCCTAACTCGAAGGGATGTGTGGATGAGACCGGTGGGGGGCAGTCTGTGGCCAGGGCGCAAGCAAAGCGAGTGTGAGGCATTAGCGTGAGGGTATGGGTGTCCACTCAGCTTCCACACCACCACCGCTACCACCACAACACACACACACACACACACACACCCTGGGGCCTCAGCTCCCTTGTGGAGGGCAGTGGGGCTGGTCACACACACACACACACACACACACACACACACACACACACACACACACACACACACACACACACACACACACACACCCTGGGGCCTCAGCTCCCTTGTGGAGGGTGTTGGTGCTGGTGAGCAACCGGAACTCTGAACACCGGACTTTCCCCCATGGAAATACCCTGGGTTAAAAGAGAAAATCGGTTGCCGCTATGTCTATCTGTTGTTTGGCCCACACAGGGAAAAGAGCAGACCTCCTATGGCTGCTAGGAAGGGCCAAATGTAGGCGCTTTTGGTTTTGGTGGTGGTGGTGGTGGTGGTGGGTTTTGTTGTTTTGCAGTACAGCCTTCTGGAACTTACCACTCCCCTCTCCAAGCTCTACTCATCTGCTCTGTACAGGAAAGGCCGAAACGGTTGTGGTTGTGAGGACGAGACGCTGTTTTGTAAGGCTCCCGAGGTACCACACCTAGTACAGAGTTAGGATTCATGAGTGGCAGCTAGGTCTTAACCGGAGGCAGCAGAGGCTGTGCGTAGAGTGGGAGATCTGGAATCTCCAGGTGGAGGCTGTGAATCTTGCCCTATGCCTGCTGACCAGAATTGAGGTCCAGAGCCAGACCCTGTTGTGGAAAGGGGGGCAATGTGGTACTGAGAGCTCACAGGGATGGATGATTTTGTTTCTGGCCTCAGTTTCTCAATGCAAGATGCTTTTATCCTTTCATAGATGGGAAAACTGAGGCCCAGAAGTATTGAGGGTTGAGCCTAGGAGGACCCTGTGCATGCTAATGCTCTAATGAGCTAAAGCCCCAACCTTTCACTGTTATCCTTCAGGCTGGTCTCCAGTTTATTGTGTAGCCCAGGTTAGCCCAGAATCTTCCCGCCTACACTTTCTGAGTCTTAGTTCTAGGATTATAAGCTTCTACTACGTCTAACTTTCATCAGCTCCTACTTTCTTCTTCCTTTCCTCCTCCTCTTCCTCTTCCTCCTCTTCTTCCTCCTCCTCCTCCTCCTGCTCCTCCTCTAGACACAGTTTTCTGTGTAGCCCTAGCTATCCTGGAATTCAATCTGTAGACCAGGCTGGCCTCAAAGTCAGAGATCTGTCTGCCTCTGCCTCCCTGAGTACTGGGACTAAAGGTGTGTGCCATCACTGCCCAGCTTACTTTTTTTTTTTAATTACATTTTTAGGGCTTGGAGAGATGGCTCAGAGGTTAATAACACTGACTGTTCTTCCAAAGGACTTGAGTTCAATTCCCAGCAACCACATGGTGGCTCACAATGATCTATAATGAGATCTGATGCCCTCCTCTGGCCCGCTGGCTCACATGCAGGCAGAATACTATGTAACTAATAAATAAATAAATCCTTTTTTAAAAATTACATTTTTAGGGGTTGGGGATTTATCTCAGTGGTAGATCGCAAGGCCCTGGGTTCAGTCCTCAGCTCTGGAAAAAATTTACATTTTTAAACATTTATTTTGTGTGCACGTGTATGGTTGTGCATGTGCCGTGGCTCACACGCAGAGGTCAGAGGACAACAATGTGTAGTAATTTTCTCCTTCCCATTATGTGGATCCCAAGGATTGAACTCAGGCCATCAGGCTTGGCGACAGTGTCCTCTATTTTCAGGGCCATCTGGCTGTCTCAGCTGAGGCTCAAAGAGGAGAGAATAAACTCACTCAGGAGAGCTCTATCCAGGGTCTGGATCCAGGGAGGGCCTACCTGCTCTTCTTCAGGTTTTTTTTTTTCTTTTGCTCAGAGCTCTCTGGAGTCAAGCAGAACTTGAGCCATTGTGTAACTGTTACTCAGTGGGTTTAAAAAGATGGGAGAGTAAGCCGGGCAGGTGGTGGCACAGGCCTTTAATCCCAGCACTCGCAAGGCAAAGGCAAGTGGATCGCTGGGAGTTTGAGGCCAGCTGGTCTACAAAGCGAGTCCAGGACAGCCATGGCTACACAGAAAGACCCTGTCTTGAAACAAAACAACAACAACAACAAAACAAACAAACAAACAACAGACGAGAGAGTAAAGAGTTAGGGCTATAAGAACATATAACAAGCCGGGCACGATAGCACCTGGCCAGGCATCCCAGCGCCTGAGACCCTGCCTGATGTTTTCTGGAGTTTCAGGGCCAGGTTCAGTGTGTACCTGGATAGTTCTGAGAATAAATATCCCACCCATCAAACATGGTTTGGGGTCCTGTAGTGTGCTATAGGCCTGAAATGTCGGAGAAGGCCCTAGGGTCTGAGTGGACCCTGGAGATGACCATGAGCCAGTGGTTGTAGGAAGAGCAGAGTGATCCTACACAGCTATAAATAGCAGTTGTGCATAGTGGCCCTGTGAGGTCACTGCCAGCCACTCAGGCCCTGGGTGAGCCACTCACAGCCTCAGAGGGCTCTAGGAAACCTGGAAAAGGCCCAGGACAGCAGGAATATGACCAAACTAGAGGGGCTGGCACCAAAACGGCCTATGAGGAAAGATGAAAGGAATGGGGATGAATCAGTGAAAGGGAGCTGCTGAGTGATGGCCCAGGATCCTCCTCGCCCAAGGCCTGAAGCTGCTGCTCTGTATCTACATGAAGGGGAAGGCAAGCTGGCCTTACCTTACTTCTGGCAGAGTCTTAAGAACCAGCTCTGATGGTGGCTGAAGGGCCCTGCGCTGTCCGAGCCCTTCTCTTTGCAGCCCTTAGAACCTGATGCCATGCCTGGTGTGGTTGTGCACATCTTTAATCCCAGCACTCAGGATGCAGAGGCAGGCAAATCTTTGTGAATTTGAAGCCAGCCTGGTGTATGTAGGGGGTTCCAGGCCAGTCAGGGTGACACAGTTAGACCCCTATCTGTAAGAAAAAACAAAACAAACCACAAACAAACAAACAACAAAACCAAACCTCATTCCAAGACTGCCCAAAGAATGGGACCTCTTTTTCACCTTGGGGTGGCGGCCTCGACAGCTCTGCCTCATCTTGTCCCTTAGGCAAGCTAGAGCTGCACAGGACTTCAAAGAGGAATGGTGAACAGAGAAGTTCAGGGGGGTTCCCTACAGTCGGCTGGGGCTGGGACTCAGAGAACCCAGGAGGAGGTAGGTCTGCACTTGCCTTGGGGAGGGCCAGTAGCTTTGAGGCCGAGACAACCGGAAACCTGGGAGAAGGCAGGAACCCTGGTGGAGGGGTGACGACACCATAGAGGGATGGCAGAGGAGCCGTGTCACCTTGTGGTGGGATAAGGCCTCCTCTAGGGATACACCTCTAATCTAGTTCCTCTTAATGAGGAGTCTGGTCTACAACAAGACCCCAGACCAGACTTCTCAGAGGGGCTCTGAAAAGTCATCGGGATTTAGCTTCTGGGTCAGCTATATGGCTCAACGGGTAAAGGCGCTTGGCGTTAAATCCGGTGACATGGGTTCAATCCCCGGAGCCCACATGGTAGAAAGAGAGGACTAGACAAGTTGTCTTCTGACTTTCATATATATATGCTGGAGCATACCCCCAAATAAACAAATAAGCAGATGCTTTAAAAATTAAAACTAAGAAAGGCATGGTGGCTAGGGACTTTTAACCCCACACTCAGGAGGCAGAGGCAGGTAAGATCTCTTGTGAGTTCCAGGCTAGCCTGGTCTACAGAGAGTTCCAGAACAGTCAGGACTACACACACACACACACAAAAACCCTGTCTGGGAAATAGAATTCTGAATCCTCCTGTCTCAGCCTCCCAAGCATTAGAATTACAAGCCAGCCCCCACGCCCACCCCCTCCTTAATGCTAATGAAGCATCTCCCTCACCCCATGACCTCTGCCCCCACTGCAGCCTGAACTTGGGGGCAGTGATAGCCCTTGAAGCATCACCCTGAGCCCAGGCCTCAAACTCCTCCACGCCCCGCCCCCACCTTCATTCCTTCTCTTCTTCCTTCCCTCATGGACACAGATGTCCTATTTGGTAGAAGCTGGGGTGGGAGGAGGTGAGTAGCCCCAGACGTCTCCTACTTTGGCAGAAAACCCAAGGTACTTCATGTCTGTAAAAGGAGTGTGTGTGTACGGGGGGGGGGGGGGGGGGGAGGGGGTCTGGAGCAGGGCTAGGGGGAGGGGGAGGATTTGGGGGTGGAAGAAGGATGTACTTGAGAACAAGAGGTTGTATTTGGGAGGTCTTAAGCCCATCAGAAGTGGAGGGGGGGGCGGAGCAGAGGATGGGTTTTCTGACTAAGCCACTCCCCACCCCCAGTGCAGCAAGAGAAAGATGAATTTCAGGAGGATCTTGACGCCATTCTGGCTGAGGGCCCCCCCCCCATCTCTAGCCCTGCCCCCTGGAAGAAACTATCGCCTCTGGACATTCCTTCCCTTTTACAGGCAGTCAGGAGCTTACACTGCTGGAGGCTGCGGAGCTGCTGGTGAGGGGAAGGTGAGCGAAGGCAGCACGGGGGAAAGGTCTCTCTCTGCAAGTGTCAGGGAGGCAGCCTTCCCTTTGGTGCCCAGAGGAGACTCAACCTGTCGGAACCGAGTGTTATTCCCACTTCAACAAGGTCTGGCTTGCTCTCTCTGTCTCGCCAATGTCATGCCAAGGTCAGAGAGAAAATGGGAGCTGGCTACGGGTTGAAAGCCCAGGATGAGCCCCTGTCTTGACCTCCAGTTGAAACTCTACCCCCAGCCCTGTGTTGTGCCTCGAACTATTTCCCCCCCCCCCCACCAACAGCTGAAGTGATGACAAGAGCTCCAGCCCCCAGAGGCCCCCAGAGGCCCCCAGAGTTCAACCCTGCATGGTGTTAGCAGGGTCCTCTCATGTGACAGCTGACAGGGAACAGACAGACGGAGTGGGCCCTGGATAAAGGAGCAAAGTGTGACTTTGAAAGTACTGGTTTGGATATGGTTTGTCCTCTACAGTCCCCCACCCCTTAGTAATGCTAAGTGGTGGTTGACAACACACTAGGGCTATGGCCTTAGGTGCTGGAACCTTTAAGAGGCATAAGTTAGGTGTGGGAGCTCATATATGGAATCCCAGCACTTGGGAGGTAGAGGCAGAATGATCAGAGTTTAAGGTTATCCTCTGCTATATAGCAAGTTTGAGGCCAGCCTGGGCTACATAAGATCCAGTCTTAAATAAGGCCAAAACAAAGTTGTCAAGATAGGCAAAGGTACTTGCCACCAAACTTGATGACCTGATTTTATTTAATTCCCAAGCCCCACTAGGTAAAAGTAGAGAATTCCTGTAAGTTGTCCTCTGTGCGCGTGCATGCATGTGTGCTCTCATACACGCACATGAAACAGGTGAGGCATAGTTGGAGGTGGGTAGGTCAGAGAGGACATGGCTGCTCTTTCAAAGTGTTAAGGTAGGGACAGGAGGAAATTTGGTGCAGTAGTTAAGGGCGCCTGCAGTCAGCTGGGCGTGGTGGCGCAGGTCTTTAATTCCAGCACTCCAGAGGCAGAGGCATGTGGATCTCTGAGTTCAAGGCCAGCCTGGTCTACCAAGTGAGTCTAGGATAGCCAAGGCTACACAGAGAAACCATGTTTTGAGAGAGAGAGAGAGAGAGAGAGAGAGAGAGAGAGAGAGAGAGAGAGAGAGCATTTGTATGTTCTTACAGAGAACCTGAGGTCATTTGTACCCACATAAAGGCTCATAGCTATTTGCAACTCCAGTCTCAGGGGATTAAACACCCCTTCTGGCCTCCATAGGCTCCAGGTGCAAACACACACACACACACACACACACACACACACACCAGAGAGCTAATTGGAATTTCTAGAGAATGTCCTTAATACTTTGTTTTTTAAATTTATATACATATATGTATATATGATTACACATTTATTTATATGTGTATATATAAAGTATACAATTTTAAGTATATAATTTTTAAGAAGAGAGTATTAAGATAGTTCTCTAGAAATTCTAATCAGCTGCCTGTAAGAGTAAGATATAAAAGAATGGGATGACTCCTGAATCACTCTCTGGCTGTCTGCCTTGCTTTGTGATCTGTTCTGCACGTGCTCTCACATTGTGATGTCATCTACCTCCATCAAAGCTCTTCATGAAGTACCCAGACTCAGGCAGTTTATGATAGCAACAGCAATGGGTATAAGACAGACAGGGTGCCAGGCAATGGAGAGAGGATATGTTATGGGAGGGATCAACACTGTCTGGTCCCTGGGATCCTCAGGTGACATTCTTTTCCTTGTCCCAAGTGGCACAAGAATTTGGCTCTCTCTCTTCCCATCCTTTATTTTAGCTCATGCAAGAGTCTCTTTTTTTAATAATATATTTTATTAATTTATTCATATTACATCTAAATTGTTATCCCATCCCTTGTATCCTCCCATTCTTCCCTCCCTCCCATTTTCCCCTTACTCCCCTGCCCTATGACTGTGACTGAGGGGGACCTCCTCCCCCTTTATATGCTCATAGGGTATTAAGTCTCTTCTTGGTAGCCTGCTATCCTTCCTCTGAGTGCCACCAGGCTTCCCCATCCAGGGGACATGGTTAAATATGGGGCACCAGAGTTCGTGTGAAAGTCAGACCCCACTCTCCACTCAACTGTGGAGAATGTCCTGTCCATTGGCTAGATCTGGGTAGGGGTTCGAAGTTTACCGTCATGCAAGAGTCTTATGCTGGCTAGATCAGGATCTCCATCCCAGCTCTCCATCTATGCCAGCTACCTGTCACCCGTCTGTGCCATTTGCAGAATCTTGGGAGATCTTGAGGGTATCCACACCCCTTGCATTCCAGGGAGCCCCCCTGCGAGGCTAGAAACCTGCTTAGGGAAAGGCGGGGACTTGCGTGCACCTGCAAAATGTGGAGGCTGAGGAGAGCTTGGCAGTGTCCTGACAGGAAAGAGGCTCAAGTTAGGGGAGTATAGAGAGATGGCAGGGGAGGGTGGCAGAATGGGTGGGGCCATCCCTGGGGCAAGGTTTGCTGCCAGCAATGGCGTTCTCTGCTACATACTGGGGGCAAGGTAGGTGCTCCTATGGTGCCCTATGTAGATGGGTAGATAGGCTTTGGTGCGGACAGTGAGTTTCCTAAGCTGTGGAGGGAGTCAACCAGCCAGGTGCCTGCAGGAACCACAGTGGAGAAGATTTAAACTTTGAAGGAGAGAGATGAGCATGGGCTGGTTCATCTTAGGACCTGTGAGGTCCAGCCTTACATTTCAGAGCATTTCAGAAGATTTCAGACAGAAACACTGGCTCTCTTCCTTCATTTAGCTGACAAAAATCTAACAACAGTGTGAAAGGCCCATATCTTACACTATACACTAGACGTATACACAGATTGTGTGTGTGTGTGTGTGTGTGTGAGCGTGCGTGGGCACGGACATGAGGGGGGGGCAGGGGGGATGTATATGCATATTCATGAATGCAGAGGTATGTCGATGTGTGTGCACTAGTGTGTTGCCACAGGTGAAGGCCAGAGGACAACCTCTGTTGTCATTTTTCATTGCCATCACTTTAGTTTTTTTTTTGTGGGAGGTGGGGAGGGGGAGGATTTTTGTTTGTTTGTTTGTTTGTTTGTTTGTTTGGGATAGAGTAGCTCGCTGACTCCCTGAGTAGGCTTGAGTAGCTGACCAGCAAGCTCCAGGGCTCCAGTGCTGGAGTTACAAGTACATACCACTTACCTAACTACTTTCCCTAAGGTGGGCTTGAACTCAGGTCATCACGCTTGCAAGCCAAGCACTTTACCAATCGCCCCACCACAACCTCCACAGATTTATAAAGTGTCTACTATTCCAACAGATAGGTTGGTCTTGGTAGACCTTCGCGTTTCCCAATAGCAATGAGCTCCAGGAAGAGGCATAGCGGGAAATGACATGGGTTTACATTAAAAATAATTTACTAAAATATTCTTATTTAGAGGTGCTGTTCCAAAAAGCATTGCTTATGTTAACAGACTGGCAGCAGTATAAGTGCTCATAAATAATGGACTAGCTGCATAAACTATGCCAGATCCATTGAGTAAAATACAAGGGAAAACACTAAGGTGAAAAGCTTAAGCCTCACAGTAAAAAAGAGCACAGGACCTGGTGGCTTTACTAGTGAATTCTGTTGAATAAAATGTTGTGAAATAAATAAATAAATAAGAACATTTCATGTTCATAGACTGCAATATTGTGAAGATATTAATACCCCCAGAACTATACATATATTCAGTTTGATCTCTATCAAAACCCCATTTTTTTTTTACAGAAAAAGACAAATATGTTCTAGGCTGCATATGGATCCTCAACAGGCTTCAATTAGAAAACGAAACACAACAAAAACTGGAAAAGCAGAATCAAGCTAGCCAATTTATACTTGTTGATTTCAAAATACTACTAAAGCCATAGTTATCAAAATAATGTGGTACTAAATAAATACAAATATATAGGCCAATGGGATAGAACAGAGCTCAGAAATAAATTCTCACATTGTCACATAATTTTCAACCAGGGAACCAAGATCATTCAATGAGAAAAGGGCAGTTTTCCACACATGGTAGTGGGAACATTGGCTATCCATATACAAGAGCCAACTTGAGGCTCTTACCTTATGCCTTATATACAAATAAATTAGCCCAAATGTATCTATACTTAAACATGGAGTTAAAAATCATAGAATTGTTAGGAAAAAACATAGTGGAAAAGTTTCATGGCACTGGATTTGGCAATGATATCACGGATATGACTTCAAAAACACGTGAAAAAGAGGGATTACTTGATTGTTAAATTGGTTTTCACAAAAATCCTTTATTTCTTTTTTTTCTCCTTTTTTTCACAAAAAAAACTTTTAAAAAATTATTCTGCACCAATGGACACTATGAGCTGGACCTGGTGGCACACTCCTTTAATCCCAACACCTGGGAGACAGAGACAGAGGGATTTCTGTGATTTTGCAGCCAACTTGAAGTATATAGCAAATTTCAGGACAGCCCAGAGAATATAGAGAGATCCTGTATAAAAAACAAAACAAAGAACAATAAAGGCACCACAACAAAACAAAACAAAACCACCAAAGGACACTATGAAGGGAGTGAAAAGGCTCCCCACAGAACGGGACAGCTACAAATTGTATTCTTGGTAGGTGATCCATACCTTAGAATATACAAAGAGATCTTGCAAATCAATAAAGTAACCCGATACGAAAACAAACATAGGACTTGAATAGACACTGTGCTGCTGTGCTGGCTACTTTTATGTCTACTTGACACAAACTACAGTTATCTGAAAAGAGAGAACCTCAATTGAGAGATGGCTCTGTAAGATCTAACTGTAAAGCATTCTCTCTCTCTCTCTCTCTCTCTCTCTCTCTCTCTCTCTCTCTCTCTCTCTCTCTGTGTGTGTGTGTGTGTGTGTCTTTCTCAAAACAAGGTTTTTCTGTGTGTAGCTTTGGCTGTTCTGGAACTCACTCTATAGATCAGGCTGGCCTCAAACTCAGAGATCTGCCTGCCACTGTTTCTTGAGTGTTTGGATTTAAAGGCATGCCTGTAAAGCATTTTACTAATTAGTGATTAATGTGTGAGAGCCCAGCCCACCATGGTGCCATCCCTGGGCTGGTGGTCCTGGGTTTTATAAGAAAGCAGGCTGAGTAAGTCATATGGAAAAAACCAGTAAGTAGCACCAATCCATGGCCTCTACATCAGCTCCTGCCTCCTAGTTTCCACCATGTTTGAGTTCCTGTCCTGACTTCCTTTGATGATGGACTGTGATGTGTAAGCCAAATAAAACCTTTCCTCTCCAACTTGCTTTTGGTCATGCTGTTTCATCACAGCAATAGAACTTCCAACTAGAACAGACATTTATCCAAAGAAGATGACCAAAAAACCTGGAAAGATGCTTAGCATCACTGATGATTGGTGATATGCAAATTAAAACCATCCTGGGGTACCACTCTACTCATTAGGACAGATATTACATAACAAACAAGGCTAGAACACAATGAGTATTGGGAGCAAAATGGAGAACCTTTTGTTGTTTGTTTCTTTGCTTGTTTGTTTGTTTGTTTGTTTTTGAGATGGGGTTTCTCTGTGTAGACCTGGCTGTCCTGGAACTCACTCTGTAGACCAGGCTGGCTCCAAACTCACAAAGATTCGTCTGCCTCTGCCTCCCAAGTGCTGGAATAAAAAGTGTGTGCCAACACTCACTGTGGAGAAACTTTTTTAAGTGTAATTTTTTATTTTGTTCTTTGAGAATTTTATGAATGTATTTTGGATGAATTTTGGAGTTAGATATGCCACCATGGCACGAAGAGGCTGCTACAATGTAATTTGGTCATGCTCACCCATCGTTTGTCCCACTTGAGTTTCCTCTGGGCCCTCCTCCTTCCAACACATTCCCATCTCAACTTATGTTCTTAAAAAACAAAAACCCCGCTGAGTTCAGTTAGTGCTGCCTGTATACTGCTCGTATTATAAGCCCTGGAGGGGAGCCAATGGCCAGACCCTGCCCTGAGGACAGGTTCTAAGCAAAGAACACTCTAAAGGCCTAAAGGCCCCTCCAGACACAAGTGGCCAAGCTCTGCCCTACAGAGTAAAAAGCCCGAGCTCAGGACTTGAAAGCCCACCAATCCCCACCCTGGAGAGCTCCATCCTGGAAAGCTCCACCCTCAAGAAACCCTATATAAACCCTGTCTTCTACTCGGCTTTCTGCTGCTTCTTACCTGAGCAGAGGCGGCCACCCTCCTGGGTTTTTCTTTTTTCTTTTTTTCTTTTTTCTTTTTTCTTTTTTTCCTTTCCAATATAAATCTCTTGTGTGAGGTTTGTTGTCCGGGTGGACTTTGTGGTATTCCTTGGATCCTGAGTGCCAGGATAACTTTCTCTTCAGAGCTGAAACACTTGCATTGGGGACATCCCCGCCACAAGAGCAGACTATTTACTGGACCATGAGGCAACATACTAGTGTCATCCTCCCAAAGAAAAATAGTCTTTCTTCCCTACAAGTTATCCACTGCCAATAGCTCCTCAGCTAGGGATGAGGCCTTATGAGCTCCCCTCCCATCCATCCTAAAACTTTGATTGACTTGATCCTTATATAGGTAACTACAGCTGCTGTGAGTTCCTAAGAGCAATGGCCAACAACCATGTCATGCCCAGGAGACAGAATTTCACATCATTCATTTCTGATCTTTCTTACATTCTTCCTGCCCTCTCTTCTGAAATGTTCCTTGAGCCTTAGGGTCAGGAAGAGGTTGATATAGGTATCTATTTAGGGATGGATATTCATAGTCACTTAATTCTCAGCACTCTGAACAGTGATCTCTGTATTAACCACTGCCACTGCAAAAGAAACCCCTCTGACCAAGGTTGAAAGTGGTGCTAATTATAGGTCTAAACAAATATTTAGAAGGAAATTTGACATTTAACCATCTATCAAAACAACAATAATCAGCTGGGCATGGTAGTACATGCGTTTAATCCCAGCACTCAGGAGGCAGAGGCAGGTGAGTCTCTGTGAGTTCGAGGCCAGCCTGGTCTACAAAACAAGTGCAGGATAATCGGGGGCTCTGTTACACAGAGAAACCCAGCCTCAAAAAACCAAAACCAAGCCAGAACAAAACAAACACCCAGCACTATTCACAGTAACTAAAGGTGGAAACAAACCATGACCTCCTCCCAGCCTTGGGCTCTTAACTGTGATGACGTTACCAGGTGTGAATTCCCTCCTGAGGAACAGGCCTCAAATCCAACCAGAAAGCAGTTAGTTACCCCCAGAGTAGCCATGACACTATTGCACCGGTGGGCATGCCTTGCCTGGCAGGTCAATATTATAGCATGCGGCACCCAGCACTATTCACAATAACTAAAGGAGGAAATAAACCAAACACCCATCAAAAAAACGAAGGGACAGACAGAGCAACATTACAAATGAGGGAGCATCATCCAACCATTAGCAAGAAGGGAACCCTGGTACCTACTGTAACATGGAGGAACCTTGATTTTTTTTTTCTAAGTCGAATAGACCAGTCCCAAGGAGACAAATGCTGCATGACTGACTCCATGTGCATGGGTTACCTACTGCGATCAAATCCACAGAGACAGAGATAAAACGCGGTGTTTAAATGGCCTGTAGAATCCCTGAGTAGATAAAGTCAGACAGGCTTCATAAGGAATCCAATCCTTCCTTCCTCTGCAAATAGAAGTGAAACTTAATTGGAGCGACTTCTTTTAAAAGACTGTACTAAAAGGAAATAGATTCAGGCTCGGGGCCACAGACATGTGATCCTAGCAACGTGGAAGACTAAGGCAGGAGACTGGAAGTTCCAAGTCAGGCTGAGGTACAGAGTGTAAGTTCAAGGTGAATCTAGGCAACACGGCAAACCCCCATCCCAGAACTAAACAAAGAAAGGGAGGGAGGACACAGGGAAGGAGCGAAAGAAGGAAAAAACAAACACAGAGAGTTTAGCTCAAGTCAGTAGAAATAACCAGCAGACACAGGCCAGGATTCCTAGTTGGAGAGACAAAAGAAGGCGAACAGAGCAGCAACCAATCAGGTTTTTTTTTTTTTGGTTTTTTTTTTTTTTTGCTTTTCTTTGTGTCTAACCAGAAAATGCCTCCCTCTTGCGCTCCCTTTATAGAGCTTTAGGACCACTTCTTTTTGCAGCTGCCTAAGTCAGAAATCACTGTGAGTGCCAATAAACTCCAGCGTTTGTTTGTTTTCGAAGCAAAATTTGTAGCCCAGCCTAGCCTCGAGGTTGTTAGGTGGCAAAGAGTGAACTTGAACTTCTAATCCTCCTGCCTCTGTCTCAGAAGTCGTGGGATTATGCTCATGTGCTAACCGTGCCCAGTTTATGCAGAAGGAGGGATCAAACCCAAGGCTTTGTACGTGTTGGGCAACTGAGCTGAGCTGGGCGGGGTGGCTCAGCAGTTAAGAGCACTGGCTGCTCTTCTGAAGGGCCTGGTTGGATTTCCTGCATCTATGTGACAGCTCACAACCATCTGTAACTCTAGTCCCAGGGGGTCCTACACCTTCCTCTGGCCTTATTGGGTACCACGTCTAAGTGGTACATAGACACACATACAGGCAAAACACCCATTTACGTAAAAATTGTGTGTGTGTGTGTGTGTGTGTGTGTGTGTGTGTGTGTGTGTGTATGTATGTATGTGGGTGTGGGTGTTTTGGTTTTTGAGACAGGGTTTCTCTGTGTAGCCTTGACTGTCCTGGACTTGTTTTGTAGACCAGGCTGGCCTTGAACTCACAGAGATCCATCTGCCTCTGCCTCCCGAGTGCTGGGATTAAAAGCATGTGCTACCACTGCCCAGCTTTTTTTTTTTTTTTTAAATAAAGACTTGCTCCTTAGTTTACTTTTTGACAGTTTTATTTTGCTTTGTGATTGTTTGGTTGGTTGTTGGTTGGTTTGGTTTTTTACCACCTTTTTACACAAGGTTTCTCTGTGTAGCCCTGGCTGTCCTGGAACTCACTATATAGACCAGGCTGGTCTTGAACTCACCAAGATCTGTATGCCTCTGTTGGGATTAAAGGCGTGTTCCACTACAACTGGCTTTGACAAGTTTTATCAAGGGTAGGAAGGAGAGATGGGCAGAGGGTTACTGTTAAATGGTTTCAGCTCAGAAAATGAAAATATTCTAAGGACAGGCAGTGATAATGACCACACATCGAGAATGAATTTGATGCTGCTGACTATGCTTAGAAATGGTGGAAATGGCCTGGCACAGTGGCATGGGCCTATAAAACCAGTGTGTGTGTGGGGGGGGGGGGGAGCAGAGTGGCAGGATCAAGGCAAGTTTGAGGCCAGTTAGGTCTACATATCAAGATTTAGGCTATTCAGGGCTACATGGCAGAACCTGTCTCAAGAATGAATGAATGAATGAATAAATAAATAAATAAATAAATAAATAAAGGTCAACTTTATATTACATATATTTTATAATAATAAAACAGGACTCAGTTATTGGGGTACTAAAACAGGACACTTTCTAAGACACCTGTGTTTACTGACACAGCTTGCCTCAGAACAGCATGTAAAATATCTTAAAAGAGGAAAAAGCCAGGTGTGGTAGTGCACAACCGCAATCCTAGCACTCTGAAGGTTAAGGCAGGAAAAAAGATTGAGTCTGGGCTACAGAAGGGGGGAAAAAAGTTTCATATATGTGATCAAAGGCAACAGCAAACAACGGCCACCACCTAAAAATTGGTTGAGTGGTTCAGGCGTCGGGGGCAGGGTGGGATAGTTAACTGTTGAAAAATGGGAGCCAGTAACTTTTCCCTTTAAACTCTTCTGTGTTGCTTGTGGGTGTTTGTTTGCTTTGTTGTTGGTTTTTTTCTTTTTTTTCGAGACAGGGTTTTACTGTGTAGCCTTGGCTGTCCTAGACTTGCTTTGTAGACCAGGCTGGCCTCGAACTCACAGCGATCCGCCTGCCTCTGCCTCCTGAGGGCTGGGATTAAAGGAGTGCGCCACCACGTCCGGCGGTCACTTGTGTTTTGACCATGCGCGTTGCCTATCCAGGAAGAGAAGGGTTATTTTCAGTGCGTCCCATTCCCGGCAGCCCCCTCGGGAGCCTTGCTCCGGTGCCACTGCCTCTCAGAGCGTGAGTTGGAGTGTTCCCTTTTCACCTGCCTTCCAGGCTTCAGACTGTGTTATTTTACAGCTCTCCGTGGGACCAGATCCTCAGGAGTGGAAACGCAACTGCTTTGAAGCAAGTCTGGTAGTTGTTGATTTTGACTAAAGATGACGCCATTTATTTATTTGTTTTCTGACTCATTTCACCAAGAAACTATGGCCTTAGAGCCCGCCCGAAAGCCAATTCCCTTCTGCGTTCTAGAGATGGCTCACAAAGCCTCAGCAACGTCCCTCTCAGCAGCGTCACAGAAATGAGTGAGCGATGTCCTACACACCCCCGTTTCTTTGGGTTGTGGACGACTAAAGCCAACACTGAGAGCCTTTAGTGGAAAAAAGGAGTTTCTTGATCCAAGTAGAGGACAAAGCATAAAAGCATTCAGTGCAGAGGTGCCTTGGGTAGCAAGGGCCTAGGGCTTGGAGCTGTCAATCACACTCAGGCCAATGGCTTTTCCTCCCCAGCTTTCTATTTTTCTTTTTTCTTTTTGGTTTTTCAAGACAGAGTTTCTCTGTGTAACAGCTCTGGCTGTCCTGGACTTACTTTGTAGACCAGGGTGGCCTTGAACTCACAGAGATCTGCCTAAGTCTGCCTCCCGAGTGCTGGGATTAAGGGCACTTGCCACCAAGCCCAGCTCTCCTCCCCAGATTTCTATGCCTAGCATGTTGACAGTGTTCCCACCAGACAGGGAAGGAGACGAGGCCACCAAAAGGGGCCTCAAACCCCATTTCATTCATAAATTCCAGATGAGATCTTTGATTGACCCTGTTCAGACCCCACACCCCTTGAGCCAATTGTCACAGACGGGAGATACAATAGTAAGACTGGCTGGGATCAGAGTCACATAACTACTCTTTGTGCTGGTGAGGGCAAAGTGTCACCAATGTGACGGAAAGGACAAGGAGGCTTGTGGGCTTTGTTAAGTGCTAAGGACCCATCCAGCCTCCCAAATCCTCCAGAAGCGTACATTCTAGATTGGGAGCTGAGACCCAAAAATAACTAGAACATAACAGCTTGCACCGACTTGAAGGCCGGATAAGAATATCTGGAACTCCCCATCCATCTCATAAACGTGTCTCGGGGATAAAAATTAGATGCTTAATGTGAAAGGCTTCGAAAAGACTGCGGTAGCGAAGCCTCCACAGTTCACCAGTCTGGGGACCAGAGCCTAGTCCCTGGGAGTCAGGCTACCTCCCCATGCTGAGCTACAGAAATGGGATTTACACCAATCTCCGCTCCTCTTCGTGGGGACGTGGGAGAACGGGGAAATCACAGGCGTGCCGTCCTCGGCGGGGATCAGTACATATAAGGCGTTGTTGCTGTTGTTGTCCCAAGCTTTATTGTCTCCTGGGCCTGCTTACACTCTCATTGCACAGTCACGCAAAGCTGCTCAGCCCTGCTCTGTGACTAAGGACACTGAGGGACAGGGAGGTAAAGGACCTGCTTCCTAGTGACACTTTCTGACCAGCCCTGGGCAGGGCTGTGACTCCCAATCCAATGCTCTGTTTCTTGGCTTAGAGCTTTGAGGCTCCTAATTTCTGGAGTTTGTGTTCTAGAAGGATCAGTCCCAGGAGAGACCTATAAGAGGGAAGGGGGAAGTGAAGAGCCATGGGGCGATGTACACAGAAAAACGTAGGCGTCTTTAAGGGTCAGGGTCAGTGAGTGCTCTGTGGGGAGCACTTCGGAGTGGGAAGAGAAAGGCAAACCCACTTCAGGGCTTCATCTCTGTTAGGATCCTGGAGTGATTGAAGCCTGGCATTCCCAGCCTTCCTCAACACCTATATCTCCTCAGGTGCCTGACCCCCCAGTCACCAGAGCGCCTCTCCCTACCTTGTTTCCTAGCCCGTGAATTCATTCTCCTCTATAAATACCAGCTCTGGTATTCCGCCTTGGCAGCTGTTGCTGCCTGGGAGATGGCTGGCCTGCCATGCGGGCTCCTGACAAAACACAAACCCCTGGTGTGAGTGGGTGTGGGTGGGGTGAGTAGTGAATCAGAGAGGGGGTAAGGGAGACAGGGCCACAGGAGTCAGGCGGAGGCGATGCGGGGGTGTGCCACACAGGACTGGAAACAGCAGTCTTTCTGGAAATGATCGTGCTGGCTATAAACTTGAGGGAAGCAGAAGGCGGCCTACACTCCTCCAACGGGGAAACTGAGGCTCAGAACTAGAACCCAGGTGCCAGTGGTATGCGTAAGCAGTCAGACACTGGCTTGGGGTTACTTTCTGCCTAACATGTGTGCCCCCGACTCCCACCCACCCCCCACCCTTCAGGCTTGCCTGTAATGGGCTAATAGATGCCTGTCTAGCCTTTGCCCCCCCCCCACCCCCCAGTGGTTGGAAACCTCACATCTTCTAAGCAACTTTTGCAAACCTTCGCAAATAAAACACTTCAGGGGTCTTTCTTGTTCATCTCAATGACCTAAAGTCTCTCCTTGGAGAAAATAGCCTCAAACAAATGATCTTTATAGCCTGCTTTCCCCGAGGATAAGCCAGGCATCCAAACAGGAAAAGGGGCCTGCCTGGGGTCGCCTGTCAGCTCCCTGCCCTGTGAAACTCAGCAGGCCTGCCTGTCTTCTGTCCTCTTGGGGCTGCTCAGGGGCGCAGGCCTCTTGCGGGGGAGCTGTCCTCCCCGCCCCCTCGCCTGAGGCCGCCCTTTCCTGGCAGGACAGAGGGATCCTGCAGCTGTCAGGGGAGGGGCGGCGGGGGGTGATGTCAGGAGGGCTACAAATAGTGCGGGACGGCTAAGGGGCTCTGTCTCCCCTTTTCACATCCACTCTCCAGCCGGCTGCCCGCCCGCTGCCTCCTCCGTGCGTCCGCCTAGCCTCGTCCACGCCGTCACCATGAGCCAGGCCTACTCGTCCAGCCAGCGTGTGTCCTCCTACCGCCGCACCTTCGGTGGCGCCCCGGGCTTCTCGCTCGGCTCCCCGCTGAGCTCTCCCGTATTCCCTCGAGCAGGTTTCGGTACCAAGGGCTCCTCGAGCTCAATGACATCCCGGGTGTACCAGGTGTCGCGCACGTCGGGCGGGGCCGGGGGCTTGGGGTCGCTGCGGGCCAGCCGGCTGGGGACCACCCGCGCGCCGTCCTACGGCGCCGGGGAGCTGCTGGACTTCTCTCTGGCGGACGCGGTGAACCAGGAGTTCCTGGCCACGCGCACCAACGAGAAGGTGGAGCTGCAAGAGCTCAATGACCGCTTCGCCAACTACATCGAAAAAGTGCGCTTCTTGGAGCAGCAGAACGCCGCGCTTGCCGCTGAGGTCAACCGGCTCAAGGGCCGCGAGCCGACTCGTGTCGCTGAGCTCTACGAGGAGGAGATGCGAGAACTGCGGCGCCAAGTGGAAGTGCTCACCAACCAGCGCGCCCGTGTCGACGTGGAGCGTGACAACCTGATCGACGACCTGCAGAGGCTCAAGGCCAAGTGAGGGTCCTGGGCCTCCCAGATCTTCCCCCCCTCACCTCATCCCTTTGCAGGGAACTGGGTACCCCTCCCAGAGCCTGGGGCTCTCCTCGGCCCATGCATGTTTTTGGAGAAGGTCATTCCCTGGTGATCCCTAAAAAGAGATGGAGTACAGATATTTCCATTGCTCCTTCTATGTAACACTGGAGTAGTTTTCCCAGGGCGGTAGATAGAAGAAATGGGAGAGCTTGGGAGGTGCAGTGCACACGGGCAGCTGCCTTTGAAAAGATGCTAAGTTGCTGGAGTGGTGGTGTGGTGACAGCTATCACCAAGGAAAGGCAAAAGGATCCGGGCACTGCCAGAGGGAGAAGAGAGGCTGATGGGAGCTTGGAAAGCTGGATGGCTTGGGAAGGGCAGGAGGCCTTGGGGAGGGGGTGAGGTGAGGTGCTTGGCCCCTGGGCCTAGCTGAAGCAATGCTATTGCACTAGGTAAATGGGTGGGGCTGAGTAAAGGGGGCAGTGGATAAAGGCTGAGGCCCTAAGCTCAAGAGGACCAGCCCATTCTACCATGATCCAATAAGAAAAGGCTGAGTAACTCTGACATGGGGGCACTTGGGTGGATGATACAGGATTGCCGTGAGTTCTAGGCAAGCCTGGGATACAGAGCAAGTACCAAGCCAACTGGGCCTACATAGCAAGACTTGTTTTAGGGGGGGAAATATATATATATATATATATATATATATATATATATATATATATATATATATATATGTGTGTGTGTGTGTGTGTGTGTGTGTGTGTGTGTGTGTATGACAGAAATGACTCCATACAGAATATTGCAGAATGCTCATAGTCCTGTTTCTGTTTACCCAACCGAGTGGAGTCACCTTCTTGTCACCGAAGTCACAAACATGTATTTAGCTCCTACATGGGTCAGGCTAATCCTGAGGACAGAGAAGTGGATAAAATAAAACACAGTTCCTAACCCCGGGGAGGTCAGTCTATCTGGGACATAGATTTCAAGGGTGTGGCTCCAGAGCTCAGACTGAGCCACTTCCTGCCCCCGCCCCCTCTGCCGTGGGCGGGGCCTCTGCTGTTTTCCCCCCCACCCCCACCCCCACCCTGGGCCTCTTGTTTCTACCCAGCAACCAGAGACTCTGTGTCCTGAGCTGGCTCCCTGATAGATTCCCCAGCTACTGGTTTTCTGTTGCTGGCTCTGTCCCTCACTATTTGTCTGTCTGTCTGTCTGCTCTGGCTAGGCTACAGGAGGAAATCCAACTGAGAGAAGAAGCAGAGAACAACTTGGCTGCCTTCCGAGCGGTGAGCTCTCTTTGGTCCCCAGCAGTCATCTTTCTTTCCTCTCCCTTGGTGCCACTTGAGTTGTTCCAGACTCTGACACTGTTGTCTCCCCCCCGCCCCCCATCCAGGATGTAGATGCAGCCACTTTAGCTCGAATCGACCTAGAGCGCAGAATTGAATCACTCAACGAGGAAATTGCATTCCTTAAGAAAGTGCACGAAGAGGTACCAGGGCCCTTGGGCGATAATGAAAGCAGTAGAAAGTGGGGATGACGCTGAAATGGGGGTGTGAAGGTACTTTGGGAGGGTCCAGGAGGGGACTGAAACCCAGCTGTGCCCTGCAGGAGATCCGTGAGCTTCAGGCCCAGCTTCAAGAACAGCAGGTCCAGGTGGAGATGGACATGTCCAAGCCAGACCTCACAGCTGCCCTCAGGGACATCCGGGCTCAGTACGAGACCATCGCGGCTAAGAACATCTCTGAAGCTGAGGAGTGGTACAAGTCCAAGGTGGGTGGTCCGGCACCTGCCCCCCTCCATTTCCTGTACCTGCATCCCTGGAGTAGGCGGGGCCTGGGGTTGCCAGGCTCCCTTGTGCACGCTGCATCATCCTGTTCCATCCCTCGCGGAGACCCTTTCTCTGCTCTCAGGTTTCAGACTTGACCCAGGCGGCCAATAAGAACAATGATGCGCTGCGCCAGGCCAAGCAGGAGATGATGGAGTACCGACACCAGATCCAGTCTTACACCTGCGAGATTGATGCCCTCAAGGGCACTGTGAGTCCCTCCCCGCTCCCACAAGCCCAGCCTCTTTCTGCATGCAGCTTAGCTCATACCTTCACTCTGGGACACTTTGAGCCCACTTTACAGACCTTCTGGTGATGGTGGTAGGGGGTGTCTCCATCTTCTCAAATGCACAGAGAGGTAAAACCGGATGGGTAGATTCCTAGTTAGGGACTAAGGAATCAGAGGACTCCAGGGGGTGTCTCCCTGTAGGGTGGAGGACTACCACAGGTGCTCCAGTTTAGGTGGATTCTTCTGGATGGCCTCGTAAGACTTCACTTGAGCTCAGGGTTCCACAGCTAAGCAAAATAGCTTTGGACAATTCTTCTACCTGACCATGAGCATGGGGCGTTAGTTGCCTCCGACCCCCAACACTGGGTCTCTTTCCGTCCTGATTCTCTAATGGCACCCTTCCTAACTATGCTCCAAGCCCATCCTTGACTTGGGCCCCCTCATCCCTTGCAGAATGACTCCCTGATGAGGCAGATGAGGGAGCTGGAGGATCGCTTTGCCAGCGAGGCCAGTGGCTATCAGGATAACATTGCGCGCCTGGAGGAGGAGATCAGGCACTTGAAGGATGAGATGGCCCGCCACCTGCGGGAGTACCAAGACCTGCTCAATGTGAAGATGGCCTTGGATGTGGAGATTGCCACCTACCGGAAGCTGTTGGAGGGCGAGGAGAGCCGGTGAGGGGTTAGGTTTGGGGTGTGGTGCTGGGAGCCCAGTCTACGCCAGTCCTTAAGATCTAGATACAGTTTTATACAAGAGGCCATTGTTCCGCCCATTGCAGAAAATTAGCCAGGGCCACCTGGGTAAAGCACGATGTAATTAACATCTTTTTATTGAGAGAGAGAGAGAGAGAGAGAGAGAGAGAGAGAGAGAGAGAGAGAGAAAGAGAGAGAAATGTAAGTATTCCCTTATCCACCTTTAGAATTAAAAACCCACAGCATAAAATCATATTCGGCAATCAGTAATAAAATATTATTGCCAGTCAAGGGAGAGATGAAAGCAGAAGTGGAAAATGATGAGGGTGGAAAGGGAGGGGGTGCTAGAGACAGACAAATGAGGAGGCAGGAAGCCTTGCACACGGATGGCCTTACAGAGAGGCTATGGTGAGTACACATACAAATGCACACACACACACACACACACACACACACACACACACACTCATTTGTGCTCAAAGGAAAAGGCACAGATGACGTGCTCAAAGCAAAACCCATCCAGTCTCCAGACACAAGAAACAGGAGTGTATGGGAGTCCTCTGGGAGACAGAAATATTGTGAATCTGGATTGGATTGGAAGTTACATGGAGATAGATACTTCTCAAAACTCACTAGATGTTCCCTAAAGGTCTGCCCGTTTCATTGTACATAAGTTTAACATCCATTGAAGATGGGTCAATTATACCAAGAAATGGTACCATCAGTATTCATAAAAGGGAGGCAGCCATGTTTAGGTGTGACTTTGAACATCTGTTCTTCTTGCCTGCCTCCATTTCCTGAATGCTGGGACTTGAAAAGCCTATGCCACTAAGCCTGGCTTATGTGGTGCAGGGGATTGAACCCCAGCTGCGTGCATGCTGGTCAAATGCTCTACCAACCGAGCTACATCCCCAGCCTCTGAGTTCTGTAGAATGCCATCTACTTCTAACACAACATGGATGACCTTTTAAGGTAGCTAGGACCAGATGTCCTTTTCTGGACTAGGCCGAAATGGCCCACTCCTGGATCTGGCCTGCCTGGAGGGTGGGCACAAAGTGAGTATCACTTACAGCTGCTGTTTGTGTCTCCTCCAGTGCCAAGAGGGCCTGGAGGGTGCAGTGGGGTTGGGCATTTTGGTGTCATGCTTGAGGTCCGGATTAGAACTGATGATCTTTCTAGAAGGGGAAATTCCTGGGACCGCTAGCGTTGGTCCTCGATCTGCACATTGAGTAGTTAGTGAGAGTATTGGCCTCAGTGGGGCTGGGATAGCTGGAAATATTTGGGGAGAAGCAGCCTGAAGAGGGAGGGGAGTGATTTCAGGGAGAGACTTGAAGTGTCTCTAACCCTCTGGGAACATGGTCTTTCCCTTTGCAGGATCAACCTTCCTATCCAGACCTTCTCTGCTCTCAACTTCCGAGGTGAGTGTGTGCTGGGTGTTAGAGGTGGGGCTGCAGGGGCCAAGGGTTCAGCTTGGGTAGCTGAAGCTTATCAGGAAAGAAAGATGAAACCCTGGAGCAGGCCAGGCATGAAAGAGAAAGAGAGCAGTGAGGTGGTGGTGATGGTGATGGTGGTCCTGTGCTGGTTTGTGTTCTGTTGTGCTGATGACATCCCCTGTAACCTTCTGGGTCTCAAGAATCAGGCTGTGTCCTGAGTCCCAAGCTCTGGAAGCTGCAGGGGTGTTCCCCTGGCAGTGGGAGCATCTCAGTCTCTGGGCAGGAAGGTACCCCTTGCTCATGAGTTGTCTGGCATCCTGCCAAAGAGCACTTGGCACACCGCTCTCTGCCTGTTTGTTGAGTGCCTTGTTTGTGCGAGCAAGATGCTGGATGCGCATTTGAAGAAGAAGGAAAAAAAAAAGGCAAATTTTAGCAAAGCCAAACAATGAAGAGAATGAGCTTTGAGGGCATTCTGCCATCCTGACATTAGTAATATGCAGATCAAGTGGCTTCCCAACCCCAGAGAGCAGAAAAGCACTCACTAATGATACATTAGGAAAGCGAGCCGGAGATCTTGGCAGCTTCCTCCTTTCCTAGATCAAACCTTTTATATCTTCGATGTTCGTTTCCATCAGGAAAAATACACGCTGTGCTCCACGGAGTCAAACGTTCATTACAGGCTAGTTGCTTGCTAAGGGCCTCACGAGCGCCAAACTCCTGACACCACAGAACTAAGTGTGACCCCCCACTATGAAATTCAGGCTTCTCTTTTCACTCATTTGTTTACTCGGAGGCCAAATATGTGCGTTCTGCATATAAAAATCACTTCTGCTGCGTGTCAGTGGCTCTGAGCCACAAGAAGGGGAGCACCGTGGCTGCTGATTCCCATAGAGGAAACTGAGGCACAGTAGGGCCAGCAAACTAGCTCCTGCTGCGTTAAGACATCAAGTGACTCACCCAGAGAAAAAGAGCTAGAGCCTCTAAGTTCTGCCAGCACGTCCACAGGCCTGGGCGTTGGGGCTCTCCGTCTTAGAGGAGAGGCCAAGATACACACCCAGGTGCAGCTTTTCTGAAAAGCCAGAGGTGGAGAGAGAGCAAGGAAGGACAGGAAAATGAATACTGGGCCTGGGCCTTGGGTCCCCTGCCATCCTGCACCAACCCTCAGCAGAGTCTTTTGGCTCTCGACGTTATCGCTCTAGGCAGACTGGCCCCTGACTCCACAGAACCACCTCCCTGGTGGGTGCTAGGTTTGAAGGTCAGGTCTTGAAGAAGTCAGAAAGGGTGCAGGAGGAAGGTGGAAATGAGCTAGTACTTGGATCGATGCAGCCTAGGGTATAAACCTGGCCAGGCTGAGCATGTGTGTGTGGCGGGGGGTGGTGGTGTCTGTTACAGAAACTAGCCCTGAGCAAAGGGGCTCTGAAGTCCACACCAAAAAGACAGTGATGATCAAGACCATTGAGACTCGGGATGGAGAGGTGAGTGGTCTGTCAGAACCCTTGTCCTTGGTGGGAGTAATGCGCCGGGGGGTGGGGTGGGGGGTGTGTGGGGGGTGTCTGCCAGCCAGGTGTCTTTCACTAGCTGGGCGGCTTCCCACCGTGCATGGGGGGTGAGTGGGTCCTGTGGCCTCAGGGTGGGGTAAATGGGGCCAGCAGTGGATGGATTGGACCTCTCCTCTTGCTCAGGTCGTCAGCGAGGCCACACAGCAACAACACGAGGTGCTGTAAGCCAGACATTCACTGTCCCGGCCCAGTCCTCACTGCCTCAAGAAGCCAGGCTTCTCCACTCTCGGACACCACGCCCAGCCACTTTCCTTCACTCACAGCCCCTGACCCTCCCACCCCCACCCCACCCCCTTCACCGATCATCCCTTCGTGGTCTTCATGCCGCCCAGCCCCAGGAAACACCTCAGCCACCTCTGCAGACCCTCCCATGAGTCCTGGCTGATGGCAGTTGTCAAGCCTAACTCTTAAGAGAGGACCCAACTCAAGTCATGACCCTTTCCCTCCCACCTTTGTAACCTCAGGCTTTAGCCTCTAGCTTTGGAGAGGGTGCCAGAGAGGGTGTTGGGATCGGCAGGGTCAGGACAGAGTTCTGTGGACATCCCCACATTCGACCCCCAGCCTGGGTCAGAGACAGCGTGAAGCCTTCTCAGCAAGCTGAGATGGAGAGTAGGAGGGGGTGGGGCTGAAAAATGCCCCCCACGGCATCTCTCTTTCCCATCCCAACCCAGAATGGGCTTGGAAAGCAGGGGCTGTAAGAGGGAACCCGAAGGTGCTGGATGTGGGAGCAGGAGATATAGAATAGAAGGAGAGAGGGTGGTGAGAAGCTGGAGAGAAAAGAAGAGAGAGGCAGAGAGTGGGCTCACAGTGGGAGGGTATCACCTCCTGTGCCTGCCCCTCCCACTGCAGGGGCCCTGGACAGAAACAATAAAGAGCCAAGCACAAACCTACACACCCCTGCTGTCTTGACTGACGAGTCTCTGAGTCTCTGGGGGGGGGGGCTCGGGGGGGGGGGCAGGGGGACGGGGACCCTGGACCCTGTGGTACTACCCATTACCCTGGGAAGGACTGCGTCAACCTTTTGATCATGTAGATTGCTCTCTGCGTCTTCCAGTGCTGTAGCCTGTGTGCAGTACGGGCGCAGGGGTGGGCAGTGAGTAAGGGGCTTCTGTTAAAAAGCCACACTGACCTAGTCCTGTCATAGACTTTCTCTCCTTAATATCACCTGGGCAGTTCTCTTCTACAGACTGTTAAGGAAATTCCCTCAGTCTTTTCCTGAAAGAAACAACCAGGCTTTTTTTTTTTTTTTTTTAAGAATATCTCATTATAACCCAGACTGGCCTCCAATTCCCTCTGTTCCCAATTTTTTGGCTTTAAATTCTTGGTCCTCTTGCTTCAGTCCCCTAAGTACCTTTTAACCCTTTCTTTACTGAACAGAGGCCAATCCAAGCAAAATAACAATGTTCGCAAAAGTGCAAAGACAGAATTTTTACTTGGATTAAAAAGACTCAACCCTCTAAGAAAACGTCAACCTATCCTTCATCCATATGAAATGTAGTCTCAATTAAAACACCAGAGGGAGCCTGGGGAGGAGTGTTGCCAGTGATCCTAGTACTGGCACTCAAGATGTTGAGGCCAGAAGATCTCAGGTTCAAAGCCAGCCTGGGCTATTTTGTGTAAAAAACAAAACCAAATAAAGACAACACCCAAGAACAAGCAAAAGGAAAACTTGAGAGAGTTGGGGAAAAATGTATGGAAGTGTAGGAATTATTATTGTTGTTGTTATTTTGGTTTTTCAAGACAGGGTTTCTCTGTGTAACCTTGGCTGTCCTAGACTCACTTTGTAGACCAGGCTAGCCTTGAACTCACATTGATCTGCCTGCCTCCACCTCCTGACGTGCTGGGATTAAAGGTGTGTGCCACCATGCCCGGCAAATATAGGAATTATTAAAGAAAAAAAATAGAACAAAACATGTATATATACTATGAGGCCATGATAACTTAGAACAGTGGTTCTCAACCTTCCTTTAATGCAGTCCCTCGGGTTGTGGTGACCCCCAACCATCAACTCATTTTTGTTGCTACTTCATAACTGTAACTTTGCTACTGTTATGAATCGTAGTGTAACCTGATGTACGGGATATCTGACATTCCACCCCCTGAGGGATTGTGACCCACAGGCTGAGAACTGCTGACTTAGTACGTTTTGTTAATGAAAAGGAACCGCATAAGATGTTAATAGACTGAAACAAGCTTCACGTGTGTACGGGATGCTGGTGCATGCTTAAGGCGGCATTTCAGTCTATGGGGCAAGACTGAATCCATGGAGGGTTTAGACACTATTGAGTAGCCCAAAGGTCTGGGGTCGGGGGGAGATCAAGTTTGTCTTTCTTTCCACACTTCTTCCTAAAACATATTTCAGGTCAAAGAAAGATTTAAGGAACATGATAAGCCCTTGAACCCAGGGCTCCATGTTGCTCCTGCCGTATCTAAGTGACTGCCCTTTAAAGGGCATGGAAGAGTCTAGAAACCAAAAAGATGATGAATGCATACAGGCTGTTGGGGAATAGACATAATGAGGCTTTAGCCTTAAAGTCCCTCTCAGTTATTCTAAAATAGCTTCCCCAGAGCTTCCAGGATCCTTTTTGGTAGTGCTGTCTTTCTCCCCATTTTTGTTTGTTGTTTATTTATTTATTTATTTATTTATTTTGGTTTTTGAGACAGGGTTTCTCTGTGTAGCCTTGGCTGTACTGGACTCGCTTTGTAGACCAGGCTGGCCTCGAACTCACAGCGATCCACCTGCCTCTGCCTCCCGAGTGCTGGCATTAAAGGCGTGCGCCACCACACCCAGCCCTTCTCCCCATTTTTGGATGCACCTCTGTTTAACCAGATCCTTACCTCCGCCACCCATGATGAGACTCCTGTCATCCATGTCCCACGAGCTCTAACAGAGTCAGCCTACAGGCAAGCTCTCATAGACCATGGACTAGAATGGCATTCTGTGTCTTTACATGGGACTAGAGCAGGAAACATGAGGAGAGGGTTTTCTATCTTTGAAACTCAAATCTGTGCTGACTTCTCTGGGGGAACCCTGACCAGAAGGCCTGGATGCAATGGCAAGACTGGAAGAAGTTTCTGGAGCCTCGATGTTTCTCCTTCACCCTGAGTGAATTGTATGTACTCATCCACATAGGGCAAAAGGATACATAAGTGTTGGGGATGTGTAGCCCTGTTGTAAAATAAAAGACCAGGTACAGACTAGTCCTTAGGGTGGGGGAAGCTGGGAGCCCCAGACTCAATCAGACCTCAGGCATCCCCCATTAGGAATCGCCTTCTCAACCTCATCCGATCCCATTGTTTGTGGAAGCTCTCTGGAGGCCCCTCCAGAGAGAAAGGAAAGCCTTTCCTTAACACACCTGTTTCTTATAACCACACCTGTCTGTCTTCTGACAGGAGGCCAGTCACACCCAAAGGATGTGCCCTCCACACCCAAAGGGGACATTCTGAGCCAGCTCCCATGAACTAGCAGTGACCCAGGGAAAGGACAAAACAGACCACAGAACGATCATGCCTCACATGGTTCGTTAGGTCTGTAGAGTCAGCTCTTCAATGCACCTTACCACAGTTGCTTCCATGGAAAAAAATCTCTTCCCTCTCCTTGAGATGCCGTGGAGTTTTCTACAAGACTGTACATCAAGAAGGGAATAGACTTTCTGAGGCTTCCCATAGACCAAAGGCCAGGCTCAGACCAGGTCCAGTTCTCTCTGAGGGGAGCAGGAAGGACTGTAGAGGCAGCTAGATCCCAGTGGGCGGTCTCCTATCCCATCTGTCCACTCTGGCTGAACTCCAGCCCTGCCCTCTGAGGTCACTCCTTCCCCCTCCTTCCTCTCTACACAGCTCAACAGGGCACATATGCAAATGAAGCAGTGACCTTTGATTCAATACCTAAAAATGCCAGCTGCCGAAGGACAGTTTTTATCTGTTTTATTCACTACTATAGTCTACGGACCCCAAAGAGTGCTTGGTACGCAGTAGATGCTCATTAAATATTTAAATACTTCTTGAATGAATACCCACTGGGCATGTTTATTTACCTTTCTCTATATTAAATATTCACTAGGAAGGGTTGGTAGCACCCACTTCTTCACCAATTCAATGGATGTTTCTTGGTTTCCTGAGATCTCACCCCCTCCCCACTCTCCGCCATATGCATGTACATAATATGCCATTAAGACTTGGAGGATGGGCTGAGAAGATGGCTTGGCGGTTGAGAACACTAGCTGCTCTTCCCAGAGGAGCCAGGGTCAATTCCCATCACCCACCTGGTGGCTTAAAACCATCTCTAACTCCAGTCCCAGGGCATCCAATGCCTTCTTCGAGCCTCTGTGGGTACTATACACACATGGCACACAGACATACACCCACAAACATTCATACAGATAGGCAAAAATAAAATGCAAATAAATACAATCTCAAAAACAAAATTAGCAGGGTGTGGTGGTGCATGCCTTTAATCCCAGCACCCAAGAGACAGAGGCAGGTAGATCTCTGTGAGTTCAAGGCCAGCCTGGTCTACTTCCTGCTGACAGTAGGGCAGTGATAGGGGGTAAAAAGGGTGAGACCTTGTCTTGAAAAACAAAAACAAAAACAAAAAAATTTAAAGACTCAGAGAAGCCAGGCACGATGGTTCCTAGGACTCGGGAAGTTGAGGAACATCATGAGTTTAAGACCCAACTGTGTCACATAGCAAGTTCCAGGTTGGCTTCTCAGAACAAACAAACAAGATAAAATGTTCCTTGGCCCAGAGAGGTGGTGTGATCTGCCAAGGTCACACAGCCATCTAAAGCAAAGGAAGACAGGACTTCTGGAGCCCAGATATATCTTTCCATGACACCATCGACTTGTGATCAGAAGGCAGGGCAACCTGGCAGCACACACACCGAGCCCAGTGCCAAGCTACAGGGCACCGTTGGGCCCAGGCTGAAGGACAGACACCTTACAGCCAGCTGTCTTGAGTAACTAACTGGCCTGGCCACAGCCTGACCTTTTCAGTCCTCAGCGGGTCCAGCCTCATCCAGGAGAGGGCGCCAGTGACCAGCAGTGTCCCCGAGCCTTCTCTACCCACACTGTTAGACCCTTGGGAGCAAGTCCAGGCATACCTGTGAATGGACATAGTAGACAGGATATAAGCCACATTCCAGGCCCTGTGCCAGAGCCTTTTAAATAGTTAATACTCGTTTTAATATTTAATATAATTTAATACCACCACAACATAGGTCAGAGTGTGTAATTCTTCTCCTCAAAACCCAGAGATGCCTTCCCATCTCCCTGAGAATAAAAGCATGAAGACCTGCAAGATGCTAAGCCAACTGGCCTATAAGCTCTGATCTGTTTTACCCTGATTCTGTGTCCATTCTCTCCAGCCTGGCTGGCCTTCTGCCTCTTCCCAGTATCAGCCAGGTACATCCCACATAAGCTGAAATGATCCTGCACAGCCCTCTGAGTCTTTTCCTTCCAAGACTGGCTCCAGAGCTGCTGTGGAGGCGACTCCAATTGCCCTATATTAATTAATATTAATTATCATGGTCTAGCCAAGCCTGAGCTTAAACTCTCAATCCTCCTGGGATTACAGGCATGGGCCACCACATTCACTCCAACCAACCCATCTATTTGTTTGTTTGTTTTGTTGTTGTTGTTTTTGATTTTTTGAGACAGGGTTTCTCTGTGTTAGCCTTGGCTCTCCTGGACTCACTTTGTAGACCAGGCTGGCCTCGAACTCACAGCGATCTGCCTGTCTCTGCCTCCCGAGTGCTGGGATTAAAGGCCCAGCTCCAATCAACCCATCTTAAAGCACACCCCCACCCCATTTGTAATCCCCCCCCCCATCCCTTGGTGAGTCATCTGCACAATATTTCTCTCTGTCTCAGTCTTTATACTCTCTTCGTTACTCCGTCTGTCAAATGTCCGTCTTCTCCAATATAAGCAACCCCAGGGGCGGACATCTTGGTCTGTTTTGTCCATGGCTGTGTTCCTGGTCAGTGAAATGGTGGCAGCCTCATAGGAGGAACTCAGTAATGTTTGCTGAAGGAACAAATACATCCCAAGTTTAGCTACTCCCATGCATAGATGAGGAAACTGGGGTTTAGAAGTGTTACATGATTTGTTCAAGGTCGCATGGTGCATTCATTTAACCAACCAACTAGCCACTGAGCCAACATTTACAGACCATCGGGTGTATTCCCTGTAATGGTGAGGCATGGTGTTAGTTAAATGGCTTTGGGTGATGAGCTGTGTGTGTGTGTGTGTGTGTGTGTGTGTGTGTGTGTGTGTGTAAGCGTACCCACCCATGCACGCATGTGTACAGGTCAGAGGTTGATGTGCAGCCAATCCTCTATAGCTCTTCACCTTGTATTTTAAGACAGGAGCTCTCACTGCCTTCCAGATTCAGGTAGGCTGGCCCGGCAGCTCTAGGATCCACCTCTCTCTGCCCCTTAACACTGAGGTAAGAGATATGTGTCACCCACCTGGATTTTACATGGCTGCTGGGGACCTGAACACCCGGGCCTAACGCTTGCACAATAAACACTTTGTCACTGAGCCATCCTCCTCATCCTGACTCTGAGCTTAGAACAAAACAGTCGCTATTCCTTTGTTCTTACTGTTCTGTGTCTTATGCCTTCTCCCACATTTTTTTTTAAACCTATTTAAAATTCAACCTACATTGTAGAATTCAATTCATCATTGGATGTTGCCAGGCACTGGTAGACAGGGTGTGGCTGACTACAAAGAGGATGCACACGTGAATATTTAGGATGATGGAACTGCTTTATACGTTACTGGGGTAGAAAATACACAATTTCATGCATTTGTCAAAACCCAGAGAACTGCCCACCACAAAGAGTGAGCTTTAATGTATGCAAACTACATGAAAAGTCATTCCCTAAGGCTCTAAATCTTTATGGATATAATTCAGTGTTTAAATTGTTTCTTCTGTACTGTGCACTTGGGAATGCAGTCTCATGCTTTCAAACACCACTGTGAGACACACACACACAACACACACACACACACACACACACACACACACACACACATACTCGGACATGCTGGGACACAAGCACACTCACACACTTTGACTTCAGTATCCCAGAATGAAGATGGTTCATTTCTTTAACCAACCAACCAACAAATCAAGAATACTTTCCTCCATCTCTGAATGACCCTGGCTCTCAGCACTTCCCAGGGTCCATCCCTTAGAGCTCAAGGTCAGATCTGGATCTCTAAAGGTGTGTGTGTGTGTATGTCCAGGGGGCATCTCTCTACTGGCTTATAAAAGCTTCTGCACTATCATCCAAGATAGTCTGTGTGGTCTCAGGTTTGACCCACCAGCTGCTGACCCTTGACCTCTGACCTTCATGTAGGAATCCTCTCTAAATTGATCCTTTCCTTGTTGATCTGCCCTTCAAGCGTGGGCACAGCTGAGAAAACTGGGCATCTGAGAAGATGCTGAGGAACTGCAACCTGGAGCGCGTGGCCCAGGCACCTGTCTCCACCCTGGTGTGTGTATCCAGCCTCCCCAAGCTGGACGAAGAAATCATCTACGGACAGCTTGAAATCAGTGCTAGCACTTCCTGCCTTCGGAATGGAGGCCTTAACAAGCAAAGCCTTTGCCCTCAGCCACAGTTCAAGCCTTCCAAACCCCTCTTTTACCAGGTTCTCCCTCATGTTCTCCCTCTCTCTCTCCACTGCCCTTGCTCCTATTTGCTGCTGGTTGCAATCCCAGCCAGCCAACTAACTACCCTTTCTACAGGTGATTGCAGATGGCGAGAGGATTACAGGTGTCTCCCGGCCTGTGAAAGCGGGGTGGTGATGGTAGTGAGTGAAGGACCAGTTGGGAGTCAAAACTCCGCCCGAAACCCCAAGCTATGGGTCTTGGTGCTTACCAGCTATAATGGAGGTGCTACGGGGAGGCTATTGGTCCCTCCTGCTTGCAGTCTGCTCACCTCCACTGGGGCCTGTTTCTCCATGCACCTCTCAGGCACTTCTTCTGGACCTTTCCTCTTCCTCTCCACCAGCCTAGTGAGGCTGGGGCGCTGGGGCCAAAGAGAGGAAGTGGGCTTGAGCCCAGGGGTAACTCGACTCCCCAGCTCCCAGCTCATGCCGGCTCTGGTGGGAGGGACAACAGACACACCGTGGGGGAGGAGAGTCTTTTAGGCCAGCTCTAGCGATGGGGGCACTGGAAGAGAGAGTAGGAGCCACAAAGAGTCCAAATCCCCTCCCCTGATGCCCCCTCCCTCCACTGCTCATTCGCAACCCGAGCCGGTGGGCCTAAAAATAGTCCCCGAGGCGCAACCGCAGGCCGCCCTGGTGACCTTCTGGGTAGCACAGGCCGAAGGCGGGCGGGCAGCAGGAAGGCCGGCCGCCGGCCCCACAGGACTCATCTCCTAAGGCACCATACCTCCCGGGGCGTCCCCTTGGCCTCCCAGTTCTAGCATCCCCTGCCCCCCTAGTCCAGCTCACAGAGGCCATGCAGAAATCCCGGGGCACGCGAGGCGAGGACGCCGCCGGCACGAGGGCACCTCCCAGCCCCGGGGTGCCCCCGAAGAGAGCCAAGGTGGGGGCCGGCAGAGGGGTCCTCGACACCGGGGCAGGGGCCGGGGCGCCGGTCTTCCTGCGGCCCCTGAAGAACGCGGCGGTGTGTGCGGGCAGTGATGTGCGGCTGCGGGTGGTAGTGAGCGGGACACCCCAGCCTAGCCTCCGCTGGTTCCGGGATGGGCAGCCCCTGCCCACACCGGCCCCAGAGCCCAGCTGCCTGTGGCTGCGGAGCTGCGGGGCACAGGACGCCGGCGTGTACAGCTGCAAAGCCCAGAATGAGCGCGGCCAGGCCTCCTGCGAGGCTGTGCTCACTGTGCTGGAGGTCAGAGGTAATGCGGAGGTGGGGCCTGCCTGGCAGGGCTGGGGGCATAGGGGTTGAGGCAGCCGCTCAGGACACTCGATCCATGTTGCAGTCCCTCACCATCTTCTCATGTGCCCAGTTTTCTCAGCAGTCCTCACTCTTAAGGGCAGATGGACAGGGAAAGGCAGGGAAAGTGTGTCAAGGGAGAGAGGCTTCCCACGTGAAGGTCAGAGGTCAAGGGTCAGCAGTCGGTGGGTCTAGCCTGAAGCCCACATAGACCTCTTGGGCAATAGTGCAAAAGCTCTTCTAATCCAGTAGAGAAAAGCCCCCTGGGAGAATTGCTCTCTTCTGCTCCAACGACAGACTTGAGACCTAGTGACCAGCCCCTCAAAGATGTGTGCACTTGTCTGAACATTCCAGGCCACAGGGGAGGAAGATGGCCAAGCCTTCTCTTTTGAGGATGAACACTAGGAAAAGGAGTGTGTGGTCAGGACCAGGCAAGGTGGAAGGGATCAGATGTGTATGAACAGGATCTAGGGTATCGGTAGATGCAACTGAGGCTAGACCTGGGAAGTGGCTGTTTGAGAATTCATGTGTGTGTGTGTGTGTGTGTGTGTGTGTGTGTGTGTGTGTGTGTGATTTGTGAGCTGTGGGAGGCTTTGGACCCTGGCAGTGTTCATACAAATATGCAGGACTAGAGTAGATAGAGACGGTGTTGAAGACCTGAGTGCTTCCAAGTGAGTGTTTGGAGGACATGGAAAGGAGATGCTGTGTGCTGGTGCCCTTGCTCTTGTGAGGATGGAGTTCTAGGCTGATGTGCTGAGGCAGAGGAGGAGGGACAGGAGCCTCAGACTTGTAGCATGGTCTGTGGTAGCTGGTGGGAGTGTCAGGCCAGGTGGATTGTCCTTGAGTCAGTTTTGGGGTTTCCCTTTTTATTTTATTTTTTTATTTTTATTTTATTTTATTTGTTTATTTATTGAGTTTCTGAGCTAAATGGTTCTCTAAACCAAAGACAGTCTTGGACCTATCAACCTTTGAAGAATGGAATCCTGAGGGAGTAGGTCTCGTTTGGTGGAGGTGGCAAACAGTTGGACACAGAGAGGGGAAATGTCACTGTTTTGGTCATTTCCTAGAGAGGCATCTCATTTCACACTCAATGGTAGAATGTAAGGGTCAATTCTGGGAAGCTGCGGGCGGAAGTCCAGAGATGAAAGACCTCAGTAAGTGGAGGGAAAGAAGGCTGAGTCAGAACGGGAGATGGAGTGAGCGCTTTTCTACCAGTGTCTTCTCTGCCCAGCTCCACCCTGCCTGTTTCCTAGAGTCTTCTTGTGGTCCCAGGGGCCAGGCCTGGCCTGTAGATGGTCAGAGGTGGCCACCAATTGGCTTAGAAGCTGCCTTAACCTGGGCCCAGTGGCTGGAGCATGTTCTGGAATAATTCTGAGCTGAAGGAGTAGATTCTTGTAATTTTTTCTTTATCTATAGTCTGGAGTAAAAGAAGCTGAAGACAGAGTAACTCAGAGATTAAGGTAGATTAAATTAATAAGAATACTACTGGAAGGAAAGAGGGATGAGGTCAGGAAAAGGAAGAACAGGGGAAGAGAGTGGTGGTCGCAGTGCTTGCTAGATGTTGCACAGGTCCACAGAGAACTGCAGCTCCAGATGCTCCCTTGAACAGGTGAGGACAGTGTGGAGTGGAGGGGAGGGAGGTCTGCCTGAGGTAAGGGCTAATTATGGCCTGTTAGGCCTAAGCATCCTGTTTGATTTTGGGGCCTTTCTACTTACTCAAGATGTTCTGGGGGAGAGAGAGAGAGAGATGAGAAGGTGTATTGTTCAGTGTCTTAGAATTAGCTACCAGTCAGTTGGCCTGGCCTGTCATCTGTGAAGATGCAGGCACACCACCCCCCACCGCACCCCCAGCAGGACTGTTTCCTTGCTGCTTTTGAATCAGGGTGGTGTGCTAGGCATAGGTAAGCCTAGACTGGATATAGCTAGACATAGGGGTACAGTCTCCTGGCTGGGGCCTTCTTGGTGAACAGCACAGGTGACGCTCTTTGAAGAAAAGCCTTGAGTACTGTGGGGCTGGCTGTAAGGCCCCTGACATTCACATAAGACAAGAAGAGAGGGCTGAGCTGAAGCATGTCACCTTTGAGAACAAGTCCATGAAACCAGGCGTGGTGGCGCACATGCCTGTAATCCCAGCACTCCGGAGGCAAAGGCAGGTGGGTCTCTGTGAGTTCGAGGCCAGCCTGGTCTACAGGCTGGTCCAGGACAGCCAAGGCTATACAGGGTAGCGGAACAGTTTTGCCTGGGTGTGGGGGCTGGCTTTGGTGATATGGCTTTGGTGATGTTGGAGGGTTAACTGGACGAGTTTGGTTTCTACCCCTTCTGTGGCCCATTCCTCCCATCCCTGCTCAGTGACAGCTCTCAGGCCCAGGGAAGCTGAGCCAACAGTTCAGCATCACTCAGACTTCATAGAAAACGCTCTTGTTTGGAATCAACAGCACAGAGATTCAAGGAACTTGAGGAAGCCAAGCAAGGACCTGGCTGCAGAAAGAAGGAAGGAGAGGTTTCCTGGCCACAGTTGCTTTCTGGCTGGGTGAGACAGGGTGATTTGAAGGCTCTTGGCACTCCAGAAGCTTGGGATGTTAGTTCAGGATGGAAGGGTGTTGGCAAGATGCTGGAAAGCAACTGCTGCGGGTGGGAGTTTTGTAATATGGGAAAACTTGGATGGTAAAGGTAAAAGGTTTAGGGTGTTGAAATAGGAAATGAAGGAGGGGAAATGGCAGAAATTCAGGATGCTCGCAAAATCCTCAACATGTGTGAGACACGCTATCTTGTTTAATGATTTAATCTTCCAGACTCCCTGATTGTTATTTGGACTTGATTAATATATAAGACAGCTGGGGTTCCAATTTGCCCAAGGCTGAATGGCTAGTGAGTGAGGTAGCAGGGTTAGGTCTGGAAAGCTGTGTCTCTGAGTCTGGGTCCTCACTGCCTGTCCACGGAAAGAAAGGTGCAGGAAGACTAAGCCAAGAGCTTCCAATCATGCCCACCTTCCTCCCGTCAACATCCTGGTCCTCCTCCAGCCTGCCTCAAGCACAGCTGGGCATTCTGTTTGGAAGCATCTGGCTGCCATCCTTACATGGCTCTTCAGCGAGAGACCAGCACAAGTGGTGCCTTCAGATGATGGGGCGTGTGTGTGGCTTAAGAGGCAGCCTTCTTGTAGTGCAGCTGAGAGAAAGGGACAAGCAGGGGGAGCTGGTGTGCGTTAGGGGAAGCTTTATAGCCAGGATCTGTAGAGTATTTATCAGAAAGGCCAGTGTTCAACCAATGGCAGTGAACCATCCTGGCTTTTTGAAGGCATGGAAGAGAGAGGGTAGAGTCAGATAGAAAAAGGGACAGTTTAGGCTAGGAAAGAGGAGGAATAAACCAGAATCTTCAGGAAGGACTTTTCTATAATTATCATCTTTCCCATCTGGACTTGGAATATCTGAATAAAAAGCCACAAGAAAAGGCTGGGCGTGGTGGCACATACCTGTCATCCCAGCACTATGGGAGGCAGAGGCAGGTGGATTGCTGTGAGTTCCAGGCCAGTCTGAACTACAAAGCAAGTGCAGGGCAGCCAAAGCTACATAGAAAAACCCTGTCTCAAAAAAACCAAACCAAACCAAACCAAAAAAGCCATGAGAAACTACAGTTGGAGTTGAACTGGAAATGGGAATAGAGTGTCACCTTCTATGTGTGCATAGCACAGCAAGTTCCAATCAGAGAGAGGAGGTGGGACCAGACTGGAATCAGAGAGGAACTCTGGGAGGGAAGAGAGGAGCAGAGAGGCCTCCCTCACTTTGCTGATCAGAGCAAGTTCTCCTGTCAGATCTGGGCAGAACGAGGGGTAGTTGCTTCTCCAACAGTTTCTTGCGAATGAGCTTGGACTAAGCAGAGAAGGGGTGAAGGCTGGATGACAGGTGCTGTTCTAGAAGATTCACTGCCTCTTCCCTACCACTCCTTACCTATTGCTCGCAGCAATACGACTCACTTCTGTGTTTATGTACTTGCGTCTTCCTGTGGACCAGTTATCTACTGTTTTAGGTGCTTGGGGTACATGACCTGGGGAGAGAACCAAAAGCTATGACTTCCTGGGGATTAGTTTCGAGCAAGGAAAGACAGTCTATATGAGGCACCATCCCCTGAACAGTATGAAAGTAACAGAGCTGGTGGCGGGGGGGGGGGGGGGGGGGGCTGGGGCAGGGGAGAGCTGAACAGAGGCAGGAAAGGAAGGCGGAGGAAAGAAGAGTGGTGTGCGTTGCTCAGCAGACAGTCTGCCAAGAGATTGGGGCAGGCAGAAGCCTTTAGAATTTTTCCAGCTGGGTGAATACTAGCAGGGCTAAAATGAGAAAGGTGCAGAGCAGCACAGGATGCCCAGCAGCCACAAAGAAAAACTGAGGGGCTCATGCTGTGAGTGAGTACCTCCCAGGCCAGTCCTTCAGGTTGCTACACAGACTCGGGGCAGGAACACAAGATCCTGCCAGTCGCTCTTCAAGCCCAGCTGTCCCATCACTCACGCCTGCTGCCCATTGGTTATTTTTGCTATGGAATGTGCCAGCCCCTCGGATTCTCCTGGGGAACAGGGGCTCATGTTACCCCCCTCTGTCCACTCAGCTCCTCTATCTGTAAGCTGGAGTATTTGGGGGTGTCCAGGGTCCTCTGGCTGGAACTAGTATGGACGGACAAGTGTGCCTTCTCAATGCACATTTCTCCATGTGTGTCTCCATGTGACCCAGTGGCCACTGGTGGGCTGAGGGACAAGAACACCTGTACGTGGACAGACTATAGAAGGTGGGCTCTTAAGCCCCTCCAGGATGGTGTCACATGTCTTTCATCCTAGCACAGAAAGGCTGAATTTGAGGCCAACCTGGTCTACATGATGAGGTCCAGGCCTGCCAGGGCTATAGAGTGAGACCCTGTCTCAAAAACAAAACAAAATAATAATAATTTAAAGGGAGAGGGTTCTCAAATATAAACAACTACAGGTAGAAACAAAAAATGAGGGCAGAACTATTGTCAGCAGATGAATGTAAGTAGGTTGTCTCACCCTAAACCCAACCAAATTTACTGGGCCTGTCGCTGTATTTATTCCAGTGGCAAGGTTTGAAAGCAAGAAGGTCAGGGGACACACTGGCCAACCAGCATGTGGCTCTTTATGACGTAATGGTCAATAACCTAGTGAGAGAATCCAGGCTCCCTCAATTTATTAGCTTCGCAACCTGGAAAAATAATTGCTTTGTGCCTCAGTCTTCCTCTTTATGGGGAGTAAATGAGATACTCACACTAAGTCTTCAGCATAATGCCCAGTACAGACCAAGAAGGCTGTGCCTAGTACTGTAGTCACGGGCTGGGACTGACACCACCCGGTGCATGCTCAGATGGGGAGACCTGTAGTGATACCGTTTCTCTTAGCCTCAGCCACTTGTCAGTTAAATGGGGATGGAAATACTCCTAAGAGTTTCCGGCTCCTGTGGTTGTTTTAAATGAGTTCACATTTGTAAAGTGCCAGGCGCTTGGCAACTGCTAATGAAACCTAGCTACACTGTTAATAGGAAAGGAAGGTAGAACTTTGTTTAGACAGTGTGTGTGCATGGTGCTGAATAAAGTGGGATGGGCAGTGGGGGAACATATCAAAAAATCTTGGGAGTAACTCACCTGTGAGAACATGAGTTGGCTTTGATTATTGAGAATGCCTTTGTCTACACCGTGTGTGTGTGTGTGTGTGTGTGTGTGTGTGTGTGTGTGTGTGTGTGTATGTACACACCGATGGGAGGGAACAGCACAAGAGCATCCAGAAATTAGAGCCAGAGAAAGGAAAGCCCTTTTTTACTGTCCCAAGGAGCATAGGTCCAAGTCATCACTAGCCCCAACCCAGGGACTTTTACTCTGGGCATGACCTACGCGCCCCCACCCGGCCCTGTGCCCTGAGGTGAGTTGGGTGCTGTCTCACAGTGTGCGTGTGCGCATGTTTGCGGAGTACGCAAGCGAAGATGCTGCTGACCTTCCATAGCCCAGCCTGCAGGAGGAAAAGGGATGCGGCGAGGAGGCCGCCTGTCGCTGCCTACGAAAGTAGCCTGAACTAAAGGCTACTGCACCCCTTTCTGTGCCTCAGTTTCCCTATGTGCCCAGGGCCCGAAAGGCAGATGTGGGGTGGGGGTGCGGGCTGTCAGCGTCGGAAGGTCTTCCGTGGGAGAGCTGGAAAGCAGGCGAGTGCTGCCCCAGGGTGGGCAGAAGGGCTGGAAAGGGAAGGGTCGCCAAGTGGGGCGCAGGCTGGCGGAGGAGGGGCGGGCTCTAAGCACTGCCGCCTTCGTCTTACCCCCACCCCGGCTCCCGAGGCCCGGCGGCTCCTTCCGCCACCCGCGCTGGCTCCTGCCCGCTCCCCAGCTCGCCCCCGGCCCCGCCTCCGACTCCGCCCCGCCCCCGCCTGTCCCCTCCTCGCCCGGCCGCCGGCCCGGCCCCCTCCCCCGCCATGAAGAAGCTGTGGGTGAAGAAGCGTTTCCAGGTGAGGGCTCCGGGGGCGGGCGGTGCCGGGAGAGGGCAGGAAGGGCTGGGCGCCCCGAGGGAGGGCGGGTCACCGCGGCTGGGCCCAGGGGAGGGGGCGATGGAGTGGCGCTGGCCCCACCCCAACCCTGCGGAGGGCGACGGGCCGGGCACGTTCAGGGGGAGGGGGCGCCCTGGCCAGCGACTAGAGAGCGCAGGCCCCTCCCCGCGCTGAAGGGCAGAAGCCCCCATCATCCCCACCCGCCTCGGCCCCTGGAGGCCCTGGTTGCAGCCTCAGCACGCAGCGCCCACTGGCTTCTTTGCCATCTCACCCACATCCAGTCGTGGCCTCAGTCCCCACCCGGCTTTTCCTGGGCCCCCCACTCCGCAGTCTTCGGTATTCCGGAGATCTTGAAAGCAAAGCGCAGGGATGCGCCCTGAGCTCAATAAATGTCCCCAAGCTCTGTCCTGTCCTCTACGTGCTGGGGCCTCCTTCCTGCATTACTGAGGCGCTGGCCTTTGAGGGACTTTCCCCTTTGCCAGGCCCTACCCTGCCCGCTTGACACCTATCCCAGGTATCTGCCTTCCCCGCCGCCGCAGGAATCTGTGCCCTCCATCTCTATTCATTCTAGCGCCCCCACTCCATCTTCCCTCAGCCGTGCAGACTTCCTTCTTTCCTCGCCTGTATCTCTGGGCGTGCTGCTCTGACCCCAGGCTGTGAGCCTCTGTCCTTAGGAAGTACTAGGGTTTACACCACCGTCTTGCTTCCTTCCCTGGCTCCTCCTCAGAGGCCGGCTGGATAGCCTAGAAGGAGAGCCTAGCTGTTCCGAATAGGGCAACCTAGTGGCTCTGGTCTCGGTGCCCTAGCCCCAAGTAGAGTTACTGTTTGAGAATTGGAATGAGAGGTATATAGACCCAGGAGCAAGCCTTCCTCTCAACAACTCATTCTGGCTTTTCTCTTTCAGAAAACCGGCCATTCCCGCCGGGCCTTTGGCCGACTTACCCATGGTGCGTGGACTTCCGGCTGCTGTAGCCCATGCCCACTTCTCCTTTTGGTCTGTGTCCCTTCACGAGGCATCATGACCCCACAGATAGCCCACGCGATGTGGAACCCCTTTCCCATCTATCCATTCCCAAGAAAGAGCACTATTCTCTGCAGCTGAGAAAGGCCCTAGTATTTGGGAAGGGGCTCCCTAACACATCGACCATGGGCCCAGGCTCTCTGTTGTCCAACTATAGGACAAAGTGACAAGTATTACATCGCCATGTTCTGGCAATGGCTACATGACCCCTGTTTGTTTTGGTACCCAAAGGGACCCTGAGGCACAGAACATGATAGATTCTGGGATGTTGAAAAAAAAAATGCCCAGGGGTCTTTGCTCCTAACCTAACCATGACATTTTTTTGAGGACCATTCAGTCTTAGTAGAGAAGTCCTTGAGGAAGATGGCTGCCACAGCACAGTGCCGACAGATAGAAATGCATTTGTAAGGAAGGGCACAGTGCAAACATTGTAATAAAGGTGGGGCCTGACTCGTAACATTAGGGAGACAGCCCTGAGTCTGTGGCTGGGCACAAGTGTGTGTGTGTGTGTGTGTGTGTGTGTGTGCGTGCGTGCGTGTGCGTGCATGTGGGTGCGCACGCATGTGTGGGTATGGCTAGTGAAAGCCCTAGCAAGTGCCGAGGTACCAGAGTCACTGGTACAACCTTAGCATATGGCTCCCCAGTGTTGATACATTCTGAGAGGGGGGAGGGGTCTCCCTCTCTTCCCCATCCCATAAACACTCTGAAAACTGTCTGTCCACATCTCTCTCCTGCTGCTCCTATGGAAGCGAAGTTTTCCGCTCCTGCAGAAAGCAAAGTTACGGTAGGAAGCTGGCTCCTGCCCTCACCCCTCACTCCCTTCCCCTACCCAGTCTGGGCTTCTCCTCACCCTGCCTCAGTTACACCCTGATGCCTTCCCGCTGGTTTGGGGTTCAGGACAGCCTGGTCCTGATGTTGGTTGCGTGCCTTGACAGTACAACTCTGAGGTGACTCCTCTTTGTTCCTGGGGGTACTGGAACCTAGACTTTTGAGCCCTGGAACCTAGGGCCTTGTTCTGTGGGATGTTGCTATTCAAGACCTGAAGCTATTAGGGACATGGAGAGGGTGGTTGAGGCCCTGGTAAGCCATTAAGTGGGTGGGGGAGACTTCTTTGAAGGGGTCCATTGGCGGTAACGGTGAGCATCCTAGGATGAGTGGTCCAGAGACGGAGCCAGGGCATGAGCATGGGAAGAGACACCATAAGCATCCCAGGCTGGACGGGGGGATGTCAGCAGCAAATGAGAGTAGACTGGGTCCTGGAAGCTCTCCCTGTTGTTAGGATGGAACTTGCTGTGGGGGAGGCAGGAGGCGACTAGGAAAGAGTTGGAGGCATAGGGAGGAGGTCCCTGCCCACACAGACCCCTTCTTCTCCAGACTCGGAGACTGCTGAGGATGACATCAGCGATGTGCAGGGGACCCAGCGCCTGGAGCTTCGGGATGACAGGGCCTTCAGCACCCCCACGGGTGAGCTTTCTGGGTGCTCCAAGAGCAAGCCGACTGGCTCCCTACAAAGGGTGCCTCTGTCTCACTGTGCTCCTTTCTTTAGGGGGCTCTGACACCCTGGTGGGCACCTCCCTGGACACACCCCCGACCTCCGTGACTGGCACCTCAGAGGAACAAGTGAGCTGGTGGGGCAGCGGGCAGACGGTCCTGGAGCAGGAAGCGGGCAGCGGGGGTGGCACCCGCCCCCTCCTAGGCAGCCCAAGGCAAGCACAGACAACCGGGGCCGGGCCACGGCACCTGGGGGTGGAGCCGCTGGTGCGGGCATCGCGAGCTAATCTGGTGGGCGCAAGCTGGGGGTCAGAGGATAGCCTTTCGGTGGCCAGTGACCTGTATGGCAGCGCGTTCAGTCTGTACAGAGGACGGGCGCTCTCGATCCACGTGTAAGTAATGGCCCCACCTGGGCCCACACTGTCTCACCTCACCATGCCGTCCTGTGCTGCCCCATCACTGCTCCACCAGCCTCCATCCGGTCTTCTCTGCCTCATCCATTTCTGCACTCCGTTTCCCCCACAGCTTCCACTCCTAGCCCTGGCTACACTCCTCTCTCCCCACACCACTCCCTCCCCTGCCAGCACCACCACCCACGGTCTCCTGCTCCCACCTGTGCTGGCTCACCGTGCCATCTTCACAGTCTTGTGGACCCCTCTGTCCTTTCCTCTTCTCCTCTCGGAGCTCCAGTTTGTCAGGGCCCCTCTCCCGCCTCGACCATGTAGGCTCCAGTTGTCCCAGGATTTACCCCCCCCCCCTCCTCAGGGGCCCCCTCCGTGCCTGCTGTCTCAGCAGCTGCTGCCTTTTCATCTCTCTGCACATTCCTGTTCCCATGTGGGCCTTTTTCTGGGAGGAACAGAACCTTTCTGCACGGCAGCTCTCGGGAGAGCAGGAGAGAGCAGGGGAGCGAGACAGCAACCAGGAGAGAGAAGAGATCGAGGTGGTCGGGGCAGCTGGGGGACAGGGGGGTCTCTGGACATTGGAGGACGTGGCTGTGGGGAGGCAGGGGGCTGAGAGAGGCGGAGGACGTGGGAATAGGGAGCTGGGGTGGAGCGGGAGGGTTGGAGTTAACAGTGGCAGGGGTGTGTGTGAGATAATCTCTTGGACAACACTTGAGGACGGGTCCATGGCTGACCTGGTAGGGGGTGGTGACGAGTGGAGGTGTTGGGTGTTGGAGTGAGGCATTGAAGCCATTTTTGGAGATTTAGGGGATGGCAGAAGCAGGATGGGGTGCTGTGGCAGAAGAGGGGAGTGGCTGGTGATAGATGTAATGGTGGCTATTCGGGGAACCGCAAGAAGGGCCTGATTTGTGATGGGTGTGGGTGTCCGGGTGGACATACAGAGAATAAGCAAGGGGCCCTGGTGGCTTGTTGTTTAAAGGGTGGTTAGAGTAGCCAGTGATGGGCAGGGAAGAGGCCTAGGTCCAGGGCAGAGGCCTTGGAGTTCCTTTGGCTTGTCTTATTGGCGATATCAGGCACTCCTTCCCTGCCTTTCTTTCCCAGGCCCCAGCCTGTGCCTGAAGTTGCTATGGCAACTTCAGAGGAACCCATTTCCTTAGTGATATCTATGGTACAGAGCCTGGCCTGGAGCTGCGAGCTACCAGCAAGAGGTCTCCTCTGCTGTCCCCAATTTCTCTCCAGGCCTCACCCAGTTCCCAGAGACCATTCCTTAAGGACTCTGTGGCCCCTCCCCCAGCAGCAGACTGCCTCCTTGTTGGCATCCGACCAGAGGCTTTCCGCCCTAGCTCTTCCCCCCTCTTCCAGGCAGGGGTGGGTCTACAATGTGGGTGGTGACTCAGGTAGTCTAAAATATCCTTACATTGAAGCACCCTTAGCACTCATGCTCCTGGGTGGTATACTGTACTGTTTCTTCTCTTCTCTGTGTCCCCAGAAGCCCAGACAGTGGAAAGGGAGCAAAAGCTTAGGGATCACAGGCTATATTTCATCCCTAGCAACATGTCACCTTGGGAGGTCCCTAGCTGTCACCTTGGGAGAGCAGTGGGCCGCCTTGAACCAACCTCCGTTTCTATATCTGTAAATAGAGACAATTAGCAGTTCCTCTGTTGAGGGGCTTCTGTAGGGATTTAAATACCTCGGTGCAAGTGACGCCTTAATTCATGCGTGGCGCACACTAACTATTCAATGAGCTTGCTCATGAGCTGTCAGCTCTCTCTAATATGTCAGGCATGATAACAGCTCTCAGATGCCTTTTCTTACCAAGCTTCATGCATAACGTGCCCTTTCCCTCATGGCAGATGGGGGAAACTGAGGCATAGCTCCTGGGCATCAGAACTCTGTTTGATGAGGAGGTATTCTGTGTTGACAGGCTTCTTCACTCCTCATCTCCCACACTCTTTGTTCAGTCCCACTTGGTAGTTATTTCCGAGCAAGGCTAATTTTGAGTGCACACCTTGCAGGAGGACTTCTGTGCTTCTCGGAAGGGTTTCCAAGGACTCAGTATTTTTTTTCTCCCCATGAAGGGTAGACAAAGGCCTATACTATGAGTAAGCCGATCGTAAGGTATGGGAGCATGGGTATCCCATTCCCGGGAACCCCCAGTGCCACATGCAGTATCTAGCCCGATCCTGTGACTGCTGGTGTTAGGAATGGGCTCAGGTCAGCACAGGAGCTAAGTCACCGCAGGGATAGGACACTGCTCCTTAAAGGCTGTGCCTCTAGAGGAGGCAGCTGCTCACTATGGAGGACAAGCATCCTGCCCACATTGGGCAGGCCTGCCCTGGGGACCAACTTAGAGCAGGAATGACTAGGAGGCACATTCCCGTTAGGAGCCCCCTCCCCATCTAGCCCTTGTGTTCTCCCTCACCATCTCATCTCCGAGTCCTCAGCTTCATTCTTTTCTCTCTCCCTCATGCTCAACTCTTGCTGTGATCCAGCTTCCAGGGCTGGGGGGAGGGGGCCCCCGGCCAGAACCTCTGGGGCTGAGTCTGTATTTGGACCCAGCCAATAGCCCAGTCTTCTGGTGCGTGAGCCGCTGGCCTCTCCCCAGCACCTGCTCTGGCTGTGTCCTCGTGGGGGTGGGGGTGGGGCGGGGAACTCACCCCAAGCCTGCCCAGCATGCCCCACTGCTCAATCCCTCTCACAAGCTAGGGGTCTAGGAAGGAAGGCCCTCTGAATCCTCCACCCCTCTTGGCCTTGGTTCTGCAGCAGCATTCCTCAGAGTGGTTTACGCAGAGAGGAGCCTGACCTTCAGCCTCAACCAGCCAGTGATGCCCTTCGTCCACGCCCTGCCCTCCCACCTCCCTCCAAGTCCGCGCTGCTTCCCCCACCATCTCCTCGGGTGGGTAAGAGGGCTCTGCCAGGACTTAGTGCCCAGCCCCCAGCTACTCCCACTTCGCCTCATCGGCGTACTCAAGAGCCCTCGCTGCCTGAGGACACCACTACCGAAGAGAAGCGAGGGAAAAAGCCTAAGTCATCCGGCCCGTCGCTGGCGGGCACAGTGGAGTCCCGGCCCCAGACGCCACTGAGCGAGGCCTCGGGCCGTCTGTCAGCGCTGGGCCGCTCGCCCCGGCTAGTGCGCGCGGGCTCCCGCATCCTGGATAAGCTGCAGTTCTTCGAGGAGCGGCGACGCAGCCTGGAGCGCAGCGACTCGCCGCCAGCGCCCCTGCGGCCCTGGGTGCCCCTGCGCAAAGCCCGCTCCCTGGAGCAGCCCAAGTCCGAGGGCGGCGCGGCGTGGGATACACCCGGGGCCTCGCAGGAGGAGCTGAGGTCACCTCGGGGCAGTGTGGCAGAGCGGCGTCGCCTGTTCCAGCAAAAGGCGGCCTCGCTGGACGAGCGCACGCGACAGCGCAGTGCAGCCTCGGACCTTGAGCTCCGCTTCGCCCAGGAGCTGGGCCGGATCCGCCGATCGACGTCGCGGGAGGAACTGGTGCGTTCGCACGAGTCCCTGCGTGCCACGCTGCAGCGTGCCCCATCCCCTCGAGAGCCCGGCGAACCCCCATTGTTCTCCCGGCCCTCCACACCCAAGACCTCACGGGCAGTGAGCCCGGCCGCCACCCAGCCGCTTCCTCCCAGTGGTGCGAGCAAATCTGGGGACGAGCCTGGGAAGCCCCGGAACCGAGGATCGGTGGGCAGGACTGAACCGGGGGAAGGTCCGCAGCAGGAGATTAAGCGTCGGGACCAGTTCCCGCTAACCCGGAGCAGAGCCATCCAGGAGTGCAGGAGCCCTGTGCCGCCCGCCGCTGCAGAGGCCCCAGAGAGCAGGACAAGAGCCCCCTATAGCCGGAAGCGGGAACCCCCGGCGCAAGCGGTGCGCTTTCTACCCTGGGCCACTCCTGGCGTGGAGGACTCTGCTCTGCCTCAAACCGTGGAGAAGAACAGAGCAGGGCCTGAGGCTGAAAAGAGGCTTCGCAGAGGATCTGAGGAGGATGGTCCCTGGGGGGCCTGGGACCGCAGAGGGACCCGCAGCCAAGGCAAAGGTCGCCGTGCTCGGCCTACTTCCCCTGAGCTCGGTAAGAGCATAGAGAGGGCTGAGAAGGTCCCCCTTCAGGGGTTCGGGGAACAGCAAGACTGCTTGGAGGAAACAGGTTTTGCGGCTTGTAGCATTGACACAGGGCTTGAAGTAAAGGTCCTATGTTAGAATCTGCTACTGGTGAGGTGGAATGTGAGTGTGCTCAGTGGTGTAGAGATTTCGAGCAAAGCCCGGTGTCTGCTGTATGTCCTCTGAGATCCAGAGGATGCTAGTCAGTGGGGTCAAGGACCAACAGCTGGAGGAGGTGTTGGCTGGAACCCAAGGAGTTCTCATGGCCCCCACTCCCTTTTGGGGAAAAGAAGTCTAAAACTGCTGACAGCTGGAAACCACCGACCCCACTCCCCAGTTCCAGCACAGTCCCTTTCCCCTTTGTGACCATATTCCCCTTGTAGCCACCTCTGTCACATCCTTGCATCCTGCCTCACTGCTTGCTATGGATGTTGAGCATCACCAACAGAATGCTACTGTCCCTAACCCTGACCATTCCTAACAGCAACTCAGTGCCTGCTCCTGGAGAAGCAGAGGAAAGCACCCTTCGATTTCCTCCACTCCCTGCTCCCGACACTCCCCCCCCCCATGTGTCCCCGTTCCTGTCTGTACCTGTATTATTGCACTTACCACCTTGTAATTTTCTCTATCCAAACTATTTTTCATCCCCGTATCGGCACATTAAAATCTTTAGGCATGTGAAGGCTCTCATCCATCCTACTTACCACTGTCACAGCGCTCCCACCACAGTCCCAGAAGCTGCATCAAGGAGGCCCATAGAGATGTTGCCTTGTTTCTGTCTGCAGGCCAGCTGCACAAAACACTGAGTGTTCTCTCCCTCCATCTTCCCCATAACAGAGGAGTCGAGGCTGAGAGAGATGATCTCATCAGCTGAAGGTGATGTAGGTACAAAGGCAGCCAGCCTGGGATGCTCACTGCCCTTTCAGCAGCCCATGCTGTATGCCCTGATAGAATGTTAGAGGTATAAAAAACAGCCGGGCCAGGCACTCGCAGCACTCGGGAGGCAGAGGCAGGCAGATCTCTGTGAGTTCGAGGCCAGCCAGGTCTACAAAGTCCAAGACAGACAGGGCTACACAGAGAAACCCTGTCTCGAACAAACAGACCAATCAACCAAAAAGAAAGAAAGAAAAGAAAAAAGAATGCCAAGGGGTGAGTTGGAGGTATGGCTCGGTGGTAAAGCGTTTGACCAGTATGCAAGAGGCTTTGATTAAAAAAAAAAAAGGCGGGGGGGAGGCTTTGATTCAACCCCCAACATACATTCAGAAGATACTGGTGAGAACCACGACAGTGTGATATTTCTCTCTCTCTCTCCCTCTCTCTCTCTCTCTCTCTCTCTCTCTCTTTCTCTCTCTCTCTCTCTCTTTCTCTCTCTCTCTCATTCTATAAACAGGTACCGTGTCTTATGTTCTTTTGTATTTACTGGTACTCTGTGCTCAGTATACAGTTAAGTGTAGTGTTACTGTTGGCTGAAGGGACAGAATCAGAGCTGATTTTCATAGACCCTCTGATCTCTCTGCTTCTGTCTCTTTGGAATCTGGTGGCCTTACCTGTTTGACTATACTGCCCACACGGTCCACCCCCGACACACACATTTCCCTGTGAACCTAGCATTGCTGCTTAGGTCTTAGGTGGCTGGTAGCCTGTTCTCTGTCTTGTGGCCCTACGAGTGCTTTCACAAGACCTGCTAGGACATACAAAATGGCCAATTCATGTGAAGACACCCTTTGCACATCCTGCTGTCCTCTAGAAGTCAGTGAAGTTTGGTCTCTGCCACCTTGTACTGATTAGGAACCTTTTCTCTGGCTTCCCCTTCCTATGTCTCAGGATATTCAAGAGAAAGACCTTTACTTCCCTCAGACCCTGCCTTCCGGGAACCTCATGCTGGGCTTTGCTTTTCTAGGCTTCTGTACTGTCAACACCCCCCGACTCTCCACCAATGTCCCTCAGTGCCTTCACAAAACTTGCATCCCTTTACCCTCTCTCCTGTGTCCGGCAGAGTCCTCAGACGATTCCTATGTTTCTGCTGGGGAAGAGCCCCTGGAGGCACCGGTGTTTGAGATACCCCTACAGAACATGGTGGTGGCACCAGGAGCTGATATCCTACTTAAGTGTATCATCACCGCCAACCCCCCACCCCAAGGTGAGTCACAGGGAGGACTAAAGGGCTGGCAGGTTGTGGTGGGGACCCTGTGGTATGGGGTCAGAATGGGTTTCCTGGCTCCCTCTTAGGCCAGGGTGGGGAAGAGGAAAAGTGCCTGGTCCTTGGGGGCTTCCCTGGCTCTTTTCTGGAAGAGTGGTCCCTACCTCCCCAGCTCAGGGGTAAGGCAGCCTGGGCTTCTGAGGTGAAGGAAGACTCCTCAGAATTCCCCAGAGGAAGAAGGCTGAAGATGTACCTAGTTGGTGTTGGTGAAGTGTTTGTCTAGCACACACAGGGTTCTGAGTTTGACCGACAGCATCACACGATGTGATGGAGCCTCTGTGATCCCAGCTATGTAGTGAACCCGGCCTACATGAAGCCCTATCTCATTAAAAAAAAAAAAGTTAAGAAAAAAATATTGGCATGGGGAAACAGTGAGTTGGGCTCCTCCTGTGGGACAGTAAGGTGGTGGGTCCCCAGCACATCCTTTGTGGCCACGTGATCTGGTTCTTCCTCCCCACAGTGTCCTGGAAAAAAGATGGGTCGACGTTGCACAGCGTGGGTCGCCTTCTCATCCGGGCTGAAGGCGAGCGGCACACACTGCTGCTCAGGGAGGCCCGGGCTGCTGATGCTGGGAGCTACACAGCCACTGCCACGAACGAACTGGGCCAGGCTAGCTGTACCTCTTCACTGGCCGTCAGACCTGGTAGGGAGTCTTCCTTGGCTAGGTCCTGATTAGGGTGAGCTATCGACTCTTTGTGGTGAACCTGAGGGTGTGTGTGGGGGGGGGTCACAGTCTTCCCACTTGTCCCTAAGCACTTGGCTGCCCAGTGTGCACAATGCTTCCTAGTGCTGGGTCTGATCCTCTGTAGGAAGCAGTTTAAGTGGTCCTAATCTCAGGGCAGGGCCACTCTAATCCAGAAAAATCCATGAAGTGGGTGAAATTCGTCCTTGAACATCCTCTAGAGCGGTGGGTCTCAGCCTTCCTGATGCTGCAATTCTTTAATACATCTCACTGCTGACCCCCAACCATAACATTTTTTCATTGCTACTTTATAGCTGTAATTTTGCTACTGTTATGAACCATAAATGTAAATACCTATGTTTTCTGGTGGCCTCAGGTGACCCCTGTGAGTCATTTAACCACAAAGGGGTGGAGAGCTCAGAGTTTGAGAACCACTTCTGTTCTAAATGCTGTCTTTCCAAGGGGATACATTTTGAATGGGGTCTTGTGGGAAGGACAGTTGTCTTTGAGTCTCTGAGAAAAGGATGTCTTAGTTCAAAGGGTTTAAGAGGCACCAAGGGCTTCTGAAGCCATTTTTCCCAGGGACAAGAAGAAAATAGAAAGAAAGAAAGAAAGAAAGAAAGAAAGAAAGAAAGAAAGGAAAAGAAAAGAAAAAAAGAAAGAAAGAGTCCAAATGCTGTGTTTGTTCCTGTTGGATCACAGGCCCTACAGAGGCTGCAGCTGAGAGTGCCACCCAGAGATGGCCATGGCTGGGGCAGCCCTGTCTATTCTTTTTTTTTTTTTAAATATCTATTTATTTAGTATGTATACAGTATTATGCCTACATGTACTGCATGCCAGAAGAGGGTACCAGATCTCATTGTGGATGGTTGTGAGCCACCATGTGGTTGCTGGGAATTGAACTCATGACCTTTGGAAGAGCAGTCAGTGCTCTTAACCACTGAGCCATCTCTCCAGCCCCTCCCTGTCTATTCTTATGAAGCCCGCCCCCACCTCCTCACCCCCCCCACCCCCCCCACCCCCCGCCTGGTGAGGTGGATGTTATCAATAGGCATCCAAACTACCTGAGAGATCAGAGCTCAGAGAGTTGCCCTGAGACTTGAGGGCACTGGAGGAGGCTGGGAGTCGGCACACCTGTCTCGTGCCTTTCTTCCATTCAGCGTTGTAGAGACAGGCTCAGAACCCCATGTTCATATACAGCTCTAGAGCTTCAGTCCTCAACAAGTCCCCAATTCGGGAGTTCTTAGTGGGCTCTGGTATCATCTGCCTTTGGCTGCGTTAGCCCCTTTGGTGGCATGTCTGCCGGTGGTCTTTTTCCTTCCTTCCACATTCCCTCCTCAGAGCTGTGTTTGCAGCTCTCTCCTCTCCTCCTCCTCCCACTGTGCTGAATCATGTCCACCCCTCCACTTCCATACTTCAACCCTTCCATCACCTCTGGGATCTGGCCTCTGACTCAGCTCCCAGCTCTCCTAGGGACCCCGGGCCTGCCTGGCTCCAGAACTCTAGTCAATACTTGGCGTGGCCTGAGAGCTGGCAAGGCGCGGGATGTGAGGTGCCCCAATACTGGCTGGTGGCCACCTGGGAGCCTTTTAAGGTTGGGAAAGCAGTTTGGAGCACGGGCAGCTGTCAGCACTTGACTGGGAGTTCTGTGTTTGCCGTGTTGAACCCCCCGAGCTTCAGTTCCCTCATTTGTAAACCAGAGATAATTATGCCATCCTCACGGATGGAAGGGAACGTGCGAACGAGCTTTATGAACTGTAAAGCTGTAGACAAATGTTGGTTGTTAGCGTTCGAGGTGGATGTTGTGCACATGAGCTCAGCTTTCCGTGAGGATCTGGAAAATGCCTTGTCCTTCCCTGCCCTTTTCTTTACACTGTCTGTGCCTTGGAGACGCCATTCCTGCCCTTCCCCTGGGTCCTCAGCTTGTCATGATATCTCTGTGCCTGCTTCATCCTGGGGGCGCCAGAAAAGCGTTCATTGTGTCATTAGGTTATACCAAGCATTGCAGCGGCCCCCATAAGTCAGACTGGCTCCAGGGCCTAAGATGTTGGCAGGCAGGTCCAGACTTCCCACTGCTCGTGGGGCAAGCTGACTTTCTTACCCTACAAGGCACTGTTTGGTCTAGAGTGGTTGGACGGAGGCCACGGGGCCAAGAGAGGAACTGGAGCAGGTAGAACCAGTGGTGACAAAGACATTTGGTAATGGGGGGGGGGCGGTGTCCCAGAGGTGTCCGTAGGTAGTGATGATGGGGCTGTCCGGCTGTGGGGGCATAGGGAGTACCTGGAGGGAAATGGCACTGTCCTTTGGAAAGAGGCCTGTATTGAGCCACTGCCCTTTCTTACTACCTTCCCATCCATATACCCAGTGCCATGGAAACCAGGCTGGATACCCAGTGAGCTCCAGGGGTACCTATTCCAGCAGGGCTTGCTTTTGAAAACCTACAGATGTCAATTCTTGGTTGGGAACTATGGTAACCAGGACCCAGGCAACAAGAGAACACAGTCTGGGGAGCAGGGGCTGCTGTGAGGGCAGCCTTGCCCAAGCTGTGAGTCTGGCTCAGCCACTAAATAACTCTAAAGCGGGGTTTAGATGGAGGGGGTCTCTGGAGTGTGAGATGTGTGCCTAACTGAAGTGAGGCTTCTGATAGCTGCCACATCTGTCACACCTACCTGTGCCAGGTGCTCTGTCTCTGAACAGTTGCTTCTGTTTGCAGAGTGCCATGTACTTTCCCCCAACTCTTTCCATATCTCTCTCCTCAGGCACTATTGCATCCTTTTTGTGTGCGTGTGCGTGTGTGCGTGTGCGTGTGCGTGCGTGTGTGTGTGTGTGTAGAGATATATATGTCATATATCTCCTCATATACACCCATGGAGCTGTGTGTGTGTGTGCGCGCATGCACACATGCATCCGTTCGCACATGTGATGTTCCCATCTTACAGATGGGGGAAAAATGATTACATAGAGCTTGAAGCAGGCCAGCAGCCTGGGAATTGTCCTGGGAATGTTATTAGCAATAAGTAATAAGTAATGGGAATTACTTAACCAACAAATTAGTGTGAGTCTTGGATAAAAATAACAGCTAGTTTGTATTTGCTGTGTGCTTCCCATGTACGAGGCCCATTGCTGATGATATAGTCACATTTAACCCAACTCTGTGAATCAGGTTTAGTTGCTGTGTCCATGTCACTGATGAGGTAACTGACACTAGGGAAACGTTAGCGAAGTGCTCCAGGGCAGTGCTGACCACCAGGACCTTTGTGTGACAAGGGAAGTGTTCTGTGTCTTTCCTGTGCAGTGTGGCACACCAATTGCACAGGGCATGCAGCACTTAAAATGAGGCTAGTGCGATCAGGAACTTCCGTTTTTGTATAATGTCATCTAACTTGTCACGCATGTTAACGGTCTTTACTGTTACTCCCCCCCCCCCCACACACACACCTCAGTTAGGATGCTAAGCTAGTACATCTGTAACCACTGCACTATATAGCCCCTTTTCCTGCTACTCTACTCTGAAGAGATGGGGGCTACTGTGTGCCCCGAGATTATAGGGAAGAAATAGCCCAGACCTCTATAAGTAGCCAGATTTGGGGGTGAGGGTATGGGGGTTGGGGGTATCTCTGCATCCTCTCTTGACTCTCCATCTCAGTCTCATGTGGCTCTGGTCCTCTTTTCTGGTGTTCTTGAGGCCTTTCCACTTTGAGCTCTGGCAGAGGCCCTCTAGTGCTGGCCAGGAGGAAGAAGGATCAGAGTGCTCCATCCTCCATCTCACTGACTGCACTTCTCATGTGTTTGAACCCAAGGTCTAGCATTTTCCAGCCAAGACCTTGGCCTCTTCAGTTTACCTTAGCTGGCTTCACTTCCTCTTACCCTTTCTCTTTCTTTCTTTCTTGTCTGTTCCTCCTTCTGGTCTGTCATGTAAGGATCATAATGGATGAGCTCTGTCCTCAGTAAGATTGGTGAGGTTCTGAGCAGACAGAGAATCATTGGTCCCCAACACTTGGACCAGCTTCTCTTAGTCTTGTATTTAAGATCACTACTAACAATGTTAGAGAAGAGGCTATTTCCTGGGCAGTACGAACACAGAAGGAAAGGAAGAAATTGGGCCACTAAGCTCCACCCTCTTTTCCTGGTCTAGGCCCTAGGCAACCATAATGCATAGTTTCAGGTCCCTCCCTAGTAATGACAGTGGCCGTTAACAAAAGAGCTCTCCGAAGGCCACAAAGTCCCTGTTATCTATTTCACTGGGATCTGGACATTTGAGAAAGCAGGGTACCATGGTCTACTCATCCAGCCTGAGCCCTCCCACCCTGTTCCTGCCTGTCAGCATCGGGGGTACCTGTGGGCTGACTTCCCGAGGCTGTTACTTAGGATGGAGCTTCTCTGTCACCCACCAGCTGTCACAAGAATGGAGACCTAATTTAGTGTGGATGCAAATGGCTTACCTGACCCAGAGCAATCCAGCACAGTCATATGTGAGAAATTCAACACTTGCCTGGCTGGGTCAGGCTGACCATGTGGAAATCTCACCAGCGTTTCATACATTTAAAAGTAAACCTGACACACTTTCAGCCCTGTATCTTCTTGCCCCGGAGGAGTTCTGGGGAAATGGTCACGCCCACACACAGAGACAAGTCCCACCTCCAAGCCCATCCTTTCTTTCCCCTCACTTCCTCACCGGTGATCACCATGGCAGCCATTTCATAAAGGGCCCATGTGGAACCTACCGAGGCAGCACACATGGAGGGCAAAGGTGAAGGCCAGGCCATGTGGATGTGCTGGCTCATTCCCAGCCCATTCTTCCATCCCCCACAAACCACATGGGGCTCTCTTTGGCCTTCAGAGCAAAGGCCAGTTCTTCAGTGGCCTCCACCTTCTAGACAAGTAAGGCAGAGTCTGGGTGGTGAGAGCTAACAAGGGATTCCTGCGTTCACACTGTCCACTGTTGCCCTGGCTGTTGTGGAACTCGCTTTGAAGACAAGGCTGGCCCCAAACTCACTTTCTGCCTCTGCCTCCTGAAAGCTGGGATTAGAGGCTCTGTTGCCCCCTTTTTGATTTTGTCACCCACCTCCAGTCCCAAACATTTACTCTGCAGGCCTCTGGGCCTACACTTAGTTTGTTTGCTTTGTATTGATTTCTCTAAAACAAACTCTAATTTAAATACCACTTCTTCTGTCGTTCCCAGAGCCAAGATACATCTCTATGACCTTTGTCGGCTCCTCCTTTGTCACCTTATCCCATTCCTGTTCACGGTTCTACCCAAGTGTATCTAGCTAGTCCTCCTTGTCAAGCCAAAGACCCCTAACTACATGATTGTGTATTTTCACATCTTAGCCCTTGCAGCCATGCCTAGAGACCCTGCTAGACATATGAGGGGTTGTGTGAACCACAAGACTTGGGCATGAGGCGAGAGGAATGAGAGAAGCATTATCCAGGAAGTTCAAGCTATGGAAGCAGCCCGAGTGGTCTGCAGAGGCTGGGGAGGCATATATACACAGAGTAATAAGGTTCTGTCTGAGAGGGGAGGTTGGGCTGGGACGGCAGCAGAGACCACAGAGGTGTGGTCCTCGGAGTCCTCAAAAGCATCAGCACCCCCCCGAGAATGTGCTAGATGCACAGTCTCTTGCCCTACCTGGTGACTCAAGCCTGTGATCCTGGCTACTGCAGAGGCTGAGATTATAATCTGCCAGGGATAGAGTGAGTTCAAGATCACCCTAAGCAACATAAAGAGGCCTTGTCTCAAAATAAGAAAAAGAAGGCTTGGCTCAGTGGGATGCTTGCGCGGCGTGTGCAAGGCCCTAAGTCCAATCCCCAGTACTGCAAAACAAATGACCCAAACAGACTGTCAGCCCAAGTTCAGACCATGAATCAGAAAGCGTTGAGGAGGGGCCCAGCTGGCCATAGCCCAAGGAACTCTCCAGGGGATTCGTGTGCACAGCAAACTTGGAGTTCCCACCCTCGCACGAGGATTCACCTGGGCCTCAAAACTTTCCTGTGCCTAGGAATCACTAGAGTGCTTTTGCAGGAAAACAAAACAAAACAATCAAAACAGCTTTTGACTTTTCACTCCAGAAATCAATTCCATAGGCTGGAGATATGGCTTAAGAACCTGTATTTCAAAATAAGCCCCAAGTGGTGCCCGTGTGGGTGGTTCAAGCATCACTCTGACAGTTCTGATGTAGAGGGTCTGGGGTGATACCATTCGCGTGCTAGATACTTAGATACTGGGTGGCAGCAAAGCTGTAGCTGTAGGAAAGAGACTACAGGCAGCAAAGAGCTTAGGATCGACTGGGTGCACTGGCCTAGGGGAAGTTCCTGCACTACAGGCTTTCTAATGCCAGTTTTTATTGAATGGGATTGAGCTGAAAGGGCAGCTATATGAACAGTGTCAGCAAATGAAGGGCTGGGTCAAATGTGAAGAGATGTTCATTTTATTTATTTATATTTATTTGGCTTTTCGAGACAGGGTTTCTCTGTCCTGGACTCACTTTGTAGACCAGGCTAGCCTCGAACTCACAGAGCTCCACTTGCGTCTGCCTCCCGAGTGCTGGGATTACAGGCATGTGCCACCATGTCCCACTGGGTGTTCCTTTAATGAGAAGGTTCGGGAGAACCGGCTCGCTATGTCCTTGCTGGTGTATCTCCCACAATGAAATCTGGGTTTGTAGATGGATCACTAGCTAGCTACAAAGGTGGTTTTGCCCATGAGGCCAGCGAAGCTTGAGATCCCTCATCTTGGTGACACACTTTGAGGAGATGGCTGAGCTGAGACCACCTCCTTTTTTCAGAGAGCACTAAGGAGCAACCAGCCTGGCTAGCAAATCTGGCCAATAGACTCCCACCTAGACTTGCTGATTGGTTGGATAGCACCTAAGTGCTATGCTCCTAATGGCCACCAGGGGTCTCTTAGGCACTGGCAAGCCTTTGCCAAGTCGACTTAAATCTTTGCCCCGCCCTCCTTTCCCCAGTCCTGGAACTGCCTCAGCACTGTCCAGTCTGGAGGTGACCCGTGAGCCAGGAATCTAAGCTCTGTAGAGGGAAAGGAGCCCCCTCTTCCAAGAGTTGTGCCTATGATCTCAGCGTCAGCTGGGGGCCACGCCCCCAGCTTCAAGTGCCATTCTGATTTCTCTCTCCTCCACAACCTTGAGACAGCCAGCCGGAGAAAGTGGGCCCTCCTCATGGCCCCCACCTCTCTTCCTCACTGGCAGTGCTGGGGAACACAAGTCATAGCTTGGGAATGTGGCCCTGGGTGGAGTGAGAGGGACAGAGGAGGGAGGACTTGTGGCCACAGCTCAACACCTCTGTCTCTACTGCTCTTTTCAAGCCCCTTCCCCACTCACTGGGTGCAAATGAATGCTGGTGAGGCCCGACCATCGGCGGGAAGTGGGCCTCACTCTCCTAGTTATGGATCCTGGTGGGCTGATGGGTGAAGGACAAGTGACCACAAGGATCCAGTAGAGCTCATGGTTGAGCTGAACACGGGCCTGAGTCCTGAAGTACCTGCTCTCCCAGACTTGCCTAGTGCAGGACCTGGGAGGCGGCAGCCATGTGCTAAATTTTCTTAGGTTGGGGTGGGGGAGGGTGGGAGCACACAAATCTAGAAAGGAAGGCCAAAGTCCTGACAGTTCTTTGGTTCTCTGAGAAAGCTGGGTTGTGGCCTGTTCTAGGGTTTAAGGCTAGCGAGTCATGCATTCCCAGGTCAAGAGTCTTGTTGGTTTGGGCAAAGCAAGGGGTAACACAGTGCCATTTACTTTTAGCACTTCTTATTGGTCAACACTTACGGCCTAGGCAAGGCTATTGAATGCCACAGTGCAGTGCCACCCTACCCGTACCTCCTTCTGAGGCCTGGGGTCCCCACACTGGGAGTCTAGGCCCCTACTTGTGGGCTCAGCTCTTGTCAGTGTCCCAAGCTGTAATGAGAGGAAAGGCAGACGCTGGCTGCTTGGAGTGAGCAGAGGCTAATTTCAGCAGGGCTGGGCTCTGCCCCTCCCCCTGCTCCTCTTCAGCCGCTCCAAGGGCTGCTTGCTCCCTGTGGTCTCAGCAGGCACCACCTTCCCAGCCAGTGCCTGTCTGCTGCCCAGCCTCTCACTGGCCACCCCCACCTCTTCCTTCCCCCTCCTGGGCTCACTTCCCCCTCCCCCCCTCCACCAGGGCAGGCTCAGTGCGGGGCCTCAGCTGGGTCAGCGAGTGAGTGGGGCTGGGCAGGCTATACGCCTGCTCCCTGGGGAGCTAAGGCCAGTGGGCAGTGGGCAGGGAGCAGGTGGGCCCGGTGCCAGGGCAGAGGCTTAAGGAAGGTGCAGGCCGGGGGTTCCGTGTGCCAAGTCTCAGGGTGAGTTGGGGTGCAGTACTGCTGGGGGCTTGGGGTTGGGGAACCAGGAGGAGGGGCCAGGGGGCTGTGGCAGATTCATGTCTGTATTTGGCAGTCGGATAGGCGCCAGCTCAGCGAGGCTGGGCCCCTGGCCAGTTGTAGGGGAGAGCGTCAGGGCCCTGGGGACACCCCTCCCCCAAGGCAGACACAGGTGTCCCCCTCCTCTTTTCCTATGGGTGACTCTAACTCTGCTTTCTCATCTCCTGAGAACTTGGGGTTCACGCTGTAGTGATGGGGCCAACAGGTGCCCCCGGGGAAGCTGAGAAGGGAGGGGGAAGGGCTGCCTGGACACTGCCGCCTCATTGGCCCTGGACGGAGGTCAGGATGAGGCTTGTCTGGGGGGTGTGCTCATCTGCGCCAGGCCCAGCTCACCTAAGAGACCAGTGTCTTGGTCCTGCTGTTGTGGGGTCCCAAAAATATCGACCATCTCCTTTAGAGCTTCGTACTAGTAGCATAAATTAACTGCTTGAGTAGAGTTCAGGTTTGTCCCCAAGGCCAAATCATGGCCCTTCCGCTGGACAGATCTTTTGCTCCAGGCTTTTCTCTGTAGGATATCATCAGGGTCAGAGTTGGCAGGCCTTGACAGAGGAGGAATCAGACTCAGGAAGAGGAAGTACCTGGGCACCGTCACACAGCCAGTGAGCTTCACCGGGAGTAAAATCAGGGCTGGGCCTACAGGAGCTGCCTCACCTCTCTCCATCCCTTTCCCCTGATATCCTCTCTCTCTCCTCCAGGTGGGTCCACGTCGCCTTTCAGCAGCCCTATCACCTCCGATGAGGAGTACCTGAGCCCCCCAGAGGAGTTCCCAGAGCCTGAGGAGACCTGGCCTCGAACCCCTACCATGAGGCTCAGTCCCAGCCAGGATCGCGATTCCTCTGACTCTTCCTCCAAGGCACCCCCAACCTTCAAGGTCAGCCCCCTGAGGCTGGTATCCAGCCTTCTGTGGACAACATTCCTTTGTGTACCCCTTATTCTTGAGGCCCACTCTTTAAGCATTACGCTTAACGGAACCTGGCCCCATTGACCCTTGTCACCCAGCCGACAGCCACAGACTGGTGTGGAAGAGACCTATGTCCCAGGCCTCCCAGCTCTCAGCAGCCCACGCTATGCTCTGTCAACTCTGATGCTTTGGGATTCTCCTTCAGGTCTCGCTCATGGACCAATCGGTAAGAGAAGGTCAAGATGTCATTATGAGCATCCGAGTGCAGGGGGAGCCCAAGCCTGTGGTCTCCTGGTAAGTAGCAACCACCTAAACCAAGACCTATACCACCCACCAGTGACCCCACCCCACCCCAGGGGGCAGAGCTTTAGAGGGCTTCCTTTGGTACCCCAACACCCCTCCCCTGCCTGCCTAGGGCTCCCTCTGTTGGGGAGCTGTTGGAGCGATGGCTGTTCACCCACTTTGAATGAATGGCCAGAACTCCTCCTGCCCTATGGAAGGCTGATTGTCTCTGCGCTGTCAGCTGATGCAGGATGACTTTTGAAACCAAGCCTTTCTGTATCCAGCCTGTGGCCGACCCAGGCCTCACAGTTTGTTTCTGAGCTGCCCAAGTCTGAGTTAAACGTGGTTCTCAGCTGCCATGCCTTGTGCATCCCAGGCTACCCGAACATTACTCAGCATGTCATCATCTCTGCCCCCACACTGTTTAGGGTTCTGTTTTTTTTTAATTGATTGTGTAGTCTCACAGTATCATTATTATTATTATTATTATTATTATTATTATTATTATTATTATTATCTTATTTTATTATTATTAGTTTTTGAGACAGTGTTTCTCTGTCTACCCCTGGCTGTCCCGGACTCACTTTGTAGACCAGGTTAGCTCCGAACTCAGAGATCCTCCTGCCTCTGCCTCCTGAGTGCTAGGATTAAAGGCGTGCACCACCATACCCGGCTCATTATTATTTTTTTAATAGTATAAGTTCTTCATACCCTTTTGGGGAGTGGGAATATATGTTTCTGTTACAAATAAGTGGGAATAAGATATGGGGACATTTGGGAACTATTTAGAGGTAAACTGGGTTCTGAGATGGGAGAGATCCAAGCGCATCTGAAAGTTTTTGGAGAGGATAGGAAGGTGGAGTCAGAATAAACCTGGCTTTTGATCCCAAGGGTGCATGGATCAGCCATATGAATTTGGGGAGCCAGTGGAGGGAGGTGTGGCTCCACAGCCTCCCTCCTGGTGCTGTGATTGCAGGGAAGGGATTCAGGTCCTGGCTTTGTCTCTTTGACAGGCTAAGAAATCGTCAGCCGGTGCGCCCAGACCAGCGGCGTTTTGCCGAGGAGGCAGAAGGCGGGCTCTGCCGTTTGCGGATCCTGGCTGCTGAGAGGGGTGACGCTGGGTTCTACACCTGCAAGGCAGTCAACGAGTATGGGGCTCGGCAGTGTGAGGCCCGCCTGGAGGTCCGAGGTGAGAGGCTACAGACTCATGAAACCGCTGCCTATCCTTGTCTTTACCTTACTGACAACTCGCATACAGCCTCAGTTATAGGAGGTCACACAGGTCCCCTGGTCCAGCTTCTTATATTGTAGTTGGCTAAATGGAAGCCCAGAGAAAGGAGTTGACTTGCGCAAGGTCACACAACAAAAAAATCGTCCATACTCACCTGGCTCCCCGGTCGGCCTTTCCCACTTTTCCATCATAATAACTGCTGGCGGTAGCTGGAAACCCTGCATCCTGCCACCTTCATCACTGACACCCTGCTCTTGTGCCCTTCCTCCTGCCCTCCCTACACATCTGATTGCTGTGCAGAAACTATTGTGGTTGGGGTAGCAGTGGGGAGTGGCTGGTGGCTGGACCCGTTCGAAGGGACCCTTAGGGTATATCCGTCATGGAACACTGGGGGGCTATCAGGGGAGCCAGGCTTACAGAGCCCTGAAGTACGGAAAGGACTGGGTCTTCAGAATCGGGGACGTAAGACAGGGCTGTCAGGAAGTGAGGAGAATAGAATCTACCTAGGATGCCCTTGGGAGGCTCCTGGGTCACCCCCTCCAGAGGCTGGCCGTCTGTTTGTCCTTCCCTTCCATGTGATGTCACAGGATTAGGAACATCTCAGCCCCTTATACTGCATGGCCCTTCCCTGCCCCTCCCTGGCCACTGTTCCTTCAAGCCTGGCAAAGGTCAGCTCTAGGGACTTCCTGAGACACTCCTAAGCTCCTGCTGGAGCCCACGCCTAAGGTCCTGGCCTGCCTCAGCCTCCCTGGTTCCTCTTGTCATTGCAGTTGTCACCTCTTTGAGCTCCAAACTCTTCAATCCCATTTCCTGGCATCTTCCTTCTCTGGGGTTGAGCCTGCCTCGCTTCTCTGTTAACCTGAGTCTTGGTGCTTCTTTCTCTTTGGGATGCCTTGCAGCATTCTGCAGACTTTGGGGGGTGCTTCTAATGGCTATGGACACTTCTCCCCTTGGTGCTCAGGGTCTCTGCCTGAGGAACCCCTAGGGACCAGGCTAGCCACTGGCCCTTTCACCCTACTGCTGATCTATGGGGAGCTGAAAGTGGCAGTTTTAGAGACAGCTTCATATCCAGAGGGGCCCTAGCCAGGTCTGTGCGCCTGTGGTGTGTGAGTATGCGCGTGTGCACGTGTGTGTGTGCGTGTGTGCCGCACTAACCTGCCGCTTGCTGACTGAGGTTTTTGTCTGTACACAGGCGAGTGAGCTCAGGGGGCCACCTGCGCTGCCCCTCGCTACCCTCCGAGCTGCGCCCCTGTCTCAGGCACCTCTCGGACCTCGCTGTGTTTCACTGCCTCCTGCCCACAGACCCAGCCGGCTCGCCGGCCCGGACTTATCCCAGCCTTCCCTTCCTAGCCCATCCAGCACCCTGGGGTAGCCCACGGGCCCCGGTGGATCCTCCCTCCCCAAGTGGATATGTGGCTGTGCAGGCCAGGAAGCCCACAGGAGGACTGAGTGCTGGGAAGGGACAACCATGAGGGGTGCCAAGCTCCCCCAATCTCCCCATAGGGAGCATCAAGCGAGTGCATGTGCTATGCTGCTACAGGCCACTGTCTGTCTATCTGTTTGTCTGTCTGTGTGTCTGTGAAAGTCAGGGAAGAGTGCCTCTGAGCTGAGGAGGGGTAAGACAGAATTAGATGACAGAACATGGCATCCATGACATAGAGGGATCCAGAGAGGCAGGGACAGCTGAGAGGAGGTTCACCAGGAAGGGGCAGGGCACTGACCATTTCAGAAATGGGTTTTAAATGGCACAACACTTTCTATTGCACAAGAGACCAAAAACTAGAGGCCTGGGCCTAAGCCCTTGCTGCTGGCAAGCTTAGGACCCAGTGGGGCACCCTGCTTCACAGGCACATCCGACATGCTCTGTCTGGGAACGAGAGAGGTAGCCAGGTTGAGCATAGGAGTAGGGTTGCAGTGGGGGTGGAGGTTTGGAAACACTATTTCGTAGCTCAAATAAAGTCCAGTTTGTACCCAGCTAGTGTGCTGTGTTTTCTTTGCCGCCGCCGCCATTGTTGCCACCATCCTTTTGGGTCCCCTCTCTTGATTTCCCTTTCACCTCTCATCACTTCTCCCTCCCAGGGGGCCAACATGGGTTCCCATCTCAGAGGCAGGTCTAGGGGCTCCTTGCTGTCTTGCCTGGGGCGGATGGGCTTTCATAGTCTCCAGAGGAACCAAAAATGCATCTCTCTCTCTCTGTATCTGTCTGTCTCTCTGTGTGTGCGTGTGTGTGTCTTCCTTGCCCTGTGTGTCTCTGCTCTGTCTGTGCCCCCTCCCCCCCGTGACTGCCTTCCCCTCAGCACACCCTGAAAGCCGGTCCCTGGCCGTGCTGGCCCCCCTGCAGGACGTGGACGTGGGGGCCGGGGAGATGGCGCTGTTTGAGTGCCTGGTGGCAGGTCCAGCTGACGTGGAGGTAGACTGGCTGTGCCGTGGCCGCCTGCTGCAGCCTGCGCTGCTCAAATGCAAGATGCATTTTGATGGCCACAAATGCAAATTGCTGCTCACCTCGGTGCATGAGGACGACAGTGGTGTCTACACCTGCAAGCTGAGCACAGCCAAAGGTAACTACTAACTCAGGTACTAGGGCTGCTGTGGTGCCCAGAGCTGGGGAGGGGACTGAAGGAGTTGGGTATAGAATAGATGCCCAGGAAATGGAACTCTAACTGCTAGAGCCAGGAGATAGTATGGACTTCTGCCCACCCCACCCCCCCAAAACAGTGAGCACTTTGAACAGTGGTTCTTAACCTTTCTAATGCTGTGGCTCTTTAATACAGTTTCTCAGGTCATGATGACTCACAAACATAAAATTATTTCATTGCTACTTCATAACTGTAAATTTTCTACTGTTATGAATTGTAATGTAAATACCCTAATATGTAGGCTACCTGATCTATGACCGTCACGACCCACAAATTGACCCACCTGGTCAAATTTCCACTGAAATTTAGAAACCCAGCCTGACTTGGACATCTCTAGTCTTGCCCTGCAAGTTGACAAGCATATGTCTTTGGACAAGTCACTTCCCCTGTCTGGGCTTTATCATCTGTGATGATGGGGCTGTGAGAGGGGCTGGTGCTAATACCTACCAGGCAGGGGATTGGTAGGGTTAGTGAGATCCCTTCAGAGAACAAAGCTCCGTGAAAGTCATAGGCTTGTGACCTGTGGGTGCCAGCTCTTGTTACTGTCAATAGCATCTCTGCGCTGGTCCTTTTCTCAGTGAAGAGGATAGTTGAAGGCACCTGTCTCTCAGGTAGAGGCAATGGATTTGGGACCAAGAGCCGTCTGCTCTGGGTGTATGACAGACGGGACAGTGTGGGTATGAACCAGACACAGAGAAAAGTCAGGGCCGAGGGCTTATTTTTCAAGAACCCAGCACTTGGGAGGCAGAGGCAGGAAGATCTCTGTGAGTTCGAGGCTAGCCTGGTCTACAAAGTGAGTCCAGGACAGCCAGGGCTAAACAGAGAAACCCTATCTCAAACAAACAAACAAAGATCCTCAGAACCAAGCTATGTTTCATCGCAAATGGACAGAGCAAGGTTAAGAGGTCCTGTGCTCCTACAGTGCCCCCAGCCTACCTTGGCAGGCTGCTGCTCATCCCTGTTGACTTCCTGCCTCCTAGGAAGGCCTGGTCTATGAATCTTGGCCCTCATGCTGAGCCTTTGGAGGTCTCAGCTCAATGTCTTAAGGTGGCAATGGACCTGTGAGATCGGGTGTCTGGTCCTCCACAGCCCTTCTTTGACCCACTGCTGCCCACTTTCTCCCAGATGAACTGACCTGCAGTGCTCGGCTGACGGTCCGGCCATCGCTGGCCCCTCTGTTCACCCGGTTGCTGGAAGATGTAGAGGTGCTAGAAGGCCGTGCTGCCCGCTTGGATTGCAAGATCAGCGGTACCCCCCCTCCCTCTGTGACCTGGACTCATTTCGGTACGGTTCCCCCACCCTGAATATGCTGAGAAAACATTGAGGGCCAAGATAGGGTGTGCCTAAAGGATAGGTCGACGCCCCTGCTGTAGTAGATTTGCGTCTATGTCCCCCACCAGGCCACCCCGTGAATGAGAGTGAGAACGTGCGGCTGCAACAGGACGGGGGTCTACACTCACTACACATTGCCCACGTGGGCAGCGAGGACGAAGGAATCTATGAAGTCAGTGCCACCAACACTCACGGCCAGGCCCACTGCTCTGCCCAGCTGTATGTGGAGGAGCCTCGGACAACCGCCTCCGGCCCCAGGTACCACCTAGGTGCTGCCTGCAGTGCCTCTGAGGTACCCTTAACCCTGAGCCAGGAGGGCATAACTGTGCACATCTGGGCAGCTGTGTGGTTCTTACAGCTCGAAGCTGGAGAAAATGCCGTCCATCCCCGAGGAGCCCGAGCATGGAGATCTAGAGAGGTTGTCCATCCCTGACTTCCTGCGGCCTCTGCAAGATCTAGAAGTGGGACTAGCGAAGGAAGCCATGCTGGAGTGCCAAGTGACCGGCCTGCCCTACCCCACCATCAGCTGGTTCCACAATGGCCACCGCATTCAAAGCAGTGATGACCGGCGCATGACACAGTGTATGTGATGGGGAAGAGACCTAGCAACCTCTTGGCTTTTTGGATCCTCCCCAAGGACCCCTTGGGGTCTTCTCTTCATAGTCTGGTTAGAGATGGGAGGGCCTGGGGAACAGAGCCTTTAGGGGCTCTGAAGTCAGTCTGTCCCTTCTTGAGTCCACGCAATGCCATCTGCTGACTGACCCCTGAGTGGCTCAGTTAGCACTTACTGGGCAGGCAGTACAGCCTGCTGCTGACCAGCATGGGGACTGCAAGTAGGTTACACAATCCACAGTGCCTTTCCTCCCTCATTTGCAAGTGAGCTATGATGAGAATGAAGTCAGTTCAATATACAGATACAGATACAAACACGCATCTGTGATACACACACACTTACACACACACACACACACACACACACACACACACACACATACACACATACACACACACACTTTCCTCATAAGCAGAGCCAGGTAGGTAGCAAGCAATTAGCAAATAATAAATCTTTTTTTTAAAATTTATTTATTTATTATTATGTATACAGTGTTCTGCCTGCATTTATACCTGCAGGTCAAAAGAGGGCATCAGATCATATTATAGATGGTTGTGAGTCACCATGTGGTTGCTGGGAATTGAACTCAGGCCCTCTAGAGGAGCAGTCAGTGTCCTTAACCTCTGAGCCATCTCTCCAGCCCCAAATAATAAATCTTAATACAGTTTTTTTTTAAAAGATTTGTTTACTTATTATGTATACAATATCTTGCCTGCATGTGGGCCTGCATGCCAGAAGGGGGCACCAGATCTCATTATAGATGGTTGTGAGCCATCATGTGGTGGCTGGGAATTGAACTCAGGACCTTTGGAAGGGCAGCCAGATGTTCTTAACCTCTGAGCCATCTCTCCAGCCTCAAACCTTAATACAGTTTTTGATGCCACTACTTGTGCTGCTGATGAAGCATTGCTGCTCATAAGCCTGAGGAAATCACCATGGAAAGGCTGGCGAGTGCAGGGTCTTGCTGACAGGAAGCTGATCCAGGGTTGCTGACAAACAGGAAATAGGAAAGGGAGTCGGGACTTGGGCTGGAGTTCTCTTGTCTGGTTATTTTCCCACGGTGACACTTACATTCCACTGTTGAAGCAACATGGATCTCATGTGAGTTCCTCCTGCTAATAGCCCCTTAATAGGTGCTTTCTATATGGTGCATCCCAAGTCCTGAAGATGTGACAGGGCCAATCTTATCTTGGCATAGTCCTGTGAGGCAGGTAATCTTCTTCTTCTTCTTGCTTCTCCTCCTCCTCCTCCTCCTCCTCCTCCTCCTCCTCCTCCTCCTCCTCCTTCTCCTTTTTGGTTTTTCGAGACAGGGTTTCTCTGTGTATCCTTGGCTGTCCTGGACTTACTCTGTAGACCAGGCTGGCCTCGAACTCACAGCGATCCATCTGCTTCTGCCTCCGCCTCCCACCCGAGTGCTGGATTAAAGGCATGCACCACCACGCCTGGCTGAGGCAGGTACTCTTATGCCCGCTTACAGATGGGGAAACTGAGGCTTAGAGAGGTACAGACACTTTCTCAAAGGTAGGCAAGGACCTCCTGACCCAAGCTCATCTCCTAAGGCCTGCTCTTGACTGGGGATGTAGCTCAGTTGGTAAAGTGCTTGCCTCCCATCCTGAAGCTCTGGGTGTGATCTCTCTCTCTCTCTCTCTCTCTCTCTCTCTCTCTCTCTCTCTCTCTCTCTCTCTCAGTCTCTCTCTCTCTCTCTTATTTATTTTTTTCGAGACAGGGTCTCTCTGTGTAGCCTTAGTTGTCCTCGAACTCACAGAGATCCGCCTGCCTCTGCCTCCCAAATGCTGGGATTAAAGGCACGCACCACCACACCTGGCTTCTGGGTGTGATCTCTACTACCCCATGAACTGGGCATGGCAGCATGCCCCTGTGATGCCAGCATCTGGGAGGTAGAAAAAAGATGATCTGAAGTTCAAGGTCATTCTCAGCTGCATCGTGATTTCTAGGCTACTCCAGAGTACATGAAACCCTCTCAAAGGAAAGGAGGAGAGGGGAAGGGAGGGGGAGGAGAAGAAAGGAAAGAAAAGGGAGCTCGGGGGAGAGAGGAAAGAAGAAAGAAAAGAGAAGTAGCGACTGTGTTTAGTCACTCACATTCCATTCTCCCAACCCCACCCTCATCTTATCGCTAGCAGCTCTGGAGCTGTCACAGCCTACTCACACACTTTCCTGTGTCCCCATTTACTTTGAGGCCCTGGATGGCTGTTGTCTCAGGATCTGAGTTGCTGTCGCTGCTGTGCCTGTATCTGAGGTCACTGGCAGCCTCTGGTTTCTCTTCTCTTCCCTTATAAATAGCGTGGGCAGAGATAAATAAATGGATGGCCATTTGAGGTGAGATAGCTGCTAAAGGAAGGCAGGAGTGTTTGGGGACATCCTTGGTGTGAAGGAGAACAGCACAGGCCAGCCCTGCCTCATGGCCTGCCAGAGACAGCATCCTTATCATTGATGGTGCACAAAGGAAGGAATGAGCTTTGGAGTGAAATGGAACTTAAGTTCAAACCATTGCTTTAACATTTATTAGCTGTGTAACCTTGGACAAGTCAATTAATGTCTCCGACCTCATTGGTAAATGGAGGTAATTTCGTAGAGTTGTTGAGAGGATTAGGGCTGAGAAACCCATGTCAAGTACCTTGCATAGGACGAACACAGAGCAGGCAACTCTAAATATGTATATGTGTGTGTGTGTGTTAGGGCATCTATAATATGACATATTTGTCACATTTGTCACTTACTGCATGAAAAGCATTGAGATCTAGGTGAAACGAGTAAGCTGGACAGGAGCTGTCATTCATAGAAGTGAAAAGGAGAAATCTCCAAAGTCATTGGGACTTGGTACCCAGCAATGAGCCTCAAGAGGATTGGGGACCCAGGGAGAGTATCAGGGTACTGAGAAGAGGGGGTGGAGCCAAGGCAGGATGGGCTTCCCCAGCATGCACCTGAACTAAGTCTTAAAGGAAAAAGGAAGCTCCAGGTAAGAGCTGAGAATATCCCAGCACTTGGGAGGCAGAGGCAGGTGGATCGCTGTGAGTTCGAGGCCAGCCTGCTCTACAAAGTGAGACCAGGACAACCAAGGCTACACAGAGAAAACTCTGTCTCAAATAACAAAAACAACCACCACAACAACAAAAAAGCTGAGGATGTTTGGAAAGGGAGGAGTTTGGTGAGCCAAGACTCCGAGGTGGAACTCCCGTGGCCTGTTGGAGACCGATGGACTGAGGGTCGGGAAGGAGCAGCAGGTGGTGGGGAGGGCACTGGGGTCTGTGGGTTTGGCTGATCTCTGCTGGGCTTTCCTCAGGATCCGCTAGAGAGGAGAACAAACAGTGGCCACTGGGAGGAGAAGAGACTGAGAGAGGGACCTACTGACAAAATTTTGTCAGAACACTGACTTGAAAGTTGTAACCCTTTGGGGGTACAGGAACGAGGCGAGGCTGTCACAAGGTTGGGAACATACAGAGACAAGCCCTGTGTGAGAAGAAGATGCCAAGTAGCTAGGCTTGAAATGTCAAAGGACCAATGTGGCTACAGGAAGCGCGTGCCTCTTGGTGGCTGTCCTGTCCTTTTCCCCTTTGCTCTCTCCCTGCAGTAGGTAATGTATATGTGGCCAGGCTTGAACTGGCTGGACCCAGCCCACAAAGTGTCCTCCTGATCAACTATGTCTATATCACCCCCCTCACACAGACAGGGACATACATCGCCTGGTGTTCCCAGCTGTGGGGCCTCAGCATGCCGGTGTCTACAAGAGTGTCATCGCCAACAAGCTGGGCAAAGCTGCCTGCTACGCCCACCTCTATGTCACAGGTGAGGCAAGCGTCCTCTCTAGCAGCTGTGTCCACTATGGTCCCTGGCACCAACCAAGGGCTAGGCTGGGAGTGGGGGCTCTTCACCAGCTCCCTCTCCACTCCTGAGGGAACAGCTTTCATTGCCCCTGTGACCGTTGCTGAACCTCAGCCCCAGCTTCCTGCCTAAGGGTTGGTGATCTTGTAGAGCTAGGAAGCTTTGAAGCACCCCAACACTTCCCACCTGTGGCTTTCAGATGTGGTCCCAGGCCCTCCAGATGGTGCTCCACAAGTAGTGGCTGTGACAGGGAGGATGGTTACACTATCCTGGAACCCACCCAGAAGTCTGGACATGGCTATTGGTAGGTGAAGGTCATACAGGTCAGAGGGTGGGGGCGGGGGCATGAACCATTCAGGCTCAGGCCAGGACACTAAAAGGTGAAGATTTTTGAGCTTATGATGGGGGACAGGAGTGGGTTGTGTGCTAGAAGTAGGATCAGCAACTGTCTTTGCTGTTTCTTTTCTAGATCCAGATTCCCTGACGTACACTGTACAGCACCAAGTGTTGGGCTCAGACCAGTGGACGGCACTGGTTACGGGCCTGCGGGAGCCCGAGTGGGCAGCCACAGGGCTGAAGAAGGGACTGCAGCACGTCTTCCGGGTCCTCAGCACCAGCGGCAAGAGCAGCAGCAAGCCGTCCGCTCCGTCGGAGCCTGTGCAACTGGTAGAGCACGGTGAGGCCAAGGCCGTGTGGATGGGGGGGGGGGTCAGCGGTGGAGGCCCCAAGGCTGCTCTAGACTTGGTAACTGCAGCGTGGACAGTGTTGCTTGGCAGGAGCCATCAGTGGTAGCAGTGGTCTGGGTACAAGGCTTTTGTCCTTCTTTACCCACTTCCTGGATGCGCCACCTCTCCGAACCTCAACTTCTCCATCTGTAAAAGTGGAGCTCTAGTGGGGTGAGGGGTGAAGGTGCAGAGGGTACCATGCGTTGTCGTCCCCCCCCCCCCGCCCCCGGCCCCTTCCATCCCACCCATCCCAGTGTCAACCTAGCACAGAGCCTGTGTGTTCTCTGCCCCGCCTGCAGGCCCACCCCTGGAAGAGGCCCCTGCTGTGCTGGAAAAACCGGACATTGTGTATGTGGTAGAGGGCCAGCCTGCTTGTGTCACTGTCACCTTTAACCATGTGGAGGCCCAGGTTGTCTGGAGGAGGTATGAGTCCTTGATCACCAAGCCCCTTACCTGTGATCATCCAGCCCCAACCCCCCACCCCACCCCCAACCTGGCAAGATCACTCATCATATCTTCCTTAGCTGCCGAGGAGCTCTCCTAGAGGCCCGCACAGGCGTGTATGAACTCAGGCAGCCAGATGATGACCAGTATTGTCTTCGGATCTGCCGGGTGAGCCGCCGAGACCTGGGGGCCCTTACCTGCACTGCTCGAAACCGCCACGGCACAAAGGCCTGCTCCGTCACTCTGGAGCTGGCAGGTAGGTGACAACTTCTTCATAGTCCTCCCTCTGAGGCATGCTGCCATTGCTGGAGGTTCAATCCCATGTGCTCCCTCTCAGCCCTGTCCTTCTAAGTAACAATATCCAATATTAGAAATAAAAGCAGTGGTAAATATTAATATTTATTGACCATGCGTGATGATTCAGGGAGCTGAGGCAGTAGTGTATGAGTTTGAGGCCACCTGGGCCCTTGGGCTACAAGTGAAGGAGTGCTAGCCTTTTTTTTTTTTTTTTGAGACACGGTTTCCCTGTATAGCCCTGACTATCCTGTAACTTGTATTTTATACCAGCTTGGCCTTGAACTCACAGAGATTCACCTGCCTCTGCCTCTCAAGTGCTGAGATGAAAGGTATGCGCCAACACTACCCAGGTTTAGTCTTAAAAAAAAAAAAAATCCTGGAATTTAGTTTAATGTAGAGTATTTGCTTTGCGCAAGGCCTTAGGTTTGATCTCTGGCACTAAAAACACACATACACACATACACACACCTATATGCACGCACAGCATTGTATATAATGTTATATATAGTATTTAGCATCTCATATGAGCCAGGATTGGTGTGAAGTACTTAGCACACCATCATTTAATGCCCCAACTCTGTGAGGAAACAAGGTCAAAGTGTTGAGAAACCTGGCCCAAGGTCACAGAGTCTAAGTACAGGAACTGGGTTCAAGTCCCCTTGTCAGACTGCAAAGCTGTGAGCACTACTAGGCTGTGTGCTAAAAGCAGTAAGGAAACAGTGTCTCTGCTAACACAGTATGGAAGGAGGAGTTCATTTTAAAAAAAAAAACTCTCAAGCACAGCTCATCACCTGCCTGTCTCGGAGGCGCCTGGTTACCCTTCAGCACAGCCAGTTTGACAGCATTACTGTCACCTTTAACATGAGGCCCAAAACCAAAGTCCCTTTTTGTAACTTCTCCTCTAAAGTCAGAGCTGCTGAGCTGTGGCGTGCATTAAGTAGCCACTGTTTTGTGTGTTGGATGGTTAATTAACTCTGGCATCTGTAACTGCCACTTAAAACTCCAGATCCACCTGGACAGACAATTGCTACCTGCTGAGTGGATACCATTTCAGCCAAAAGCAAAGAAAGTGACATTTTAGTTAGCACAGACAATCTGTGAGCAAGCAAACATCTTCTGTTGCTAAAAAAAAAAAAAAAAAAAGGCACTGAGGTTCACTAAAAACCTCCAGAGTTTTGACCTTGATAGATTGCCCCCTCCCTCAGCAGACAGGGGACCAAGTTCCTAGAGGGAAGGCAACTGTGAAGCAGATACAGAGCACCCACGGGCGGGGGGGGGGGGTGGAGGAGGAGGAGGAGCTGGGAGCCTCCTGACCCCTCTGCTAATGAGGTTTCCATTTCTGGAGATTTGCTCTTGCCCAGCACCTACCTTGTACTTCCTGCTCAGTCACCACTCTGTCCCCAGACCTTAGTATCTTCAAGACTTGTCACCCTTCCCAGGTGTAGCCAAATTTGGCACTTGGAGAGGCCTAGGAGCCCTGTATCCTAGTCTGACATGAATGATGGTTGAGGTAGACTATCTGAACCAGCCAGAGCCGAAAGGGACGCAGGGCTTATACCAGATCCTGCTCGGCCCTACTTCACCATCAGCCACGCAAGGGAGGTAGAAAGGGAACCCTCTTCTTTTGTCTGCCACACAACAGCCTCTTTCCCGGCCCCGGAACAGGGGCTCTCCTGTTGTCTATACAAAGCCAGGCAGGTCCCTAGGGTGGTGGCGGGCTATACCCAGCTGCTCTATTTTTTCCCCCCTTGGGAATTGATTACTTTTGCTCCTCTAAAGATGGGGTCCTCAATACACGCTCAGAACACAGGACCTGGGATTCAGAGTGGTTTACAAGGCACATTGCAAAGTGTTTCTAACTCTACAATGAGGATTAGAGGCCGCTTGGCAGGGAGTGACGTGGTGGTGCGCTTTGCGGGAGAAGCAAGCTGAGAGGTCACGCCCAGACTGTCCAGTTAACATTTAGGCAGTTGCTTTTTGTTCGGCTTGCCATCTCCCAAACAGTAGAAGGCTTCCTAGACATTTAAATAAGATTCAGAGAGAGAGAGAGAGAGAGAGAGAGAGAGAGAGAGAAGCTTCAAGACAGAGCCAGTGTCCTTCAGGAGCGTTATTCTAAGTCACATCCCCAGGCTTCTCTTGCAGGGGCCAAGTACAGGCAGGCAGAGGCCACCAGGTGGGGTGTTGAGAAGAGCAGTCATCCACAGGGAGCAGCTCTGAGCCACAGTGCTCTAGCCTCGTGGTTATTGCAGAAAGGAAGCATTGTATAGCTATAGACAAGAAGACAGGAAGTCCAGATTTTCTTTTATGTGTGAAAATATCCTAATTTCAAAGCTATCAAATGAATCCTAAGGGTCCCACAAAGTAATTTGTATCAGTAACCGTGCTTCTGGACCTTGGAAAGCACCTTGTTAGGGAGAGCCAAGCAGGAACTCTGGTGTCCTCAGGGGTGGGGGGGGATGGGGGGGGCAAGGGGAGGCTGGTATTCTCATTATCCAGTTGCTGATAAGGACAGGGACTGAGGAGATGGGGACTGAGGAGACAGGCCCCTGTGGTGATGACATCTGGTCCTCTCTTGTCCCTGTTTGTTGCAGAGGCTCCTCGCTTTGAGTCTATCATGGAAGATGTGGAGGTGGGGCCTGGAGAAACCGCTCGCTTTGCTGTGGTAGTTGAGGGGAAGCCACTGCCGGACATCATGTGGTTCAAGGTCAGAGGGGAGTGTGGGCTGTAGCAGCTGGCAGGGAGCCAGGAGTTTGTGGGGTCCTGGGAGGCCTTAGAAGAGAAATGTCTGGGCAGAAGCATGGTTAGGAAGAGGAGGTGTGACTCTGGGGACTGCGCGGTTAGGGGCTACTTTTGTTTTGGTTTTTGGTTTTGGTTTTTCCGAGACAGCGTTTCTCCATGTAGTCCTGGCTCTCCTGAAACGTGTTCTGTAGATGAGACTGGCCTAAAATTCAGAGGTCTGCCTGCCTCTGCCTCCTGAGTGCTGGGCTTAGAAATCTGTACCACCACTGCCCAGGATGGCTTAGGGGGCTATTAACAAGGCATAAGGGAGAAGCTGGTTCTGGTCCAGGGTTGGAGGAACTGAACGGAGGCAGAAGTGGGGCTTGACAGGCACGCTCCGGGCTTTCAGGTCCAGATGAAAGAGGAGGAATAGCTAAGGGGCCATGTGGTGTGGAGGAAAAGCTAGGGCCCTGGGTGGCAGTAAGGCCAGACCCAGGCTGCAGGTGACACCCACCTCTGCAGGATGAGGAGCTGCTGGCAGACAGCAACCATGTGAGCTTCGTGTATGAGGAGAACGAGTGTTCCCTGGTGGTGCTCAGCGCAGGAAGCCAAGACGGAGGCGTGTATACCTGTACAGCCAGGAACCTGGCAGGCGAAGTCTCCTGCAAGGCAGAGTTGTCTGTGCATTCAGGTGGGTTAGTGTTCTGGGGAGAAGGGGCAGGCACTTCCCACTACCACATCTGCTAGCCCCAGCATTCTGTCCTTTGTCTTTTGAATCTGTCCCACGTATGTCTCTGCCCTCATCTCTCTCCCAACATGGGGGCATCTATTCCCTTCCCAGCTCAGACAGCTATGGAGGTCGAGGGGGTCGGAGAGGATGAGGAGCACCGAGGAAGACGACTTAGCGACTACTACGACATCCACCAAGAGATTGGCAGGTGTGGGGCGAGGAGGAGGTGGCATCAAGGGCCAAGAGAGGTGTCTGGGTTTGAGGGCCAGGAAGGATGGAAGGTCAGTGCTATAGTAACAGCAGTGTCCTGTCGCTCTCCCTGTGTCACTCAGGGGTGCCTTCTCCTACTTGCGGCGTGTGGTGGAGAGGAGCTCTGGCCTGGAGTTTGCAGCTAAGTTCATCCCTAGCCAGGCCAAGCCCAAGCCGTCAGCAAGACGCGAGGCCCGATTGCTGGCCCAGCTCCAGCATGACTCTGTGCTCTACTTCCACGAAGCCTTCGAGAGGCGCCGGGGACTTGTCATTGTCACGGAGCTGTATCCTGGAACAAGACAGGGATGAAAGACCGTCCTTTTGTAAAGGCAAATTGGGGACATGTTTTAGCCTTTGCAAAGTGCGGTCCTTTGAGCTAGGGCTGTAATTGGGGTGGGGATCTAGCTCACTTAGCATGCATGCTCAAAGCGCTGGGTCCAGTTTACAGCACTGCATGTGATCTCAGTACTCGGAGGGTAGATCAGACGTTTGCAGTCATTTGTGTCTACACAGCCCAGTCCAGGCTATGTCAAACCGTTTTTTTTTTTAAAGGTGGGCCTGTTGACAACTGGGATGAATGATGAATCTAGAGATGTCTGTGAAAACCATTTCTAGATCTTTTGTTTTACACACATACACACACACACACACACACACACACACACACACACACACACACACAAAACAAACAAACACCAACTTAAGTTCATGCCAGGCCTGATGGTGTGTGCCTTTAATTCCAGCTGTCAGGAGGTAGAGATAAGGGGATCTCTGTGAGTTCAAGGCTAGATAAGTCTACAAAGAGAGTTCTAGGACAGGTAGGGCTACATAATGAAACCTTGTCTTTAAGAAAAAATAGCATTTACTGTGTGCCTGACACTGCTGCATGGGCTTTACACTTACTACATGCCCAGTCCTTGTCTATCTCCACCTGGTGGAACTTTGTCCTTGTTTTATGGTTGATGAAAGAGACACAAAGAGGTGAAAGAGTCTAAGGTCCTGCAGCTAGCAAACACTGTATGTTTTCATCACAGGATGCAGTGCAGTGCATCTGCACATTTGACAGGACTCTGCTTCCGGTGAGAACCCCTGTGCCTTCTTTTACTTACCAGCACTCTTTTCATAAAGCCACACCTTTCTCTTGTATAAAGCCTTTAACTGAACAAAGGTGCCCTGAGCCAGCAGTGCTGATGGTTGGCTTGACCCCCCTGGAGCAGGGTGAGTCAGACCTGCACGCCAGCCTCACAGCATGCATTGTTCAAGTCCAGACCTCAGCAAAAAGACAGATAACTTCATTACATGGACCTCTGGGTTACTCTCAACTATAGTCAGGAAGCTCAGTCTCCAGTCAATAAGATTCTACTGTAATCCGAGCCCTGTACAATGCTTCACAGGCTGGGAGAGGATCTGTCACCTTCATCTCATTCCTTGAGGACACCTATGCTCAGAAGGGTAACAGACTTGCCTGAGAGTTCAGGTTTAGGCAGGTCTCCTCATCTGTGTACCCTGCTGCTAGAAAAATGGGATGCAGTGTCTGGCCTGTCTGACTGTGTCAGATGCGCTTTGTGGGGTGTGAGGGCCCTGGGCTGAGCAGAGGCTGGGCTCAGTTCTGGGCCTGAGCTGGGTACTTAGTGCCTGATGTACTCCTTAACGGACGACACAGCTGCACAGAAGAGCTTCTAGAACGCATGGCCAGGAAGCCCACCGTGTGTGAGTCTGAGGTGAGGGCAGAGGGTGGCAGGGGCAAGGCTGTGCACCATCTTTCACCCGGGTGAACTCTCAGGATGATGGGTGGGTCTTATACATGCCGTTTGTGCCCACAGGGAAGCCAGGGGTGGGGAACACAGACAGCAGAATCCCCTAATCCACAAGACAAGACCTGTTTTGTCTTCTGTAAGCAACAGCTGACACATTCCAGTCCCCAGTTCCATTGCTTCCTAATTTTCCTCACATTTGGGATCTATAAAAACTACCTAGACTTTTTTTTTTATCTCACTGCCTGGATGTACAGCTGAATACTGCACAGTTCTATTTAGTGTAATGTAAATCACTATTCTCTGTCTGTGTACTCTGCACGCGGTACGCATGGTACATGGTAACCCCTGAGTCTTAGCATCCCTCATCCTGTGCGGTGAGCCACAGACAAGCGTTCATGAGCCATCTGAGGGCTACTGCCCAGGCATGACCTGACCTCTTGCCACATCCTTAGTGATGATCAGAGTGCTCTCCCACCTCCATGGACTCTGTCCCCCCCCCCCCCACCCCCCTGTTCCCACAGACCCGGGCCTATATGCGGCAAGTGCTAGAGGGGATATGCTATCTGCATCAGAGCCATGTGCTGCACCTCGATGTCAAGGTGAGGAGGGGCTGTGGAGAGCAGACAGGAGGTGGGGCTACCCTGTGGGGTATTCTTCCTTAATCAGCTCCTACTCACGTTGGTTATAGCCGGAGAACCTTCTAGTCTGGGACGGTGCAGGGGGCGAGGAGCACGTGCGCATCTGTGACTTTGGGAATGCCCAGGAACTCACTCCAGGGGAGCCCCAATACTGTCAGTATGGCACGCCAGAGTTTGTAGCACCTGAGATTGTCAACCAGAGCCCCGTGTCCGGAGTCACTGACATCTGGTAATGCTGGCATGCTGGCCATGTTGGGGACTGGCTCACTGGCTAGGGATGGCTTCAGGAAACTGGGATTCCTCTTCTGATGGTCAGTGGGTGGCATTGCTCCTAAGGGCTCTCTTCCTGCCCACGTGATTCTCATCTTTCATCATTCAGGGCTCACCCGGTCCTTCTGGGCCTCAGTTCAGGCACATCTCAGCTCCCAGCATCCCTGGGGCTGAGATTGGTCCTCAGACTTCTGGGCTTCCTCAGCCCACCCTGCTATGGCCCTTTGACTTTGGGTTGAGTACTCCCATGCAGTATTCCCAGGGAGAACTCATCCTTTTATGAACGGTGGTGGAGAGAGCTGCTCATTTCTGGCTGGACTGGGTGGGCTGGCCTCTCACACATACTTCTGATTTCCCACAGGCCCGTGGGCGTCGTCGCCTTCCTCTGGTAAGGACCCCTCTGCAGTCTCCTGATTGGCTCACCCCTAACATTTACAGGGTCCACAGCCCACTCCATTTTCTTCCTCACTAAGGGGTTTCACATGCGGGAGTCTGGTTACCTTGCTTGGCATGTCGCAGCTCTGTAAGAAATGGGCACACTGGACCCAAAGCGGCCAGTACAGACTTAGTACCATCTTGGCAGGGAACTACCTGGTCCTAGAGGGTCCAGAGCATAGACTAGAAGGGGGCACTTTTCCTCATGGAGAACCCACACTAGAGGAAGGGCAGAACGTATCCTCTAAAGCAAGGCACCACTGCCTCTCTATCTAACCAAGGGCCTCAAGGGAGCAGGACAAGAATATGAAAACTCTGGCTTCCTGTCCAGGTTTGCCCAGCCTCTGGTGTCCCCACAACCTTGGGCGTCCACTCGTCCCTGCCACAGGCATTGCCCTGCACCTTAGGCTCAGCCTCGAGGCTCTGCCCACCCCTCACCACAGCCCGCTCTGCCTCTGCAGTTTGACGGGCATCTCCCCATTTGTGGGGGAGAACGATCGGACGACACTGATGAATATCCGAAACTACAACGTGGCATTTGAGGAGACTACGTTCTTGAGTCTGAGCAGGGAGGCCCGGGGCTTCCTCATCAAAGTGCTGGTGCAGGATCGGCTGTGAGTACAGGAGCCCTTGTCTGCAGAGACCGCCTCCCTCACACCTCTACCTGACCATCCCCCACCAAGCTCTGCCCTTAGATATGCAACCCTGGCTCTTAAAAAAAATTTTTTTTTTAAAGATGTGTTTCTATTTATTTATTTCAAGACAGTTTCTCTGTGTAGCCCTGGCTGTCCTGGAACTGTCTCTGTAGACCAGGCTGGCCTCAAGCTCACAGAGATCCACCTACCGCCGCCTCCCAGTGCTGGGATTAAAGGCGTGCGCCACCACGCCTGGATAAATCCCCAGTTCTTCAGAGGCCCCTTTTTCTCAACCATTCATGAATGAATGAATGAAAAATCATTACTTCTCATTCCTCTACAGGAGACCTACTGCAGAAGAGACACTGGAACATCCTTGGTTCAAAGTGAGTCTAGTCCTCCCAAGTGTGGTCAGAGGTGGAGGGAGACTGTTACCAACACTTCACTTACTGAGCATTACACGTGTTAACTGTGATACGAATTTTATAGACAAGTGACCCATTAGCCTTGTATGGGACTATAGTATTACTCTCATTTTGTTGATAAAAAAATGAGGCCCCAATCAATGAGCAAGCTGGAGTAGCACAGTATAAGCCTGGACTCCTCCTCTTCCTATCCTTGATGTGTGTGTGTGTGTGTGTGTGTGTGTGTGTGTGTGTGTGTGTGTGTGTGTGTGTTCCTCTTCAGGGTTCTTACTGGTTCTCAAGACCAGTCCTGGTCTAATTCCCTCCCTTTTTGGGTGCCCATCTCTGTCCTGGGCTGGTTCCATCATCCTGGCTCACTTATTATGAATGTCATGGTTCTCATCATTTTCAAGTCCCAGCATCCTGGGACACAGTGCTAGATGCTGGTGGGGAGGTGGCTAGTCAAGAGCCCAGAAAAGGCATCTAAATAAACTTGCCATTGGGTGATATCATATAGCTCAGGGGCAGACTGCTTGCATAACATGTTCAAGGTCCTAATTGTGATGCACAAAACATTGAACGCTGTGCTGGGTCAGCAAAAGACAAGCCATGTTGCTAGCATCTCTCTCTCTCTCTCTCTCTCTCTCTCTCTCTCTCTCTCTCTCTCTCTCTTCAAAATAGGGTTTCTCTGTGTAGCCTTGACTGTCCTGGGCTCTCTTTGTAGACCAGGCTGGCCTTGAACTCACATGATCCTCCTGCCTCTGCCTCCCTAGTGCTGGGATTACAGGTGTGTGCCACCGCACCTGGCTGCTAGCATCTCTTGAAATAAGAGTTTGCTTTCTCGGACCAGAAACAAATAGGATTAGAGTGAGCCTTGGTGCTACAGGCAGAATCTATTAGTCTGGACCACTAGGACTTCAGAAGTCTGGGATGCTGGTCATACACAGAGACAGAAAGGGACCTGGGGACCACCAGGGCCCAGTGTGCAGGGAAAGCAACCCTCAGGCACTGCCTGTTAACCTGCTTCTCTTTATAGTCAAAGAATTTGTCTCAGGTGTGACTCTGGCCTGACAGATCCCTGGTGACCAGATCCTCAGGAACCACCACTTCTCGCTCCAAGTTCCACAGTGAACTTTGTCTCTCAGAAAGGTCCGCGTTGACAGAGTGCTTTCTCTCAGGCCTTCTTTCTTGGGTTTGCAGACACAAGCAAAGGGTGCAGAAGTGAGTACAGATCACCTGAAGCTCTTTCTCTCCCGGAGAAGATGGCAGGTGAGTTTGTCCGGGCCCTGTTTCTGTCCTTTCCAGACTAATTACCTCCCATATTCCCCCAGCCCCGTGTTGACTCTTCCCATTCCTGCCTGAGCTGCCCTCCTGTCGCTAATACCTCTTTCCTCAGAGTTGAAAAGGGCCTGGGATGCTGTTATGTCTCTGGGCCTTTCTGGTCGGTCTGACTGTGGCACCTTGTTTACAGCGCTCTCAGGTCAGCTACAAGTGCCACCTGGTGCTGCGTCCCATTCCGGAGCTGCTGAGGGCTCCCCCAGAGAGAGTGTGGGTGGCCATGCCTAGAAGACCACCCCCGAGTGGGGGACTCTCATCCTCTTCAGACTCGGAAGAGGAAGAGTTGGAGGAGCTCCCCTCAGTGCCCCGCCCCCTGCAGCCTGAGTTCTCAGGTTCTCGGGTATCCCTCACCGACATCCCTACTGAAGATGAGGCTCTAGGGTCCCCGGACGCTGGGGCTGCCACCCCCATGGACTGGCAAGAACAGGAAAGGGCTCCCTCTAAGGACCAGGAGTCCCCCAGCCCTGAGGCACTCCCCTCTCCAGGCCAGGAGCCCCCGGATGGGCCTAGCCCCAGGCGGCCAGAGCTCCGTAGGGGCAGCTCTGCTGAGAGTGCCCTGCCCCGGGTCGGGTCGCGGGAGCCGGGCCGGAGCCTGCACAAGGCAGCATCTGTGGAACTGCCGCAGCGCAGGAGCCCCAGCCCGGGTGCCACCCGCCTGACTCGGGGAGGCCTGGGTGAGGGTGAGTACGCCCAGAGGCTGCAGGCCCTGCGTCAGAGGCTGCTGAGGGGCGGCCCAGAGGATGGCAAGGTCAGCGGCCTCAGGGGCCCCCTGCTGGAGAGCCTAGGGGGCCGTGCACGGGATCCCAGAATGGCTCGGGCTGCCTCCAGCGAGGCTGCACCCCACCACCAACCCCCTCCCGAGTCGCGGGGCCTGCAAAAGAGCAGCAGCTTCTCTCAGGGTGAAGCAGAGCCCCGGGGTCGGCACCGTCGCGCGGGGGCGCCCTTAGAAATCCCCGTCGCTAGGCTTGGGGCCCGCAGGCTGCAGGAGTCTCCCTCCTTATCTGCCCTTAGCGAGACCCAGCCGCCCAGTCCTGCGAAGCCCAGCGTCCCCAAACCCGGTATCAGCAAGTCCCCAGAACCTTCCGCTGCCACACCCAGAGAGTCTCCCCAGCCCCCGGCACCGCAGCCTGTCCCAGAGAAGGTCCCAGAGCCTAAACCAGAAGCAGTCCGAGCTGCCAAACCTGCACAGCCCCCTTTGGCTCTGCTAATGCCAGCGCAGCCTCTCACCCCCTATGCCCAGATCATGCAGTCACTCCAGCTGTCCAGTCCCAACTTGTCCCCACAGGGCCCCGCTGAGTCTCCATCAGAGCCCAAGCCCCACGCGGCTGTATTTGCCAGGGTAGCCTCCCCACCTCCCGGAGCCTCCGAGAAGCGCGTGCCTTCGGCCAGAACTCCCCCAGCGCTAGCTGAGAAAGCCCGAGTCCCCACGGTGCCCCCCAGGCCAGGCAGTAGCCTCAGCGGTAGCATCGAGAACCTGGAATCAGAGGCCGTGTTCGAGGCTAAGTTCAAGCGCAGCCGTGAATCGCCACTGTCTCGGGGCCTGCGGCTACTGAGCCGCTCGCGCTCCGAAGAGCGCGGTCCCTTCCGTGGGGCGGAGGACGATGGCATCTACCGGCCTAGCCCGGCGGGAACTCCGCTAGAGCTGGTGCGACGGCCGGAGCGCTCGCGCTCTGTGCAGGACCTCAGGGTAGCAGGAGAGCCTGGCCTCGTGCGCCGCCTTTCATTGTCCCTGTCGCAGAAGCTGCGGAGGACCCCGCCCGGGCAGCGACACTCGGCCTGGGAGTCCCGCGGTGGAGACGGGGAGAGCTCGGAGGGCGGTAGCTCAACGCGGGGTTCCCCGGTGTTGGCGGTGCGCAGGAGACTCAGCTCCACGCTGGAGCGTCTGTCCAGCCGTTTGCAGCGCAGCGGCAGCAGCGAGGACTCCGGGGGCGCCTCCGGTCGCAGCACGCCGCTGTTCGGACGGCTGCGCAGGGCTACTTCCGAAGGGGAGAGCCTGCGACGCCTCGGTGTTCCCCATAATCAGCTGGCCTCTCAGGCTGGTGCCACAACACCTTCCGCTGAATCTCTGGGCTCAGAGGCCAGCGGCACATCGGGTTCCTCAGGTAAGGAGGGATTAAGTGAGAAGTGGGTTTGGCGTACTAGAGGGGGCTCCAGAGGCCGGAAGGGAGGCGTTGAAGGGGGGGGGGGGAGAAAATGGAGAGACAGAGGCTAGGAAGAGGAGGAACAAGGTTTTTTGTTTTGTTGGGTTGTTTGTCTTCTACTTTGAGAGCTCCATGAGCAATGTGTGCTGTCTAGTAGTGGCTACGTAAGAGCTCACGAGTCTCGGTCTGTACAGCTCCAGGGGAAAGCCGAAGCCGGCACCGATGGGGCCTTTCCAGGCTGCGCAAGGACAAGGGCTTATCGCAGCCAAACCTCTCCGGCAGTGTCCAAGAGGACTTGGGTCACCAGTACGTGCCCAGTGAGTCAGGTAAGAAGCCTCAGGTTGGTCTCCTGGCTGGCTGAAAGTGCACCACCATGAGGACCCTGGGCAGCCATGGAAGAGGCCTTGAGTTAGGAAAACAACCAGGATAATTACAGTAGCAGCTGCCATTAATTAGCAAAGGCAAGTGTCCTATTAGGCATGTCACAAACGCTGTCTTGTTTAACACCCGCAGCATTCTTTAGAAGGATAACCCTCAGCATCCTAACTCACCAGTGAGGAAATAGACTTAGTGAAGCGATACTGAGTAGCTTGTCCGAATCTCAGGTCTATTAAAGGGAGCAGCCAGAGCCCAGAAGTATCTCCAGGCTACTCTGCTGAGGCCTTTGTTCGGCTGGGCTTGTGTCTCTCAGAAGAATCTTGGAAGGTTTCTGCAACTGGGTGGAGTTTTGAAGCAACTCAAAATCCTAGTTCTGTGCACCCAGAGCCCCAGACCGTGTGCACTCAAAGACACACTTTGTCTCCCAACTTGGACTGTTCCCTCAGTTCTCTACAACTCTGAACTCCTGGCTGCCCCTCCCCATCACTCATGAGGCCCAACTAAAGATAAAAGTAGCCCTCGGGCTTTTTTTGCTGGGGTAGAGAGGCCTGCCATCATAGCCCTTCATCTATGTCTTGTTCAAGTGTCCTGGGGCCGCAGGGTGGGAGGGAGGGTATTCTACCTGGTGTCATTCTACCTGGAAAAGAGGCCAGCAGTGTGGTCAGTAGGATGCTACCAAGCAAGGCTGGGCATACGATCTTTAGAAGCCATCAACTGTATCCTGGCTCAGCCTTAGGTTAAACTGCTCAGATTGGGTCTAACCTTGCTTTTGCCTCTGCTGGGCTTGAGAGAATTGTTTCCAAGGCCTGAACAGGGCCGTGGGGCTCATATAAGTGACTGGGAAGTGGGGGTGGGTTGGGGGGGGACCAGCGGCTAGAAGAGGAAGGGAAGGAGGGGGTTGGAGATCATCAGCAAAGAAATGTGGGATGGCTAATCCCTCCCCACCTGGGGCCTCTATTTTGCTAGGACAGCTGATTCTCTGCTGAGCGGTGCCCTCTGACCTCATCCTTTCCCTGCAGGAAGAAGCTCCTCCCATGTTCACTTTATCAACCAGGGCTGGTCCTGGGGGGATGACAGTAGGACTGGCAGAGCTGGGCCAGGGTCATCTTTCACCTCTTATGCTGGCCTGCTTCCTCCACCACCACCCCCAGAACCCCTACTAGGCAGCAACTGATGGCACTATTCCCAGCACACTGGAGGATGTGATCGCACCCCTCCTTGGGGAACAGTGGGGTACAGTGAGAAGGGACAAACAGCTCACGCACTCTTGCTGAATTCCTGCTCTTTCCTGGTTCTTCACGTACTGGTTTTCCAGGAGTCTTTAGCTCTCTCTCCCCAAGTGAAAAAAGACAAGCCCCACCCCCTGTGACCCAAACCTGATTGGATTTTTTTTTCTTCTTCTTCTTCCCCTTATGGAACGAACAATCCAGGGATCACAAATTCAAATTGTCATGCCTCTGAGGAGCTCCAGCCCAGCAGGACTGGCACAGAACTCCAAGGCCCTTGCTTTAGGCAAGGTCACCAGCTAGTGTCCAGGCAGCTTTTCTGCTTTGCTCAAACAACCCCTCCCCCCCCACACACCATCCCCCACTCCTACCAGGTTCAGCTCCTGGCTTCTCTGCTGGGCGTATTAAAGAGATAATGGTAACGACCTCAAGATAAAACTGCTGTTTGGGAGAATTTCCTTCATCCCAGACACATGCTAGTACTCCGAGAGCCTCCTTTCATTCGCACAGCAACGACCCGCCCCCGCCCCGCCCCCCCAGGTTTGATTGGTCTCAGTCTCTCAATTCACAGATTAGGGACAGAGCTTCAAAAGGGACGCATGACTTGATTAGGGTCCTGTAGTCTCTATTTTGCTCTCAGCTCTTTTTAGTGGCCTGAATGAATAGGCAGCGGCGATTGGAAGGGAGGATTGTCTAGGGAGGCAGAGAGGCACCCTTCCAGGGGCTGCCCATAGGGGGCGCTGGCTTCGGGGCTTTTGAGACTGCACAGTCTTTTTGTTGGTTTTTGGTTTTTTGAGACACAGGGTCTCACTGTGTAGCTCTGGCTGTCCTGGAACTCACTATGTAAGCCAGGCTAGCCTCAAAGTCACAGAGATCCTCCTGCCTCTGACCTTCCAGATGCTGGAATCAAAATTGTGTGCCACAGTGGGCTATAGTCTTTTTTTTTTTTTTAATTTATATATGGTGTACACACACACACACACACACACACACACACACACACACACACACACACACACTTGTGCCTGCCTTAGCATACCTGTGAGAAGCAAAGAACAACTTTCAGGAGTCTGTTTTTTCCTTCCATCGTGTGGATCTGTTGAACTGAACTCAGGTCATGAGGCTTGGTGGCAGATGCCTTTATTTGCTGAGCTGTCACTCTGGCCCCAAGACTGCATTCTGATCACAGAGTCTTCCTACCACCCAGATTAGCTCGGGTCACTCCTTCTCAACTCCTTTCTCTTCTCACTTGCCCTACAGTAGCCCAGAGGGAGTTCAAATTACAGAATCTTAATTGTTACCGGTTTTTTTTCAAAATGTGTTTGTTGTTAACAAATTCGTGTTGAGCCTGTATTCAGTGCTGGCATCAGCTCTCAGAGTGGTTGACAAATGTGAGGTATGCACTGAGGATCTTCAGTGGAGGGTAACTTGCTTCTGTGAATGCAGAGAGCCTGAGGAAGGTGATGTCTACCACAAGAAGATTCTGAGATTCTGCTCCCCACATTTGGCTGGGAGGAGAGAACCTTTCAACTATGTTTCCTACCTGCCCTGTGACACTAGGGCACACAGGCACCTGTCTTTTCCTTGGCAGCAAGAAGCCAGGGTCCTGAGCTATCTCTCTTTTCCTTCAGATTTCCCCCCAGTCTTCCACATCAAACTCAAGGACCAGGTGCTGCTGGAGGGGGAAGCAGCCACCCTGCTCTGCCTACCGGCAGCCTGCCCAGCACCCCGCATCTCCTGGATGAAAGGTAAGTAGATTGCATCTTCCATAGAGATGGCGGGTGGTGACAAGTGGCTCCTAGTCAAGAACATAGGAGGGGCTAGGCCACGAGGTGGGGGTGGGGGACTGGGGGCATAAGTAAAGGACAAGCGAGGGAGACCTGGATGTATTCAGGTATCCTTCTGTGCCTTCTTGTCCCCAGATAAACAGTCCCTGCGATCAGAACCCTCGGTGGTCATTGTGTCCTGCAAAGATGGACGGCAGCTGCTGAGCATACCCCGGGCTGGCAAGCGGCATGCTGGGCTCTATGAGTGCTCAGCTACCAATGCCCTGGGCAGCATTACCAGCTCTTGTACTGTGGCTGTGGCCCGTGAGTTATGGAGGCAGGGCCAATGCAGTAGGTATGAGGAGGTGGGGTAGGCCTTGATGAACCCTCAGCTGTGGCCTCTCTTTCTCCTTCTAGGCATCCCAGGAAAGCTAGCTCCTCCAGAGGTGCCTCAGACCTACAACGATACGGCACTGGTGCTGTGGAAGCCAGGAGACAGCCGGGCACCCTGCACATACACTCTGGAGCGGCGGGTAGATGGTAAGGGCGAGGTAGGATGAGGGGAGGAGAGGGCAGGAGGTGGCAGGACGAGGGTAGGGTGCTGCTTGGGAAGCCCAGTGTCCTCCCTAGAGACATCTTCTCTGGGCTTTTAGTAGATAGCATGGGGGAGCTGGGGCCATGGCTTCTGTGGCCTTAACCTTGCCCTGTGCTGCCTGCAGGGGAATCTGTCTGGCACCCTGTGAGCTCAGGCATCCCCGACTGTTACTACAATGTGACACACCTGCCTGTCGGTATGACTGTGAGGTTCCGTGTGGCCTGTTCCAACCGTGCTGGGCAGGGGCCTTTCAGCAACCCTTCTGAGAAGGTCCTCATTAGAAGCACTCAAGGTCAGTAGGGGGGAGGTGTAGGGTGGTTGTGGCGGAGCCCAGGACCTCCTCACTCCTTGCGGCATCACAGCTGTGCCCCAAAACACTCATTGATTTTTTTTTTGTCTCCTCTCAGATTCTTCAGCTCAGCCAGCTGCTGCTCCCCAAGATGCCCCTGTTACCTCAGGGCCAGCCAGGGCCCCACCTTCTGACTCTCCTACCTCACTGGCCCCCACCCCAGCTTTTGATCCCCCAGCCACCCAGGCAGCCACTCTCAGCCCCTCAGTTCCCCCCACGTCTGCCAGCCAGGCCTTGTCCTCACTCAAGGCCATGGGTCCACCCCCCCAAACGCCTCCACGAAAGCACAGGGGGCTGCTGGCTGCCCAGCAAGCAGAGGCCACCCTACCTAGTATCCAGATCACCCCAAGTGAACCCAAGTCCTCTGTCCCTGACACTGGAACCCTGACCCCAACCTCTACTCCTCAAGGGGTTAAACCAGCATCTTCCTCATCTTCCTTGTATATGGTGACTTCCTTCGTGTCTGCACCCCCAGCCCCTGATCCCCCAGCCCCTGAGCCTCCTCCTGAGCCCACCAAGGTGACTGTGAGGAGCCTCAGCCCAGCCAAGGAGGTGGTCAGCTCCCCCACACCGGAGAGCACCACTCTTCGACAGGGGCCCCCTCAGAAACCCTACACCTTCCTAGAGGAGAAAGCCAGGCAAGCAGGGATGAGGAAGGGAAGGTGGGGGAGCAGGTGGGGCACAAGGAACAGGGAGTTTCAGAGAGCTCAGCAGACTGTCCTGGCTGGCCTTGGAGGCAGATGTGGCGATGCGAGTCTTTAAAACTATCAGGTTCAGCTAGGTGATACCCTGAGCTCAAGCCACATGCAGTCACTTAATCTTCACGACTTCGAGAGGAAGGCACTGCCTTGCTAGCATCACCTCTTTTCTCGGATGAGAGAAAAACTGAGGTTATGGGCTCTTCCAAAGATAGTCAGGAGTGACGGAACCTTTGTTACTGGCACTGAACTCCAGAGCTCACACTGAAGCCCACTGTGTTCTTGTTCCCAGGATTCCTACTTCCCATTTTAGCTCTCACGGTGACAGTGCCCCACCCTGAGTCTGTGACCTCCCTCCCACACACACAGGGGCCGCTTTGGTGTTGTGCGATCCTGCCGGGAGAATGCTACAGGTCGGACATTCGTTGCCAAGATCGTGCCGTATGCAGCAGAGGGCAGGCGACGGGTGCTGCAGGAGTATGAAGTGCTGCGGACACTGCACCACGAGCGGCTCATGTCCCTGCACGAGGCCTACATCACCCCTCGGTACCTTGTGCTCATCGCTGAGAGCTGTGGCAACAGGGAACTCCTCTGTGGGCTCAGCGACAGGTTAGCTGGGTGTTCCTGAGGGTAGCAAGGGTGGGGGAGGCTGGCTGGAAGGTCACAGGTTCTGCCTCTGCTGACAGCCCCTCCCCCTCCCACCCCACCCCCCTGCCCTAGATTCCGATATTCAGAAGATGATGTGGCCACCTATGTGGTGCAGCTGCTACAAGGCCTGGACTACCTCCATGGTCACCATGTGCTACACCTGGACATCAAGCCAGACAATCTGTTGTTGGCGGCTGACAATGCCCTTAAGATCGTGGACTTTGGCAGTGCCCAGCCCTACAACCCTCAGGCCCTGAAGCCCCTTGGACACCGCACAGGCACTCTGGAGTTCATGGGTAAGAGGACCAGCAACCTGTCACAGTTGAGGGTTGGACAACTGCCAGAGGGGCATGCCAGGCTCAATAACTCCCATCCCCACCCCCTTCACTCACACATGTACCATTCATATGCATTAACTGTTATATGTAAAATAATGAACGGAGGTTTGTTTTTTTTTCCCCCATTGATCTTTACAATTGCCCCCAGAGTTTGGCATAATAGTCCTCCCTTTTTACAGATGAGGAAAGAGAGGCGCCCTGACGTTAAGTATTCGTCCAATTAGACAGATACAAATAACTGCGATGGGATTTGCGAAAGCTGCGAAGACAAGAGAATCAATTACGACTGCACAGAGCAGGGAAACCCAGCAGTCATTTAGCTACCTGCTAACTCGTGCTTATTATCTCAGTCCCTTAGCGTTATTCCACAAGCCACACTTTATAGGTGAGACAATGGAGAGCCAGGCAGCTTTAGTAAATCGCCCGAGGTCCCGTAGTTAGAAGGGGGCAGGTTTGGGATTAGAGCCAGCCGGGCTGATTTCAAAGGCTCTTAATCTTGGTGTTGGCCACACTCTGTGTGAATGGGAGCACTACTGAGGAGCTGATCCAAGGCAGCTCTGAAGTTGAATCTTGGGTCCTCTGGAACCTCCATCATTCGGCGCCTTAGATAGCCCACATCTCCTTGTGGCTGCTCCCCCCCACCCCTTTGTCCTGCCTGCTGACCCCATAAGGCCCTGCTGCTCTGTTTTTACTCAGACCCAGCCATGGTCCAGCTCCTTAAGGCTCCAGAACCCCTCCCTCTAGCCTGCCTCTCCCCGTCCCCTGCTATAGAGAGCCTAGGTCAGCTTGAACTTTGTCTTTTGTCAGCCCCTGAGATGGTGAAGGGAGACCCCATTGGCTCTGCCACGGACATCTGGGGAGCAGGTGTGCTCACCTACATCATGTAAGTGGCCTGGCCCTGCCCCAGCCCCCTGCTTTCCTCCACCCATGATCCTCCTCTCTGCCTGTTATAGCCTCAGCCCACTTCTGTCCACACCTCCTCCTTGATGCCATCTCCCTAGCACACGCCCACTGGCAAAGTGGCACCGCCCCCTGAGTCTTGTGCCCCTCCCAGATGCCCTGCAGGAACATCTCTTAGGCCTGACAACTGAGCATCATGCTAAGGCAGAGGCAATGAGAGGGGCATCTGAGATTGCCAACTCCCTCCCCTGTCTTCCACAACAGGCTTAGTGGATACTCTCCATTCTATGAGCCAGACCCCCAGGAGACAGAGGCTCGGATTGTGGGGGGTCGCTTTGATGCCTTCCAGCTGTACCCTAACACATCCCAGAGTGCCACCCTCTTCTTGCGAAAGGTCCTCTCAGTTCATCCCTGGTGAGTAGGCCCCCTAACCTGCCAACCATGCGGTGTTACCAGCCTGTGGATGCAGACTTCCTGTCCTGGCGTCACTTGGCTGAAGACTCCCAACTCCTCCATATAGTGCAGCTGCAGCAGCTGTCCTGCTGCCTACCATTTAAAGCCCATAACAGCCTTGAGAAAGACTGAATCGCCCTCCCCATTCCAAAGACTGGGAAACTAAGCCCCTGAACTGCCCAGCATCACACACATATTGATGAGTCAGGACTGGTAAAGGGCCCAAGGGAGGAGGGTACAGCCTGCCTTCTCCTAGGGCCTCTTTACTGGCTCATGGTCCCCTGGCTCGCCCGGCAGGAGCAGGCCCTCACTGCAGGACTGCTTGGCCCACCCATGGCTGCAAGATGCCTACCTGATGAAACTGCGCCGCCAGACGCTCACCTTTACCACCAACCGGCTCAAGGAGTTCCTGGGCGAGCAGCGGCGGCGGCGGGCCGAGGCTGCTACCCGGCACAAGGTGCTGCTCCGCTCCTACCCCGGCAGCCCCTAAGTGGCAATGGACCACAGCCCGGCCACGGGCTCCAACTCGGGTTCCCATCCATGCTGCCAAGGGACATTCCAGAGCCCATGCTGAGCTGGACAGGGCCGGGGCTTCAGATACCAGCAGCAGCAGCAGCAACATCTGGCTGGCCTATTACCTCATGGACCTAAGGGGACAAGGCCTCTGGGGCTTTCAGCCCAATGATGTCACCCATGGCCAAAACCAGAACAGGAGATCCACTGGCCAGGCTGGGCAAGGGTGAGAACGGAAAGAGGCAAGAAGGGAGTCCGGAAGTAAAGAGTGAAAAAGAGAGATGCCAGGGAGGGAGGAAGTTGAGGAAGGTTGTGGGATGGGTTAGGAATGGTACATCTCAGGGAGAAGCCAGTGGAGGAAGTGGCTGAGGAGGAAGAAGGATCCCATGGTGTGGGAACAGTAAGCCAGGAGCGGGGAGAGGAGGGCAGGACATCGAGACAGTGCCAGGAGCCAGGGCAGAGACATAAGGGAGGGCAGAGAGGTGGAAGGCCACGGGAGCAAGCTCAGGGGTGGCAGGCCAGGCCAGCAGGTGTATCTTCAGAAAGAGAAAGGAGAAAGGCAAAGCAACATGTGCTGAAGGAAGGCCACTCAAGCTGGTCTCCTGTCCCGGCCGATGCAGTTCTGGCCATTCTACACTGGCCCAGGGATGTCCCCACTGCTCCTCCATGGCCTTTGCCCTTCTTCCCATTTGTATTTATTTATTTATTGCCTTTTATGGAGTTCCCTTTCCATCCAATCCCCTGTTGCCTATGTTGTCCTGACCATCCCCTCAGCCATCCAGCTGTCTGTGCAGCTCTCTGTCTGTCTGTCACAAGGAAAAATTAAAAACAAACAAACAAACAGAAAACAAAACAGCAAGTGGCGGAACCTACCTGTGGCCTCTAGGTGGGGTGAGGGGGAGGTGGCTCGGTGGCTTGGAGTGAGTCCTGGGTGGAGCATCGCCTTCTCTGGGCGATGACAACGCGTTCAGGGGTCTGTATCATCTACGTTTTCCCCTGAGTCCTCACTACTTCTCATTCCTAGAAGGAGGAAGACTGTCCTGTCCTCACTGCGCAGCTTCTAGAACGCTGGCAGACATTCTGAATTCCCACACCCACCGTCTATCTTGACCCCAGGGACCCCCGCCTCTGCTCACGTTTGCTCTCTCTTTGTAACCTGGAGAATTCTGGGCTCTGAAGTAGACCAGCCACATCCTAGGCCTATCTCAACCTCCTTTACTCGTGTCCTTCCCCAGGACTAGGGAGAGACAGATTCCATCTCAATTGGTTAAAAAAGTGTGAAGAGCCGTAGAAGAAATGGGGGTGGGCTGGGCTGGGGTGGGGGCGCTGGCACCATGTTCTTGGGATTAAAACAGAGATCTGAATGCGTGGAACAGCTGTGAGTGCTCAGAGCAGCCATGTCCAGCATTTTTTCTAGGGTTGAGAGACACATCAGACTAGACCTTCTTGTCTCCATGGCAAGTTAGGAGTCTGTTGGGCAGTGACTGGGTACACCCATGGGGGCACCCAAGAATGGACACCAGGTCCCAGAAATAAGCTTCCGGGATCTGAGGTAGAAGAAAGAGGGAGCCAGGTTCCCCGTGTTCTACCTTGAAGCCCTACTGTGGGCAAAGTGAAAGGACTGAACTTCTGCCCATAGGCAGAAAGCATAGGCGCCGGTTCGAAGACCTCTTAACTCAAGCTCCAGCAGCCAATCTGGCTTCCCCGGGACCTCAGGGAAGAGGCAAGGCCCATCACCATAAAATAACAAGCTGTTAAAAACCACTGGGAAGGGATGAGAGAGGCACGTTGGCCACCCAGCATTTCAATTATGAAGACATACAGTTTGCCTGCGAGGATCTCCCGTCCCTTACACACTGCAGACGCTTTCGTATAAAAATGAGGTGCCTGAACTCATATCTTGATAAACAGTAAAAAATTCCTCTCCCGTCCCCCTTTGATCTGCAGTTTCCTTCCCATCTCCATTGGAAATGGCATGTGAACTGCTTGTTCCAAACCTGGAGGAGCAAAGGTAATTTATGTCAGAAGACTGGTGTCAAGATTGTTCTGATCAAAAGGTGGCAATGCCCCACACCTGAGTGGGTCCTTACAATGAGTGGGAACGATATTGCCACCTGGTACCCTAGCCTGCACAGACTGGACTCTCCACACAGGTGGTCTGGTGCCCCTATGCACCAGCTTATGCCCCCAAGAGACCTAGAAGTAGGGGAGCCAATCATAGCCCTAACCTTCAAGGATAGCACTGACCATCATCCAGACCCTATCCTGTCACAAAAACGCAAGCTAGTGGGGGCTGAAGGTGGCATTAGGGGTCATGGCGATGATGGCTGCTGTTCTCAAATATCTCTCCTGCACCCCCTTGTCTTACTTCATCCTACCACCAGGGGGCAACTGGAGACTCTTGGGGTGAGGGTGGCCATAAAGGTAAGGTGATTCCCACTGGTTTTGACAGCCATGCAGTCCATTTTATTTTTTGGCTGTATGGACCATGGAGTTCAAGGCCACTCTGGCTTTACTTAAGGATGCTTCCCCCAAACACTCGCACGCCTTTAATTTACAGCGTCAGAAAAAGGGCATATTATATGGCTGCCTGGAGGTTGAGATTGGTATAAAGCCATGCCTCTTGTTGGCCACATCTTGTTCTCCTAGGAGTGGGATGAATGCCCCTTGTCATATCCAGCTGTCCAGATGCTGCTGTATCCCCAAGCAGTTCAGGTACCTCTTCTGGGGCCAGCATCCTAGGCATCCTAGGGCTACTTGGCCAGTGAGTGAGTGGAGGCTGCGGTTCCTAGGGCAACCATGCCAAACAAGGCAAAGAAAGGAGCAATGTATAAAACTAGAGCCTGGTGCTGATTACCTGCCCGCACCCCTGCTCTGATATCCAGGAGGGTGGCCTACAAACAACCCAGCTAGCCACGTGAAGTCTTGGAGTCAACCCTTGTTGGACGAGTCCATTCCTGAGAAACGTTTCAGTCATTCCCATGCCAGGTGGGTATTTTTCTTAAGTAAGGAGCGGGTTGAAAACCCGAAATCTCTGGCTCAGCCTGGATCCCCAAGTTTGTTGTCTACTCTTTAAATGTTCAAAAACATTTTATGTGAAAACAAACCAACAAGCAAGCAAGCAAACAAACAGCAGTTCCACCTCCAAGATGTTACTCTGGATATGAATGAACACACACACACACACACACACACACACACACACACACACTCCGAGGTCCAGAGAACCTCCATTTGCATGCAGGTCTGGGGCCCCAGATGCAGGAGTCTGGAGTGGTGGAGAGGAAAGCCTCCAGACCCGCACTGTTGCTCATTTCGGGGTCTCCCTCTAGGAGAGAGAGATGACCCTAGCATGCTAGATTAAAAACACTCTTTGTTTTTTTGCATACTGCCTTTGGGAGGGGAGGGTCTTTCTTCAGCAGATCACCTAGACCCTAACAGTTATGTGAACCACTAGTCAGGGGGCTGGGGGAGAAGTCACTGACAAAAGAGGATCATTTTAAAAAAGTAACAGTTCAGGGGCAGGCCCCCTTCCCACTCGTCCCAATTTCCAGGTTAGGTGTCTAGTGGGTCAAGGAAAACGTGCAGAGATGCTGTGCTGGCAGACTAGGTGGGGAGAAGAAGGCCTCAGTCCTATTATGGGAGCTCTGAGTACTGACCCAGCCTGGAAGGGTAGGGTTGTGAGTTTCAGAAGGAACTGAGGGAGGAGGGCCTGTCCCGGCTTCTGGAGCCTCTGAAGGACATAGTTCTGATGAAAAGCAGCACAGCCAAGGCTGGACCTGTTTATTTGCTGGAGAAAGGATGCAAGGAGCTGTGCAATGGACCCAAGCTTGCAAGGCTGTGTTTCCCGGGACCTTAATGTGGTGGCTCTGGTGGTGCAAGGCGCTGAGTTGGCCTGCCTAGACCACTATAGATAGCATCAGCGTAGCCAATCCCTTCTGCCAGTGCCTCCTTGTGGAAGGTTCACACACCCTAGGCCCAAAACAGCACCTGGGGATCCACAGCAGTAGTGTCCAGGCCAGAGCATGTTTGTAACTGGGCCTAGTCCAGAAAGAATGATGCCCCTACTTCAGGACCTGGTCCCACTCAGACTGAGAAGTCAACCGTGGGCTCCCTTCATTCGACTCCAGGGCCCAAGGTCACGGTGTGAGCCAAGATTTAAAAATCCTGTTTTCTGGCTCCTAACCCAGAGCAATTTCCTCTATTCAAAGCTACCTCCAAAGTACTGTGAGAGCTGTATCTCTTTTGATCTCCTACTTGACCCAGAGAAAAAGGGACAGGGCTGAGTCCTCTTTAATAGCTAAAGAGATAAAAACCTTAGAGACTAGTCATTTGCCCAATAATGTACTGTGAATTCAAATGCACCGTGTGGATTTAGGGCCAGATATCAGCTGGGGAGGTGATGGATGCTTTTTGCCCCACCTTACCTCATGTCCTTTACTGGCGAGGTTCCCCTGCCCTTCCTCTAGTTCCCGCTAAGGTTCAGAAGGGACCTGATAACACTCATACATGCAAAGACACCATCCTAACACTGGCTGCCCAGATCCTGGGCTAGCCTCCGCTGGATGTCCACCAGACCAAGGACAGGGAGGACATCAAGAACAACAACAGGGCCAGGCGTGGTGGCAAACGTCTTTAATCCCAGCACCCTGGAGGTAGAGGCTGGTGGATCGCTGTGAGTTCAAGGCCAGCCTGGTCTACAAAGTGAGTCCAGGACAGCCAAGGCTACACAGAGAAACCCAGTCTCGGGATGAGGGTCGCTGAGCCGCAAAGAACAGAGCTTTCTAATTATCTAGGCTCCCTCACTACCCGGGTAAACTGACGCACAGCTCCACCTTCCATCTCTCCACACCTTCCCCAGGGTGTTGAGATTGGTACCAACACCACCACACAGACCATTTGCTGGACTCACACTCCAGGACGGTGGCAAGTATGATGTGTCGGTAGGGAACAGCGGACAGCGGACCAGCCCTTCGCGTGGGTGGATGGTGGACATGGCTTGAAAGGAACTGTCAGACCCTTTGCCCTGGCAGCGAGCCCAGGGGCTGGTGGGACCCAAACCCTCTTCCATTTTACCTAATAAAACTTGCTTTCCTTCTGTCCCTCCATGTCTTTTTTTATTTTTTATTCTTTTTTTCTTTCCATTGTCATTTGTTCTTCCTGTCCCACACATTATTTCCAAGACCCACAGGCCAACGTCACAGAATGTCGGAGCCACCAGGAAAAACAGCGTGTCTAGTCCTGTGCTTCATTTCACAGACAGTAAATCCAGAATAGGATTTATCTCAGAGTCAAACTTCCCAGCAGGATAACTATTGGAGCTGCGACTCCGCATTCTCTTCTTTTGCTCAGCCTGGGCGCGGCCCCTCCCAAGCTGTTGACGACCTAGCACCTACCAATTCCAAGGCTGGCTACACCCCTTTCGCCTCTGATCTATATTCTCCTGTGACTTTGTTCTCCGCTGTCTCTGAGCCCACGCTGGGAAAGCTTAGGTCTCAAACTTCTTAGTTCCGACCTTCACTCCTCTCTGTCCTCATTTAAGCCCGTCCCTCAACCCTTTGACCAAACTCCAGGTTTCCAGAACGCTTAATAAAGTTGGAGAAAGAGGGTGGACTTTTTCAAAACTACAATTCCCGGCAGCCCCTGCGAAGGCGCTCTCGCGAGTTCTAAGGAGACACGTCCGCGGAAGGAGCAAGCAGTTACGGGCGGCAGAGCTGGCGTAAAGGGAGCTAGTGGTAAAAGGACCTACTTGGTGGAGGGTTGGCGGGCAGCTATGGGTAGGGGGGACGGACCCTAGAGCTACTAGAGAGGGCTCGGAGGTCCTGTCTTGTTCTCTTCATGCCCGTGCTTGTGTTGGCTCCATAACCCGTGACTACGAGAAGCTAACATTTATTGGACAGACTCAGTTGAGAGGGTCAGCAATCGATTCTCGGAATCCAGAGATTCCGGCACCAGCTGTCATGATACGCACTGCTGGAGTCAGTAGGCTCAGCATGTGGCGTGTCAAGGGAACCTGTCTTTTGATTCGAGCTTTAGCACATGCAGGTAGTCTTAGGATTCACTTTCAACACCTAGAAGTGTTAGGACTACCACGAATCAAGTGCAGATTAGTGTTTGCTCAGTACTTGGGGCTCATTCTTAGGATTGAAATTCAATACCCAGAGCTCACGCGAGGTTTGTGGTTCCATATTCACCACTGGGATTCGGGGCTGAACATCTAGAAAGGGGGATACAGGCGTTTGCCAGTTGTTGGGATGGAGATTTCAGGTTTTTGTGATTTTGGAGTCTTGAGAAGGGGGTCCGTTGAGTTCCCGAGTTTACAGAATTTGTTCATGGCCAAAGGGAAGTCGTTAGAGATAAAAGAGCCGGGTTCTGTTTTTTTGAGGCCAACTGAGCTCTGGATTGGGATGAAATCTGTGATGGTGTGAACTTTTGAGTTTACATCTTAGGAAAAGGCTATTTGTTGCAATTTGGGGTGTGAGATCTGAATGTTAACTCTTCTGTTGGGGGTTTGAGGTTTAGGTAGCTGCCCTTCATCATGCTCAAAGCTGTGATCCTCATTGGAGGCCCTCAAAAGGGTGAGGAGCTGGGAAATAGGGGAGGGGGTGGGCTGGAGCGGTGGGTGGGGCTGGGGCAGAAGGGAGTGGGCGGCTAAAATGTTGTCCTGTCCTCTCTCAGGGACTCGCTTCAGGCCTTTGTCTTTTGAGGTGCCCAAACCACTGTTTCCCGTGGCAGGCGTCCCTATGATCCAGCACCATATAGAAGCCTGTGCTCAGGTAACCCTGTAGTTTCTCCTCTCACATTGCACTTCCTGCTCTGTCTCCTTCGTGCTGTGGGTGTGTCTTCCATTTCCCACCGAGTGTAACTTCAAAGGCTGTCACTCACTGACGTCTATGTGAATGGCATTTCTTCAGGCCCGTGCCTGTTGACTTCCCTGCCTTTTGCTGCTGAGGTTTCACACCTAGTTTTACAGTATGCAATGTGAAGTCAGGCAGGGATCTTAAAAGATAAGTTAGGGCCATAGCACGGGGGTCCCTTATGGGTAACAAAGCACAAAGCCTTGTGTTGTAGCTCCTTTTCTTTATCGCTTTGTTACTGGGATAGGCAAGGTTTGAGTTTTGAGTCCAGCCTTCCTGCTGAGACCCAGAGCCAGCAAAATTTCAACTTTCTTTGAGCTCTGGTTTTCTTATCTGTAAAGTAGAGCTTAGACCTCCTTTGTGGGGTGCTAAAGCCGTAAAATGCCTAATTCAGTGCAGACCCTTGATAAATGGCACCCCTCCCCCATCTCATGCTGATATCAGACTTAGAATACTATACGATGGGAGATGGTTCAGATGGTACAGTGCTTGCTTGCACAAACATGAGGACATGAGTTCGATCCCCATCACCCTTATTAAGAGCCAGTCACAAGGTGGGCTACTCCTGAGGGAAAACCCCAAGATTGGCCTTTGGCCTCCATGTGGATGCATATTTGTGGGTACGTGTACCCACATATGCATGCACACACATACAGGAGCTACAGATACAGCTCAGAGATAGAGCACTTGCCTAGGAAGTGTGAGGTCTTGGGTTCAATCCCCAGTAGTGAGAGAGAAAGAAGGAAAGGCAGAAAAGATGGCTGGATTATGCATTAATGTGGCTTGGTAAACAAGGTTGTTCCAGTCTCCAGGCACATGGGGGACTATCAAAAATGAAAAGATCTGGGCTGAGAATTGAAACTTCCTCACTGCCTAAAGGAGAAGCAGGTCAGAATGGTGATTACCCACTAAACCCAGCTGAAGCTGAATTTGTATCCTCCAGACTTCTGGACCAGTACCAAGATCTTCCCAATTCCCATCAGAATTTCTCTCCTAACCGCTTCCCTTGTTCTAGGTCCCTGGAATGCAGGAGATTCTGCTCATTGGTTTCTACCAGCCTGATGAGGTGCTCACCCAGTTCCTAGAAGCTGCTCAGCAGGAGTTTAACCTTCCAGTCAGGTGGGAATGGGTTGGGTTGCGTCCATTGTATTTACCAGGGTCCACCCCATAACTAAGAGATTCTTATTCGGGCCATCAGAATCTCTTAATACTAAGTTTCCTTGCAGGCCTGGCTGGAAGTACTTCTGAAAAGGGCAGAGGTGTCGGGAGAGGGCGTGTCAGGTGCCCTGGCTTGTGGCATCTCACTGAGGTGGCTGGGGTCCCTGGGGACAGGTACCTGCAGGAGTTTGCTCCCCTCGGCACAGGGGGTGGTCTCTACCATTTTCGGGACCAGATCCTGGCCGGGGCACCTGAGGCATTCTTCGTGCTCAACGCTGATGTCTGCTCTGACTTCCCCTTGACTGCTATGTTGGATGCTCACAGACGCCAGCGCCGACCCTTCTTACTCCTCGGCACCACGGTGAGAGGGCTGGGAGACCTGAGGGCCACAGAGAGCCTGGGGCCACTCTAGGTCTTGGAGTAGGAATGGGTGTTGGGAGGGAGGTGCGCTGCCCCAATGGTAAGAGAGGTGTCATTGGCAACCCTAAGCCCTTTGGTTGCTGGGAAGTGGGGAGAGGGAGGGCAGCTGTCAGCTCTCCACTCTGCTGGAGGCCTGTCAGTGTCAGGGCTGCGTGCCAGGTGCTAGAGGGGAAGGAAGGAAAAGGAAGAGAAGACAGCCCTGGCTGCCCTGGAGGAGGCAGGTCACTGTCTCGGATATGTCTGTCTCTCAGGCTAACAGGACGCAATCCCTCAACTACGGCTGCATCGTTGAGAACCCACAGACACATGAGGTGAGAGGAGGACGGGGGCCGGGTACCACTCTGTAAGCTCAACCCCATACCCAATGCCGAGAACACTTTCAGGTGGGATCCATCATGTCAAACGGATAGGATAGTATGTGTGCCATCCCCCCTACCCCTCCCTGGTGAATCATCCTGTAGCCCTTTTAAGAGAGAATGACAGGGGAAGGGGTGCTGGTTCATTTCTGTAGGTCGCATGTTTTAATAAACGTATGCATGGGGCACTGTGGAACACAGAAGACAGCAAGAGCCGGGGTGGGGGCAGGGTTTCCTTCAGGAAACAGGATGCGCTGAGTTAAGCCTGTAAAGATGGGGGAGACGGAAGGTTTTCCAGACAGAGAGAACAGTTTGTACAAAGACTGGCAGGAAGTAGCACAGTGACCCATAACTACTGAGGTGGAAGCGTAGTCACTAAAGCAAGAGGGGCCTTGTTTGTGGAATCCCTGCCCCTGACTCACTGGCTTTGACACACAAACCATGTTACCTGTTGATAGTTTAATATATATATTATACGTGGAATGTACATACGCAGTTTTGGGGCAGGCATCAGCTAGAAGTGAAAGGAGCAGAACCACAGAACACATCCTCTGCTTCTCAGGAAACCCCAGTCTAGCAAAGAAGACAAGTCAGAAGCCAGTCCTTGGAAACGGCCCAGTGGCCTGGGAGAGGTGTGGCCAGAGGTCAGGGGGGTCAGCTCTGAGTAGCTGAGCAAAGGTGGCAGGAGAGCACTGAGCAGTAACTGGGTTTCAGACTGGGTTTTTCCAGAGGAAAAGGTGGGGAAGGACATTCTAGTGGCCAGTTGTGTTCCTGGAATGCTAGGAGTTAGGCAGGATGAAGCAGGCAGGCCCCTGGGGATGTAAAGCCAGGTAGGGGTAAGGTGTGAGCTACCCCTTAGGGGTTGTCCAGGGCAGCAGAAGGGCCTGGCAGTGGTTGAGGATGAGATTGTATTGGTGATGACGGTCTGCTTTCCAGTATGAACTCTGTCCTCACTTCCTTAGGTCCTACACTATGTGGAGAAACCCAGCACCTTTATCAGTGACATCATCAACTGTGGCATCTACCTTTTTTCCCCAGAAGCCCTGAAACCTCTTCGGGATGTATTCCAGCGTAATCAGCAGGATGGGCAACTGTGAGGCAGGCTCCATGACCCTGTGACCCAACCCCAAGCATCTCAGTCCCATCCCCACGCCCACGCCCCCTGCCAGGCTCTGCAGGTTCCATGTCACCCTGCTCGCCCTCTTTCTCCCTTTGCCCTTTCCCACTGTCATCTGCAGCCAGCCTAAGCCCCTCCCCTCCTCACCTCATTGTGTCCCTCTTCCTTATACACCCCAGCAGCTCCTCCTCTGTCACCGCCTGCCCATTCCCCTTCTGGTCCATTTCTCTCCAGCCTTGGGTGTCCCAGAGACATCTTTCAGAACAGACGGCAACACACACTTGGGTGCACATGTGCTCAAGTGCAGATATGAGTGCACACGTGCGCGTGCGCACGCACTCATACACTCTCTCTCACCCTCACTCAGACTGCCCAGAGCCCTGCTTGCTAATATACGGTTTGTCCCTTCCAAGACTGAAAAGCTGCCTACCAGGCCTCCCCTCCCACCCAGTCCCATCTCACGCCGCAGTCATTTGCTGACGACCATTTCTCACTCCACCATGTCTCTGCTTCTCCCCGTCTCTCCTGGCTACTCTCTCTCTGTTTCTGCTGAGCTGGCATCTCTACCATCTCTTTCCCCCCCTCTCTCTGTGACTGTCTCTGCCCTCACCAGCTGCCTTGCTCTGGGGTGAGTTTGGTTTTTTGTGCCATCCAATGAGGGAGGGTGACCAGACGGGTGAAGGGGGGGAGGGGGTGGGCATGAGCAGGGATGGGAGGAGTGGGGTCTAGGCCTGGGGCTCCCAGAGAAAGCAGTTGGTCAAGGGTAGTAGAAGAGGTGCCTAGGATTTGAATAGATGTTGGTAGAGGAGGGCTTGGAGAGATGGCAAAGCCCCTTCAGTTCCTTCCTGGAGAGACCCCATATTGAGGCTCAGCTAGGGAACTGATGTCTTCTCCTTTCCTGGCCAGGGAGGATGGCTCATGGCCTGGGGCAGGGACCATCCGACTGGAGCAGGATGTGTTCTCGGCCCTGGCTGGGCAGGGCCAAATCTATGTGCACCTCACCGATGGTATCTGGAGCCAGATCAAGTCTGCAGGGTACGTGTGGGTTGGGGAAAAGCCTGTGTCACTGTTTTTGAGGCTCTTAGGAATGTGGCATTGAGATGGTAGGCACAGGCCTTGTGGACCCTGACGACCACTCCCCCTTCTATACCTAGCTCAGCCCTCTATGCCTCCCGCCTCTATCTGAGCCGATACCAGATCACTCACCCAGAAAGGCTGGCCAAACACACTCCAGGGGGCCCACGAATCAGAGGTACCTGCCCCATCCCATTATTACTCTTTACTCCCCCATGCCCTTGGGCCTACACTCCTCACCTCAGATGTAGGGTTGCAAGCTCAGTCTCTTCCCCTCCCTATGTTTTGGGGTATCTGTCCCCAAGTTGTTTCTTCTGCTTCTAGGAAATGTTTACATCCATCCAACTGCTAAAGTGGCCCCATCAGCTGTGGTAAGCTGTGGTCCCAACCTCAGGGGAGAGGCTGTTGGGATTGGTGGGGATACAAAGGGACTGAGCTCAGGTGCTGGTCCATCTCCCGTCTTTGGTATACCTGTTGAGTGGCCTTGAGCATCCCCAAGTCCCTCCACTCATAGTATGATGATCTTCTCCACAGCTGGGCCCCAATGTCTCCATTGGGAAGGGGGTGATTGTAGGCGATGGTGTGCGTCTTCGAGAGAGCATTGTCCTCCATGGAGCCACTTTGCAGGTAGGAACCAGGCATTCAACAGTGTGTGGTACCCAAAAGGCTGACAGGGAGGGCCCAGGTATGCCTCCCAGAGCAAGAAGCCCCACCCCAGGATCTGTATCTCCCTTCACACCTTCTTGTGCCTGTCTCTTGCTCTACTCACCTTGTACCGTTCTACTTAACAGGAGCACACCTGTGTCCTTCACAGCATCGTAGGCTGGGGGAGCACGGTGGGACGCTGGGCCCGGGTAGAAGGCACTCCCAATGACCCCAATCCCAATGACCCCCGAGCTCGCATGGACAGTGAGAGCCTCTTCAAGGATGGAAAGCTACTTCCTGCCATCACTATCCTGGGTATGGTTGGGGGGCGGGGTTGGGGTAAAGGCTGAGAAGCCCCACAGGTGATGGCTGGTGTGTAACAGGAACATTTGTTCTTGTATGTATCGTGTGTGTGTGTGTGTGTGTGTGTGTGTGTGTGTGTGTGTGTGTGTTTCATTCAGCAAACATTTACCAAGATCCTGCCATGTACCCAGCCTGAGTGAATCACTGGGGCATGAGGCCTGGAGCACATGTGGGCAGGGAGGACTCCCTCTTGATGGCCTGCCATGGCTCCCTGCCCCATCCCTTGTCTCGTGACCTGCTCCTGGTGCCCTCCTCCATGCTTCAGGCTGCCGTGTCCGGATCCCTGCCGAGGTGCTCATCTTGAACTCGATTGTTCTGCCACACAAGGAGCTGAGTCGAAGCTTCACCAACCAAATCATCTTGTGAGGGTGCAGCCAAAAGGGCCCCAGGACTTCTGCCCACTCTCCTTTGGGCTTCCGCCTGCCTGGCTAGCTCTGTCCAGAAAGGACCTGATGAAGCCACCTTATAGGGAGCCACGTGTATGGCCGGGGACACCTGGCCTCCTTCCCCACTCCCAAATAAACCCCCATGAACCTTGAAGCCAGCTTGGACTCCGCCATGTGCCTTGGCTGGGAGTGGAGGTACAAGAGGGGCAGCTGAGTCAGGCCCCCCCACATTAGCATTTAAATTGGAGTCGTTGCTGCTGGCTCATGAATAATGAATCCAGAGTCCTGGTAAATTTCCCCCTCCTTCCCCCTCCTGCCTAGCTGCTTTAGAGGAAGGCCCCTCAGGCTCCCTGGCCTGCTGGCCCCCATGACCTCCGCCCTGTTCACCTGCCTCCCTGGGTCTGGCTTGAGAGAAAGCTGAAGGGTTTCAGTGGGCATACTTGCTGGGAGGCTTGGGCCCAGCCTCAACACCCAGCAGCCTGCTCTCCTTAGCTCCATGCCAAGACCCAGCCCTGGCCTGTTTAACGCTTTGCCAGCTCCATCTGCTCCCAGGCTGACTTTGGGGAGTTGGGGGTTTTGCCTCTACCCAGGGGTCTTCCAGGACCCATCTCCCAATCCTCTGGCAGAGGTCTCTGGTCTAGAAAAGACCCCTTTACCTCTTGGCAGCCTGATACCATTTGACAGGTCATAGCCCTGCTCTCCACATTGCCGTGTTTGCCCATGACCCCAGTGTGCCCCTCTTGGCACCCCCCTCTCCACAGCTGTGGGTGCTGAGTTTAGTTGCCAGATGAGCTGGTAATGATCGTAATCTGCTAATTGAGAGGAATCTAATTACCCGAAGAGAATAGGGGGGCAGGGTTTGGGTGGGAGACAGGAGGGGGTCCTGGCAGCCGGCTTGGGTGGCAGGCAGCAGGGTGTCGGGACCTTGTTGTCAACACCAGGGTCTGGGACAGAGCCCAGGATTTCATAGCTTCCTAGGCAGGCAGTTAGAAAAATATATGGGAGCTAGACCAAGGCTAACCTGGGGGCTAGCCTAGATTAGACCTCCCACATCATGAGGGCTCCGTGAGAGCGTGGGGGATGGCCCGAGGCCTTAGCAATCCTAACTTGTAACCTGCTCCTCCACAGCCCCTTTTCCTGGTTTCTCCCCAACCTGCCTCCAGCCCAGACCTGTCATCTCTGCCACCGTCAGCAGAGTTGCAGAGCCACTCAGCCTGGGGTCATCTCCCTGGGGAAGGGGCTAGGAGATGGTTGGACCACAAGGCCAGGCTGTGGGTCCCCTTCCTCTCCTCCCCCTACCCTGACCCTTCTGTTCCAAGTGGTTGGCAGAGGCCGTGGCAGCTCCATCATAAATATGATAATTTAATTATTTTCTCAGCAAAACACCGTGAAATCCAATAAGTCTGTGTCAGGCCCTGGCCCCCGGGACCCCCTTCCTAGACCCAGTGCGGGTGGTGGAGACATGGCAGCAAGAGGGTCAGTGTTTGAAGGTGGAGTGGGGTAGGGAAGCTGAAACCTTCAAACATCCCCCAGGCTGAGGGGGGTCACATGTGCAAAGTGTCTTAAGGGTGAGGGGTGATGTCCCCCCCTCCTGAGCCTCTTCTGCACTGAGAGAAGCCAAAGCCCCATCTGTCTAAGGGGACAGCTCACAGCCCATGATGTGGGAGCCCTTTACCTCAAGAGGTAGCAGGGAGCCCCCCTTGTCTTTCACTATGGGGACCTGCACCCAGCCTTCATTGGCCTCATGGAGGTATAAGTTGGCTCAGGGATGGGTTTAAGAAAGGAGAAACCAGAAGGAACTGGGGTGGGAAGTGGGGGGGGGGGGGAGATCAGGGGGCGGGATGCGGGGGAGGGGTGTGCTCCTGCCATTAGTGTTTTTTTTTTCCCCTCCAGTTTCCATAAAAAGATTATTCTGTAAAATCAGTGAAGGGGAGCGAGCTGGGGGCCGGGAAGGAGGGGGGTGGTCTCTGGCATCAAGCTGGATGGGGCGACGGGAGGAGAGGAAGTGAGTATGGAGAAAAATTTGGATGGGCTTCAGGAGCAAGCGAGAGGACGAGCCAAGAACACTGGCCGGAGTGGGGGAACTGGTCAGAGTGGACTGGGGAGGCAATGCCCTCTCTCATTCTTGTCCTGCTGGGGTTTCCAAGGGCCCAATCCTACCTCTATCTTAGTCCCTCCCCCTGGCACTTAGCAGCCATTATGGGGGAGCAGATTGCAGCCCCCACCCCCTCTCTGGGAAGCAGGCACAGCTGGGGCCCGCCACATCTGCCGCATCAGCACGGAACACAGCTGGGTGTGCCCAGAGCCATGGCCCCCAAAACGCAAAGGGGGCGGGAACCAAAGATCGCCCAGACCCCTGAGATAGACACACTGACACCTCTGCCAACAGACACTCCTCAAAGTGAAGCGACACCCACCAACACACGCTCCCTGTGTGCAGAGACTGAGAACTGGCAAACACGCAATTACCCAGCCCCGCCTGCCACCTCCGCTCCCCTCCTGCCGCCCCCTCTCTTTCCCTTTCTTCCCACTAAGGCTGCCTTCTGTCACCAAGGCCATCTCTGACTTGTCTTAGGCTGGGTTTGGGGGAGCAGGGGGTTTCGTTGACACCAAGAACACCCTTCTAGCAGGTCAAGAGATAGTAAGGGATGCCTCGGGAGACCAACCTGCGTAGCAACGTACTATTCTTCCAAGATGTACCTCTCCCCATAAGGAGGCCTACTCATAGACAGGTGGGGTCTCCACGCCAGTGGACTGAGTACCAACGACCAATTCCACCAGCCACCGCAAGGAGGCGCTGTATGCTCTCAGTATCTCCAGACCCGTTCAGAGCAGCTTCTGGGGCCAGCCTCTGCCAACCCTATTATCTGGCAGTCTTGTACCCTCCTCAGTTCATCGCTTGGCTTAGCTCTGCCACTCCGGGCGCGTGTGTGGGGTGTAGGGCTGTTCATGACAGGAAAGTCCTCCTTCCCAGAACGGATGATCAAGAGTTTCTTCTTTCTCCTTTCCTAGTTAATAGTCCCTGATTAAACCTGCCTCCTCAAAGATCTCATTTTCCTCCACGTCTCCTTGGCCGGGTGTCTTGCCCTCAACCCTCTCCTCCCTGCCCCCTCCCATCATCCCACACGGCAACCCCCCCCCCCCATGCCCCTCGGAGCTTTAATCCCTCCTGCTGCCGTGCCGCCTTATCTGCTCCCAGCAGCTTTCGCTGCTGCAAAGCCCTCTCCCCCTCCTTCTCTGCATCTTCTTTCTCTCCTCTCTGCTCCCTCTGCTCTCTGACCAGCGCCACCTCCTGCCTAGCCCCTCTGTCACTCAGACCCCCATCTCGAGCTCCCAGTCTGACACCAGATTAGTGCCTAAGGGCCCTTTGCCCTCTCTCCAGCCTCAGCTCAGAGTCTTCAGGCTTCCACCCTCCCTCTTCTACCTCAGCCCTCTCCTCTGACCCCTCAAACTTCCGTCTGTTTCTGGCCAGTCAGGGTTTGTATTTTTCTTCTTTCTGACCTTCCTTTCCACGTCCCCTCCCTAGTTACTCCAGATTCCCTAAGCTCGAATCCCACGCTTTCCATTCTTGGTGACCAATGACCTCCGTTTGAGAATATCCAAATAGGGATAGATGGTGTGGTTGCAAGACAGAGCAGCAGATTTCTCCCTGGGATAGCCCAGGGAGGGCCGTGTGGGGGTGCTGGGAGTACGGGTGACAGTGGGGGCAGGGCCTGGCAGTGGGACGCTAACCCTCTTCAGTTGCCTCAGATCACGTCCAGGCCTTCCCATCCCCCTTCGCCGGGACTCTCATTAACCGCTTCTCCTGCCTCGTCCGTGGCATAAATAACCCAGATAAATCAGCCGCCGTCCGCCCCCCGCCCGTCGGCCCCGCACAGCCCGTTTGTCACCGCTGCTCGCTCGCCAGCCAGGCCACCCCCCCTCCATCCTTGTCCCTTCCAGCCCACGTCTGGCCCACACTGGCTTCCCACCCCCTGGTCAGCACCAGGTCCAGGTTTCTAAGCTGGGGCGGGTGGCAAGGAGGTGTCCCTTGGGATCTGGAGGCTGGGGATTCGATCTATAGAATGCTCCTTCGGAGTTCAAAGGTTGTGTAGTTTATGAATATAGCCAGCCAGCCAGGGAGTCGGGAGCCCTCAAATGACAGGAAGGAACAGAAACGGCTTTCTTTGGGGATGTCCCTGAGCTGTGAAGAGATTCCCTGGGAAACCCTTCATGTTGAGTCCTGAGCGGGGTGGGGTGGGGACGGGGCAGGGATCCCAGGTCTCCCTTTGGGGACATTTTACTCAAGTAAAACCTCCAGCATCCTCCCAGTACACCTGGCTAATCCATCCTGCCCTCCCCGTTGCCTCCACCCTTTTCTAGGCATGCCTAGCCCAGAGTACTCTAACCTTTGCCTCCCTCTCTCGCTACCCCTCTATTTCCCAGTTTCAGGAAGCCTAATTTGCACATCCCAGGACGTTGGAGAATTGGGCTGTGAACAAATCTGAGAAATGGGGACAATTGGAGGGTTAAAGGAGTCTTGAGAGGGGCTCACCTTCTGCCTGAACAGCAGCCCCACCCCACCCACATCCTCAGCTCCAGGGTCCCTAGCAGCCCCTCCCACTAGCTCACAGCCAGCGCAGGTCCTGCCCATCTCCCCTTAGCCCCATTTCCCCTTAAGGGGCAGCTGGTCCCTAGGGAATGGGTGAGCGAAACGGGGAGAGGCTGTGGGAGCTTGGGCGCAGGGCTGAGGGTGGGGGTGGGGAAGAAACTGGGCCGGGCCCCAGGGACCAGCTGGGCAATGAGCCGGGGAAGCAGCCGGGAGGCTAAATGAGGGAGATTATCACCCAACTGCAGCCGGGCAGAGAAGGAGGCAGGCAGGGAAGCAGGGAGGGTGGGGGGAGAGGGGACAGGGCCAGAGGCAAAGGGGGTGTGGAGGGAAAGGAAGGGGGCCAGAAGGCGCTGGGGAGGAGTGAGTGGAAACTGCTAAGAGATGGGCTGGAAGGATGGGCGGGGGAGGGGGGGTCCCCACTGAGCATAACCAGATTCCTGGAGGTCTGGGAGACTGGGTGGTAGGGACTTGGGGACAATTAGAGACAGCTGGCCACCGGGCAGCGGTGGGAGTCTGCATGCAACAAACTGCTGTTTCATTCAGTGGCCTGGAGTTCCCCCACAGACCCCCCCCCGCCCCTTCCTCCCCTGGTATGCAGTTATCACCCACCCTCTTTCTTTTTAGAGATGGAAGAGTCCCTACTGACCTGAAGGGGGGGAAAGAGGGTGTCATCTGGGCTCATGATGGAGGTCAGTGTGTGGTGGAGACAATTTGACCCTGAGATCTCAGCAGATAGCAAGGAATTCAGACAGGATATCAGGGCAGTAGTGAGTGCTGGGGGGGGAGATTGGGGGACAGCGCCCGCTTTCTTGGCAGAGCCCCAGACTAAAGTAACCTTAAAAAAGCAATTAAATCACCTTAAAAAAAAAAAACAGTAAAGAAAAATCGATATTGAGAGAAAAGGGAAGAAAGAAAAGGAAAGGAGGTATGTAGCACAGGGGCGTGGGGTGGGGGGCTTTGGGGAGGGGAGAGTGGGGGGAGAGTACTGCCAGGCATGGGGCTGCCTGTGGTCACTTGGACCCTTGCGTAGGAACCCAGCACCTGCTTCCAAAGCCAACTCTACTTTCTCCTGCTGTGTCCCAGCCAGAAGCAGCACTCGAACCCGTCCCCAGGGGTCTTATCTTCCCAGCTTTGGGAGCCTGCTGACCTAGACTCATGGAAAGCTTGTGGGGGACACCCAGCTGTGGGGCCCTGGGAAGCCACTTTGCTGAAAGGCTGGGGACATCTAGTTAGAGCACCATGCATGGCTAGGACCAGGTGTGCGGGGGGTGGGGTGGGGGGTGGGGGGGATTACGCACTGGGGTGCCCCTTCACTGGGAGCCTGACCTAACCGTGCAGCCAGGGTGGGCTGAGCAGCAACTTGAACTCCAGGAGAGCTGTGCTGGCGACCCTCCCTCAGGGCCATCCTGAGACTGCAGGGCCAGGCTGACGCAGGGGAGGGGTGGCTGCTGGGCAGTGCCGCGGACCTCGGGCTCTAATCCCCAGCAGCTGCCGTTTCCCTCAGATCGATTCCCTTCTCACTTTTTTTTTTTTTTCAGCTGCTGGTTCCGCGGCTTGGATCGATGGAGCCGCCTCCCCCTCCCCTCTGAGCTTCCTCTCCCTGCTGCTCATTAGCACCCCGATTAATCAGCCCCCCCTTTCCTCCCAGGACAAGTGCTTCCTCTCCTCCCTGAGGACTCACACTTTGACACGCCCCCCCAAGGGGCACAAGTAGACGATTCTTGCTATCCCCAAGTGGGAGGTACAACTTACCCCTTCCTGGTGAGCCAAGTGGGGCTTTCACCTCTTGTGATAGCAGTTCACATACCTGAGTCCCCCTCAAGATAGCAGCCTGCGGGGAATCCCCCGCCTGGCTCTGCCAGGGGCAGAGCATCCTGGGCACTGGTTTCCTTAGTCTAGCATTTCCATTGAAGCTCCCACTGTTCCATTACCTCCTCTGGATTCTTCATTCCCTTCTCCCCTGCCTCTGAGCTCTTAGCTTCCTGGACCTGGCTCATCCAGCTCCCTCCTTTTCCCCCAAGCCTGGTCATCGCAAGGGCTTTGGAGACCTTAGGAGTGATAAAGCAGCTACAGATGAGCTAGTCAGCCAGGGTGGCCTCTGCTTCAGTCACAAGACTGACTGGAAGTGGGATTGGGGGCCAAAGTCAGAGAAAGGGAGCCAGTGTCCCTTCCTAGAGCAAGTGGGGGTGTGGTGGATGCAGAGATCAGCAGTAGGGCTCTAGGAAAGAGCAGTCTGTGCGAAGCCACAGTTGTCTCCTAGTCTATCCTGCCTGTCCTCCACTTCCTTCCTTCCCTCATTCAAACAAGTGGCTCTCTCAAGGAGTTTCTGGAAGCTACTGTGAGTAGGGCAGTGAGAGCAGCTGCAGGCTGGCATGAGGCGTCAAGGAAGTCAGGAGGTGGGGTTGCTTGACCCTTCTTCTGTGGGGTGTGGTCCAGAAAAAAAAGTGACAAGGCATGGGCTGAGTACTCTGAGCATAGAGCATCAATCCCTGGTTGGCCTGAGACTGGGCTATCTGGGCCCCCCATAATTGACTAAGGTATATCGAGAGTTTCAGAAGCACCCTTAATCCTAGGATGTCCATCCTGGGCTGGGGTAGGGTGGGGTTTTTCCCTCCCTGGCCTGGCTCCTGCCTCCCCGTGCCAGTGCCCGACGGTGAAACGCTGTTGACATGTCCTGAATTATTAAGCACGGGGTGGGCTCCAGAGCACATGCTGAGCGGAGCGGCTGGGGCTGCTGCGCGGCGTGGCGGAGCAGCGCTTGCTCCCTCGCTCACTCGCTTGCTCGCAGGGACACACGCAGGGGCTGACAGCTGTGCGGGTGCTGATAAGGGAAGCCACAAGGAGACGGCGATCGAGGAGAGAGACAAGCGGCAGCAGAGGCAGCAGCGGCAGAGGCAGCGCCGGGGCTGCGGAGCTGCTGGGAGTGGGAGTGACGCCCCCACCTCGGGCCCCCACCCTGTCCCCATCCTCTTCCTGATTGTCCTGAGTTTAGAAGAGCAACCGCTGCCACTACCACCACTCCGGAGGGCACCAAGGCTGCTGTCCAGGGAGGGACAGTAAGTAGCAGCAAGGCTCTGGCCAGTCCCAGCAGCCGGGGACAGATGCCGATCGAGATTGTGTGCAAAATCAAATTTGCTGAGGAGGATGCAAAACCCAAGGAGAAGGAGGCAGGGGATGAGCAGAGCCTCCTGGGGGCTGCTCAGGGGCCAGCAGCCCCTAGGGACCTGGCCACCTTTGCCAGCACCAGCACTCTGCATGGGCTGGGCCGAGCCTGTGGCCCAGGCCCCCATGGACTGCGCAGAACCCTGTGGGCATTGGCCCTACTCACCTCACTGGCTGCCTTCCTGTACCAGGCAGCCAGCCTGGCCAGGGGCTACCTGACCCGGCCTCACCTGGTAGCCGTGGACCCTGCTGCCCCAGCACCAGTGGCGGGCTTCCCGGCTGTCACCCTCTGCAACATCAACCGCTTCCGGCACTCGGCACTCAGCGATGCTGATATCTTCCACCTGGCCAATCTGACAGGGCTGCCCCCCAAAGACCGGGATGGGCACCGTGCAGCTGGCCTTCGCTACCCAGAGCCTGACATGGTAGACATCCTCAACCGCACTGGCCACCAGCTTGCTGACATGCTCAAGAGCTGCAACTTCAGTGGGCACCACTGCTCCGCCAGCAACTTCTCTGTGGTGAGTTCTACTAGCTGGGCTACCTAACCCTGGGGTAGCCAGAGGCTGATGTGAGAGTGAAGGGTGGTACGTGAGGGCATCCTCAACAGGGCTTCCCTTCCTTCTGCCACCAGAGGCAGGCCTCGTGTCTCCCACAGATGGTGTTTCCCTCAGGCTCCTCAGCCCCAGAGCAGTGGATGCTCAGAAGGGCTTACCCCGGGTGGTACAGCTCTTCCGCTGCTGCTGCTGCTGCTGCTGTTGCTGCTGCTGCTGCTGCAGTGCTTAGGGGTGGGAGTCAGGGGCATTCCTGGGGATGGGCTCAGGGTCCTGAAAGCTGGTCTTCATCCCAAGGCCAGACAGACCGAGTTCCACTTTCCTCTTGTTTCCATTTTCTTCTGGGGCTACTGGATTCTTCTTCCCACCAAATGAAAGTGACAGGGAGAGGGTTGCTAGAGGGGAGAGGTGTCCCTGTCTAAGGAAGGACTAGGGGTTGCCTTCTGGGGAGCTGGCCCAGCCAGCCAGCCAGCTGGATGGAGATGCTCTTGTGTACACTGGGTGCCAGTCTCTTTCGTCTGTGTCTTTCACACACACACCCTTTCACAGCCGCCCTCACACATCCCTCTTTCATGCTCCCCTTGGTCGTCTCTGCTTGCCAGTGCCCCCCCCCTCCCTCCAGCCCCTGTTCCTGCTGCTCCCCTGCCTGGCTCTGGCTCTCACACTGGGAATCACTCATCCCCTCTATGTGCATAACTCACCCTCGGAGCTGGCACATGAACACACACACTCCTACTGCTCAGGGACATGGTTTCCTTGCATACTCCCTGTCATGCACATTTAGTGTCCCTGTCACTACACTCATATGCACACCTGCACACCCACACAGCCAGAGAGCTACTCATTCCATGCCTGAACCCCAGCTCATAGCTGCCAAGGATGGGGGTCATGCTGAGGATGTCATCCCAGCTCCTGACATACATACCCACCCCAATTTACCCCAACTTCTGCTCCCCCCCCCACCCCATTCTCCAAGTGAAGACATCTGGCACCCTCATGTATGTGAACACAAACACATGTACCCTTGCCAGAACTGGAGTGCCAGCTCCTGCCTGCTACCCTTGCACACCTCCCACAGTAAGGGGTGTGAGTGTGGAAGGTGTGTCTTAGACACTGTCAGGTCTCTCGGGGTTCCTTTCACCCACTCTCACAAGCTATTATTCACAGTGTGCTTCAGTCTGTCCCCAGTCCCCAGTTGACGCCTATCTCTATGTACCTGTGTGTAGGGCAGCGGGGGTGGGGTGGGGGTGGGGGGGGGTTCATCCTTTTGGCTATTGCCTGGTATGTGAGCAAATGTATGGTGTCATGGTGGTGCCCACTCACACCCAGCCTCCAGCAGCAATGGGTACTTTCCCTCCTAAGAGCCTAGCTCCTCACCCACAAGCTCTCCCTCCTGCCTCAGTGTTACCAGGAAACACGCATTAACAGGGTTCCTGGCTCCACCATGCCTGCAGTGTCTAGGGCCTCTTGCTTTGGGTTGTGTGGGTGAGTTCGGTGGGAGGAATTAACATGAAAAGAGGGGCAGGTGAGGCGGAGGAGATTGTACCAGGAGTGGAATTAGGGAATATCAGCCTGTTGTCTGGCTAAACACTCTGTCTTCTAGGAAAATAAAATACCATTCTCCAAAACCAGAAGCCAGGAGAGTCCCTAGAAAAGAAGTGATGTGTAGAGTCTAAGTGTGGCCTTTGGGATCCGTGGGATGCCTGTCTTGCAGCCTCACCCCTCTGTGAAGGGGGTGGGGAGGATCTCAGTCTCAGCAGGTGCTGCTGGGCAGAAATCAATGGGGTCTTTGTGTCCCTGAGTTTGTGTCTTAGCTCCCGTTGGGGTGGGCAGGAAAAGGGAAGGGTAATGATGACACACATCAATGGAGGAGAGATGGAGGGCACTTAGGAAGTGACGGGAAGGTGACAGAGGGTTTCTGTTAGGATAAGAGGTGTCCAAAGAATACAGGGGCAAGGATTCCCCAGTCCAAAGCTGAGTCCCTAAAATCCTGGGGATGACTGGGGGCGGGGCAAACATAGCTTTCCTTTGGTCCTTTGGTACCCTGGGGCTGGACAGCGAGGGTAGAAGCTTGCGGATCTCTGCTGTGGGGCTGTTCCTGGAACATCAGTGCATGTGGTGCAAAGCAAGCACTGGGGAACAGAATTCCCCCTTTGAGGTTCCTGTTCTCCCATGGCCATCCTAGCCTAGACTCATAGCCTCCTGCCCACCCCCCCATCCCACCCCCCAGCATCATATAATTCCTCCTGGAGTACTGGGACAGTTAGGAACCAGGCTGGGGCCCATGGAGATGGAGAAGACAGGATGTGTTGCCTGGGGGAGTCTGGAGATGAAGCCAACATTTGAGGCCTCTGGTAAGGACATGAAGTCCACAATTCAGCTGTGTGGTGAGGATACAGGGTACACAGTGGGCATTTCAGGGAGGGGGGTGGGATTTGCTGAGGATATGAAAATGTGAGCCGGTTGAGGTAGCACCTGCCAGAGAGCGGGTGGTGAAATGGTCAGTGATGGTGACAGACAGGCTTAAGTAAGGGGCTGTTATGTGTTTTCTGTTGCCTTCCCTGTTTCCTCCTTCCCACTCCCCACTCTGCTGTGACCTTTCCTCCGGAATCCAAGTTAATAAATGTCACATTTTCCAGCCTATTTTTACTCTGGGTAATGTGCCCTCCCCCAGTCCCCTAAGCTGCTGCTATTGCTTCTGGTACCACTGAAATCGCTCTCACCCCCACGCTCCCAAATATCCCTTCGTGTTACTTCTAGTCAGGCACTCAAAACGCTGGGCTCCTTGCTAGGATCTATGGGAGACAGCAAAGAAGGGAAGCCGTGGTCCTCAAGCCCTGTCTTCAAGATGCCTTCAGTCTCCTGGTAGAAAAGGAACAGGGATGCTCACAAGCTTAAGCAACCATGCAAGAGTTAATCGGCCATGCAGGCGATGTCATAAGGTGCCAGGATTAATTGCCAGATGAGGTGCATGGACAGTAAGAGCCTAAGTTCAGGGAGAGAGAGAGAGAGAGAGAGAGAGAGAGAGAGAGAGAGAGAGAGAGAGAGCACTCTGGGCTAAAAGAAGGCTGAGAAGGCTTAAAGGATGAGGTAGTATGCCCAAGGTTTGGAGAGGAGAGAGAAGAGAGGCAAGGGTGCTGAAGGTGCAGCGCTGTGGCCTTTTCCACGCCACTGCCCTCCACGAAGGCCCCCAGCTCTTCTCTCCCCTTTTCCCCTCCACTCAGCCTCACACTAGCTCACTCGCACTTCTATCTACCTCATCCTTTCACCATCACTCAATTCTCTCCTGACACTGTAGAGGGGGCTCCATTCCCCTCCTTTCCACTATGCCCCAGCTGTGTGCCAAGCCCTGGGTCTCCCTCTCCCTTCATGGCTCACTCTCAGCCCATCAGCTTGGTAGAAGGCAGTCACTCTCTCCCTAGCCTTCACCGCTTGGTCTGTACAAATACAAAGGTGGCCCCAAAAGCCAGCGCCTCCTCTCAGCAGGGGGACACTACACCATGTGCGAGTTCTGGGGCTGTCCCATCCCTTGGACTTGAACCTCACTCGGTTCTATTCAGTTGACGGCCTTGAGGAATCCAAAAACGCTTCTCTGAGCATCCATTTGTGTATTCGTTATGTGGTCTATGGGGTGGTTGTGGCGGTAAGATGCCTGAAAAGAGTTCACAGCAACCCTGCCTGGCACACACGGAATGCACACACTCCGCACAAACACCACCATCTCAGCTCCTGGCCATCTTTTAACCTCACTGTTCTCAGTATTGCCTGATGGTTTCTGATCCCTGCTCCAGAGCAACATCACTCTCCATCCCCTAGTCTTCCCCCAGTAGCCCTCAGATCCTCGATGTCCACTATGTGGCCATAGCCTTCTCAAGCGAGCACACACACGTACCTATGCGCATGTACTCTATAGGTCAGTGCTAGACAAGAAACCTTCTATCATGATGGAATCGTTCTAGCCCGATTAGTCACTAGCCATATGTGGCTGTTAAGCGTTTGAAATGTGAATTGGTGTGTGCAACCAGCCTGTGTTGTCTTGGGGCAACACACAGGGTGAGTAAGGTTCAGATTGCCCTGCTGAGGCAAGGCTGGAATTACTGATGGGACAAAAGGGTATAAGTATGATGCTGATGCTTTGTGGGCTGTGCTAGGAAGGCAAGCTGAGGTCCCAGGTTCAACTGAGCCAGTGTCCTGGGGTAGGAGGCTTTGGGGGTGTCTGAAAGCACCATGTGAGTGCAGATACTTCTTTCTCCACAGGCAGGTATGACCTTGGTCTCTTCCCTTCCGTGCCCCTGTCTGAAAAGTGAGGCAGGAAGGAGGAGGGAATCCCTCAAGAGGTGGGGGCAGGTCTCAGCTCCGCATTAGGACCCCCCCCAGGATCAAGGGTCCAGATAATGCCCTAGAAGGATAGGAGGCTCAGGCCCCATGGGCGCCCCACTCTCTCCATCCCCTCTTGGCTCTCAGCTTCCCTCCCCCTCCCAACCCTCCTTCCCCACACGCTGGTGACTGCCGTGACTATTAATCACTCGCCCTGTTCTCTTCCTCTCTACTAATCAGGCACAATTAGACAAGGCCTCTTCCAGCTGGGCAGTCCCCCCCTGCCCTCCCCCACCCCTCACAGCCCTCCCTATCTGATACCCAGGACAGCTCTGAGGCAACTAGGACTTCATGCAAGCCTTACACTACTCTGGTTGCCCTGACTCCCAATCTGGGGCTCTTTAGCAATCTCCTCCCTCCATTTGTTTCCTCCTTAGCTTTTGCTCTTGTCTAATTGCAGTTAGGCCGATATTGACAGGCTCTACCTCTGCCATTGTCTATGGGAGGGGCTACTCCATGCTCACATCCCAACTCCAGACCTTCCCTATAACCCTTGGCGCTATAAGGTGGGGGGTGGGGAGCATTCCTCCGGATGTAGGTCCAGGCCTCTTACCTACCAGATGAACTTTATTAAGTCTGCCTGAACCCCAAAGCCAGTCCTTTGTCCCTATGGTCCGATTATATCCTGAAGTGTGAACCTTGTGCCCATTCAGTGAACTTCTGTATGAGGGCTGCTCTTTCCTTGAGCTAGAAGGGAGGAGCCAGTGAGAGCACATAGGGTGAAAGGTGGGGTCTTAGCCTCAGCTCCAACTAACTATTGACCGTGTAAGGGTGTCAGTGGTCTTCCGTGGTACCAAAAGAAGCTCCAGCTCCAAATCTAGTTTATGTCAAAAAAAAAAAAAGTTCCCCGATTTTAACAACCCTGTAGGCTGCCTACACAGCTCAGATTACAGAACCCAGGCACTGCACACCTCTTTACTTGGCACTGGCTGTTGTTCGTCGAGTCGTCCTGGAGGGGGCGCTTTTAGTCCGGCTGCATTGGCAATGAAGTTGGTGGACCAGATTAAGGTAGTAAACCTGAAGGGAAGGGCACGGAAAAGTGTCACAGAAGGCTGGTCTTCAAGGGCAGTAGGGAGGGTCGTGAGAGACATGCCCCACCCGGCCCCACTCAAGAAGCCCTGTGGCCTCTTCATTAATCAAGAATCAGCCCCGAGCTGGGCTCATTATCAACCCAGCTTCTCGCACTGCTGGAAGATGCTGATTAGCATCTGAAGAAATGGCCCCCATGCCGTACCCCTTCTAGCATCCTTCATGGACCCTCATTCCTGCCCTTGGGCTTCCAGGAGGAACCTGCCCCCTCTTGTGGTGGAGAGCAGGGCTGCCTGAGCCAGGTCTGGGCTGAGGGGCAGAAAGGGTCAGAGAATCCTAGAGATCTCAGAGAAAGTCCAGCTCTCCGCTACTGGACCCAATCCTGGACAAAGAGAGGAGTGAGTGGGGGTAGAGCCCAAAGATGGTCCAGGAGAGATGAGCAGCATCCCTGGAAGAGGAGGAAGACAGCAATCTCAGATTGGGGGATACTGGCTTTCCCTGCTCTTCCTGCCTCTGCTGTACCCACCTCCTTTAGGGACAGCCAGCTCAATGGACAGCAGAAAGAGGACCTCATCTGGCAGAATCGTGCATTTTCTTGTCATCATTTTTGCATTTGGTGGACTGTGACAGAGGCTTAGGGACTTCAGAGCACCACCCTCCCACTCCTCCACCCACACCCCTGTGCTGTGGGGGTGAGCAGGAAGGGCCTGAGGCTGAGAAGAGTAAAGGTCTAAGGCTGTGCGCTGTGCATCTTCCAGAAAGGGCCAGGAACGCCCGCGTTTTTTCTTCCCTTGTCTCCCAAGCAGGGGGTAGCAGGGCTGAAAATCCATCCACCTCCCCCCCCCCTAAATGTTCACAGTGCCCTTGGGACACCGCTTTGGGTTGGAGGGGGAGCAGTTCCAGAGAGATAGGCATGGGCTGCGGCAGGCGAGGCAGCAGCGAGAGTTCAGAGAGGAGCCACGGGATGATTAAGGGGAAATGGAGGATTGATTTAGGAGGAAAGATTAAAGGAGCTAAATCCGTGGCGCTTGGCTCAGCGGTGACTAAGCGTGGACAGGATAATAGCTTACAAATGTGTGAAAGGTGTAAATACCAAGAGGGGGGCGGGGGGAGGCAGCTTGGCTGGCCAGGGGAGTGGGGACGGGACTGGGCAGATGGGGGAAGGCTGGAGCCTCCTGGGCGACAGTACCTTGGGGCAGGCCTCTCTCTAGTGGGAATGCGAATGGTGATGGGGTTGTTTGGGAGCCTCTGGTTTCAAAAGGAGGTTTCATTTCTAGGGCACAGCAGCCCGGACCTCGGGGTGAGGGACCTCCACATTTCACCCCAGCGGGGCTAGGTACTGAGGTCACGGGTTCAAATCTGACTCAAGTTCTTTCAGCGTCACCTCAGTACCAGGCCACTCGGTAGTTTCCAGGCTCACTGGCCACGCCCAGCTCTATCTAGCCCAGAGCTCCGTCCACCCTGGTCAGCGCTGTCCTTACTCCCGCCCCTCTGATCTCCTCCCCGGCAGCAGCGAGCGGCGGGCGACGGTGTCTCCCTCCACGGTGGAAGCCTCTGGCGCTGCTGTGTGCACGGAGGTCACTTTGCCGAGGAGCCGGGAGCCGAGGGAATGCAAATGAGGCGAACCCAGGGAGGAGAGCCGAGGAGCCCGAAGGAGAGGGAGGGAGGGAGGGCGTTTGCTCTGTGATGGATGCCTGCCCCGCCAGAGAGGCAGCCTGTGTGGAGCGTTGCCCGTGGGTGCGGCCTCGCGGTGCGGCACCAGCAGCTAGGCCTGCACTGCCAGAAGTACGTCCAGGGCGTTCCTGATGGGCGCCCACCCACTCGTCCATAGGATGTACAAAACACACACACACACACACACACACACACACACACACACACACACACACACACACACACTCCTACTCCAGGTCCCTCCAAGTCTTGTTGGAATTGAAAACTCCGGCCCACCAACTGTGAGTGCTAAACTCTTCTACAGCTTTGTTTGCATCAAGGAGTGGAAATGCCAGGGAAGGTCTTAGTTACCTATTGAAAACATTATCGCCTGTAAAATTGTCTTGCTGGGGTTTAGTGCTTAGGCAATGGCTGCCCTGGAACAGGTTTAACTGGTTACCTGGGTCCAGGAGTCCCGCTGCCGCTGCCTTCCGATTGGGAAGCAGCCCTGAGCTCCCCATTCCAAACACTTCCTGTGCCCTCATTCAATATTCTGGCCATTGGACCCTACCCAAGTCCTCCTTCCCAGCCACCACCGTTCTCACAAACACTACCACCACTCCCAGACTGGCCCTAGGGAGGAAGGCTCTTTGAAAAGCCTGTGGCTGGCATTGGGCACTGAGAACTGTGTTGACCAGTATCCCTACCCGAGATACACGCCTACTGTCAGACCTATTGGAAGGGGAGGAGGCAGCTGTGTCTGATGGCCTTGCTGGGGTGTGGGCCAGCCAGCTTGCTCAACGGAAGCTGTCCCTAACCCTCCCACATGACACAAACTCCTCTTGTATCAGCAGCAGCCTTGGCTGGGATCTCCATCACAACACGGAGCACAGCCAGTAGTATCTATTAGTGTGATTGTTAGGTTTGTGTGTTCTGTTTCCTCTTGTAGACCTGGCACTTTGAATATGCGTGGCACGGCACGTGGTGTAGGCAATCAGGTTTTTGAATGAATGCATGGCTCCACTTCAGACAGCAAACTCCTTGAGGAAGACTGCTCTGTTCTGGCATGTATTCCCAGAGCCAAACACGGCACCTGACACATTGTAAAGGCTTAAGGAAAACTGCCTGACGCGCACGGGTTGTTCCACCATTCTCTGCTCCGCTACATCACGTGACCCTGGCAAAGTTTCTTACCTCCTCTGTGCCTCTACCATCTTGTCTGTGAACTGGGGACGATGAGAACAGCTTCTATCGTTTTTTTTTCCCCCTGAACATTAAAGAGTTCACTTATGTACAGTCCTCAGATCTGTGCTGGGTTCAGAGCAGGCATTCAGAAAATTAGCTGTGGCTAGTGTCTTATATAATTATCTCTTTCCTCGTGCCACCTTTGAAGGGTACCTGGTTTTATTCCCATTTCACAGATGGAAAATGGAGGCTCGGGAAAGTTAGATGACCGAGTCTGAGTTCCACAGACGTCAATAAGTACAAGTTCTGGAGGTGAGGCAGGCTGAGCTTCCCATCTGCTGGATGGAAGAGCCTGTGTGAGTTTTGCTCCGAAAACACTCCATGCTGGTCATTTTACCAAGCGGCAGGATACCCTGTGAAGATGGACCTGCTGTGCTGTCTGGCTGAGAGCTCCCTTCCTTAGATCACCCCCCCCATCACCCACCCACCCCCGCCATGAATCACTCAGGAGTTTATCTCTCCTATCTCTGCAGTCCTAACCTGAGGGGGAGGAATTGCTGGTTGCCTGTTACGGAGGTGCAAACCAAGGTCTAAAGAGATTGTCAGGCACCCAGCTCTTGATCACTGTCTTGATCATAGTTATTTGTTAAAGGTTGGTGGAAGAGGCAGGATTTGAACTCTTGCTTTGTCAGGCTCCACACTCTTGCCATGTTCTGAGGCTTCTAACTCCAACACCGCAGACCAGTGCTGGGGAGTCATGGATATGATTTCACTTTACATGTTTACTTAAGGGGATTCTCACTATGTTGCCCCAAATTCCAGGGCTGAAGCCATCCTCCTGCCTCAGACTCCTAAGTAGCTGGGATTACAGGTACTTGCCTTTGGGCTTGCTACTTTTTCTCCTTTGAGACTTAACAACTACCCCATGAAACAAGTCAGACAGAAATTCTCTGGAAGGTTCCATCTGACAGAAGAGAAAACTGAGATTTAGAAAAGTGAAAAAAATTACTAACCCAGGTTACAGGCAGTTGGACTCAGGATCTCCTGACTCCCCGGGAGGTGACAAAACTAACGAAGAATGCCGAACTGGTTGGGGAAGCTGGCTGGGTTATACAGGATATTACTTGTGCGTGTTCTTGGGTGGGGAGCTGGCATCTCGTGGCTTCCGGTTTAGCCTTTGCCCAATGGGATAGAGGTGGTCTGAGTGATCCCAAGTTTCTGACCAGCATAGACATGCAAGAATTTGAGGGTTTTTTTTCCCTTTGACCCCGGAGAGGAGAGAGAAGAATGAAGCACTGAGCCTGCATCCTGGGTCATCCTAAGTCATGGCTTAGGAGCTCTCCCACCTGAGATGCTAGTCATGGCCAGATGCAGGTGCATCCAAACCCTTCTCTTGGCTCACAGTGGACTCTGGGGTACGGCAGGGTGAAGGGGAGTTCATTCCAGGGAACTTAAAAGGAGGCATAGGGGGGTGGACCTCACAGAGGAGGGCAAAGGGATAAAGGAGAGGGACTAGCATCCACAGAGAAGTAGCTAGGAGGGAGGTGCTGGGGTCTTGGCAGAAGCTGGGTGCCCAGAAGGCGGTGGAGATAAAGCCCAGGCTGCAGATTAGCGGAGGGATTAGCTGCCTGGTCCTTGCTGCTTCTGGCTCCTTCTTATCTCCTGGAGGCCCAGGGCCTTCTCCCACATAGCTGAGCCCTGGCCCTACTAATTGGCTATTAACCCTGCTGCTACAGGGAGGAAGAGGAGCTAGGGAGGGCTGGTGACGGGGCAGCCAGCAGCCAGGCAGGGAGAGCTATCTTGGGAAATGGGAGCTGTGGATGGATGGAGCTCAGAGGGCTGAGAGAGAAGTCATCGCTCAGGGAAGCAAGCTCTGGACAGATCCCTTCCAGCTCCTCCTGATCATTGTCTCAGGCTGATGGGGAGGGGGAGAGAATAGGGAGGATATTAGGGCAACTTCAGGCACAGAGGAAAAATCTAGGAGGAAGACAAGAAACTGAGTACTCAAGTGCAAGAATGGACAAAGAGAAAAGCAAATGGGACAGAGGGACAGAGGGCAAGGGACAGAGGCCAGATGGCATCTGGGCTGTGGGAGAGCAAGGGATGCTGGGATGATAAACAGGCTGGCCAAGGGCGAGGAGCAGAGAAACTGAGTCCAGAGAGATGATTGGTTGGGTGCCCCAGAAGAGGTAGACCCAGGGAGCTACAGAAGCAGAGAGAGAGAGAGAGAGAGATGGAATCATGCAGTGATTCAGGCCTCTGCAGGGCGAGAGATAGTCAGACAGGGACCAGTAGAGGGTTAGAGAAAGCCAGTAGAGAGATCCTAGTGTGTCCTGCCTGTGGACCATCCACCTGCATCTCAGGGAAATTCTAAGAGGTCACACACTCCAGCTAGGACTGGTAGCATCGGATTTGAAGCCAAGACAGGCGGTTATAGGACTCTGATAGGATCAAGGCCTCGTGAGCAGAGCTTAGAAGCTGAGGTTATCTGAAGATGGCCCTTCCACCATCAGGGCCTGCACCAACCCTCTCTGTAATGGGTCCCCCTAGGTGCTCAACTCTTGTATACACATCTTCCTTCCAGGCCAGTCCGTGGGGAGGGAGCAGTGGACAGCCTGTGGGACCTTGTGGCTGAACAGCCGTGCCGTCTCCATGGAAGAAGCTGTGGGCTGTGCTGCTACCAGATTTCTACTACTTAGGAGCTGGTGGCTGGCTCCACCACCACTGTCTGGGCCAGGGACTGTCTCCGGGGCAACGACGTGCTCTTCCCAGCAGTGGGGCCTGACCCAAGCTGTGCAGGTGGCCCAGTCCTGCCAGTCTGGCCTGACCATTCTCTGTAGTGGGTCCTTGGGACCTGGACTACTTGCCCTCACCTTCTGTGTCACTCATTGCCTCCGTCCCCCAGGATACAACTACTTCGCCAGCCCATTTGTCAGGTAACCAACTCTTCTCAAGTCAGGGATAAGCACCATCCTGCAGGGGACTTCCCTCACTGTCCAGTAGTGTGTGCCTGTGTACATATGTTGAAATATAAACCTGCAGTACAGCTCCACCAAGGCAGGGCTAGGAACCCCCGAACCATCTTTCACCCACTGAGCCCACACCAGGTCTTTCACAAGTACTGATTGTATTGTACACAGGGCCTCATCCTGTTCAAAGCTCTGTTGCCCCTTGCTTGCTGTGCTCGCTCGCTTAGCAAACCTCTCTCTCTCTCTCTCTCTGAGCTTCAGTTACCTCATCCTTCATGGCGGGGGAGGGGGGGCGCACGGGGGCACAACAAAATTGTCTCACGGGCCTTGCATGAAGGCTCCAAGGAAGAGAGCTATCAAAAGCACTTCTCAAGAGACCTGAGACATGTACTCATGTATGAAATTCTAAAAGGAAAAAAGAAAAAGAAGGAGAAACTTTGGATCTGGGACAAAATGAGGATGTTTGATCGTGTGTGCCCTCCGCCCTTCCTCCTGCTAACCTTGCAGGACTTTAGGAATGCTAAGAGCAAAGCGGGACTCCAGGCTTCAGGGAGTTGGAAAACTCACAAGTGAGGCTAAGCGGTGAGATGATCGTGGTGCACACGAGTGAGCAACACAGACCCGGGTTTTTCCCGCCACATAGCCTGGGCCTCCTTTATCCTCCCAACTCAAGCGTGCACTCAAACCCGCTGAGTCGGCAGGCAGGAGCTGGTTCCAGCATCTTCTTGGCCTGAAACAGGAAGATGTTGGGCACATCTGCATTCCCTGTGTCTGCCTTTCCCACGTCACCAGGGAGCCAAGAGCCCAACACTCTGCACACTTCAGGTTCCTCTCTCTCCAGTCATGTCCTGAGAGGCCGTGATTAGGCCCAGGCTGTCTTGCTTGACTCTCGTATCTCTATTATCTTCCGTTTCGGTGCCAGAGAGGGAACCTAGGACCTCCCCCCGGCAACCACTCTCCCGCTGAGCTAGATTCCTGGCCCTCTTTACTTTTTATTTTCAGACAGGGTCTCACTAAGTTGCTAGAGCTAGCCTTGAACTCAGTTTGTAGCCCAGGCAGGCCATGAATATGTATGTATGTATGTATGTATGTATGTATGTATACACACACACACACATTTCTCCTGCACTGGTCCAGAGCTGCTGGGATTACAGGCCTGTGCCACCATGCCTTGTTCATCTGGACCTTTCTACTTACTGTGCGGTCCACGGATCAGCAGGTTTGTGGAAAAGCAGAATTTCATTTCTGGGAGTTCATCTACCTCCACGTATTAAACCGGAACCAGCACTTTACAAAGGGGATCTGGGCACAAATTGGCGTTTGAGAAGCGATGATCTTGGAGACCTCTGCAAACTGGTCCAGGTCTCTGAGTGAGCTTCTGTCTCCTCCTTTGCAGAGTGAGGAGAGAGAAAAATTCTGCCCCTGGGTTAGTTGTGATGATTCAATTAGACTGAGCCCCTAACCTAACATGCCTGGAATATTGTGATGCTCTAAGGTGTCTGTGATGCCCACGCCTGCCCGACAGGGACATGCCATGATGGAGCGCATAGGTAGTGGGGAAGGGGAGTGGGGCAAGGGTTGGGACCCTGAAGCTGGGGAGGGACAGGTGAGGAGGAATAGAAAGGCAGATAGTACTGAGAAGAAAGGGCTGCCGACCAGAGCTGAAGGGAAAGAGGAACAAAAGAAAAGAAGGTCCAGCATGAAGCACATCCTGTCTCTTTCCATCCTGGGGTGGGAGCTGGATGGGCTTGGGATGGGAGGATGCCAGCAAGGGATCATGGGAATGGCTGGAACTCTGCATCCTCGTGGCTTCTATTGGCTCACCGGCTGCTGCGTGGCTTCACCTCTCTGAGTTTCAGGTTCCTTCTCTGTAACCAAGGTCACTAAAGGCACCTGAAATCAGAGGCACTGGGTGCGATGACATGGCGTAACAGTGGATGTCTTCATGTTTTGTAAATGTCAAGGGGCCTGCTATGCATGTTTTGTTGTTGTTGTTCCAGAAATCAGTTTGGGAGAATGCTATACTGGAGGGTAGGGGGCGGGGTGGGGAGTGGGGGCAGGGGGGTTGGGGTGGGGGCGGGGTAGGTGGGAAGTTGGGGGGTAGGGGTGGAGAAGAAGGGTTGATGAAACTGCAGGTAGCTAACCACCCCCCCACCCCACCCCCCCCAGAGAAGGGAGGACAGGACTCTACCCTCAAGATGTCACTGGAAGCTGAGAGGCAGTGATGCACACTTTTAATCCCAGCGCTCCGGGAAACAGAGACAGGTGGATCTCTGTGAGTGAGTTCAAGGCCAGCCTAGTGCGATCCAGGACAGCCAAAGCTACACAGAGAAACTTTGTCTCAGAAACAAAACAAAACAAACAACAACAAAAGATGTCTCTGGAGGTCCCCCCAGATTACTTCAGAACTCCACTTCCCACCCCTCAGCCAACCAAGCCCCCTCTGCTGCAGCCAAGCCTGGGGAGACCTCCCTCCACACTACTTTATGCCCTTTTCCGGCTTTTACAGTGTGAACACGTTCCCAAGGAAAAAGGTGGGGGTAGTGTTGGAGCACGCTGACCCCTTGCCCCCAGAGGAGGCGCTGCCTGTGATGGGTTTGACCCAGGGGCACGTCTCTACGGGGTGAGCCTGGTGGGGGGGGAGGGGGGGCTGGAATCCACCTCTTTCTCAGTAGCTCTCCCGCTCCAGCTGCTCAGTGACTCCAAGCAGCCACTAAAATCCCCGGTCTGAGTCTGTGCCTTCATCTTTGGGTCACTAGCGCCATCTGGTGTCTTTTGGGGAGAACACTCGCCGAGGAGATGTGAGATGGGCTTTGGATAATAAAGGTTTGTGAAAGTTCCTTATGTGCCCCCACAATGGGACACGTGCAGGGATGTCATGCAGGCTCCCGACTCCTGTACAGCTTGCTCTCTGGTGGATGATATGGGCAACGGACAGTGAAACAATGTCTCAGGTCTGAGGTGAGTGGGACCCAGGACAGATAGCTCTGTCACTCCTGGAGAGGGGGTGACAACAGAAGCCTGAGGTGAATAGGAGTACCAGATATTTGAGTTCGTTGCAGATTCAGGAGTGGAGGGAGTGGGGCGAAACGGGCCAGGGCCACAGGCTAGGGAAAGAGTCTGACTTCATTCTCTAGAAAATGGGAAGCTATCATTGTTTGTTTTTGTTTAAAAAATCAGTTGTATACCGGGGAGCGGTGGCGCACGTCTGTAATCCCAGCACTTTGGGAGGCAGAGGCAGTTGGATCTCTGTGACCTGGTCTACAAAGCGAGTCCAAGACAGCCCAGGCTACACAAAGCCCTGTCCCGGGGGTATGGGGGGCGGGGGAGAGAAATCAGTTTTATTGGGGCTGCAGAGTGTCTCAGTTGTTGAAGGGCTTTCAATGCAAGCATGAGGAAGAGACTAATCTGCAGCACCCGTGTAAAAAGTGTGCACTGGGGTGTGTGCATTCAATCCCAGGGGTGGGGAGGCGGACACAGGAGGACCCTTGGAGCTCCCGGCTGGCTGGCCAGCCTCACCAAATTGATGGTCTCCATGTTCAGAGAAAGGCCCTGTCTCCAAAAGTAAGGTAGAGAGTGACTGAGGACCATACCAGACACTAATCTCTGGCCTCTGCCGCACCATTCACCTGTAAATATGCACACATGCACAAAGAATAAAATAAGTTTTTTACTGTGTGTGCCTGAGGTTTACCACATGATGTGTGAGCTACAGGATCTAGAATCTGGGACATGGTTGGTTTGAGTGTTTTGACTGCTCTGTGGAGACTAGAGAGAAGGGAGAGATGAAGGGAGGCCCAGGAGGTGGAGACCATTTGTGACTTGTTGTGGGAGTTGGACAGATGCAGAGTTTAGGGATCCTGACTCAAAAAAAAAACCCCAAAAAACTAAGTAGCAATAGGAGGACCCTTTACCCCTTTATGCCGAGGAGGGAGGGCAAGACTTTGGAGGATAGCAAGAGTTCTGAGCCTGGCATGGTGGTACACACCTGCACTCCCAGCGCTTGGGTGGTTAAAGTAGGATTGTGAATTCAAGGCGAGCTCTTGTTAACAAAGTGTAGCAAGTCGATCGTGGGTAGGGGGAATTTCTAGGGTGCTGCAAGGCCCTGGGGAGGAGCAGGTCCAACCTGAACTACACAAGGAAAACCTGCCACAAGTAAAAATAATAAAATAAAATAAAATTAAGAGTCCTGTTGCTGATGTGTTCTCTCTTCCTCCAGGTCTATACTCGCTATGGGAAGTGCTACACCTTCAATGCAGATCCTCAGAGTTCCCTGCCCAGTAGGGCAGGTGGCATGGGCAGTGGCCTGGAGATCATGCTGGACATCCAGCAGGAGGAATACCTTCCCATATGGCGAGAGACAAGTACGCATGCGGGAAGGGGATAAGCGCCAACCCAGGGGCGGGGCCTGAGCTCTGCTTCCCACTTGGGAGGGGGGTTCTAAAGCCCCTCATCTCTGCTGTACAGATGAGACGTCATTCGAGGCAGGTATCCGGGTGCAGATCCACAGCCAGGAGGAGCCTCCCTACATCCACCAGCTGGGGTTCGGTGTGTCCCCAGGCTTCCAGACTTTTGTGTCCTGCCAGGAACAGCGGGTGAGCATCCCCAGCTAGGCCCTAGGCTGGGCACAGGGCAAATCTCTGCTCAAAGGGATGCTGGCCAGATCTGCCTTTTGCAGATACTAAGTCTGCCAGCACCCATGGCCCTTGCTGGGGCTATTGACACTGGAGGGCTGGCCTTGATGCTTGGCCTTGACTTTGTCATGCCCCCATCTCTGCAGCTAACTTATCTGCCCCAGCCTTGGGGCAACTGCCGGGCGGAAAGCGAGCTCAGGGAGCCTGAGCTTCAGGGCTACTCAGCCTATAGTGTGTCTGCCTGCCGACTGCGCTGTGAAAAGGAGGCCGTGCTTCAGCGCTGCCACTGCCGGATGGTGCACATGCCAGGTGGGCACCTCCAGCCAGTCTTTGGTGCCACTCTTCTGGGCTCTTGAACTTCCAGGGGCAGAAACGTGCACAACAGATACACACAACTACACTCATGAGCATGTGCTCATGTGTATGTCTGGATACTTAAGCATGTGTTCATATATCTGGGAATGCATGTATGCATATGCTGTGTGCATGCTAATAAATATTTGTATGTATGCATGTGTTTTGGGGTTGTGTGCATGAACTTAAGAGTGTACACGTGGTTGTCTAAGGAAGCGTATGATTCTATATGTGTGTGTATGTATGCATTTTCATTGTTTTTATGCATGAGTGTGTATACATTGATCTGTTGTGCATATGTGCAAACACGCATATATGTGGATGCCTCCATGGGTGTGTGGTAAGGGAGAAGGGAAAGGATTGTAGAGCTCAGAAATATTCTTCTCTCCTTTCAGGCAATGAGACCATCTGCCCGCCAAACATCTACATTGAATGTGCTGACCACACACTGGGTGTGTGCTGCCTTCCCCTGGCCTGTCTCTCACCACTCTTCGTCCCTCTGTGTACCCTTCTCTGTGTCTTGTCACTTCTCCCAATCTGCCCAGGAGGTGTCTTGCTGAAGTTGAGCTCTGCCTCACACCTCAGTGGGGGGGGGGGGGTCCTAGGGGCTTCAGACACTTGGGTAAGTGGTTACAGACCAAGCGGATGTTGCAGAGAACCCAAGACTGGGAGTGACGCCCATCTCAGTTCTGCCAATGAACTCTCTCTCGCTCCCCACTCTCTCTCTCTCTGAGAAAGTAAGATAACTTCTCTCTGAGCCCTAGGAAAAATACGTTGCTGAATGTCATCTTTCCAGAAGCCTCAGTGAGTTGCAGTTCATCCATCCATCCATCCACCCATCAACCCATGCATCCACCCACCCACCTGCCTAATTATTGATTGATTGATTGATTGATTCTCTAGACCTATCCAACTTGTTCTGGGTGTGGAGAATGAGGGACCAAGAGCCCTGCCCATGAACACTTACTAAGGACTGATGCTAACACAATGTAACAGTTCTTGAATATGGGTTTCTTTAGGGAGGGACATGTAGCCCCAGTCTGAAAAGGCAGGGAGAATTATACATGGAAAGCTATATTAGCTGAGATTTGAAGGGTTCTGTGTAGTAGGGATAGCATGTCCCATGTCTCAAAAACCGTGTGGCTTGAGAAAGCATGCTTTGTCTAGGGCACCCAAAGGTCAGTAGGGATGCAAGCGAAGGTCAAGGGAGGGAGCAGACAGTGGGAGAGGGAGGTTCCTGGAAACCAGCACAGACTTAAGGCAAGGTAGAAAGGTGAGTGAGTGAGAGAGATGCAGCAGGGCACCAGACTTCACTGCAGAAAGCTAGAGTTGACAGGTCTCTGGGGATGCATTCGAGATGCTGGAGTAGCAGACGGGCACACTAAGCGCTCCTCTATACCCCGCCCCCACCTGCACCTGTCAAGTGTGTGATCGAAGAGCATTAAACAGAGGAACAGATGGATCAGCTGGATAAGGGAGCCACAGGTATGGGGACAGTCCGCAAAATAAGTGACATCAGGGAACCTTTACTCTCAGACCTGAAGGAGGCATCATGGAGAAGAGAGGGAGGGGGGGGGAGGGAGGGAGGGAAGGAGAGAGAGGAGAGAGAGAGAGAGGGAGAGGAGAGAGAGGAGAGAGAGAGAGCAAGCACACCTGGGGCTATTTGAGAGTACTGGCTAATGGCAGTGTGGCACAGGAGGAACAGTGAAACACAGCCCCTGCCTATCTTTAGCCCGGAAACTGGAGAGACTGGGAAAGAAGTAGACGGGTCCCTCTGCCCTCACACTCTCTCTGACCTGCCTGACCAAGGCCAGAGGGCAAAGGTGTCAAAGTGATGTGATTGGCAGGGGTCAGCCTCCAGGGTATAAGGCAAGGAGAAAGAAAGTGAAAGCCTGAAAGAGCAAGCAGAGACATCCTAGCATATCAAGTGTGTGATTCCTGTCGATTTGTTCGGTCCATCTGTCCACCCATCCATCTTTCCATCCCCCCTCCCGCCCATCCCAGCATCCTGTCCCTAACTTCTTGCTTGTGTTGTCTGAGATCCCATTTTGACTAATTGGAATCTCCTTCTGAGCCATAACACCTCCTTGTTTCAGGGAGCTGGGGACACACACACACACACACACACACACAGACACACACACAGAGAGAGAGAGAGAGAGAGAGAGAGAGAGAGAGAGAGAGAGAGAGAGAGAGAGAGATGCAAGTACTGAGGCTATGGGTTGTTTAAAGTTGGTCTGAAGGGACCCAGTCAGCATGCTCTAGGAGGTGGCAGGTCTGGCTTTCTGGGTAGACATGCCAGCGCAAGAGTCTCTGTGCCTGTCCCCATAGCTATTGGGCCTGTGGGCCACCCTCCCTGCTGCAATTGGTGCCTTTGTGTTACAGACTCCCTGGGTGGGGGCTCCCAGGGCCCATGCTTCTGTCCCACACCCTGCAACTTGACTCGCTACGGCAAAGAGATCTCCATGGTCAAGATCCCCAACAGGGGCTCAGCCAGGTACCTGGCGAGGAAGTACAACCGCAATGAGGCCTACATCCGGTAAGGCTTGCCCGCAGCTGAGCTTTGTGGACAGAGTCCTTCTGAAGGCCTGGGGCACCATAGAGACTGGGGATGAGCTGCCCTCTTTGTGTCTACTGGGTCTCCTGCCAGGAAAGCCATTTACAGTCTTAATTGCCATTCTTCTCGAGTTATGGCCTGGTCCACTTCAAGGAAAAGTCCTTCCCAGTCCAAGTCTGAGCTGCCACAGCTTCTTTCCTTGCACATACATACCTCTTGCCGTTGCACAGATCCCATTGTTTTAGACCCATTTATATGTCTTTCTCCTCAGATACAGAGGGAGCTCAAGGCCGGCCTGGGCTATATGAAACCCTTTCTCAGAGAAAACCAAGCCAAACAACCACCACAGCAGAGCCACAAAGCTAACACAGCTGGACCTAGCTCCCTTTGGGAGTCTGAGGTCAGCAGCTCCCCAGCACATAGGGGTCTTAGATCAGGACCAGCTAGACTTTGGGGTAACTTTGCCAGCTGCCTCAAGAGGACCGGTAGTCACACACAGGTGTCATTTCATGTCTCCCAGGGAGAACTTCTTGGTCCTGGATGTCTTTTTCGAGGCCCTAACTTCTGAAGCCATGGAACAGCGAGCAGCCTATGGCCTGTCAGCCCTGCTGGGTAAGCCTGGACCCTTACCCTCACTCCTGTGTGGATCAGCCCAGCCTGATCCCACTGACCCTGCCCTCTTGCTCCTCAGGGGACCTTGGAGGACAGATGGGCCTGTTCATTGGGGCTAGCATCCTCACCTTGCTGGAGATCCTTGACTACATCTATGAGGTAAGGACATATAGGAAAGAGAGCGTGGTGCAGGCTCCTGGGTGGGCAGTGAGCTAAGGGTTCTAGAAGTGTCTGAGGGTCTGGCTCTAAAGAGGCTGGGTTGGGGCATGGGGAACCCCACTGAGAGCAGTTGCTAGGCACCAAGGCCTAAAACTGAGGCCCATTCTAACATCCCACCTTGACCTGCAAGGTCTCCTGGGATAGACTCAAGAGAGTGTGGCGACGGCCCAAGACCCCACTGCGGCCATCCACTGGGGGCATCTCCACTTTGGGGCTGCAGGAGCTGAAGGAACAGGTGGGTGACCTCTCTCCTCCTGACCTGGAGAGCACCCTCTCCCCAGGACCACTTCCTGAAAGTTCCCAAGACATCACAGGGTAAACGAAAAAAGCTATTGCTGACACTTTTGAGTACACAACTTGACCACTGTCCTGTCCATCTCCTTTTCATTTTACAGAGTCCCTGTCCAAGCCGGGGCCGTGCCGAGGGTGGGGGGCCTGGCAGCCTGCTTCCCAACCATCATCACCCCCACGGCCCCCCAGGAAGCCTCTTTGAAGACTTTGCTTGCTAGGATGGTGCTGTGTGGGGAAGTACCTACTTATCTGGGATTCTACCCAGACCCCACACATCTCCAGCTCCTGGGACGGAAGGGCCTGGAACAGCCCAGGGGCTAAGGGAAGGAGTGGTGCTCACTGAGAGGCCAGGACTGGTAGGGTCCTGCTCTCCCTGACCCAGGCTCAGCTGCCTTGCACAAGGGTCCTTCTTGTCCACACTCCCTGCTCCCAGGAGGGTGTCTAGGAAGGGCTGGACACCAGAGTAGAGAAGCTCCTGAGGGAGGGGAGGCGAGGGGGGGGGGACCCTGGCAGAGCCCCTCTGTACATTTGTATATATTTAGGGACTGGGTGGGGGTGGGACACAAACATAGAAGGGTGGGGCTGCAAGGGAGGGTGACACAGGATAGTCAAGGTCCCAGCCCTAATGGCAGACTCCTTGAGACCCAGGCATGTTGGGCTGGTTCTCCTTCCCTCTCTCCATGCCCAGCTCCCCCTTGGCAGGGGGAGTGGGTGGCCCAGCAGGCCTGGCCCAGCTCCCAGTTCCCCCTGTACTAGCCCCACTACAACTTCCCTCCATGGTGAGTGAGCGGAAGACCTTTCTGCCCTTGGCTGAGCTTAGGGGGAGGGGAGCGGCCTTCTCAGGCCTTGCTCCCTACAGGCTGGTTTTATAAAGCGCTGGCAAAACTGGGAATAAAGAGACACAAAGAATTCTGTGTCTGTGTGTATGTGGGGGGCTGGGGGGGAGGAAGAGGGCAGGGGGGAGTGCCAGCCCACATGCACTTGCTGGGCTGGGCATCTATGACTTGTTCCCCGTAAAAGAAAATGGAAGGCTCCCACAGACGCAGGGCTCCTCCATCCTTAGAGTCGGTTCTCCCTACTCTCAGGCTGTCTTGCCAAAACTCTGAATTACCAGTCTTTACTCATTAGTCCACACTTAGCCAGTTTATTAAAGCCAGGGTTTCACCGAGGATCCGGAAAGGAAAAGGTGGTCGATACCATAGCCCTTTCTCAGCTCCTTCCTCCAGCAACTCATCTACAGCCCAGCCCCCAGGACAAGCCCCCTGGAACCACGGCTGGCGTTAGGCATAAATACACAGAGGCCACAGCCTGAATCAGCAGCGTCAAAGGGGCGGGGAGACTGGACAAGAAAGGATGGCTCTAGGGCACCTCTCTCAGGGTTTGTCCTGAGCCCGCAGGCCCACACCGCAAAAGACAAGGGACCAAGTGGGCTGCCCTAGGGTCTGAGGCTACAGCCAGCCCTGTCCAGCGAGGCTGGCATGTGGCTCCAGGTCACTACGGAAGAGTGAGAACAGGTTGGGAGGGGGAGGGGCTTAGGTGCTGTTGCCCTGTTCCTGCTCAAAGAGCAGCATGGCTAGCTGGGTGCGGGAGCCGAGGCCCTCGAGTACGCTCTGGCGGCAGCGGTGGTAAAGGTCCTCGCTGAGCCGTGCACTACACGGCTGGGCCCGGTAGCGCTGCAGCAGGGCCGGTTCCACCGCCCTCAGCACATGCAGGTTGGAGAAGCGCAGAAACAACTCGTACACATCCAGGCTCTCCAGCAGCTCCTCCTCCTGCTCCGAGGCTGCCACCAGCCGCCCACGGGCCGCCACGTAGTCGGAGTTGTAGAAGCACGCCTCGTTGGCGGCCTGGCGATCAAAGTGGCCAGTGTCTCTGCCCAGTTCCGGTGGTCCAGGGCCCTGGGGTGGAGCCACGGCGGGGTGGAAGGCCTGGAAGTGCATAGGAAAGAAGGCCTGCCAGCCAGAGATGGCATGCATGCGGCAGCGGTTCAGGAAGTCGGGGGTGAGCACTGTGTCTGGCCCGGCCAGCAGGAACAGAGTGTCTAACGGGTGCTTCTTGGAGAGCAGATCCATGAGGCGCAGCGGAGACGGTGCGGCCGTCTGCACACTGAGCCAGGGTACCCGGGCACCAGGGAAACGCCGCTCTAGCTCTGCCACGTGGGCCTTGACAGGTGCGAAGACGTCTGCGTGGGCTGCCCGCTGGGCCTGGCGCGGCTCATACAGTAGCAGCAGGGTCAAGGCTGCTGCATCACCGGGCTCCAGCACAGCAGTGGCAAAGGCTTCCAGGAAGCCGGGAGCCAAGTCACGCTCAGCTGCAGCCAGAGGCAGTAGCACGGTGAGCCTAGAAGCCTCAGTGACATAGGGCACAGGCAAGATCTCCACTCGGCTCAGGGGCCGGAGGAGCTGCACCCTGCGGGTAAGGGGCCAGCGGCCACCCTGGGGCGTCAGTGCTTCCAGCTGCAAGTCCAGCGTGTACTCCATGCCGCGAGCTGGATCAAAACGCCGGTAGCCGTTCACCAGCTGCTGCTTCTGGAGACGCAGGGCTGGCTGGTAACGGCGGTTGAGCTCCTCCAAGGCTGTCCCCAGGACGTCAGCCACGTCAGCCCGGTCAGCCCCACGCAGCGGGCAGCGGGGCGAGCCATCAGCACAGGAGAATGCATACTGTTCCGTGAAGTAGTCCCAGCGCAGAACCTCAAAGCGTGAGGCGGGGCGAGACGGTGCTGGAATGCCCACTGGCCAGGCAGAAGCCCGGTCCCCGTCAGCAGCCAGTCTGCTGGTGTTCTGGATCTCCCACTGGGCCAGAAAAAAAAAGGTCATGAGCAAAGCAGGGGCCACGTAGTCAGTGTGGCATCTAGAGGGCAGCCCATAGTAATCAGGGAGGGCCTGTAGTTTACTGCAAACCCCCACTCACCCAAGGGCCCCCCACACTCCACAGATTGAGGCAGATTTAAAGTTCAAAGGGGGGAGGTTTCACAGAGGCCAAAGACTGGGTTTGCTCTGTGATTTTATCAATGAATTTTTGTTCCCTGAGATCTCTCAGAACCTGCTCCCCATCTCCCTCAGACTCCCCAACTCTAGATCCCTTGCTGTAACTGCAATTCTTTTTTTTTTTAAGATTTATTACATATACAGTGCTCTGCCTGCATGTACACTTGCACACCAGAAGAGGGCACCAGATCTCACAGATAGATGGTTATGAGCCACCATCTGGTTGCTGGGAATTGAACTCAGGACTTCTGGAAGAGCAGACGGTGCTCTTAACCGCTGAGCCATCTCTCCAGCCTCTGTACCTGCAATTCTTGAATCTCCTGGTACGTCCGGTCCAGCTCAGCTCGGGCAAAAGCTTTGTGCAGCTGGTACATGTGCACAGGGTCATGCACAGGGTGGGCTGTCAAGGTGTTGCGGAAACGGGGATCCCCCTCCTGCACAGGTTCCCCAGGGCTCAGCTCCAGATAGCTGTAGTGTACTCCCTGAGGAGAAGAAGGGGAGCATCCATAACGGGAACGACAGGACTGTCTTTCGGCCGTCTCTTAGCCAGTGTCTCATCTCCTAACCCTGTAACTGGTTATGCAGAGTTCTGTGGGTTTTAAGTCTATTTGACGCCGGGCGTGGTGGCGCACGCCTTTAATCCCAGCACTCGGGAGGCAGAAGCAGGCGGATCGCTGTGAGTTCGAGGCCAGCCTGGTCTACAAAGTGAGTCCAGGACAGCCAAGGCTACACAGAGAAACCCTGTCTCGAAAAACCAAAAAAAAAAAAAAGTCTATTTGACCAGCTGATGTTGTGCAATCCTGGTCAAGTCCCTGTGAGGACATCCGTCAAAGCTGTCTCAGGGGTGACCATAGAGCTAAATAAAATACCTAACATTGACTACATACTATGTGCAAGGATTTCTTAATTTTCCCTAATCCCTATACAGCCCTGCCTAATAATTGTTTCCATCAGTAAGCATGAGGCTATAGAAGCTCAGATCTAGTAATTTACCTAGGGCCACTGGGATTTTTAAAAAAATGATAGATTACCACGGAAACCCAGGCCTGTATCTCCACTACCCGATACCTCTCCTGGGAAGTATGCAAGCTCTGAGAGAAGCCACTAATGGGGAGGCTTATCTTCCTACCTCGTGGTCCCCAGTACAGCCCACGCCTGTGGCATCGAGGATGCACCGACCCAACCACTCATCTGGGCGAGCACTGACGATGTCATTGCGGCAGCTTTCCAGGTGGGGGCGCAGTTGCTGTAGTAGTGTACGAGACAGTAACACTCCAAAGCCCCCGTGGCAGTAGCGGCCTGGGGTGGTCTCTCCACCGATGAAGTCCTGCGGTCGGCCAAGATAGAGATGGGTTGCTGAAGCAAGGCTGAGGTGGCCAGCTAGGCGTTCCAGTCCATGCGCCTCAGTGTAGGTGGCATCAGGCACTAGGAAAAACCAGTCAAAGTCATCGCCGTGTTGTTCCAGCAGGTGGCGCAGCGCCAGGTGCAGGTGTCCGATGGGCCGCTCTTCGCCCAGTGTCACCACGGCCATGCCTGATGGTGTCCGGCGGCCCCTCGCACCGGTCAGGAACACTACATGCTCCAATCGGTGTCCCAGAGTTCGGTTCACAGCCACGCCCAGTGTAGGCAACGTGGCCTGTGAGGTCAGCACTGCCACCAGTAGCCTCTGCCTGATGCCCAGCTCCGTGCTGATATACCGAGTTCTGGGAAAAGATAGTTATGAACAAGATAGCACACAGGCTTCGCTTGTTTTCTCTTCTCTGGGCCTGCTTTGAAGCCACGAACAGGGTAAGAATAACACCTCTCCCAGGAGACATGAGAATTTACTTGAAATACTGGTCTTACAGAATGTTTTGCATTCAGGACATAGCAATTCCCACGCAGATAAGAGAGAGATACATTAGATCTAACGCCAGATTTCGCCACATAGGAATTGTGTCCTGGAACATATTACTTAATTTGAGCCATCTGTGAAATGGGACTGGTTGTATTTAAACAGTAAAATGCTTGGCACACCGTACATATACTTCCTGCTATATGAATATGCTGTCATCCCCTCCCCAGAATGTCCTACGATGTGTAGGTATATATAGCATAGTGGTGCAGAGAATGTCTTTCAGAGAGGGGCAAACTAAGACTCACCTTCCTAAGGTAGAAGGTAAGGTGTACAACTGGAAATCACTGTTACTTAGAAGAAATTACTTCAACTCGTGGGCAGACATCAATGTGCTGAGTACAGTCCTCCCTCTCCCATCTCATCCCAAGGTGGCCCTTGAAACCCATCTAGGAATGAAATACAGGTAAATTCCAGCTCCCTGCTTTTTCTTTCGCCCTCTTTGTACACTTAGCCTCCTTAACACTAATTTCTCTAATCCTAAACAGACCAGCTACGGGCGAGGGGGGGGGGTCTTTGGGGAACTATTGGGTGGAGCCGGTTTAGTTCAGCTCAGATCCGGACAAGATCCAGAAAAAGCTTCCAACTGGCCCTCTGTCTCCCTGGAAAGCAGGGTCATAGGAAGTAATCGAGGCCCAAGGACTTCCTGGCTGGCCGGCCCCCCTTCCTTCCGGAGCCTGACCCGGCCTCTAGCGGCCTCCCCAGCGCGCGCGTCCTGGATGGGGCCTGGGGGTGGGGGTGGGAGGTGGGGGTTAGGGCAGACGGAGCAGATCAGTACCTGACGGCCTTCTTGGCGGCCTGGCCGGGCTGTGCGGGATGATAGGGCAAGACACGAGGCTCCCAGCTCTCACCGGTGCCTGTGCCCGCCCCGGGCCTCTCGCGCTCCGCTCCCGGCTGCACCGAGTTGGGCCGGCGCGCCGCGTTGGTGTTACCGCGCGGCGGTAGCTCAGAGTCTCCGGGTTGGGGCGGCCCGGGGCCGCAAGGCTCCTCCACCCAGGTGACGCTGAGCAGGCTCAGGGTGAAGCCCAGAGAGATGCCCACAGCCACGGGCCCCGCGGGCCGCAGCAACGACAGCAGCAGCGACGCCCGCATGGCGTCCCGACAGCGGGGCCCCCGGCCCCCGCGCAGCCCAAGGAGACTCCGAGGGGGCGGGACCGGGGAGGGGGCGGATCCGGACGACCCGGGCCCAGCAGGCGGTCCCACTCCCTCCCTGCCGAACGGAGTCAGCAGCTCAAGCCGGAATCCCCGCGCCGCTCTGCTACCCTTCCTGCAGCACACCGCGGCCCGGCCTCCTAGGCAGCTGCTGTCCGACGTGTCACTGCGAGGGTCCCGCCCCCGAGGTGGGGTCTCAGCCGTCAGCTACCGGAGAAGGAGATGGGGGAGGAGGTTAAAGGGGAAGGACCCCCGGAAGTGCCCCCTCCTCAGCGCCGGAGAGGCAGACGCCGGGGGCGGAGTCCCCTGCCTCCCTCGCCGTGGTTGGTGCATCCCGGGTGACGTCAGAAGCATCCCGCCCCTGCCTGGATGGTGCACCCTGAGTGACGTCAGGAGCAGAGGCCGGAGCTGTCCATCAGCACCAAAGGCCGCCGGCGGGCTCGGGGCATGGGGCCGCGGCTCCAGGGCAGCCCGAGCTCCTGCTCCTGCTCCTGCTCCTGCTCCTGCTCTTTTCCCTTTCCCGGCCCGGGTCCAAGTTCCCGGGCTGTGGGGCTGCAGTGCCAGGAGGTGTTGGAGGTGGAGCGGCAACGCCGTCGCACAGAGACCCGTCTCTCCGGCCCAGCAGCCCCCTTCTCACGGCGGACTTTGCCCGGACCCCAGTCAATCGGAGCCTCTGGCGTCCCACAAGCCCGACTCCTCCGGCCCCTGCACAGCCTCCTTTGCTCAGAAGCTCAGGTCACCTCCAGCCCAGGTAGATCTTGGACAATTCCAAATTGAGCCTTTCACAGATGGTGCTCGGGGCTGCCTCTTTTTGCCAGCAGCACCCTCCCTCCCCTCGTCTGGCCTCACCTAGTCCCTCTTTTAAGTCCATCCCAGCCGCCTCTAGCCAGGCACTTGTTTCCCTTTGTCTTTGCTCCCCGTTCCAGAGACGCTTCTAGAGCTGCCAGATGTGGGCATCATTCCTTTGTCCACTGTGCCCTTGCTGAATTCCCCCACACGCACTGTTATTCTGGTGGAGACCCGCGACTGACTCTTGACCCCAATTTCCTCCCTGTCAGGTTGACCTGGGAGGGTGACGCTCTTCCATTCCCAGCACTATGCCGGGTACTATGGAAACTCTGCGGTTCCAGCTGTTGCCCCCGGAGCCGGATGATGCCTTCTGGGGTGCACCTTGTGAACAGCCTCTGGAACGCAGGTATCAGGCACTGCCGGCTCTCGTCTGCATCATGTGCTGTTTGTTTGGAGTCGTCTACTGCTTCTTTGGTGAGATTCCCCCCTCATCCCTCACCTGTGCCCCTCCACTGTTTCCTTAAGGTTCTTTTTCTGGTGTCTCCCAAATCATTTCCAGCCCAGCCCATCCCTCTGGCTATATCTTTCTCTTGTTGATCTCAGAGATATTTGTAGATAATTGGCTCTAGATTTTACAGACAACAGCTTTTAAATTAGACTCTGAGTTTGAGCCTGGCTCTATATGTTAGCCGCTTTGATGTAATAGGCATATTAACCTGTCTGAATCTCAGCTTTCTCGCCTGGACAAAGGCAATGATGTTTGTCTTATATAGACAAAAATTAGTAGATACTCAAAGAATAGTGGCTACTGTAGTGAAAATATGTTTGGATCACTAGGCTAATCAGACACTAAAAAAAAAAGTCTCTTAGCACTGGTGATTAAACATGGTCCCTTAAACAGGGCATATTGTGTGGTGGGGGCGAGACCTGGAAAATTCACACTTGTGATACATATTAGAGTGGGCTGGATGGTAGTCATACACATGGAGATCGCCTACAAGGCAGATTCCCATAAGGATGGTTATTGTGAAGAGTTGTATGGGGGAGGGCGTGGTATGCCTGTAATCCCAGCACTCAGGAAAGCGAACGGAAGCTTGTGGCCAGCATGGATTACATAGTGCAGTAGGGGAGTGGAGTGGGCGAGCAGTAACTGCAGGAGTTCAGTTGAACAGGTGAGTATGGGTCTATTTGAACAGCTCTCAAGGTCTTGTCCCAAGGCTACCTTCTCTAGAGAAAAAATTTCTCATTTTCACAAAGGTATCATATGGGCTAGTGGCAGCTTAGAGTAAATGCCCAGTGGCTTCTTCAGAAAGTTATAGAACTTCACAGTGGAGACTGCCTTCTATGAGTAGAGACCCAAAGGAAACCTCTAAGAAGATTACAAGTTATCAGAACCAGTTTGGGCAAAAAAGGCTGGCACGGTTTGCCAGAAGTGTGTTAGAATAGTTGGGAATATAGGGTATGGACCACCGTATGGTCTCTTTCTTTTACATCTTGCACAGTGGGCAGGAGAAATGCTCCGCACAAGGGCTTAGGACATGTGCCGGGTCTCCAAAGATCCCCACCCCGTCTGCTTTGTGTACCTACTTCCTCTGCCTCATGCTCTGGAGAGCCTCAATCCTTACCCTCAGCTGCCATGTCATTTTACCCATCTTGGATGCCCCTGCCATGGCATTCGGAGCCTTTTCCTAAACTCTCCTCCTCTTTGACTCCAGAACCACCTGGGTCTGATACCCCCATTCTTAGAACCAAGTCTCCCTTTTCTCCGTATTAGCTTTCTCTTTGGCTCTCCCTGCCTCTCCATGACTCCCAAGCCTTACTTCTGCCTTCCCAGCCGCTCAGGGTCTACACGCTCTTTGTCCTTCAAGGACTGCTAGTGACTCTAAAGTCCCTATGACCCCTCTTCTCCGCCTACTCCTCCTGGACTTCCTGCAACCCCGTGTAGCTCCTAGCACCCTCCCACTGGTTCTCTTTGATTCTACATGGCAGTTCACAGAGGCAGGCAGATCTCTGTGAGTTCGAGGCCAGCCGGGTCTACAAAGTGAGTCCAGGACAGCCAGTGCTACACAGATAAATCCTGACTTCAAAAACAAAACAAAACCAAAATAAATAAATAAATAAATAAAAATCTTAAATGATTCTACTTTTGTTCACTCCCTTGATCTGCAAAGACCTCATCTCCCCTGAACCCAGCTCTGTCCTCTCTGTCACCTTCCAGCAGTTCTTTATCTCTGAAGCCCTGTGACTATACAAGGGTATTCCTTCTGAGTCTATGTGACCTCACCCATATTGATATGCTTCCCCCCCCCCCCCCCCCGACTCCCAGATGACTCAGCTCTGAGTAGTCCTCAGAGGCTCTAGCAATGCAATTGCTGACCCCCTTGTGACTCCAGTGACCTCTCGGAACCCTATGATTCTAAAGACCCTACTGCCCTATGACTGGTTTACCCAACTCCAGTGATTCTCAACTGTGACCCTCAAAGGTCACTATCTCAATAATTACATGTCTTCCCAATGATTCCAAAGCAAGTATCTACATGATCCCTCTTGACCTCTAGCTCCACTATTGAGCCCTCACGACCTCTAATTCTCTTATTTTAGCACCCATGTCCCCAACCCCTCTGACTTCTAGCCAGGTGACCTCACTCTGGCCTCTCACCGGTCCTGTTCCCCTCCAGGTTACCGCTGCTTCAAGGCAGTACTCTTCCTCACTGGGTTGCTGTTTGGCTCAGTGGTCATCTTCCTGCTGTGCTACCGAGAGCGCGTTCTGGAGACGCAGCTGAGTGCTGGGGCAAGCGCAGGCATAGCGCTGGGCATTGGGCTGCTCTGCGGGCTGGTAGCCATGCTGGTGCGCAGTGTGGGCCTCTTCCTGGTGGGCTTGCTGCTCGGCCTGCTGCTCGCTGCCGCCGCCCTACTGGGCTCTGCGCCCTATTACCAGCCCGGCTCCGTGTGGGGTCCACTAGGGCTGCTGTTGGGAGGCGGCCTGCTCTGTGCCCTGCTCACGCTGCGCTGGCCCCGCCTACTCACCACCCTTGCCACTGCTGTGACGGGCGCTGCCCTCATCGCCACTGCTGCAGACTATTTTGCTGAACTGCTACTGCTTGGGCGTTACGTGGTGGAGCGACTGCGGGCTGCGCCCGTGCCTCCTCTCTGCTGGCGGAGCTGGGCCCTGCTGGCACTCTGGCCCCTACTTAGCCTGATGGGCGTTCTGGTGCAGTGGAGGGTGACAACCGAGAGGGACTCCCACACAGAAGGTGAGAGGTCACATGCTGGGGTGGGCATGGGAAGAAGGGTCGGACAAAGATGGGTGGGGCAACTGAGGGATTGCTGAGAAGGAACGGAACTATACACACCAAAATGAGAAGACCCTGATGGATTAGAGAAGTTGACTTGGTCAGAGTCTAGGAGAACAAGACTAAGTAACAATATTCATGCCACACTGGCTCTAAGTCAAGCCCACTCCAGGACCTGGGGTACTATAGCAGAGAAGAAAGGAAAGAAAGACAGAGGATGCAGCTCAGTGGTAGCTTGCTTGCCCAACATGCACTGGCTTTGTTTGAATCCAGGACCACAAATAAACACTACCAGAGAAGGCCCATGCCCTGAGAGGTGTGCATCAAGGGGCACTGAGAAACAGGTAATAGACAGGCAAGCAAGCAAGCAAACAAACAAACAAGTTCTCCCTTGTGCAGAGTGGTGTGGAGAGATACAAGGTAGCTTCAAACAAACAGTAACTTTAGGGAGTCCCCTGTAGTTAGGGTGGTCAAGGCTGCTCCAAGCAGCTGAGGTTCCTGATATGGGCTGACATATGGACCCCTCGGGGCTGAATTTTGTTAGAAGGACATTGAGATGCCCATGGAGGGCCTAGAGTAGGGGAGAAAAGAGGGTGGGTTAATGTTTGAGAATGCATTAGAGCAGTGGTTCTCAACCTTCCAGATGATGGGACTCTTTAATACAGTCCTCCTGTGGTGGTGACTGACCCCAACCATAAGATTATTCTCGTTGCTACATAATAACTGTAATTTGCTACTGTTATGAGTCATAAAGTAAGTGTCTGTTTCCTGGTGGCCTCAGGCAACCCCTGTGAAAAGATTGTTTGACCACCCCAAACGGGTTGCCACCCACCCACAGATTGAGAACTGCAGTACTGGAGGGAGGCAAGTTGAGAAAGGAAACAGTGAAAAAGATGATGGGATGGTGGCTGGCCTGGGAGTCACCCAAGGCCCCTGAGGACCGGATAGCAACAACAGTTGGGGAGAGGGTATTGCACATACAGGCCTTTGCAAGAAAACAAAACAAAACAAAAAACAAAAAAAACCCTGGGAAGTCCCATCTTGGAGGCAGGAAATCAGGAAAGGAAGTAACAGGGTGGAAGTGAGGGGGGTCATGAGCAAGGGACTGTGGAAGCCTAAAGTCCCCTGGGAGCGGGGAGAGAGGACTCAGGGCTCAGGGAAGAGCTATGAGGGCCTGAGCCTCCTCTGTGCCCGTCCCTCTACAGTGGTCATCAGCAGGCAGCGAAGGCGGGTGCAGCTGATGCGGATCCGGCAGCAGGAAGAACGCAAAGAGAAGCGGAGGAAGAAGAGACCCCCTCGGGCTCCTCCCAGAGGTCCTCGGGCACCTCCAAGGCCTGGTCCCCCCGACCCTGCTTATAGACGCAGGCCAGTACCCATCAAACGCTTCAATGGAGACGTCCTATCCCCGGTGAGGCCCCGGAACCTCTCCAGCTCCAGGGTGGGAGGAGACTGACCACGCAGGACTGAGTCTTCTTAGGGGACTTGTATTTGTCCATCCGTCAGAGCCTCTATACCTGGGCTCTGATGGATCCAGCTTTGTAGGTAGAGACAGGTGTCCCGAGTATGGACATTAAGCGCATATGGTATATGGTGGGTTTGGGGGCTGTGGGCTCAGTTTGGGAATGCGGTAAGAGTGTCAGGCCTGCGTGGCACAGGGAGGGTTGGTTCTGCAGCAGGACTCACAGCTGTGCTTATGTCCCCACAGAGCTACATCCAGAGCTTCCGGGACCGGCAGACTGGGAGCTCTCTGAGCTCTTTCATGGCCTCACCCACAGACACGGACTATGAATATGGGTCTCGGGGACCACTGACAGCCTGCTCGGGACCCCCTGTACGGGTATAGTCGTGTTTCTACTATCTAGACTCTGCAGTCACCAGCTCTGCCAGCTTGGAGAGTCCTGCCAGGCCACTACTGAGGCTGCCTGGCCCCGAGGCCTTTGACTGTCACCCCTCCTTGAAGATCAGGGTCGGCCAGCCGCCAGAAGGGAGGCTGTGTCTCAGGCTAGGTAGGCCTGGCCTGAGGGAGAAGCTCCCGTCCAAGCTCCCGAGGGACTCGGGGTGTGAGCCCCACTGGGATGTGCTCAGGGTTGTGTGTCACCCATACATGTGTGTGAAGGGGTAGGCTTGGAGGGAACACTAGGACCCTTGCCTTAGATTTCTGATTGGCAGGGCTTCTTCAGGGCCAGCCCCGCCCCTTGTCTGACTGCTGGGGTCCCGTGGGCCACTCTCCTGCATGTCTGTGTGGAGGAGGCCTGCCTGGCTCCCCAATCGCTCTACCTTCCAACCAGTCATCTAAGGGGACTTGTCATTGTCCTCACCCTGGCCGCCTGGCCTCTGCAAAGCCACCAGCCTGAAGGCAGTAGCAGGGGATGGGGGTGGGGGTGGGGTTCTGTTCTGGCTTGGGTTTGGGAGGGTGGAGGGAGAAGAACTTAAGTGCACGGTGCATGTCTGGTGTCTGCCATGCCACCCTAGACACCTCATGCTTCTGTCTCCGCCCACGCCGTTTTACATCTTTTATAAATGTGCCAAACTATGTGGCCTCTGCCAGAAGTCTTCAGTAACTGGTACTTCCATCAAGTACATTGGAAACACTGCAGCCGCACAGCTGTGCCACTCACTGTAGGGACTGTAAGCATGGTCTGCCCTCCCGTGGCACACAGACAGGCGTGGGCATGAACAGTAGCTTTTTGTTTTGTTTTGTTTTGTTTTTTTATTGTTTCCTGATACCCTGGCTTCTCCCTTCCCACCCTGCTGAGCATAAGAGGACACGCCTCCTTCCAAACTGTCCGAGGGCACCCGCTTGGTCTGTTTCTGTCCTCTAGTCACCTGTAAAGGAATATAACTGCGTGTGGGACTGGGGGTGTGGGGGGGGGGGGAAGTAGGGCTAAGCCAATCTCCTCCCCCACCTCTGGCAGAGCCTGGATACCCACAAGGGAAGAGCTGGGTCCCACCCTTTCAGAGCCTTTGTCAAGGATGTCTGTGGGGCCAAGAAGGTGGGAGCAGGTAAGGCGGAACACACAGAAAGATGTGTAAAAGATAGGCAAAGATTTGGGCTGGAGTGGGCACCTCCTTATGTGAAAGAGGGAAAGAAGAAAAGGAGCCGCCCGGGTTGCTGCTGAACCCACCTAAGTGAGCAGAAGCTAGCTGGACAAAGGGCAGGAGGAGGGAAGGACAGGGGCCCGCAGAAACTGGTGGGTAGTGGGGGAAAGAGCAACTGGTAGCAGTGGGGTGCTCTGGGGGAGACAAGCATGCACCAGAAGCATTGCAAAGTGAGAAGCCCTGGCAGGAAGGGCCCTAGGAAGGTCGGGGAAGCCTCTCACCCTCTCCATTTCAGCCTTGGGTGTGAGCTCTTCCATCCCTCCCCCACACCCCACATGCACCAGAACCCACTGCCAAGAGCCTTTCCCTGAGTCCTGGAAAACCTCCTGTAGGTGTGTGTATCTCAGCCTTGCAGCTTTCAGGTAACCCCTCCTGCCTGGTCAGCCTCCTGTTCGTGTAATTCTGCACGATGGGCTTTACTCACCCTCTACCAGCAGCTGTGTGTCAGCACTGTCCTGGCCCGCCTGGCAGCTGTAGGTGCCCTGGTCCTCAGGTCGGACGTCATGGATGACCAGGCTGTGGGTGGGACCGTGGCTGCGCATCTCATACTTGTTTCCCGGGCACAGTTCGACCCCCTCCCGCATCCAACACACGTGGCCCCCAGGGCGGGACACAGTCACCTCCAACACTGCTTTGCGGCCTGCCAGAACTGTCTTCTCGCGAGGTGGCCTACGGCACATCTGGAGAGGCAGTGCTGCGGTTGGGGGGACAGAGGCTTAATAAGGGCACGCACGGTCCCTAGAGGAGAGATGCATCTTCCCTGCCTACGACCTCCACTCCTGGCACAAGCCCTCCGTGCCACCAGTCCGTTTCCCTGCATGCCCAGCTCCAAGTCTCTTCCTTTCCGACTCCTCTTGAAGAAATGAGCTGCCCTCTATGACCTGCCCCCAGAGCCCAGCGAAGAGAAATGAAGAAGGCACCAGCTCTACGACCAGCGGCTAGTCAGTCAGTCCGTCCCAGGACGGGAGATGATGCTCTTCCCAGTCGCCTCCGCCTCCGAAGCTTACCCTCCACCTCCAGCCGAGCCAAGGACTGGGCGGGTCCGGCCTGGAAGCTGACTTCACCGGTGTCCTCCGCTCGCAGCTCGCTCAGCACTAGAATGTGTTTCTTCCCTAGGGGGAGGGGTAGGTAGCAAGGCCTCAGCCGCTTCCCGGCAGGATTCGAGAATGAGGGTGGCACCCGAGCAGGTCCCGGGGAGGTTCCGAAGTGTCGGTACGCGGAATTGGGGAGAGGAAGCGAAAAGGAGCTAGGCAGGACTCGGAACAGGCGGCGATGTGAAGTCCAGGAGACCCGGGTAGTGAGGCCGTGGGGCGGGGCCTGATCGATCTAGAGGAGGAGCTTATCCGAATGGGGCGGAGTCTGCCTGAACCCTGGGCAAGGTAACAAGGGGTCACAGAGGATAGAAAGGCGGCCAGACCTTCCTGTCGGATGCGGACGCGGCCTCCGGGTCTCAGCGCGCGGCCTCCGAGCGCCCAGCGCCCGGTGGTTTCGGTCTCCGATACGGTGCACTCGAACGAGGCGCCGTCTCCTTCGCGGGCGCTAACGGACTGGAGCTCGCGGAGCACACACACCTCTCGTTCTGGGGCGGAGACCGGGGCGTGAGAAAGGGCGGAGCTAAGACACACGCCACGCCCCTTCCCTACAAGTAAGGGGAACACCCTCTCCAGCCCAGGCATCTCTGGGTACCCACCGCGCACGGTCAGTCGTGCAAGCCCAGCGCAGGCCGACCCCACAATGCAGCTGTAGGTCCCGGCGTCCGAGGCGCAGCAGCCCCGAAGCAGCAGAAGGCGGCGCGTGCCGAGAGCCTGGAGCCTGAGGCGCGGGCTGAGAGAAAGTGGCTGCCCGTCCTAAGGGCGGGATTTGTAGTGGGTCAGACCTAGTTTAGCAGACTCTGGAGGCTGCAGCCTGGAAGGTGGCGCTGTCCTCTGAGGATGCCAAGCTGTCTAGAGCTCTAGTGGCTTCCTTGTGTCCCCCAGCTAGGGTTGGACCATCCCACATCTTTCCTTTCGGGTGGGTCACTTCTCTGTGACGTCCCTTGAGGACTTTAGAGGCGAGAATTGGCACCAGTGGTACAAAAAGCCCAGAGATCTGCACGGACCCACCGAGTGTGGATTTTAAAATTAGTTTCCAACATAGGCTCTACCACTTTTGTCTGCCTTTGAGCAACTACCTCTGTTCATCCCACAGAACATATTCCTTAGACAACCTGGTGATAACAAGGTGTGACTTCACAGGGCATTGTAAGAATTAAATGTGACATTAGTCTTAGCCTAGTGCCAGTCTCAAAGGCCCAGTGAGTTAGTTTTTTGCCCGCCTGATTGTTATGGCGATGGGTCTGCACTGGGGCCATGCTCTGACCTTCTCCCACATAACGTCAGCCAAAGTCTGGGAAAGCTCGCACTCGAACGTGGCTGTGTCACCTTCAGTCACTTCTTGGTCCTGTGGCCCCTGCACAATAGTCACTGGGACCTCTGAGAGTGGGTGAGAAAGAACAATGCCAAGGGGCAGGGCTAAGTGAGGAAGGAGGCTCCAGTTTGCACAACACACAGCCAGTTAGGTCAGTGGCAGACGCATGCAGGTGGTCAGGGGAGGCCACTTGTGAGAGGAGGAAACTTGAGGACAGGAAGTTCAAGGGAGATGCTGGAGAGTGGGAGACACAGCAGAGCCAGAGAGCCAACTGGGTGGGAGTGACTAGTCACATTTGGGGTGCTCAGCAGGGGACATGCTGGGACTGGAGGGCTGCAGGCAGAGGCTGAAGCAAAGGGATCGCTCTCAGATGCATGGACAACAATGGCCACACGGCTGGAGTGCCACACAGCTGAAGACACTGGCAGTGGGGAGAGGGAACGAAAGCTCCACAGAGTACTGGGAGGGGTGGGGCCCCTAGAGGTGTTAATGAGGAGCTCATTGGGGCTGGAAAAAATGGGACCTTCAGTTAGGACCAGTACTGGAGCACTCTTCAGTGGCTCATCAGTGGAAGAACTACAGGGGGTACACTTAGGCAGCAAAGGGGGGCATAGAGTCAGAATAAGAGTAGTCTGGGGGGGACATGTCCAGGTGGACAGACAAGACGGACTTTACAGACATGGGACTCTTCAAGGTAAGCACCAGTTTGTAGGGCTACAGGCAACAGGAGCAGCCGTACTCAAACAAAGTGGTCACTGAGGGGGTAGGGGATGCGATGTGCACACAGATCCAAAGGGTCCAGGGATTCCTCACTCTGGCAGGGAGGTCAGTAGGAGTCACATGATTAGGTCAGTAGTCACACACACAGAATTAGCAGGCAGGGAGCCCAGAGGCCGCACCTCTCACTGAGAGCCGAGTAGCACATCTGAGAGTATCCGCAGTGAAGGAGATACAGCCCGAGTCAGCCAGACCCAGGCCACTAAGCACCAAACGGTGGGTGCGGCCTTCTGAATGAATGTGGCACTTGGGTCCTGGGTACAGCCGGACTCCACCCTGGGCCCACTCTCCAGTCACACCCTCCTGGGACAGCTCCAGCTGGAAAGTGGCAGTGCCCCCCTCACTGACAGTCACCTCCTCCAGGGGACGAAGCTCCCTCAGCTGCCGAGCTGGTGTGGAGAGATGAGAGAGAGAGGATGCCAGCTCTAGCTCTGGGTAGGGTTCAGGGGCTCACGTACCCCTTAGCACTCTCTGCATGCCTCTCTCCACCCCCCTCCCCCCAGCACTCAACTGAAGGCTTTAACAATTTAAGTTCAGAGTGGATGGGTGGGAGGAAAAGGACAGACACAATTGGCTAGATTTGATCAGGGGAAAGGTGTACTGCAGTTAGGAAAAGGAAAACACACCGAGTGTTAGAGTTTTGGGGGATGGGGAGAGAAGTCTCAGCATGGGGCGCTGTGACACTGGAAGGAACAGGAAGTTTGATGCTAGACCCACTGGGATTGGAGCAGAGCATTGACATATACTTTGTATATGTACTGTGTGACTGTCGGCAAGCTGCTCTGACTTTTTCCAGCCCTAGTTTTGTCTGTTGTGCGAAACCAGTGGTTCCTAGACTTCCTGATGATGCTGCGGCCCTTTAATAGAGTCCCTCGTGCTGTGGTGACCCCCAACCATAACAGTATTTTTTATAGCTACTTCATAACTGTAATTCTGCTACTGTATTGAATCATAACGTAAATATCTGATGTGCAGGATATCTGATACACGACCTCTGTTGTTCAACTCCCAAAGGGGTCACAACCCACAGGCTGAGAACCACTGCACTAGATACAAAGTAGTGACGCTCTAGATTATACTGTGATGAACACATATCACTGGGGACCACTAGTCACAAGGGTCTGATAACTCAGCTCCCTTCCTTGAAGACTCCAGAGGGATCAACCGCACACAGCCAGCTAACAGAGGGCACCAGCATGAGGTGGGTGGGTGAGAACTAGTGTTTACCAGCCATTCTTTCAAAAATAAATACAAGGCGGGCGTCGTGGCGCACGCCTTTAATCCCAGCACTCTGGAGGCAGAGGCAGGCGGATTGTTGTGAGTTCGAGGCCAGCCTGGTCTACAAAGTGAATCCAGAACAGCCAAAGATACACATAGAAACCCTGTCTCGAAAAAACAAAACAAAAATACAGACAGTGTTTCTGCAGTATAGCATTTATGTTGCTAGCAAAGCCATCTTAGAAGCAGCGGGGTGGAAAGCAAAGTCCGTTTGGACTTCTGAGGTAACTAGAAAATGTTAGAAAAAAAAAGAGGTTTTTGCTTTGAGTAGGCGTCTTCAAGCTCTAACCCTAGACTGGGACGGCCAGGGAAGACTTTCCTCAGCGGAAAGGGGCACTTTGGTGGGGGGCTTTCGGGGACTCTGGGCCAGCCAGGTGGGCGACGAATTAGGAGAAGACTGGGCACTCACGCCTCACACTGAGCCTGGCCAGGGTGCGGTCGTGGTGGCTCTCGCAGCCGTAGGTACCCTGGTCGGTAAGTAGAACGCCGTGGATGGAGAGGCGGTGGACATGGCCATCCTGGGCTGTCGTCAGGCGAGAGTCGAGAGGAAGAGGTTCCCCACCTCGTAGCCAGCGAACAGCTCCAGCTGCACCCACTCGGCCTGTCTCTACCTCAAGGCACACATCCTGGCCTTCCTCGACCCGCACATCCTGCAGCCGCCGCAAGAACAGCAGCTCTGTCTCTGAAAAGGAAGAAAAAAAAAAAAGAGAGAGATTATGGAGGCTGGATGTTGAAGGCTGCCCCTGGCTATCTCACTTTTACATCATGACTTTTCGATGCTCAGTGGCACTAAACCTCGAACGTGGAGCCTGGCACTTGTGTCAGTGGCTCCAGCTCGCGCAGTCACGGTCCCTGCGTCCTGGAGTTGGCAGCCCCGGATGATCAAAGTGCGGCTTGAACCATTCTGGACCGTTTCCAGCTGGGGCCCTGGACTGACAATAGCTCCGTTGCGTAGCCACGTGACCTCCGCATCTGGTGGTGAAACTTCACACTGGAATGTGGCATCGTCACCCTCGTGGACTGTCAGGGGTGTCAGCTCGGAGACTAGCTTCACTGGTGGGGGCTCTGGAAGGAGGGGGGAGGGGCAGTGAACCGGTTGCCTCTTTCTCCCCCTCTCCTTTTCATCCCTTCCCCAGGACTCAAGCCTTCATTCTCCCGCCAATCACTATAGTTCGAGTGAGGTTCTACTGTGTGTTGGTCACGGGGCTTCTCCCAAAGACCAGGATGCCAATGCCTGGCCACATTTAGTAAGCTCCCTGCAACCCCAGCCTGGCACCTCTTCCCAAGTCTCTACCAATACATCATTTACTATGGCCCTGTTAGAACATTTAGGAGTCATAGCAACCTATCTGCTATCCCCATTTCAGAGCTGGAGCTCAGAGGAGTAAAATAACTTGGCTAATGTCACACAACTCTCGGACAGCAGAGTCTGGGTTGGACCCTGGGCAAGTTGACCCTAGAGGCCGCTGTTCTTATCTACTGGGCCCTGCCATGCTAGGGTCCAAGAAAAAGGAATTTGCCTTCTTAAGGTGGCAGTCATGTACGCATTGGTAGGAACCATAGAGAGCAATTAGGCCAGATGTAGGAGATGAAAAGGGCCCAGAAGGACAAGAGGTGGTCTTTGTGGGTGCCAGAGACCAGCGGGTGTGAGGGGTACACTGTTACCTTCCACACTGACGATGAAGATGCGACTGTCCTGGGGTGCGTCGCACAGGTATTCCCCAGCGTCCCCTCTCCGTGCCCCCCGCACCCGTAGCACCTGCCTGGCCCCGGCTTGTTCCAGCTGCACCCGCCCCTGGCTTGCCAGGCGCTCCCCGTCTTTGTACCAGCGTATAGGGCCCCCTGGCCTGGAGAGGCGCACCACCAGCTCTAGGTCCCCGCCTGGTGTGCTTCGAACCCTCGTCTGGGCTGCCTCGGGGGCCACTACCCGCACCGGGGGCTCTGTGGGGTCAGAGCTAGGGGTCACTGAGAGGGCAATGAGAAGGGCAGGGAGACAAGCTGGGGAAACAGGGCAAGGGAAAGATGTGATGTCTTAGGAAAGTGGGAGAGCTCTGGGTACGGGGTACTATTAAGGCTTTCTGCCCAGACTGTACTCACCAGCCACCTGGACGTTGAAGTTGATGCTTGGGGCCCCTGGGGCTGCCCCAGACTGGCAGGTGTAGACACCTGCATGAGCTAGGTCTGCAGCCTTGATGCAGAGGATTCGGCGAGGACCCTCAGCTTGTAGCTCTAGTCCTTCGCCCTGCTGCACAGGGCTCCCGTTGTGGCTCCAGAACACTTGTGCACTTGCTCGGGACAGCTCACAGCTCAGCACCACTGGCTCCCCAGGAGCCACGCAGAGCAGGTTTGGGGCTGCCTCTGGGGCCAGGAACTGCACTGGGGGCTCTGCACAAAGAAAGGAGGTTGTAAGCTCAAGCCAGCTCCCCCCGCCTCCCCACCCCAGGGTAGCCCGGCACACCCACCAGCCAGGCTGACGTTGAAGGTGACAGCCTCATCTCGGGTCTCACACACATACTCCCCGGCATCCTCAGGCTGGGCGTGGGGCAGGGTGAGAGTGCGGGCAGGCCCCTCGGCACCCAGCTGCAGTGCATCGGACACCTCTACCTCTAGCCCATCCTTGTACCAGCGCACCTGGGACCCAGCCGGGGCCACTTCACAGCGCAGCTCCACATGTCCTGGTACCCCAAACTGTAAATCCAGGGACCGGGCAGCTGGGCGCACAATCCTCTCTGGTGGAGCTGGTGGGTGAGCAGAAAAAGGGACACATGGTTTTGACTCAAGGCATGTCCCTGCCTCTCCAATATACCTTACCACTAAGAACCTAAGGGCTCATAGGAAGAAAAGGACTTGCCCAAGGTCATACAGATAAGAGGTAAGTCACACTCATGTCCAGATCTATCAATTCACCCATCCCTAGGTCCATCCCAATTTCCTCCCCTTCTATGCTTTAACTCTGACATACGTAGCTATTGCTATTGGATAAAACATTTACTGTGTTTATTTTTTTTGCCTGACTGCCCCTTTTCAATGTGGGTCCCATGAACACAGAAACTTGGGAGTTCACTGGTTCACTTTGTACCCCAACATCTAGGATAGTGCCAAGCATATACTAGTTGCTTGATATAGCTAAGACTGAGGAGTCTGGGACCCAGGGGCATGGGGAAGAGAAACAGGGGACCCCCCCATCCTAAGATGAGTTGATGCCTGTCCTATAGTATGCTGTCTGTTTACCTCTCTGGAGGTGCCCAGAGAAATTACCCACCTGTGACAGTGACAGTGAAGAAGGCCGAGTCGTCTCCAGCATCACACACAAACTCGCCCCCGTCCTCTGGCTGGGCAGCAGGCAACACCAGTCGGCGACGAGGTCCATCGCTCTCCAGCACCAGGGCCTCACCCTCCTCCACCTCTAGCCCGTCCTTGTACCAGCGCACAGGAGCATCCTCTCGGGACAGCTCACAAGTCAGCACCACACATTCCAAACTCACAGCGATCAGGGTCACCTCATCCTGGGGGTATATGATCCGCACAGGGGGCTCTGCAGAGTAGGGAAAACACAACTGTCACTAACTCCCATGATCTGGCAGAGCACATGGGCCCTGGTGCCCAATTATTAATAATAGTACTGAGTAGCACAGTAATAAGCTAATAAAGGGTCCCTGATCTGTCCTTGAAATTCCTAGGACATTTACAGAATCTAGAATCTTTTGGAGTTTAAAAACGATGCATTTCTCATTTATTAGATACCTTCAGGCCCCGCCTCCACCTCTTATAACTATCCCCATTAGCAGTTTTTGCTGTGTAATGTACTTACCCTCAATAAGACATTCTAAAAGATACAGTCACATCTCACAAAGACAGAGATATACTAGCCCTACCAGACAACTAAAGAATAATTCATTATGCATCAGCTAAACTCAATTTTATTGAAATAAATTTGACTGCTAATCTTTTTTTGGGGGGGTGGGGGCGGTCATTTCACTACATAGCCCTGGCTAGTCTGAAACTCACTATTTAGACCAGGATGGCCCAGAAAACATAAGAGATCCACCTGCCTCTGCCTCCTGACTGCTGAGATTGAAGGTGTGCACCACCACACCAGATGACTGCTGAACTATTATTAACAAGCCTTTTGATGTTGAGGGTTCGGGGCTTTCAAAATTGTGCAGGGACGGAATCAGAGATCTGTAAGGACAAATACTTCCTAACGCTCCAGTAATAGCTCCAACTATTTTGCTCATTTAGCCTCAAGCTGTCTCCGGATGAAAGAACTAAGGCACAGAATGATTAAGCAATGAATTGCCCTTAAGGTCACAGATGGCTCCAGCTCCTGGGCAGGAGGATGAAGCGTTCTGTTCTAGGCAGGCTTTCCTGCTGCAGGCAGTGGGAGGGAACCCAAGCCTCCCACTTGCAACAACTAGGGAATGCTTTTTGTACCTGTATACCAGAGTTGCTAATAACGTCTAAAAGTTTCCCATGGGGATGCTACATGCTTCTATAGGGAGTTCATCCTCAAGAACAGGCCACTCTTCCACAGAAAAGAAACGAAGTTAAAATCATTATGCAGTCAGCAAGCCCAAGCTTGCCCACAGCACCACGCCCTCTTGGTCCCCTGGATATCAAGTTTCAGGAAGACTAGAGTACACCTGTCCCCCTTGTGGCCTGAATGGGGAACTGCTAGGTTCTGGGACCAGGGTTTTTCAGAAGTTCTTGGAGGGACCCAAACACAGGACACTGCAGCCTTGAGCTCTTGCAGCTCACCTCCATAAGTGGGATTCTTTTCTCAAAGTGTCTTATTCAGTCGTGACAAGGCCAGGAAACTACAGAAGGCAGCATCTGGGGCTGTAGAAGGGGTTGGGGCAGGGATAACTACAGAACCCATTTGGCGTGGGTCTTGATCCACTCTGGCCTGGAGGTAAGGTGGTATTTGTGTGAACTTTCCTGTGAGGCACCTGGTGTGTGGTTTACGGCTGTTACGTCTGGCCAGGGCTGGGAACAAGAGAGTGAAGGTAGCAGCTAGCTTTAAAACAGAATGTGTACGCAGCCTCGTTGCCGTTGCAGACTCTGCTTCCTGGGGCAGAAGTCCCTAAGCTGCAAAGCCTGAGCATGACCCTTTGGGCAGGTCAGGGAGGAAGGCAAAAGGACCGTGAAGACTAGGATAGTCATCCCTGTGCTGACATTGGGGTTCTTCTGTGATGCCCAGAACTGCCTAAAACCCCCACTACCACGCACACTGGGAACGGCGCTGTAAACTGTAGTCCTGAGGTCTCTGGCATAAACCGCCATCGTGCACTTTCCCCTACCTAGAATACTTTCTGCCCACCCCCTAACTCAGCTTAGCTCCAGTACCAGTTGATAAACACCTTCATTACCCTGTCCAGGATAGCAGCCACCAGCCCTGGGATACCTATGCTGACCTTAACAGCCTACACTCTGACATGTGTTGGGCTTTCTTACTAGTCTGTACCCTCTGGTGGGGGAATACATGCCTGTTCATATGCTGCGGGACATATGGAAGCCAGCCCTGGGTGACTTTCTCCCAGGTCCTCCCTGCCTGGCTATTCTGTGGAGCCCTGGGCCCTAACCGCACTGATCACTTATCACGAGGTATCTTGGAATGTTTATTGGTGTGTTTATTGTTTTAACAAAGGGGTCGCAGTGTGGAGGCTAAATAGGTTAAGTCAATGGCTCGAGGTCTCGGGAGAGGCAGAAGGAATGGCAGGGAGGGTGGAACAGAGGAATGGGGGCCCCATACTATGGGGCAGCTGCTACTCAGTGCCAGCCGTTCGTCGCCATGGGGGGAAACGGGACCAGAACCTCCGGGTCTTTGGCTTTTTCAAGAGGATGCATAACTCCGGGTTGTTATTTGGACTGTCCTGACTTGGGTGTGACTCTGCAGGCCAAACAAAAGATATCTGTGGGCTGCACAGAGCCCAAGGGTCTCCCCATTTGAGACCCCTGGTTAACAACTGCCTTCCCAGCTAGACTGGCAGCTCCCTAACCAGTAGCCCAGACACCTGACCTGGTGACTGGCCTAGATGGCGGTCAGTCAGTCAGCTGGTGGAGCACAACTAGACCAGCCTTGTTGACACTCAAGAAGGATCTCTTTCTTCCCATTGGGATTCCAGGCTCTTTCCAACAGTGGGTCCTGGTGCATTCACCATCAACCCACACTTCCCTCCCTGACACAGGCAAGCCTGCACACGAGGAACCATCCACTCAACATCCCTCAGTCTCAGGGGTGTCCTCTGGTGATTCTGGGGGCTGGGGTGGGCCCACACCTGTGACGGTGACAGTGAAGGAAGCCGATTCATCATCGATTTCACACAAGTACTCGCCGGAGTCCTCAAGCTGGACGGAGGGCAACACTAGGCGGCGGATGGTGTCTTCTTTCTCCAGGAGCAGGGCTGGGCTCTCCACTACCTCCTCCCCATCTTTGGTCCAGCGTACCTCGGCCCAGGGCCGAAACAGCTCACACGTCAGCACCACACGCTCTAGGCGGACAGCTGCCACATACACTTTGCCACTGGGGTACACGATCCATGAAGAGACATCTGAAGGACAGAGAGACATCTGATGCTAGGCAAGGGTGGGTGGGCCTGGGATGCCCTGCTACCCTTCCAGATCCAGGCCTGCCTCCTATGCTTTGAAATCAGTCAGCCATGTGTTCAAAGAGAAGTCACTCCGTAGGCAGCCTCCCACAGCTGGGGCCACACAGTCATCATGGCCAGAGAGACATGGCTATAATTTCCAAAAGCACACCAAGCTTTGTGTGGGACCAGCATACTGGGGACTGTGGTGTCAACTTTAGCTGTGGAAAACAGTTCGCATCCTCTGGGGGCGAGACAGGACAGTATTAAAAAAAAATAAAAGAAAGAAAGAAACATGGGGGCTGAGCGCGGTGGCGCACCCTTGTAATCCCAGCACTTGGGAGGCAGAGGCAGGGAGGTTGCTGTGAGTTCAAGGTCAGCCTGGTCTACAAAGCGAGTCCAGGACAGCCAAGGGCTACACAGAGAAACCCTGTCTCAAAAAGGGAAAAGAAACCTGGATGATGAGGGCTTCAACTCAAGTGGAACTGGGGTCCCTAACGGGCCTCTGAAAGTTTTTGACTCCTTCCTTCCGTACCTGCGCTATAAGAGAACTATTGTCCCTTAAGGAACCCTCTTAGCAGGGGACTCCTGGGAGACGGAAAAGGCAGGGGATCCCCGGTGACAAGCAGCTAGGACCAGACAATGCAGGGAAGCTGGCTGGGACTGGGACATAGGAACGTGTGTCCTAGCTGCTCCAGCTGGTCCCACCTGTGATGGTGACAGTGAAGTAAGCACGTTCATCTCCTGCAACACACTGGAACTCGCCCCCTTCCGAGGGCTGGGCTGCAGGCAGCACCAGGCGGTGATGGGGCCCTTCATTCTCAAGGACCATGAAGTCACTCTCCTCCACTTCCTGCCCATCCTTGTACCAGAGCACAGGGGCGTCCTCTCGGTCCACCTGACAGGTCAGCATGACACACTCAGAAGTGATGGCATGTACAAACACATGCTCTCGGGGTTCCACGATGTGTACTGGGGGGTCTAGATGGGAAACAGAGATGGATCGTAAACACAGAAACTCAAGGGCAGGAGACCGGTCTCTACACAGGAGGTCAATGGCGGTAAGGGAGAGGGGTAATCCAAACCATGCCGTGCAGGGATTGGGGGCAAAGGACACGAGATCCTGTTGGCATGGTGGCTTAGGCATGATGGAAGATGAAACAGTACTGAGTAACTCAGGGATGCCCAAAGGCTGAGGGTAGGAGGCAAGGGCGAGCTCATACAGCGGCAGCCAGCATCGACATGGGCAGAAAGAAGGAAGATCTCAATCACAAAAAGGACAGGCCTGGAGGATGACTCAGCCAGCACCAAGCGACTGCTCCCCCAGGCAGTGCTGTGCTCTGTATGTGGGCAGTTATCTCAAAGGCCCTGGTGTTAAGGGCTTGCAGGCGGGGCTGGTGCTATGGAGCAGCTTGATGAGACAGCCTTAAGTCACCGGAGCCTGTCTTCAAAGAGGTGGGATCCCAGTCTCTTCCCCTCTTATTTCGTGGCCATGAAGATGAGCAATGTGTTCTGCCACTTGCAACCCTGCCTTTGACATTCAGCAGCCCCACTATAGTTTCAAAGCAATGGTCCTGGGTTCAAATCCCCAAAACAACTCTCTCTTTACTGATGAATGCCTTGGGTATTTCATTACAACGGCAGAAAACCAACTAATAGGAAGAGTGAGTTCCCTGTCATGGGACATTCTTTAGGTTGGGGTCACAGGGTCTCCTGAGTGGAAGCAGGATTTCTATTCAGAGGGCTCAGTAGCTGTTATGTCGCCCTCCTTAAGAGTCAGCTTGAGACCGTGTCTCACATAGCTGAGGCTGGCCTCAAATCTGCCATGTGTCACCCGGCCGAGTTACCTTCCGTTTTCTGAAAAGTGAAAAAAGACCTCCCCCTTTGGGCTCAGCCCTGGATGCTTTTGTCTTTGGATAGCTCAGAGGACCTGGGAACATGCATTTTTAACAGGCTTCTACTGTGCTCCTGCATTATGGGAGCCGCCAGACCTACTTCAACCTCTACGAGTAGCAGGAAAAAAGCCAGGCCTGGGCGTGACTCCGAGCCACCGACTTTGCTGGCTATGTGATGACAGGGAAGTCACAATAATTCTTTGGGCCTCCATGTCCTTATCTATAGACCAGACATTATGCTTTATTGAGCTGTGAAAAGTAAACAGGATAGCACAGGTGCAAATTACCTAGCATAGGTAGATTCTAAAAAAATGCCAGCGCCATCCTTTTCTTCCCTCAATTGCACTTAGCCCCCTCACCCAAGCCAGCAGAGGGTATGTGTGTGCACTGGTGGGCAAGTGTGCTAGATAATGTGGCTACATGAGAGATTAAAGACACAAATGTAAAAAAAATAAATAAATAAAATAAATAAATAAAAAATAAAGACACAAATGAAGGACCAGGCATATATCTCAGTAGAGTACTCACCTAGAACCCACAAGTCTCCAGGCCCCACCCAAATACCACAAGACAAAACAAACAAAAAGCCCTTCATAAAAGGGGACACCCTCCCGCCCCCCACCCCTGCTACCAAGCCAAGAGACCACAGGGGCAGGGCTTACAAAGCTCCCACATTGAGCCTCAGCTGGAAGAGGCCAGCATGGCTCCTGACCTTGAACAGTGACACTGAAGAAGGCTGAGACCCCTTCCGTTCTGCATTCAAATTCACCGCTGTCTTGGACTTGAGCCTCAGGCAGGATCAGGCGGTGTTTGCGCCTCTCTGTCTTTACTATGAGTGATTCACTCTCCTCCACTTTCTGGCCATCCTTGTACCAGGCTGCTGGAAAGTTCACTCTGGAGAGCTCACAGGTCAGCACCACCCGTTCAGAGGTTGTGAAAGTCAGTGAGACTTTGTCCTGGGGACTCAGGATGTGCACTGGGCTTTCTGCATGGAGAGAAACCTAGTCACATGCAATGTCTTTAAAGGCCTAGTCTATACAGATATACAGCCTTCTCTCCAGCATGTGACAGCTGTTGCTGGTGACTAAAGCCCAGCTGTCAGGGTTTTTTCAAAACAGGTTTGAGGGTCAAGGGGAAAGATTACAGTGGCAGGGCATCTGTCTAGCACACACATAAGGTACTAGGTTCAATTTCTTGTACTTAAAAAAAAAGAAAGAAAGAAAGAAAGTAAGTAAGTAAAAGGGATGGGCGGTGGTGGTGCACACCTTTAATCCCACCAGTCGGGAGGCAGAGACAGGCGGATCTCTGAGTTTAAGGCCAGCCTGGTCTATGGAGTAAGTTCCAGGACAGCCATGACTACACAGAGGAACCCTGTCTCGAAACTCTGCTCTCCAACCCACCCCCTCCCCCCGCCCCGCTCCCCTACTCCCACCAAGAGGATTATGCTTTGCTATGGTTTGGTCTGGACATGATCTGAGTTATCCCTAAAAGATTCCTGTGATGGAACTGTAGTCCTCAGGGTGGCAGTGTGTGGAACCTTTAAGAGGGGAAGCCTAGGGGAGGAGCAACAGGAAGAGGCAGTGGTGGTGGTGAGGCTTAGTGGGAGGCAGTTCTCAAAGGGTTCTAGTAAGCTGCTACAAAGCAAGTTCACGCTGTGTGTTTGGTTGTTTCTGATTGTGACTGTCTTTCTATTTTTTTGGCATGTTCTGACTTAAGTCAAATGGGGGTCACTAGAGACTAAACTGATGGGGCTTTGGACTTTTGAGTTTCCAGAACTGTGAATTAAATAAAATCCGTTCCTTATGAAGTACTCAACATCAGCTATTCTGGTTTTTTGTTTTTGGAGACAGGGTTTCTCTGTGTAGCCCCTGGCTGTCCTGGAACTCACTCCATAGGCCAGGCTGGCCTCGAACTCAGAGATCCACCTGCCTCTGCCTCCTGAGTGCTGGGATGAAAGGAGTACACCACCACCACCACCATGCCTGGCTCAGCTACTCTGTTACAGCCAACAGAAAACAAAGCCGTGTCAGGCTTTTCAGCCAATGTTTAAGCACAGTGGTGTCACTGCACCTAAGCCTATCTCTCCTGGAGCCTCTGGTGGTAGAGGTCCTGGGTTACATTCTAGAAACAACTGCTCTTTACTATCTACCACTGATGTTGGAAGTTACCTCAGGCCCTCGGTTCTCCAGTGGTAGCAACAGCCAGTGCCCTTGAGTTTTAGCACCCCCTTCCCGATCCTGAGAGATCCTACATTCTCTCTCTTGGAGCCAAATTACCTGGGTTCCTAGCCCAGCACCATCATCACATTTAACTTTGCAACTCTGGGCAGGCCACTCAACCTCTCCTGTGCCTGCCTTCTTACATGTGAAGGGAGAACGATAAAAGAGCCTGTTTTCCGGGGCTACCAACAGGACTGCGCTAGTTACCTAAGTCAAGCAGTTGGGGCAGTGCCTGGCTGGAGACAGTGTTGGCAACTAGACAAAGAGGACAGCAAGCAGGCAGGGCCAGGACCTGTGTGTGTCACCAATTCAGAGGACAAATGTAATCTTTTGGTAGTATCGAGTTGAACCCAAGCTGGGCAAAGTGCTCCACCACCGCGGCTGTACCCGACCCCAGTATGACAGAATCACCTCAAAGCAAAACAAATCCAAAGAATGGGGGGATGACGTCAGTGAGCCCAAGAGAAGCCTTGAAATGCTACGAGTTGAAAGTGGCCTTCGGGACCTCTGAGTTCCCAATCCGAGCCCGTCATGCATGCCCCTTAATCTTCTATCCCAGCCATGAGAAACAGGCACAGCGTTCACTTTGTTCGGCGAACACTCCTGTGCTTTGAACCCATCTGCCTACTTGTCCGCCAGTAACCAACCTTGGATAGCGAGGGCGGCCGAGTCTTGCACGCCAGGGCAGCTGAAGCCTACCAGGGCCCCCGTGTCTTTGCGCTTGACAGCCTGCAGGATGAGTCTGTGCTGCAGGCCCTTCTGCTCCACCCGGTAACGCAAGGCTCCAGGCTCCACCTGGCCTTCCGGCTCATTACTCTTGAGCTGTTCTCCGTTAAGGAACCAAGTACCCTGGATGATAGTGGACAGATCAAGGGAGAAGACGGCATCCTCCCCATCATACACCTGCACATCCTCCAGGCCTGACACCAGGCGAGCTGTGGGCACTGGAACAGAGACAAGGCATGGCTGTTAAGACGCCCTGAAAGGGCAAGAGAGGGCAAAAGCTGGTGGATGGAAAACCACAAAGGACTAAGAGTCAGACAAAGGATGAGGGGGTCATGGGAGCGCATGACTTGGGGTACAGACACTGATGGACAAAGTCCAGAAGGATTAACTCACCAAGGTGAGCAGAGCCATTGAACACGACATGGGGACTTCGGCCGTGCTCGCTGACCGTGCAGATGCGGAAGCGGTAGTCACCCTCTGCGGGTACACAGTCCCCTGGCACCTCTACAGCTCCAGCTTTCTCAATGCTGAAGCACTGGACCCAGTCTTCAGACCCGACTTCCTGCCGCTCCAGGCGGTAAATGAAGGAGGCTTCTGGAGGTGGTTCTGGAGGTTTCCAGGTCAACAGGACCGTGTTCTTTTGGCCTCTGAACATCTCAACCAACACAGGGGGCCCGGGAGGACTGTGCTTCACACCTGTGACAAAGGCGGAATTTTTCACCCGAGCCTTGCACAAGCCCCTGACAACACTCCTGCTTTAAATCAGCTTTGCCCACCCAAACACTGGCTGGGCCCCTGCCCTGCCCCTCTTGTCTACAGGCCTTCGTGCTCTCACATTTGACTCTGAGCAGAGTGGTGGTACGGGAGTCGCCCAGACTGAAGGTGACCTCGCCAGCATCTTCTCGGGTCACCCCAGGAAGGACCAGGGCATGCATGTGACCACAACTGCTCTGGCAGGTGATTGGCAGCTCCTCCCCATCGCGGCTCCAGCTCCCCTGGACCCCAGCTTCTTGGGTCTCCACCAGCAGCACTGCGTTTTCTCCCTCCAGGACATCCAGCTTCCGGGGTAAGCGCTTCAGGATGGGTCCTGAGACGTGGATGGCAACCCATCAGCCCAGGAGCTAGACACCACCACCAGCCTCCTCCTCCTCCTCCTCCTCCCACTGGGCAGCTGACCTTTGACCGTCACGTTGGCCACAGTGCGCACTCGACCCCGCATCTCGCACAGATAGACGCCATCATCATCCGCCTTCAGTCTGTGGATGATGAGGCGTCTCACGGTGCCCTCCTCGATCTGCTCGTACTTGTGGCAGGGCAACAGGCGTTGGTCTTCTCGGAACCAGGCCGTGGGGATCCGAGAGTTGGGCACTTTACACTCCAGCACTACAATGCCATGCTCTCGGCCCTCCACATCCTGCAGGGGCTTTGCAAACCGGAGGCGGGGCTCTGTAGAAAGAGGAGAGTAAGAGGAGGCTCAGGAGAGGAGGATGAGCGTGCATCATTTGCTCTTCTCAGCAGAGCTAGGAACGGCAGCTCAATCCCAGCAAAGAAGGCCTAATTTCCAGCCTGACCCTGATGCTTACCAGCCATTATAACCTTGAACACGTCTTATAACATTTGTGTCTCAATTTGCTTGTATGTTGGATGGGGAGAGGGAGGGCAGGAGTTGAATCAGATCAGTGTGGTTTTTTTCTTTCTTTTCTTTTTTTAAAATTAATTTATTTATTTTATGTATATGAGTTCTCTGCTTGCATGCACACCTTACAAGGCAGAAGAGGGCATCAGATCTCATTACAGATGGTTGGGAGCCATCATGTGGTTGCTGGGAATTGAACTCAAGACCTCTGGAAGAGCAGCCAAGTGCTCCTAAGCACTGAGCCATCTCTCCAGATTGGTGATTTTCAAACTGTTCTGTTACTCGACATTTCCCTATTTCTGTACGGCTCTCCACAGCATTTCACTTTAACAGTATCCTAAGCATTTCAAAAACCCTATTTCAGCACTAGGAAACCACCAGAGAGCTAACTTGCTGGGGAAACAAGTTTTGGTGCCACTCATAGAAGCTTCTTTACTTTCTTGAGGACATTCCTGTTTCACACTGGCCTGGTGAGTTTGGGCACACTGAGATGTACCCGTGAGGACACTGCCATAGCTCAGGTCCCACACGCTTGGTTAAGTGCCAGGCAGGCAGCCCGTTTTCCTTGGAAGGAGAAAATTAGGCAACAACTAGTGAAAGTGTAATCTCTCAAGTAGTGACCTAGTCCTACCAAGGGGAACCTCTGCGTCCATCTTCTTTCAAACTCAAACAGTGGATCAAAGAGAGACCAGGGATCCTCTGGCAAATCTATCTCCTCTGTGACTGAGCAGTGGTTCCAGGAGGTTTGCACAGGCCTTCCCAACAGATTCAGGGCCCAAAGCTGTGAACACAGCCTCCGCTCCAAATGTGTGTTTTTCATACAGCGGCCCCCTTGTTCTGATTTGCATAAATCTAGACTCACACCTCACAACCACAACATGCTCCTATTATCTCACAGACATTGCGACCATGGGAATCTAGTTGGGAAAGGAAGCCTGAAAGAGCAAAGGACAGGAATGTTCTAGGACTTGAAAGGTTTACACACAGTCATCTATTCCTTAGTTTAGTGGTTTTTCAACATCTGCCTTAAAAATCACCTGGGTAGTTTGCTAAGAAATTCACGAGTGTACTGGAGACATCTAAATCCTCATTCCTGAGGGTAGGAGACAGGTTGGAAATGGAAATTCAGTATTCCTCCAGACATAGAGGTGGACATGAGCAAGGAGGGCCTCTGAGGGCACTGGAGGCCCACTGCTCTACCTTTTACGTGCAGCTGGACCGCGCTGAGAGTCTGACCCGCTGAGTTGCGCGCCGCGCACACGTAGAGCCCACGGTCCTTGGCCTGGCAGTAAAGCACCTTAAGTACAAAGCCACCATCGCGGTCGCGGTACATGAGGCGGCGGCGATCCGGGAGCAGTGGGCGGCCCTCCCAGTGCCATTCGATCTCGGGCTCGGGCTTGCCCATCACGTAGCAGCGGAACTTGGCATGCTTGCCCTCGTTCACCCAGAAGGTCTTGGGTGCGCACTTGAGCGGCTCCACCACGGGCATGGGGGCCTCATCTGGATCCTGGGGCGGGTTTTCGCGGGGCTGGTGCACCTGGAGCAGCGCGCCCGCCTGCGCGTGGCCGTGCGCGTTGCAGGCGTGGCACACGTACACCCCGGAATCCGGCAGCCTCGCCGCCAGGATGCGCAGCGTCAGGCTTGCGCCCTGGCCACTCGCGCCGTGGCCCGGCTCGAGCGCGAAGTGGCTGCTGTCCCACACTTCGTCCAAGGCCATCCCATCTTTCTCCCAGTACAACTCGGGCTCCGGGAGGCCTCCCACCTGGCACGTCAGCACCACCTCCGCCCCGCGCAGCACCCACTGGGATTGGGGTCCCGTCAGGAACGTGGGAGCGCCCTCTCCGGTGCCCGGCGGCGGCAGCGAACACTCGGAGGACTGGGGCTCGGGCTCTGGGGCAGGGGGTTCCAGCACAGTGACGGCGGCCGCCGCGTAGGCCTCTCCAGCCGAGTTACGGGCGCGGCACACGTAGACCCCAGCGTCGGTGGGCAGCGCCCCGCTCAACAGCAGGCTATGCTCGGCGCCGTCCTCCGGGAAGCTCAGGCGCTCCGAGGCCACCAGCTGCTGGCCGCCTTTCTCCCACAAGACAGTGGGCGGCGGCTCTCCCAGGACCACGCATTTGAGTTCGGCCTCCGCGCCACTTACCACCCGCACGGGCCGCGGGAAGCGCAGGAAACACGGGGGGCTTCCCTGATCCCCCGAGCCGGCCTTCATCGCGGCCGCTGCAGATGGCCCGCCTAGGAGCGCGGGAAGGCCCAGAAGCGAAGCCAGAGCGTGGCGGAGCGGGCGCGGGGACCCGCGGAACTCCTGTGACTGCGGGTGACCGCTCTCCTCCTAACCCTCGACCCGAGCTGCAGTCCTGCTGCGCGGCGACTCCCAGGCCAGAAGCCCGGAGCTCAGGGGGCAGTCCTTCCTGTTTGCCTGCACAGCGAGGGGCCCTGCAGCCTAGTTTGCCTGCGGCCTGGCTTCCTGCTCTCTGGCGCTTCTCTTCCCAGCCCCCTCCCACAGCCTGGGCCTCTTTCCCCTCCTCCCTCCCACCTCCAGCCTCCAGGTCGGCCCGGCTTGGGCCTGAGTGGCAGAGGCGCCTGCAGCTGCCAATCCCAAAAATATTCTCTGATGACACAGCTGGAAGACAAGAGCCCAGACTGGCTCCTCCAGGCTAAGTATAGAGCAGGAGGGACCACCTGCCCTCGGCCCACAGCCTCGGAGCCCCAGGTCTTCCCTCCCACGTTGGCCTAGCAGCTGCTATGCTTGAAAGGAGCCCCAGAAAGTCTGAGGGGGTTGGTGCATTCTATCTTCCTGACAAGTGACATTTGATGACTGGTCAACCTTAGCACCCCAGGTACCTGTAGTACCTGGTTGGTTGGTGTGTGTGTGTGTGTGTGTGTGTGTGTGTGTGTGTGTGTGTGTGCGAGGGATGGGTTGTGTGCTTGCACGAATGGGTCAGGTCACTTGGGGTGAACACCCTCCACAGCCCCTTCCCCCACATTCTTGGCGGGAGTGGGAGATAAGGCTCAGGGTCACAGACATCTGCGTCAGAGATAGGAGGTCTCAATGCCATGGGCAGGGGCAACTTGGACTGTAGGGCGTGGGGAGGACTGGGGTGAGAAGGGTAGAAGAAGGCAGGCAGTGGGGTGGGGAGGAGAGAGCGGGGAAGTCCTGGGTAGACCTCCACAGACGTCGCATAGGGCAGGAGGGTGTGGGCTCCCTTGTGTCAGGGCCAACTGAACTATGGTGATCCAACCGTTTCTGCTGTTGCTTTTGCTGTTGACCTTACAGCCTGTGGGCAGCTGCCAGGGGCCAGAAGTGGTCCGGGAGCTTGTCCTGGCCAAGGTGAAGGCTCTCTTCCTAGATGCCTTGGGGCCCCCAGCAATGGATGGGGAAGGCCCGGGTCCTGGAGTAAGGCGGCTGCCTCGAAGACATGCCCTTGGGGCCTTCAAGCACAGGACCTCTGAAGCGGAAAAGGATGCCTCCCAGGTCATCATTTTCCCAGCCACAGGTAACGAAGTTGAGGGCCGCTGGCAGGTTCACTTTGAGAAGTAGCTGGTACTTAATGGGCTTGGAAGCCAGGCAGAGCTGGGGTGTGAATGGCAGCCCACCATTCAGCTGGCTTTGCAGCAAATGGGCCAGTCCCTAAGCCCTCCTGACCCGTCGTCATTGTCACCAAATAGGTGGTAGCCTCTACTGCTCAGGCTAGAGAGAGCCAGTGGGCCTAGCACAAATGGACTGTGTTTTTGTTTTTGTTTTTGTTTTTGTTTTTTTGAGACAGGGTTTCTCTGTGCAGCCTTGGCTGGCCTCGAACTCACAGCGATCTGCCTGCCTCTGCCTCCCGGGTGCTGGGATTAATTAAAGGTGTGCGCCACCAACGCCCGGCCACAAATGGGCCATGAAAGGGAAGCTAAGGCTGTGTGGAGGAGACAAAGCTCAGGTTCCTGTCTGCTGTCTGCCCTCTGCCTCACACACACCGTTTCATTAGCTCTAGGCAATTGGGACTCTGCGCGCATTTCAGGGCCCCCTCCCCGCAGAATGCTTAGTTGGAAAACCGGTCTAGGTTCCCAGGAGTCTCTCTGTCATCCCTGTGTGTGTTTCCCATGTCCCAGTGACTTCGTGAGTAAAGGGCTCCTGCGGGACTCTCTTCTCCTCTGGCCCACGGTTCTCTTAGAAAGGCGCCTTTCCTAACCCCACTCTCAGCACCCCTGGCAGCTTAGTAGGAGGAAGTTATGGATTTCCAATCCAATGGAGTCCCAGCCTGACCGCTTCAGTGTCGTGCCTGAAAAAAAAAAAAGGATCAATTGTTAGAATTTATAGAGAGAGACTGCGTTCTGGCAGGGCCCCAAGTGCCAGTCTTTTGACGACAGCTGGCCCGTGATATTTACTGTAGTCCGTGTATATATTGGGACAGGAATGCCAGCTGCACCTCCCTGGGAAGGACTGACCGCCGCCTTTCTAGTCTCCTCTTCGTCCTATTCTTTCTCTTTTCCTTCCCCACCCCTCCCCCTCCCCCTCCCCCTGCCTCCTCCCTCCTCCTTCTTTCGTTGCTGATCTTCTCGTTAGCGTAAGCATGTGTGGATGTGGAGATCGGAGGTGGACTCAGAGCATCTTCCCCTGTCGCTCTCTACCTTAGTTTTTGAGACAGAGTCTCTCACCCAACCGGGAGCTCACCAGTTACTTTAGCCTGTCTGGCCACCGAACCCCAAGTGTCTTATCTCCTCAGTACTGAGAGAGCTTACAGGAAAGCAGCCGGCTTTTTGTGTGGGTGCTGGGATTGAACTCGTTGGCTTCTGACGCTCAAGCAATAAGCATCTTACCAACAGAGCCGTCTCCCCCACCCTGTAAGCTGTCTTTAAAAATGATTTTAAGGAGTGTATCGTATGAAGTTCCTGACATGCCGAGATGTATCAAAAGCAACCAAACACACACTCACACCCACACGGAGCAAGACAATCGCTTCATATTACCTGATGAACACCAACATAAACTTCACGAGTACACTTCGGGGTGAAATAGATTCTTACACAGTGCTGTTATATATTAACTGGGAAAAACCACTTAGAAGAGAAATTGCCAATGTCTTGTTTTGATGGATATGCTATTGGAGAGCCTCTGTTGTTTCCCCAAGACTCCAGAGAGTGTCTGGGTCGGGGGTGGGGGTGGGGAGGGGAGCGTGGGGAAGGCAGTACTCAACAGTGTTTGACACAGGCAACACTGGGGGATGGCACTCATGTCCTTCTCATGGAGATGGAGGTGTCTCAGGTCCCACAGATCAAGGCTGCCCTCTTTTTCCCCTTCTGTACCCCGCAGGTGCCACCTGTGAGGACCAGCCAGCTGCTGGTGGGCTTGCCCAGGAGGCTGAAGAAGGTCTTTTCACTTACGTCTTCCGGCCATCCCAACACATACGCAACCACCAGGTGACTTCTGCCGAACTGTGGTTCCACACCGGGCTGGACAGGAAGAGCACAGTAGCCTCTAACAGCTCTGGGGCCCTCTTAGACCTGCTGGTGTTGTCACATGGGGGGCCCATGGCTGTGCCTGCGTCCCTGGGACAGGGCCCTTCACGCTGGGCTGTACTGCACCTGGAGGCCTCTGCTTTCCCTCTGCTGACCCACCCCATCCTAGTGTTGATGCTGCGGTGTCCTCTGTGCTCCTGCTCAGGCCGCCCTGAGACCACACCTTTCCTGGTGGCCTACACCCGGGCTAGACCACCCAGTACGGGGGAGAGGTCCCGTCGTTCAACTGCCTCGATGCCTTGGCCTTGGTCTCCTGCAGCTTTGCGCCTGCTGCAGAGGCCTTCGGAGGAGCCCTCTGCCCATGCCTACTGCCATCGAGCTACATTCAACATCTCCTTCCAGGAGCTGGGCTGGGACCGCTGGATTGTACACCCTTCCAGTTTCATCTTCCACTACTGCCATGGGAGCTGTGGGATGCACACACCTGACCTGCCCCTCCCGGTCCCTGGGGTTTCCCCAACCCCTGTTCAGCCTCTGTTTTTGGTGCCAGGGGCCAAACCCTGCTGTGCTGCGCTACCAGGGAGTACGAGGTCCTTACGTGTCCGAACCACCTCAGATGGAGGTTACACTTTCAAGTATGAGATGGTACCCAACCTTATGACGCAACAGTGTGCTTGTATCTAAAAGCATCTTGCCTCCTCATCCCACCATCATCTCACCATCCCACTGTCATCAGCTAGGAGAAAGGCGGGGTGTGGAAAGTAGACAGTTCCCACTTCCTCTTCCCTACACATCCTGTCTGAGGGCTCCATACCCTATTCCACCCAGATCCCTTGGAGAACAATAAAGAAGGAAGTGTGTGTGTTACTTGGCATGCATTCTCGGCCTTCTTTGAATGGCATTTGGGGAGGTGTGGGGTCAGAGAGAATTGCATTGTGGGTTTTCGGGTTACTCAGCTGTGTTTAGCTTTGGAGCGCTATAGTCTATGAGGTAAAATTAGATGTGGGAAGTTGCTAAGTGTCCCAAAGCTCTTTGGACACCCATTCTAGGGACAAAACTGTCCTCCTTACAAGCTGCACTCAATATGTTACACAGTCTGCCTGTCTTGCCATGCCTAAAGGAGACTGTTACCCTCACAGTGGCTTCATCCAAGGCTGCCTTAGCCTCCCTGTCTGCAGCAGTTCTCCGCTCTGGCTGACTGATGATGTATAACTCAAGGTCAGGGGATTCATAACCTGGGCAGAGACTGTGGCCTTTGCAGGCCCACTGAGACAGCCGCCCAGAGGGGGTCAGATCTCGATGCCTTTAGGGTGGGAAGAAAAAGGGGCAAATGTATGAATCGACAGTGTCAGAGAGAAACTCTCAAGGAGAGGGGCAGTGCTATGTTGAAGTCTGATGACCAGAATGAAGGCCCAAGGATTGCAATTGGATGAGGGTCCTGGAATTGCTAAGGATCTGTTCTGGGATCTTTCTTCCACCCCCTAACTCCTCCCACCCTTTTCTGAGACAAGGTCTCATCCTGTAGCCCGGGCAGGTCTTGGGCAATCATCTTGCCTCAGTTTCCCAAGTTCTAGGGATGACAGGTAGAGCCAACACACCTGGCTTCCATCGTTGCCTCTTGACATAGACTCCAAGAGGCCTCACTGACCTGGAGCGCAGGCTCCTAAGATCCTTGGCTTCCCTCCGTGCTTCCTCTGTGTCTCTACTTAACACTTAACAATATATAATGTCAGAAAGATGAAAGATAACTTAGTGTGTGAGGAAAGCAGGGTGTAGTACTAAACTGCCCCGCCCCCATTTATTTCCTATTAATCCATTCTGCCTCCAAAATGAGGCATTAGGAACTTCCTTCCCTGGAATTTTTTCCACACTTCATTATCCCCGGGTACTGGCTCCAGCTGATGAGTCCTATCGCAGTATGGTATATGTGTGTAGGGGTGGCCTTGGATAGTCAACCTATCAGCATGGGGCTTGAGAGCACTTTGAGATCCTGACTGGAGGACTCCCGAGTGGTTTTGTGCAAGCAGAGCCTCTGGCTTGTTATCGGCTTCCGGCTTCCTGGCGGCAGCCCAGTGGAGGGTGGATAAGTGCCCGCTCCACCCAAGGGGGTAAACAGGAAAGAATCCCAGATGTCAGGGTCTTATCAACACCCCTTACCTCCATCCTGAGTGAACTCGAAGGAGCTTCTGTTTCTGTCAGCACAGGCGTCCTAGTGCAGGCTCCCCACACAAGACCACTGCTCGAAGGCATAGGGCAGACCGGGCTGAGGTCACACCTGGCTCTTTTCCTGTGCTTTCGTTTCCACAAAGCATTAGGACTGTTTTGTGCTCAGGGGTCTGTGTTCCCTACTTAGGCATGGGACTGGGGAGTAGGCTGCACAGGGTTAGCTAGTGGGATCTGGGAGTTTTTTTTCTCAAGGCTGCCTATTTTCTCTTGTTCCCTGCCTAGCTTCCTGACCAGGCTGCCCTGCCCCAACAGGGAATATTCTTCCATATTCTTCCTGCTGAGATGCTCTAGGTCTCTTGTACCTCTAGGAAGCTCCTGTCACATGGAGGTAGAAGAGCTCTGAAGGCTGGGGACATTCAACTCAAGGCCACAAGACCCTTCCACTAGGTCAGCTGACAGATGTCTATTGCAAGTAAAAGTTGTTACATGCCTAAGACAAAGCAAGAGAAACAAAGACAGCACAATACACAAATGACCTTCTGCAGTGGCAAACACATTCATTTTAATGAGCTGTTAATTCATTCTGAAGTTATTTTCCCTTTCATCTCCCTTTCCTCTGTCAACACATACACACACACACACACACACACACACACACACACACACACACACACGGAATCCACTATCCCTGCCTCCTCCTCCAATGTTCAGGCTATACTGTAAGCTGCCACACTAGGTTTTTACATGGATGCTGGCCATTCAGACTCAGGTCCTCGGGTTTGTTTGTTTCGTTGGTTTGGTTTTTCGAGACAGGATTTCTCTGTGTAGCCTTGGCTGTCCTGGAGTTACTTTGTAGACCAGGCTGGCCTCAAACTCACAGAGATCCGCCTGCCTCTGCCTCCCGAGTGCTGGGAATTAAAGGCATGCGCCACCACGCCCAGCTAGGTCCTCAGGTTTGTACAGCAAACACTTTACCCACTAAGCCATCTCCTCTGCCCCTCCCCCCTTTCTTTTTTTGGGTAGGATCTCACTGTGTAGTCCATGCTGGTCTTGAACTCAAGATTCTCCTGCCCACCAAAACCTAAAACTCAGGATAAAATCAAAGAAACAACAAAGAGAGACTGGAGGTGGTCAGGTTCTAAGAGAGCCCTCCTGGGGTATGTTAAGACAGAGGCTCCATGGAAGGGGATGGGTAGTAGCCCTGTGACAGTGTGTGAGGGAACACATTTACAAACTTCCTTCAACCACACGAAGATTCCATAACAAGGCACCATCTGGGGAGGAGAGTGTCTGTGTCACTGGGTACTGAATCCATCAGTCCCGTGGAGAGGCACTTCCTGCCTGCAGAGCTGTGAAGAACTATCTCTATTGTGTATCTGATGTGGTGCTGGGACTGTTTCACATGTTACATTGTGTATTGCCACTCAGCAACATGCCCAGTCCAATCTCCGTTATTTCAAAATGACCCCTAAAGTCTGGTGGTGGTGTACACCTTTAATCCCAGCACTTGGGAGGCAGAGGCAGGCAGCTATCTGAGTTCCAGGGCAGCCTGGTCTACAGTGTGAGTTCCAGGCCAGCCAGGGCTACAAAGAGAAACACAGTCTCAAAAAACAAACAAAAAAAAAAAAACCAAAAACAACAAAACAAACAAACAAACAAACAAAATCCACCCCTATATAAGATATCTTGTTGGAGCTGGCTAGATGGCTCAGAGGTTAAGAGCACTATCTGCTCTTCCAGAGGTCCTGAGTTCAATTCCCAGCAACCACATGGTGGCTCACAACCATCTAAACTGGGATCTGATGCCCTATTCTGGCATGCATGTGTATATACAGATAGAGCACGCATACATAAAATAAATAAACTTTCAAGAAAAAAATATATTTTGGGGCTGGAGAGATGGCTCAGTGGTTAAGAGCACTGTCTGCTCTTCCAGAGGCCCTGAGTTCAATTCCCAGCACCCACAAGACAGCTCACAACTGTAACTCCAGTCCCAGAGGACCCGACACGCTCTCACAGACATACATCATGGAAGCAAAATACCAATGCAAATAAAATAATTTTAAAAAGACATTTTGTTATAGCAGTAGGAGCAAACTAAGACAGCGCCCAGCCACAGCCCTCTAAACTTCGTGGATACAAATCCCAGTTATTCTACAATCACATTAGTTTCGCAAGCCCCCCCCCATCCCCCCCACCTCCTGGATTTCAAGACATGGCTCTTCTGTGCCTCTTTCCTAACTCCCAGAGAGCAGAGGTCCTCAGTCTCTTTTTGTTGCTTCCTGCTCTGTAATTCAGCTTTCAAAAATTATTATATTGACATATTCTCATGGTGATGATTCTGTATGAAGGACAAGGATGAAATTCACCTGAAATGTTGTCACCAGTTCCTTCCACAGAAGTGGCTTAGCTAATCCTGCCACACACATTTCTATGAATGAACACACATATTATCCAGGGAGGGAGAGAAAGGGGGGGGGGAATGGGCGAGGGGGGGCTAAGGGAGGGAGAGAAAGGTCTCTCCCTACAAATGGTTCCATGTCCATATGTGTTGAAATGTGACTATTTTATAATTTTACTTATTTATTTACTTTTGAGATCAAGTCTCACTGTGTAGCTAGAGCTGGCCTGGAACTCACTTAGGGTTTCTGTTTGTTTGGGGTTTTTTTGTTTTTGTTTTTTCAAGTGTTTAAATTTTCATTTTGAGGTGTGTGTGTGTGTGTGTGTGTGTGTGTGTGTGTGCGCCACGGTGCACATGTGATTGTCAGAGGACAACTTGGACTCGGGGTTTTCTCCTCTCACCAAGGGCCCCAAGGATTGAACTCAGGCTATCAGGCTTAGCTGCAGGCTTAGCTTTACCCACTGAATCTTATCAGCTCTTTCAAGTTTTCTTTAGCTTCATTTTTTAGCCTTTTCCCCTTGAGCAATCACAGCCCCTTCCCCCAGGAAATAGACTTCTCTTCCTAATTTTATTATCCATACACCAGCTATGTACAGCACTACATGCTAGGAACAATACAGATATGTCCGGAGCCAGCCCAGGGTCATTCAAGGCTAAAAGAATCTACTGGCTGAGGCAAAATTCTGATGCCCCATTCCAAAGCTAAACTTCCTTATTTCAGCCTCTGCATAACTTTCTTATTTCAGCCTCTGCATAACTTCCTCATTTCAGCCTCTGCATAACCTCCTCCTTTCGACCTCTGCATAACCTCCTCCTTTCGACCTCTGCAGATGTTGTTTAGCCGGGTTGGCTCGGGACTTTCCAAGAGATAGTTAGCTAAAGTAAGATAGGAATTGTTTCAAGATGAACCACAGGATGTTCCCCTGCTGAGATCACCTGGAGACATTCTCAGACCCCCTACTGCTTGGCTCCTGCTTCCACCCCATATAAGCTTTTGCTTTTGATTCAATAAACAGACCTTGATAGGAGTTCTACTTGGTCTCGCCTCCTTCTTTCTCGTCCCATCTTTTCAGGTATGGCTCCCCTCGCGACCCCGTAATTACTGGTCCTGCTGGGCGGGACACGTGGCGCCCAACGTGGCCACGAGGTACGAGCCCTCTACCACGACAGAGACCCTTCCTGGGAAATAGTTCAGAAACGCCGCGGTCAAGTATCTCGCCGAGGTCAAAAGTACCTCCGATCGTCTCGGGTGCGGGCCTGCTGCTCACAGGACCTCTCCGCACTTTGGTAAGTGTTCATCTCTGTCAATAAGATGGGTTAAAGTCTCTCAAAGGAGGCGTAATTTATTCGCCACCTTAAAATTTTTCTCAGGGAAAGAGGAGTTAGAGTTAAAAAAGCCCTTGTAAGCATTGGCTTTTCTTACAGAGATTCAAACAGTCCTTCGGGACACAGGGAACTCGGGTATTGCTTTATAATCGTCATGTCAAATTTTATGTCTATGTTTGTAAATTTGTTTACTTTTTAAAATACTGTTTCATTTTTCTATGTCTTGATAGAGGGCTAAGCTTTACTCGCTGGCCAATTTTCTAAAACAGTGCGGCACAACATGGCACACACAGCCTATGAGACAGTAAGAGTATTGCCTCTGAGGCAGGAGCAGGCCTGCCCTTTCCAGGGCCTGGACCCAGACACAGTGGCTGCCTGTGGGGCTTGCCTCTTACAGAACAGGCATGGCTGCAAACATGTGACAAGTTGAAAAAGCAGGGTCTAAGAAATAGAGTTTATTGCCTAAAACTTAGAATTTTCTTGCTTAATTTTTTTGCTTGTAAGTGACTAACAGTTTTTCAAATTGGTCTAGCAAATAGAGTTAATTCCAAATTCCTTAGCTACAAGGTGTTTATAATTTTCTTGTTTATTTGCTTAATGTTTACTTGAAATATTTCTAAAAAATTTTAGGTGCTCAAATAAGAGATATAAACTAGTTTTGTCCTTGGAAACAAACATTTACAGCTGAGAGTTTCCAGCTTAGATCCAACTAACTAAATAAGTCCAGGGCTAATATTTCCTTGGGCCAGATAATTTTACAGACACTGCTCCTAGTTATCTGTGGGCTTGACTCCTACAGAGCAGAGATGGCTCCAGACATGTGGCTAGTTGGAGAGGCGGAACTAGGAGGCTGATAGAGTTCTAAACTAGGCTAGGGAATGTAGTTAACTACCTAGGACTTAGAATTTTCTTGTTTTCCTGATTAGTTTTTGTTTGAGATGTTTAAAATTTTTTTTACTAAAATTAGAATAAAACAATTAAACAAGTCACGGTGGCACATGCCTTTAATCCCAGCACTCGGGAGACAGAGACAAGCAGATCTCTGTGACAGGGCATGGTGGTGCACACCTTTAATCCTAACACTTGGAGATTAACAGAGACAGAACTCTTAAATTTCAACCTGATCTCCACAGAGCGTGATCTGCTGATAAGCTAATTTTCTTACAAAGATGTAAGTTTTTAAACTTATATTAGACTTAAGGATTGTTTTTTCACTGTATCCCCTGCACCCCAGGCAGATAAGATCTCTTGGAGAAGTGATGCCCCTGTCTGGGTAGACCAGTGGCCTCTGACACCCCCTAAATTACAGGCTGCCCTAACTCGCATTGAATCTGCCATTAACAACCAAAATATCTCCTTTTTTGACCCTACTAAACTCTTACAATTCATTGTCCTTCCCACCCCTTTTACGCCCATGGGGGTGTTTTGGCAGGGCGCCCCCCTTTACTGGGTACACCTCCCTTCGGAATCGTCTAAAGTTCTTGCCACCTACCCATCTCTGGTGGCCCAACTCATAAAGGATGGCCGCTTACAATCGAGAAAAACCTTTGGAAAATACCCCGACATTTTGATCCTCCCCTATACCCCAGCTCAGATTAATTGGCTATTTATCAATTCTGATATCTGGGCCATTAATTGCATAAATTTTCAAGGCAAAATCGATAACCATTACCCCCCGATAGGTTGCTTCAATTCCTTTACAAAATGCCTATTATTTTCCCTAAAAGGACGAAATTGTCCCCTATCTCCCAGGCTCATTTAGTTTTTACAGATGGTTCTTCTAATGGTATAGCAGCTTATTCCATTGATGGAGTAACCACTCGTGTGTTTTCCCCTTTTCTTTCGGCACAGCTAGTTGAGTTATATGCTATAATACAGGTATTTACAGCCCTCCCAGACCATTCCTTTAACCTATATACCGACAGCGCCTACATTGCCTGTTCGGTCCCCTTGCTAGAAACAGTGCCTCACATAAAACCTACCACTAATGCTGCCCCATTATTTGCGGCATTACAAAGCCTTATCCATCGGCGCACCAAACCCTTTTTTGTTGGACATATTAGGGCTCATTCTGGACTCCCTGGACCTCTTGCCGAGGGAAACCGGTTAGTCGATGCCGCCACCCAGATGGTCGGGTCTATTCAGGTTCAAGATTATCCCTCTGATCTAATTTCCCAAGCCCAACAGGCCCACGAGTTCCACCATCTTAATGCCCACACCCTTAGGTTGCGGTTCAAAATTACCAGAGAACAGGCTAGACAGATAGTTTGTAATTGCAAGAGTTGTTTGACTTTTCTCCCCGAAGCCCACTTCGGGGTCAACCCTCGAGGACTGGTCCCAGGCGAATTGTGGCAAATGGACGTTACCCATGTTGCCTCTTTTAGAAAACAAAAATATGTCCATGTTACCATTGATACGTATAGTGGCTTTCTTTACGCCTCCCTTCAAATGGGAGAGGCCACTAAAAATGTCATCAACCATGTACTAACTTGCCTCTCCGTCATGGGACAGCCTAGAACTATCAAAACAGACAATGGACCTGGATATACCAGCGCCACTTTTAAACAATTTTGTGCCCAATTAAACATCAAACATATTACTGGCATTCCCTACAACCCGCAGGGACAGGGAATTGTCAAGCGAGCTCACCAAATGCTTAAAAATATGCTGCTGAAATTACAAGGTACAGGGGGAACACTCTTCCCCACATTGGGCAATAACAAAACCCTTCTGTGCCATGCACTTTTTGTCTTAAATTTCCTTACCCTAGACAAAAATCACAGATCAGCAGCGGATCGCTTATGGCATGCTACAACCTCTCAGACTTATGCTCAAGCCTTATGGAAAGATCCATTCACCTCCCGGTGGCAAGGTCCTGACCCTATCCTTATTTGGGGAAAGGGACATCGTTAACTCCTTCCTCTATCACTCATCAAACACCCTGGCTTACTTAGGAAGTGGACTTATGTATGCTGGCCTTGGGAGCCAGCGAGGCCTGGGGAACCCCCTCCCATTATATACCCCAAGATAAGCCACTGGATCTTCGGCCTGAGGGTGTCCAAGCAGGATGTGATGGACAAGTGCCCAGGTACTTTTTGGGGAGAAAAACCCATTTATGTGTGTCCCGGGGGACACAGAGATCGCTCCCTTGGTCACAAATGCGGCTTCTCTAGTGACTTTTACTGTGCCGCTTGGGGATGTGAGACTACGGGAGATACCTATTGGAAACCTTCATCTTCTTGGGATTATATAACTGTTAAAAGAAAGGATCTCCCAGAGACAGTTGACCCCTCTGGCACACGTGACTGTAGTAATTGGTGCAACCCCCTTGTGATTACCTTCACTGACAAAGGAAAGAAAGCCACATGGGAGAATCGAGGCCTAGAGTGGGGACTTAGGTTATATACAATTGGATATGATCCTGGCCTTACTTTTAAAATTAAACTACTCAAGACCATTCCCAATTCAAAACCGGTGGCCATTGGTCCAAATCAGGTCTTACAGAACCTGTGGTCTGATTCACGCCACCCAACAGCCACTGGTACACCCCATACCACCCTGTTTCAACCCACCGTACCTCCCGGCCCCTCACCTTCTGTTAATATTATCCTGACCATGGTTAATGAATCCTGGTCTGCCCTGCACGCTGTTCGTCCCAACCTTGCAGATGATTGTTGGTTATGTTATCATGCTTCCCCACCCTTTTATGAGGGTGTTGCTATCCTTAACAATCTTACTGCTACTAACGACTCCTCCCTGGTTCGCTGGAACCCAGAGGCCAGGGAAGGCATGACCCTGGCCCAAGTCTCAGGCCTGGGGCTCTGCATCAGGGGGCCCAGGATGTGTTTACCCTCTGTTATTTCTCCTCTGTGTAATCAGACCCTTGAGGTCAGTGGTGGCTCCACCTACCTGGTAGCCCCAAATGATACATATTTGGCATGTTCCACTGGCCTCTAACCCCATTTATCGTGGTACAGCCTTTCCTACAACAATATGATTACTGTGTGCTTGTTCAGCTACTTCCTCGATTAACAGTTTATTCTACAGATGAATTTCTCAACTTCTGGACTCCTCCGGGTACACCATCCAGAGTCAAACGCGAGCCCATTACAGCCGCAACCATCGCGGTTCTACTGGGGCTCGGGGCTGTCGGGGCCGGGACGGGCATTTCATCTTTAGTGATCTCCAATCAAAACTATCACCAGCTTAGTGCAGCCATAGATAAGGATATTGCTGAAATACAGGTTGCTATGGCAGCTTTAAAGGATTCGCTTTCCTCCCTTGCAGAAGTGGTACTGCAGAATAGGAGAGGGCTAGATTTGCTGTTTTTACAACAAGGGGGATTATGCGCAGCACTCAAAGAAGAATGCTGTTTCTATACCGATAAAACTGGGATCGTAGAAGATAGCATGAGGAAGGTCAGAGAAAGTCTAGAAAATCACAAGCGGGAGCGAGATAGAGCTGAATCCTGGTATAAAAACTGGTTTTCTGCTTCCCCTCTTCTGACTACCCTCCTCCCTTCGTTGCTGGGACCTCTTATAGGGTTCTTGTTACTAATATCTTTTGGACCGTGGGCTTTCAGAAAGATTACTGACTTTGTCAAACGCCAAATAGACTCTGCCATACAGGGACCCACCCATGTGGAAGTTCATTACCACAGGCTCGAACCACCTGACCCCGAGGCAGAAGACTGTGCCGTCCTTGATAATGCGGCTAAAAGTGGCCTCGACTTCAACAAGCTGAGACCTAAGGGCTTGAGTCGATTGTTCACTTGAGAGGGTGCGAGGCTAAGCACTGCAGGGAACCATGCCAGACACCTCGGTAGGTTCCTGAGGAGCACGCCTGACTGCATACAGGCTGACGCGCATAAAGGATGTTACTATCCTTTTCCTGTCCTCCGCAAACGCGTCTGGGAGGTTGGGGACATGTGTGACCTGAAAAAATGGCCATGCAGTGACCTCTTAACGCAACGCCCATCTTCAGGAGGGTCAGGCCTCTACTCCCCCCCCCCCCTCTCTCTCTCTGCTTCTATTTAATAAAGAAGGGGCAGATGTCCGGAGCCAGCCCAGGGTCATTCAAGGCTAAAAGAATCTACTGGCTGAGGCAAAATTCTGATGCCCCATTCCAAAGCTAAACTTCCTTATTTCAGCCTCTGCATAACTTCCTCATTTCAGCCTCTGCATAACCTCCTCCTTTCGACCTCTGCAGATGTTGTTTAGCCGGGTTGGCTCGGGACTTTCCAAGAGATAGTTAGCTAAAGTAAGATAGGAATTGTTTCAAGATGAACCACAGGATGTTCCCCTGCTGAGATCACCTGGAGACATTCTCAGACCCCCTACTGCTTGGCTCCTGCTTCCACCCCATATAAGCTTTTGCTTTTGATTCAATAAACAGACCTTGATAGGAGTTCTACTTGGTCTCGCCTCCTTCTTTCTCGTCCCATCTTTTCAGGTATGGCTCCCCTCGCGACCCCGTAATTACTGGTCCTGCTGGGCGGGACACAGATAAAGAGGCATAACAGCTGTACACAGCAGGCACTGGCCTCGTATTGTACCCATTGTGCACTCGGGGAGGAGGCACAGAGTGATGAAATACAGCTAAGGTTATGTCCCTGGAATGTGAGCCAAGATTCCAGTCATTCACAAGTCTGTGTACCCCTCTATACCATGATCCTCTCTGCTCCTGAAGAGACCAAAGTATTTGTGCCCATTGATGAAGACATCCTGAACCCAGACAACCACCTTTTTTTTTTTTTTTTTTAAGATTTACTATGTATACAGTGCTCTCCCTGCATGTACACCTGCAGGCCAGAAGAGAGCATCAGATCACATTGTTGATGCTTGTGAGCCACCATATGGTTGCTGGGAATTGAACTCAGGGCCTCCAGAATACCAGTCAGTGCACTTAACCTCTGAGCCATGTCTCCAGCCCCAGGCAACCACTTTTAACCTAAAACGTCTTGTCCATTTTATGGACCCTTTCTTCCTTTTCCTCCGCCACTTCTCTGCCTATTTTTTCCCCCAATCTTCTCTTATGTTTAACTTGAACAACATTATCAGTTTTGCTCATGTTACTTTTGCTCCTCATTTCGTCTCCTGGGTTCATTTCTTCATGCTAATGTTTGTCTTCGTTTCGCAGTGGGTCTGTGGGTGATAAGCCTTTTATTTTCATAGTTAATCCGACTCTCCTCTAAACATTCCAAGTTTTTCTTCCATGTCTTTTTGCACCTTCTGATTTTCAGTGAGACTTGATGCCATGATTCCCATGCCTTTGTTATTTCTTTTTATTTCTTTCTTTATTTTTTTGGTTTTTCGAGACAGGCTTTCTCTGTGTAGACCAGGCTAGACTTGAACTCACAGCAATTTGCCTGCCTCTGCCTCCGGAGTGCTGGGATTAAAGGCGTGTGCCACCACACCCAGCTGCCTTTGTTATTTCTTTCTTTCTTTCTTTCTTTCTTTCTTTCTTTCTTTCTTTTTTTTAAAGATTTATTTATTATTATGTATACAGTGCTCTATTTGTATGTACACCTGCAGGCCAGAAGATCTCTGATGAGATCACATTATAGAAAGTTGTGAGCCACCATGTGGTTGCTAGGAATTGACTCAGGACCTTTGGAAGAGCAGCCAGTGCTCTTAACCGCTGAGCCACCTCTCCAGCCCCTGCCTTTGTTATTTCATTTAGAACTTTTCTTTCCTTGTTTGATTTTTTTTTAAAGGGCAGGATTCCTCCTTATTATAATGCCTGCCACTGATTCACAGTAGAGCTATATGTTAATTTTACACACATCCTGCTTTCACCTTTGCTGGGCCCTTTCAAACTGTATTTCCACATTTTTGCCTTGAAATTCAGGATATTGTCTTCTTTTATTTGTTTGAATATAATGTCTTCTCACTTCCCCCTCCATTTTCTATTTTGAAACTTTTAATTTTTCCCCCAAGGCAGGGTTTTTCTGCGTAGCCCTGTCTGTCCTGGAATTCGCTCTGTAGACCAGGCTAGTCTTGAACTCACAGAGATCCTGCCTCTACCCCCTAAGTGCTCAGATTGAAGGCATAGGCCACCACCACCCAGCTCTATTTTGGAACTTTCAGAAGACATCAAAAATTTTAGTTGATTCTCAAAACTAAGAAAAAAAAAATACAGGCTGGGTATGGTAGTGTACACCTTTAAGTCCAGTACTTGGGAGCCAGAGGCTTGAGAATCTTTAGTGAGTTCCAATTTATTTGTTTTTATATGTGTGTTCATCCCAGAGGACATATGTGGAAGGCACCTTTTGGGAATCAATTGTTTCTACCATTTGGAGCCCAGAGAAGGAATTCAAATCATTAGACTTGGTAGCAAGAGCCTTGACCCACTGAGCCATCTGTTGGCCCAGTCTTTTAGCTTTTAAAACACTGTCCGTATTTTGTGTGGTGCGTGTGCTAAAGTGATGTGTGAGCTCTGATGAACTAGCCTGCTTCCATCTTAGTCTTGAAAGCCATCTTATAGGAAAGTCAACTAGGTTCATTTCTGTTTATAATTAAAGCTCTGTTTCTCATAGTTGGGCTTTGCCCACCTGTAACCTGCAATACAAATCATTCTGCAGTGCCTGTTGCAGGAAACTGTAACCATGCCTTGTTCCAAAAGGTTGTTATGACCACCGTGCAACCACGTCTTGGTTTCAGGAAGTTTTTGTTTTTGTTTTTGTTTATTGTTGTTGTTTTTTTGGTTTTTCAAGACAGGGTTTCTCTGTGTAGCCTTGGCTGTCATGGACTCACTTTGTAGACCAGGCTGGCCTCGAACTCATAGAGATCTGCCTGCCTCTGTCCCATCCCCCACCCCCAAGTGCTGGGATTAAAGGCGTGCACCACCACCGCCCGGCTTGTTTTAGAAAGTTTTTATGACCAACTTGTTATGCCTATGTTCTGCTTTTATAACTCCGCCTACCTGCCTTCCAAATTCCCCATTTGGAAACCCCCTACTCTCAAGCTAAACAAACAAACAAACACCAAAACCTTATTTTTCCCAAGTCCAAGGCTGATCTCTTGAATCCCACCTTAGGGGGAGACAGCCTCTGTATTGCTCTAATTTGGCCCTAATGATGATTGGGGTTGTTGGTTTTTCTCCTCGAATCTGTGAGATTAACATTCCACCTTCCCCAGGTCACACACATTCTCAGTGTGCCCTTGAACTCATTCAAGGGAACGCCTATTGTTTAGTAATCACACGTATGTGCTTCTCAATAAGTGACATTATTCATGGTTACAGTACACTCAAAAGTCCTATGCTGTTTTCGTTTGGTTTGGTTTGTTTTTTTGGGACAGAGTTTCTCTGTGTAGCCCTGGCTGCTCTGGAACTAGCTCTGTAGGCCAGGCTGGCTTTAAACTCATAGAGGTACAACTTTCTCTACCTCCTGAGTGCTGAGATTAAAGATGTGTGCCACCGCCATCCAGATCAAGTCCTATTCTTGTCCTATAAGCAGTTTTAAACAGGGGTTTCTTGTTGGGTCTTTTATCTGCTTTTTAAAACACCAACTCTGGGGGCGGGTCTGGAGAGATGATTCAGTGGTTAAGAGAACACTGGTTGTTCTTGCAAAAGACCCAGGTTCAACTCCCCAGCACCCACACGGCAGTTCCCACCTGTCAGTGACTCCAATTCCAGGCCTTCTGACACCCCTCACACAGACAGACATGAAGGCAAAACACCAACATACATAAAATAAAAATAAAAATTATTAAAAAATAAACCTGGCTGGGCGGTGGTGGCGCACGCCTTTAATCCCAGCACTCGGGAGGCAGAGGTAGGCAGATCGCTGTGAGTTCGAGGCCAGCCTGGTCTACAAAGTGGGTCCAGGACAGCCAAGGCTACACAGAGAAACCCTGTCTCAAAAAACAAAACAAACACACAAACAAGCAAACAAAAAATAAACCCAAAAAACAAAAACATGGTTTTTCAGTACATAGAGGCAGGTCAATCTCCGTGACTTTTTTTAGTTTTTCCGAGACAGGGTTTCTCTGTGTAACCCTGGCTGTCCTGGACTCACTTTGTAGACCAGGCTGGCCTTGAACTCACAGCGATCCGCCTGCCTCTGCCTCCCAAGTGCTGGGACTACAGGCGTGCGCCACCACGCCCGGCTCAATCTCCGTGACTTAAAGGCTGGCTTGGACTATAATGAGTCCCAGTCAGCCAGGGATACATAACAGACCCCACCTCAAAAAACAAAACTATGCACGATACTTCCTGTTGGAAACATCTTTGATCTGAGGTTCTCTGTGTCTTTGCCTTCTGTGTGTGTGCCTTGGAGAATGCATATGAGGCAATCTGGGGTGTTTGTCATAGTATGATGTAATTGTCTTGTGAGGGTGGGATACGGTTGTGGTGGGGTACTTTGCCCTCTTCTATCTTTCTCTTCTCTCCTCTGAGGTATCACTGGCTTCCAGAAGCAGAGTTCTTCTTCCCATCCATGACTTCATAGCCGTAGCTCCCACATATAGACCAATACCTCTTCAGGAGAAGGTAAGTGTGTGTGATGTGCCTGAATTTGATATACCTGCTGTAGCATCTTGAAAAATCAGGGTCGTGTAGAAGAAGAAGCTCTTCTTTCTTTCTTTCTTTTTCTTTCTTTCTTTTCTTTCTTTATTTCTTTCTTTCTTTCTTTTTTTTTTTTTTTTTTTGGTTTGGTTTGGTTTGGTTTGGTTTTTCGAGATAGGCTCTCTCTGTATAGCCTTGGCTGTCCTGGACTCGCTTTGTAGACCAGGCTGGCCTCGAACTCACAGTGATCTGCTTGCCTCTACCTCCTGAGTGCTGGGATTAAAGGTGTGCGCCACCAAGCCTGGCTAGAAGCCCTTGTTCTAGTACCTCCATCCCTCAGTGTAAGGATGGTTTTTATTCTTATATCTCTTATCTTTTCATGTGCATGATGAGGCTTGAACTCAGGGCCTTGTGTGTGCTGGGCAAACACACTACCACAATGCTTCATCTCTAGTCTGTTTTCATTTCTCAGGGTCATTTATTTTATTATTATTATTTTTTTTTTTGGTGGGGTGGTGGGTTTCGAGACAGGGTTTCTCTGTGTAGCCTTGGCTGTCCTGGACTCACTTTGTAGACCAGGCTGTTCTCGAACTCACAGTGATCTGCCTGCCTCTGCCTCCCGAGTGCTGGGATTAAAGGCGTGTGCCGCCATGTCTGGCCTCAGGGTCATCTATTGCTGTGCATACTTGAGATGTAGTTTTCCATCTCTGATCATTTTTTATCTGCTATCCATCCTGAAGAGGGTTTTTTTTTTTTTTTTGGTTGGTTGGTTGGTTGTTTTTGTTGTTGTTGTTTTTTTTTTGTAATTTTTTTGTAATTTTTAGTGCACCAAGGACTCTTCGTGCTGTCCGGCATGATTATGAACTTATTTGTTTATTTTTAGATCTCTTTCTGTTAGCTTGGGATGCGGGGGTGGGGGGTGGGGGGGAGGCTGCTGCACATACTCTGCGTACAGCCTTGGATCAGACCCATGTCAAATGATGCTAACCCTCCTGTAATGTGCCTTACATTTGCGGTAGACAGTGATGTCTGCATCCTGATCCTTAGTTGCTGTAAATATTGTTGTCACAGGGCAAAGAAAAAATTAAGTTTACAGATGTAATTCAGCTGCTTATCAGCTGACCTTAAAATAGGGAGATTACATCCTGGCTCATCCAGACCGGTCTAGTGTATTCAGAAGGAATGTTAAAGAGAGTCAAGGTCGTCCTGCTGTGTTGTGCGAGAGACCCAGGCAACCATTGTTGGCTGTGAAGGTGGATGGGCTGTAGGCCAGTGAAGCAGGCAGCCACTTGAGTGTGGAAAATACAAGGGTGGAGAATTCTCCCCTGGGGGCTTCATGAAGGAGCTGAGCCTGGCTGACTCCTTAATTTAAGCCTGCTGAGATTTGCCTGGGTCTTTTACCTTGAGACTCCCTCTGCGTTGCTTTAAATTTGGTGCTAAAGTTCATGTCATTTGACACAGCAGTAATGGGAAAGCGAGGTAATGTTGTAAAGCGACTGTCGAGCCTCCTCTCTGTAAGGCCTGACCTTGGGGAAAGAGTCATACCTTTGTGTTCTCTGTCTACGCAGAAACTAGCATAGGACCTGGCCCATAGTCAAGGGCGGAGTAAATATTGAACAGACAGAAGAACAAAAGATACCTCTTGGCTGTTCTGTAGAGGTGCTAGATCCCCAAGAAGCCTCTACCTGCTTCCTTTCCCCAGCCCCTAAGCCCTGTGTTCTCGCTTTGTGCTGCTTTCTGTGGCCCATGCCTCACTGTTAGTCCGCCTGCTGCCTCCCCTGTGCTGTGGACCATACCTCTCCTCTCTTGTTCTTTGTGCAGGAAGACCTGAGGTAAAAGACCTGTGTCACATGGGTGCCTGACTGTCCTCCTCTCAGCTTCTCAAGAGTGGAATTATGTCTGCTTCCTTCCTTCCTTCCTTTTTTCTTTTTCTTTTTTTGGTTTTTCAAGACAGGGTTTCTCTGTGTAGCCTTGGCTCTCCTGGACTCGCTCTGTAGACCAGGCTGGCCTCAAACTCACAGCAATCCACCTGCCTTTGCCTCCTGCCTGGCTGCTCTTTTTCTTTTTTTCATGCTGAGGATTAAACTCCGACTTTAGGGGAGTTATGAAGCTACCAACAGCTGCTCTCTCCTCTTGTAGCCTGGGGATGGAACATGAGGGACGAGGTCTCTTTTGAGTACCAGTTCCACCACTGTGTCCTGAAGTCTCCATCATGAGCTTGGCAGGACCAGCGACACAGTTCTGGTTTGAGACGGTGTGTTTCTCCTGGGGACTGGAAGGCAGAAGGGTTTATAAGTCGAGAACATGATGTCATAGCATTCTTCAAGAAACCAATTTCATTCCTGTGACACTACTACTGTCCCATGGTATATTTGTATTTTTAAAAACAGCTCTCTTTCTCTCTTTTTCTTCTCTCTCTCTCTCTTTTTTCCCCCCCTTTTGAGACAAGGTTTCTCTGAGTAACCCTGGCTGTCCTGGACTCCCTTTGTAGAGCAGGCTGACCTTGAATTCACATCGATCCATGTGCCTCTGCATCTCCAGTGCTGGGATTACACACGGGCGCCACCATGCCTGGATACAACAGCTTTTTTTTTTTAAAGAGACAATTTAAGCCAGGCATGGTGGCGTACCTTTTAATCCCAGCACTCAAGAGGCAGAGGCAGCTGGATTGCCCTGAGTTCGAGGCCAGCCTGGTCAATAAAATGAGTCCAGGACAACGAAGGCTACACAGAGAGACCCAGTCTCAAAACACAAAACAAAACAAAAAGACAATTTAAATTAGCTTACAAAGTAATACGGGGCCATTGTCCCATTTCCCTGCTCTCCTGCTGTGGCCTTTCATAACAATTTCTACTTCTTTCCTGTTTCCCCTCACTCTCCTCCTCCCTTTGGGCCTCTTTTTCTCCTGGAGTCACATCGGCCTCATTCAGATTTCTTGGCTCTTATCCATATGTAATTCCTCCTGGACACACATATGTAACTGTTGGAAGATAAGATCTACATATGAGAACATATGGTACTTGTTTTTCTCAGCCTGGGTGCATATTGTTTTAATAAAGCTGGTTTTTTATTCTTTTTTTTTTTCTCTTTTCTTTTTTTCAACAAGTAAATCCCAGCTAATCTTTAGTACAACTAATAGAAACTGCTCAAATACACTGTAAGTTTTCAGTGATTTTAAATAAAAAAGGAACATGAAAAATAAACGTGTGGGAAAGATTAAGCTTTGTCACAGGTGGAAGCAGTCTTGGTGGGCTTTACCCTTGGAGCACCCCATGAATACCTTGTGATAAACTGAGTGGAGCCATCCTGGGCTTAGAATTCAGGAAGCAGACCTGGGAACCCCACCTTGGCTATTGTTTTCCTAATTGACCCTCAACGGGAGGAGACCGCCCTTTCCATGTGACTGAGGGAGGTGGGGAGGAGAGAACAACAAGTTCAGCCAGGGCGAGAGCGCGTGGGAAGCAGTGACCAGGCCGGACCAGCACGCGGGTCAGAGAGACACCTAAGGACCAGTCCCGTGGAATGGATACCGGAAGGATCACTCTTTTGTCCCTTTAACCTTTTTTCCTTCTTGTGTAAGCTAGTTGGGTTGTATAATAAAGTTTAATTGTTGAAAAACAGAGCCAACATAAACGTTTATTAAACTTTCATGTCAAAGTACATATGTATGCGTGTCTGCTTCAAATATTGTGGAATGGAGATAGAACACTTGGCAATCATGTGAGAGGCCCAGGGTCTGATCTGCAAGAATGCACACCACTCCCAAGGAATCACCCAGAACTTTCAGGAATTTTTACATTCTGTTCAATGCTTAAACATCAGAGCCAAATTGTGAATCTGGTCTCCACCCCTACTACCCTGCCAACCCCTTCTCCCACCTAGTTCCCTCCCTCCATCTACTTTAGATGTCTGTTTTATTTCCTTCACTGAGTGATAGTCAAGCATCCTCCCTTGGGGCCTCTTTGGCTTCTTTGGGTCTATAGATTATAGTATTGGTATCCTGCACTTTATGGCTATACCCACTTATAAGTGAGTACATACCATGCATATCTTTCTGGGTCTGGGTCACCTCACTCAGAATGATCTTTTCTAGTTCTATCCATATGCCTGCAAATTTCATGATGTCACTGTTTTTAATAGCTAGGTAGTATTCCATTGTGTGAATGTACCACATTTTCTTTATCCACTCTTCAATTGATGGACATTTGGGTCGTTTCTAGATTCTGGCCATTATGAACAAAGCTCCTATGAACATAGTTGAGATAGTGTCCCTCTTGGGTATATGAACAGGAGTAATAGGTATAGATTGGTCTTGAGGTAGATTTATTCCCAATTTCCACACTGGTTGTACAAGTTTGCACTCCTACCAGCCATGGGGGTCATGTACCTCTTGCTCCACATCTTTGTCAGCATGTGTTGTCACTGGAGTTTTTGATCTTAGCCATTCTGATGGCTGTTAGATGGAATCTCAGAGTTGTTTTGAATTCCATTTCCCTGATGACTAAGGACGTTGAACATTTCTGTAAGTGCTTATCAGCCATTGGCGATTCCTCTGTTGAGAATTCTGTTTGGCTCTGTACCCTCTTTTTTTGTTTGCTTGTTTGTTTTATTTTTTGAGACAGGGTTTCTCTGTGTATTAGCCTTGGCTGTCCTGGACTAACTTTGTAGACCAGCTTGGCCTCGAACTCACAGCAATCCGCTTGTCTCTGCCTACCAAGTGCTGGGATTAAAGGCGTGTGCCACCCCCCCCAGATTGTACCCCATTTTTAAATTTTGTTATTTGGTTTGTTGGTGTTTAATTTCTTGAGTTTTTGTTGTTGTTGTTTGTTTGTTTTTGTTTTTGTTTTGTTTTGTTTTTCAAGACAGGGTTTCTCTGTGTAGCCTTGGCTGTTCTAGACTTGCATTGTAGACCAGGCTGGCCTCGAACTCACAGGGATCCACCTGCCTCTGCCTCCCAAATGCTGCGATTAAAGGTGTGCACCACCACTGCCTGGCCATTTCTTGAGTTTTTAAAAACATATTTTGGATATTAGCCCTCTGTTGAATGTAGGGTTGGTGAACATCTTTTCCCAGTCTGTAGGCTGTCGTTTTGTTGACAGTGTTGACAGTGTCCTTTGCCCTACAGAAGCTTTTCAGTTTCATGAGGTCCCATGTATTGATTGCTAGTCTTAGAGCCTGAGCTGTTGGTGTCCTGTTCAGGAAGCTGTCTCCTGTATCAATGAGTTCAAGGCTCTTCCCCACTCTCCTTAGTCCAGGTACTTCTGACATCCTCCATGTCTGGCAAGAAAATCCTCTCTTTCTTTCTTTCTTTTTTTTCATTTTAAATAAATAAGAATTTAATTTAGTGTCTTGTTCACGACAGGTGTGTACATCTCCAGCCCTCCCCCTTTACATTTTATTTTGCTTAATTTTTAAAGTTACATTTATTTATTTATGCGGCTTTGTGGCCATCAGAGGCCAACTTGCTTTTTCCTTCTGTCCTGTGAGGCATGGGGTGTCAAACTCAGGTTGTCAGGCTTTGTGGAAAAGGCCTTTACCTGCTGGGCCATCTTTCCAACCAGTCTTTTATTCCCCTGTTTTCTAAGACAGGGTTTCTCTGTGTAGCCTTGGCTGCCTTGGAACTCACTCTATAGACCAATCTGGCCTTGAACTCAGAGATACACCTGCTTCTGCCTCCTGAGTGCACCATCACTGCCCAGTTCATACTTTCCATTTTTAACATTTTATTTTTATTTTATGTATATTGGTGTTTTGCTTGCATGTATGCCTTTGTGCTGCTTGTGTACTTGGTACCTGCAGGGTCCATAAGGGAGGCATTAGATTCCCTGGCACTGGAATTACCACCATGGATTCTCTGGGAAAGCAACAACTATTTCTAACCACTGAGAAATCTCTCCAAGTCCCTACTTCTTATTTTGGAGATAAATCCTCTTGCTAAGTTGCCTAGACTGGCCTAAAACTGTGATTGCTCTCCCTCACCCTTTCTATAAGTGAGCTTAAAGGCCTGTAGTACCAGGGCCAGCTGACACAATTCTTTGGGAAGTAATTTTAAGAGGCAAACTTGAAAATCAGTCTCTTTTTTTCTCTTTTCTCCTCTCCTCTCTTTTTCTTCTGACTTTTATTTTCTGCCTTTCCTTCCTTTAGGTCTAGACCTCACTATTATAGCCCAGGCTAAGTCCTTTTTCAGTCTCCTAAGTGCTGGGATTACAAAGATGTGCCATCACACTCAAGATTTATTTATTTATCTTAGAAAATGTTTAGTGTTTTTATATTTCTCGAATCTCATGTGCAAGATGCAAGCAAAGTCGTTTAGCTTTTTCCAGATGCAGAGGTCATTCTCCTAAGACTGTGGAATTACTCATTAGTGTGCTCTGTGTTTCACTGGTCTGTTAATGTTTATCTCTTGGTCATTATCACTGCATTGGTCACTGTGACTTTGGAGGACACTTTGTGTCTGGTAGGGCAAGGCCCCTACCAGTATTTCTTGTTTTTTGTTTTCATTTTATTCCTTCAAAGGTTCTTGGCTCTGCACATATTTAGTCTCCTAGATAAATTTTAGAATCAACTTGTAAATTTCTAAAGTCTTTCTGTTGGAACTGGGATTTGGATTGTATTGAAGCGACGTCATTATAGTCCTAATTTTTATCATCAGGAATATGACTTGTTTCCATTTGGCCTGGTCACCTTAAGGGCCTTCCAGTTCTTGCTTTCTCCTTATGGATCCAATGGCCTCTCAAAGTGTGTGCCTTTTTTTTGTAGCTTTAGTTACACAGGATTTTCCCTTTCCCTTTGATTAAAAAACATTAAAAATTTTTTTACAGAAGTACATTCTAAGTAACTTAAGCAAAAGAGGGTATTTTAAAAAAAGAGAGAGAGAATTCTTTGGAAGACAGCCAAGGCCTTGCCTGCAAGCCAAGGACAGAGAGGGGAGCGGGGCCTCACAGGCAGGATGGGAACAGACTGTTTTTTTCTCCTGTTGCTGCTTCTTTAGCTTAGTTTTCCTCTCCCTATTATAGTTGCATTTTCTTTGATTTTTCTCTGTCTTTCACTTTTCTGGAAGCACTGCAGCGCAGAACAGACCTGGCTATGGGGGCTACCCGCAGGAGTGGAGGAGTCTCAGACAGTCACTGTGGGCTGGGAGGGTTCTCGGACAGTCACTGTGGGCTGGGGAAGCCAGGCTAAAAAACAAACAAACGAACAAAGGTTTCAAGGCACCACACCAGAACACCAAAGGGATGGCATTTTTGCCTAAGAGAAGTTGACTTGATAATTACAGCTCCTCCCCTGCTGCCAGTTTCAGGTGATGCGTAAACAGGGACTGATAGTTCTCACGTTATGGGATTATTAATAGCACAAAATGTACTGGATCCATGAGATTATATCTAGGAAGTTTCAGGATGCCAGAGAAGCCCTCTACCACTGAACTATACCTTAGCCCCAAATTTGACAACGCGACATAAAGATGACTGACCCCAATGCTACTCTTTACTACTAGCCTTTTCATTAAAAACAAACAAAACCACTTGTGCGTTTGAGTGTTTTGCCTGAATGTCTGTACACCACATATGCGCAGTGTCCATAGAGATCATAAGAGGATGGAGGACCCCTGGAGCTGGAGTTATGGATGTCCGTGGGCTGCCATGTGAGCACTGGGAATTGAACTGGGGTCGTCTGGAAGAGCAGCCATTGCTCTTAACCTCTGAGGCATCTCTTCAGCGCTACAAGCTACAATTCATTTTAACTTTCTTGTATCAGAAAGGGGTATTTCATAAAAGACACTCCCCTCCCAACCCCAGCTATTTTGTCCATAGAATTGTTTCACAATGAAGTCCAGCAGTTGTTATCAACTGCTAGACCAAGGAGCCAGGGTAAAAGCTACAGTGGCAATTTGGAAGCTAGGAAACGTGACAGTCTTGCTTTCGTTACTCATTGAATGACTTTTACAGGTAAACACACCCTAACCTTTGGGAATATATATATATATATATATATATATATATATATATATATATATATATATATATATATATTTTTTTTTTTTTATTTTTTTTTTTTTTGGTTTTTCGAGACAGGGTCTCTCTGTGTAGCCTTGGCCATCCTGGACTCACTTTGTAGACCAGGCTGGCCTTGAACTCACAGCGATCCACCTACCTCTGCCTCCCGAGTGCTGGGATTAAAGGCGTGCGCCACCACGCCCGGCTGGGAATATATTTTCTAATTTTCAAACCTAGGAAAACTACTTTTAGTTTCGGGTGTGCTGAGCCGTAAATAGTTAAGGGGGGGGGAAGAAAAAGAAAAAAAGAAAAGAAAAGAAAGAAAGAAAGAAAGAAAGAAAGAAAAAAAGTACCCGGGTTCGGGTGGTTCATTATCAGTGGCTAAATTTTGTTTCTGAGACAGGAGATAGGCTGGCCTCGAACTCTTTGAGCATTGCCTGTGTCCGCCTCCATAGCTCTGAGATAAAACAAAACAAAACAAAAAACCCAGGCACTATTTTTGAGAATGTGCTATACTTTAAGGAAAAACAAAAGTCTAGAGACTGAGTACTATGACAGCAATGGGGATTCGAGAGGTGCCATCCCTGCCGGCCTCAGCTCTGCTAGCTGATACAGAACTTCGCAAGGACGGCGGCTGTGGAAAACCAGTATTTATTTTGGATGAAATTTTTTCCTACTAAGAAAAAAACCGCATTTCTCCAATCTTTGCTTCCCCGCCCAGTCTGCAAACAAGGAGTCAGGTTTCCCTCTCTGCCGAAGGGGCCGCCCGGAGCCAAGCTGGACTTGGGGCACAGTTAGGGGCTAAATTCCAGCTCGGCTAGTCCCGACCAATACATTAGCTCGTCCAGGGCGTGGCTTCCGTCAGCAAAGGCGGGCTTTCCGGTAGGTTCTTTGAATTCCGGGGCGGGATTTCCTGTCCTTTAAGGAGTCTGGCTGCAAAAGTGGTTGGAGTGCCGATCGCGCGGGTCCATGGGCTCCCGAGGCCCTATGTTTGTGGAAAGGGTGTCCGAGAGGACGTTCCTTACTTTTTACGTCGCGCGACGCCTCCATTTGCGCGAAAGCTCTGGCCTTTTGTCGCCACCGCCCACCTGAGGCTCTTCCGCTTCCCCTTTTTCCCAGGCTCCGCCCCCAGCGTCCCGTGGCTATGACGACCGCTCCGCGGGATTCAGTGGTGTGGAAGCTCGCCGGACTGTTGCGGGAGTCGGGTGAGTGGGCTTCTGGCTTATCTGGTTTAGGCGTCTTCCGGCTTATCTGACTTGGGCGTCATGGGTGTGTTCCATACCTTCCAGGAACGCTGGGAGTCACTGAGTCACTGCCAGCGGGGGTCACGAGGTGTCATTCTTCTCTTCTGGGTGTGTTCCTTGTGACGGTCTAGACTAGCTATCTCTAGAGCCACTTAACCCTCCAGAGGGAAGGGATCTTTACTAGATTAAAACACTTCCAGACAAAAATACAATCACTTGTACAGAAAGCCAAGTATGGCACGGTGAACAGCTGAGATTTGGGGCGAGACCCATATAAATTAGTCCCAACTCTCATTCAGAGTTGGGTAAGCTTTTAGAGCCTCAGTATTCTTCGCAGATAGGCTAGCATAGTGATTGTACTGAACGCAAAGGGTATCGGGATTTTAATTAGCTTATTTAGTGCAGTGTATGCACACATAATTAAATGTCCACAAGAGATAGTATTACTATAATTGCATCCCTCAGTGCCTAGGCATGGCGAAGATCACAGTGTTGTTTGTTGCGTGGTTGGCGTCAGTTTTGGTAGAAAGAAGCCTTGACTTGCTATCAGAGATGTATCAGTTCTCAGCTAGATGATCACAGTGCAGATGGTTCTTTGAGGGCTTGGGAGATAGTTCAGGACCAGGGCGTGTACTTGGCATGTACAAAACTTTGGCTTCAGTCCCTAGCACCTTCCCTCTCCCCACTCCAAAAGGAGAGATTCTTCTTTGAGCCTCAATTTCCCTATCTGTAAAGTGGAGTTAGTAGTTGTCTTTGGGCGACAACGAGGAGAGTTTGAATAGGCAGCAGAGCCATTTGGCATGAGTTGCCTCCGTTAACGTTAGTGCCCTCTCTCTCTCTACACTCCACAGTGGCAGCTCTGAAAACTCTTGATAGCAGTTCCATTTACTGATTTGTAATAATTACTCCCATGCCGTGCCTTTTCTAGACTTCTGAGAGACTCCTTGCATCAAACCTGTGTGTACTCACTGTCTAGTATGTACAAAATCTCCTTTCAAGGTGGTAAGATTCATTATTCAGCAAAGCTCTGACATGGCTCCTGGGCTGGGAATATGATTGTGGGGATGGGACAGTTTCATGTCCCGATTATGTGCTTGTCCCAATCTACACAAACAGCATAGAACTGGCACTGTAACTATTAGACCAACACCAGTTTTCTGGTTTTGATAATTGTACTATAATTCCATAAGTTTATTTAGGGGAAGCTCAGTGAAAGGTATAGGAGATCTCTCTGTGTCCCAGGCTGACCATGAAATGTTAATCTTTCTGCTTCAGTGTCTTACCCGATGGAAATTATAGATGTGTGACAGTACACATGACTTCTGCAACATTTTTTGACTTCTTGATTTTTTTTCTCTCCTTCTCTTCTTCCTTCTCTCCCTCCTTTCCTCCCTCCCTCCCTCCTTCCCTCCTCTCTTTTTATGACATTATCTCACTAAGTGGCTCTAGTCTGGAATTCACAGAGATCCACCTGCCTCTGTCTACCAAGTCCTGGGATTAAATGTGTGCAGCATCACACCTGGTTTCAGAATATATTTTTAAAAACTTCTCTCTAGCCATTGCAGCTGTTCTCTGCAGATGAAGAGATGCGTGGGAAGGTGTCTGAAAGATGCCCTCACAGGACTAATACCTCATTGGGTGGTAGCTTTGGCTATCCTGGACTTGCTCTGTAGACCAGGCTGGCCTTGAGCTCACAGAAATCCACCTGCCTCTGCTCTCTGAGTGCTGGGGTTACAGATATGAGCCACCATCCAGCTGTGCATGTCATCATACCAGAAAAAGAAAGATCAATTGATAGTCAGCCTTTGTGTAAAAGTGGGTGATTGCCCTGCGGAAGTTCAGAGGTGTTATTTCTTTAAATGTTTTTGTTTTGTTTGTGTAGGGCACCTTTGTGTCAGGGCCAGAGGACAGCCAGGAGTGTCGTGCTTCAGAAGATGTCTGCCTTGTTCTTTGTGACAGGGTCTGTCAGTGAGTCCCGAGCCTTGCTGGTTAGGGAAGCTGGCTAGCCATTGAGCCCCAGGGGTCTTTCTATTCCTGTCTCTTCAGTTTGTGCCATCATGTGGGTGGCAGCGGTCAATTTTAGATTCTCATGCTTTCTCAGCAAGCACTTTACTGACAGAGTCATCTCCACAGCCCCCAGAGGTATTAATTACTCTGAGAAGGCTCTCTGGGTGAAATTGATCTTCACTTTGGCTGTAGAAAGAGATGTATCAAAATGTGAGAGCTGTGAGCCAAGTGGACTATGTTTCCAACATCTTAAGTAGCCACGGCTCTTTTGAGTAGAAAGCAAAAACATTTGGAAAAGTCCCTTGGAATCTTGTAGTAAAACAGGTTTCTGGTGTCAGGTTGAAAAGCTAGGATCGTTGTTTGTTTGATTGTTTTTTTGTTTTTAAATGGGAGCTGCGGAAGACCTTTGAGCTGGTGCGGAGGAAGAAAGGTTGGTCTTGCAGTGGATGGCAGTGGGTGTGTCCTTTCATTTTGTCCTCCTTCCTGTCTGCCCTTCTTCCTGCAGGGGATGCCGTCCTCTCTGGCTGTAGCACCCTGAGCCTGCTGACACCCACACTGCAGCAGCTGAACAGAGTGTTGGAACTGTACCTGGGACCATGGGGCCCAGGCCAGTCAGGCTTTGTGGCTCTTCCCTCCCACCCTGCCGACTCGCCCGCCATCCTCCAGCTCCAGTTCCTCTTCGACGTGCTGCAGAAGACACTGTCACTCAAGGTTCTAGCAGGGGCACAGGGACAAGGATGCGCACGGAGCCTTTGGGAAAGATGGAGGCAGGGGGAGGAGGGGGCAGGGTGCCAGGAGGCTTTGAGGCCTACAGATCCAGGTGACGTCAGCCGTATGGGTGGTGGTGCTGAGGAAGGGGTGCTGACGAAAGGGAGCCCGCCACGCCTCAGTAACCCGAACGCTCCTTTTCCAGCTGGTCCACATCCCTGGTGTTGGCTCTCCAGGGCCCATCAAGATTTTCCCCTTCAAGTCCCTTCGGCAGCTGGAGGTGAGGGAGTGCTGGAGCATATGGGTGGGCGGAACCTCGTGCAGAGCGGTCTCTCGGCGGTGAGGACAGAGATGGCCTCTTTTGGTGGGAGGTCAGGTCTGAATGTGCCAGTGCTCTTCCGTACTGTCTTTTCCATTAACACTTCCCTAAACTGTAGCTGGGCTTTGGGGTCTTCTCCCTCCTCCCCATCAGAAAAGATAGAGATGAGGCCTTTGTCATCTTTGAAGCTTTGCTTTTCTTCTCTTGTGCTAGCTTCGAGGAATCCCCATCCACAGCCTGCGTGGCCTCCGGGGTGTCTACTCACAGCTGGAGTCTCTGGTTTGTAGCAGGAGCATCCAGGCACTAGAGGTAAGGAGGGTGCGGGGCGGACCCTGATGCTTTGTCCTGAGAAACACAGAAGACCAAGCTTTGTGATTTCCCCCTGTGTTCTCCCTCCCTCTGCCCCGTGTGACCCCACAACACGCTATACCCACCTGTGTGTTTCCAGTCACATCAAGCTGTAGATAGTCTAGCGTCTGTCTCCCTATGGTCCGTATATGAGCCCCATAGTCAGCTCTTTCGGGACAAAGACTTGAGCTTTCTCCAGAGCTGCGTCTCCAGGTAGAGCCTGGTATATATGAATGATGGACCGAATGGTAGAGCAGGATTGAGGAGCAGGGAGACGGTTGAGAATGAAATAGTAGACATGCGTGTCCCCTACCTAGGAGCTCCTGTCGGCCTGCGGTGGTGACCTCTGCTCTGCCCTCCCCTGGCTAGCTTTGCTTTCTGCCAACTTCAGCTACAATGCACTCAGCAACTTAGACAGCTCCCTGGTGAGTGCCCCCTAAGGGAAGACGCCTCTGGGAACTTAGAGGATGGGTCCTTTGGGAGGAATGCCAGCTGCTTGACAGGTATCCCTGTGTGAAGAGCCTTTCTGTGCTTCCTGTTCCCGCCCCCTCAGCGTCTCCTGTCAGCTCTACGCTTCCTCAACCTGAGCCACAATCATATCCAGGACTGCAAAGGCTTCCTTATGGTAAGCGTGAGCTGCCTGGGTCCTGGTGGACTTGGCCCTTGGATGGCTCTGCTCTCTCTCACCCTCAGATTGCCTTGTACTCCACACTGCTCTTGGGCCTAGGTGGAGCGACATCCAGAGAGTCAGTACTGTGTGTGGGTGTCCCCTCAGCACACGACAGGGCAGTTCTGATCTCAGCTTGCAATACCTGGATGACTTGGGGCAAATCAGTTAGCTCCTTGGCTTGTTCACCTATAAAGGAGAAATCCTAGTACCCGTGTAAAGAGTACCCACCTTGGGCTGGAGAGATGGCTCAGCAGTTAAGAGCACTGACTGCTCTTCCAGAGGTCCTGAGTTCAATTCCCAGCAACCACATGGTGGCTCACAAGCTTCTATAGTGTGATCTGATGCCCTCTGCTGGTCTGCAGGTGTACATGCAGGCAGAGCACTGTATATGTAATAAATAAATTAAAAAAAAAAAAAAAAAGAGTACCCACGTCACTTAGCCTAGTGTGTGGCTCAGAAGTGGGAGGTTTTAAGATGATGACACACTGCTCCCTGTGTCCTTTCTGTCCTTCATAGTAGGGCTGAGGATTTACTAAAGCAGTGAGAACATACTTCAGTGAGAAGTCTACAGTGGGGATAGCATGCAAAGAACCGAATGGGGCAAGCGGAGGAGGGAGGGCATGGAGGTCACCAGCACATTCAGAGAAGCCGGGAAGTGCCTGTGGGTCCTGGGGTTTCTTATTGACTGGACTGACTGGCCAGGTCCTCGTGTCCCTCAGAGACTGGGAGGCATGCCCTGTCTTCAGGTGGTGCCTGAAACAGGACATCTTTACTTGCTTTGAATGTTCCTCAGAGCCTTGTCTTCCTCCAGGAGGGAATTTAGGGCTAGAGTCACATTCGGGGGTGTAGCCTGGAACTGTTAGGGGCGGGCTAGCTTTTGTTCAGGTCTTTGAGTGTGGGGTAGAGGAAGTCGGTTGTGTTGGAGTCTGCAGTTTTTATAGGTCAAGATGGGTTTGAGAAGCTGGTCCAGAGGACCCTGCCTCGAGCCTTGTCAAGTTGAGAGCCTTTGTCTCCTCACCCATGGCTAGGATCTATCTGAACTGTGTCATTTGGACATCTCCTATAACCACCTGCGCTCAGTGCCGAGAATGGGACCTTCGGGGCCTGCCTTGGGGACTTTGATACTGCGAGCCAACGAGCTTCGGAGCCTTCAGGGTGAGGAGGAAGTGTGTGTAGGGTGGTTCAGTCTGGAAGGGAAGCAGATGGGCGTGGCCCGGGTTGGCTTGTAGACCACCTGGGTCTAGAGTCCTGTGAGGACTTAGAGGTATGGCTGTGGCACAGAGATCGTCCTTTTTCTGCGTCTGCCCTCAGCACACAGACCACCATGCTTTCTTACCCCCAACACGCCTCCATGAGGCTTCTCCCCTCTCCCTTCTCCCCTCTCCCCTAGGTCTTGAGCAGCTGAGGAACCTGCGGCACCTTGATGTGGCCTATAACCTTCTAGAAGGACACACGGAGCTGTCACCACTGTGTCTGCTGGCCGAGCTCCGTAAGGTGAGACATGAGTGCCCTACAGGCCTGGGAGCCACATTTGGGTCTGGCTCTCCTTGTACCTTCACACGGGGAGCATCCGTGGCCTACTCACTCTCTTGTTTCCTGCCCCTCAGCTCTGTCTGGAAGGTAACCCTTTGTGGTTCCACCCTGCGCATCGAGCAACCACTGCTCAGTACCTGTCGCCTCGGGCCAGGGAGGCTGCTCCTGGTGTGAGTAATTATCTGGTGTCTGTCCTTGAATGGGAGGCCAAAGGCCGAGTCACTGTGGTACTGTTAGTGCCCTGAGTCACTGGTGATGGCTCCTTCTCGAGCTCTGTGCTCTCTTTTTGTCTTGCACAGTTCCTGCTTGATGGCGAGGCTTTGTCACTGAAGGATCTTGAGGTTAGTTGGGTTGGAGTGGGATGAGGAAGGACCCGTGGGATGACACAAAGGGAGGATGCTGACCTTCTTCCTGTTGTCACCACACACCAGACTTCAGAATCTTCAGGCCTTGGTCCCATGGCCCAACCTCCATCCTGGCCAGTTGGGAGTACCCCTGAAAGCTCAGGCGGCCTTGAGCTGAGCGATAGCCTCTCCTCTGGAGGCATTGTGGCCCAGGCCCCACTTCGTAAGGTTAAGGTGAATGGCATCTTCTTCTGGTGTGTTTCTGGGCTCGGGCTGGGGCGGTCTCTTTGCTGGTGCTCCCCTGTGGGGACTCAGAAGACTCAGAGCAGTAAGGCCTCATCCTTGACAGTACTTGGCGTTAGGTAGGTGGCCGTGGGTGGCCGGGCTAAAGGCTGTGGCTTTCATAGAACTCCTGTCTGTCCAAACCAGAGCCGAGTCCGTGTGAGGCGGGCTAGCATCTCTGAGCCCAGTGACACAGACCCGGAGGTCCGAACTCTGGACCCCTCCCCGGCTGGTAAGTTGACCCTACTTGCTCACTCCCTTCCCACCTCCCTCCAGACCTCTCTAATCTTGATGTTGCCTTAAATGTAGGCATCATAGGGGAAATTTGATTTTGGGATGGTGTGTATTATTGCGGAGGGCTTCTCAGTCCATTACCTTTTTAGTTTAGCCCCAAAAGAGGGACCTGCTTCTAGGCTGCACTCTCCCAAGGAACATGGATTTCATGGGAGCTAAAGATTCTATAATAAATTTTTATGGCTGGAACCATTTGGGAAACGTAAGCTGAAATGCTGTGAAACAGGTTTCTTCCTTTCTTTTGGTTTTTTGAAGGTTTATTTATTTTTATTTTATGTATATAAGTTCTCTATCTGCATGTATATCTGCATGTCAGAAGAGGGCACCAGATCTCATTTATAGATGGTTGGTTGTGAGCCACCATCTGGGTGCTGGGAATTGAACTCAGGACCTTTGTTTTTTTGTTTTGTTTTGTTTTTCGAGACAGGGTTTCTCTGTGTAGCCTTAGCTGTCCTAGACTAACTTTGTAGTCCAGGTTGGCCTCGAACTCACAGTGATCCGCCTGCCTCTGCCTCCCAAGTGCTGGGATTAAAGGCATGTGCCACCAGCACCCGGCTGAACTCAGGACCTCTGGAACAGCAGTCAGTGCTCTTACCCACTGAGCCATCTCTCCAGCTCTCTTTTTGGTTTTTAGAGATAGGATTTCTCTGTGTAACAGAGCCCTGACTGTCCTGGACTCACTTTGTAGACCAGGCTGGCCTTGAACTCACAGAGAGTCACTTGCCTCTGCTTCCTAAGTGCTGGGATTAAAGGCGTGCACCACCATGCCTGGCGAAACAGGTTTCTTTTCAAGTCATCTCAGGGTCTGAGACGTGTGGCCATGTTTTGCCACAGGCCACGCCTGAGGAAATTCTCTGGAGGGGAGGCCTATTGAGGGGTAGCCGTAGAAAGAGGCCGGGGTCACCCGGGTGTGGGTAGGGCATCAGCTCTATGTCCTCCTCCATCGCAGGATGGTTTGTGCAGCAACACCGTGAACTGGAGATACTGACCAGCTTCCGGGAGCGGTTCGGCTGTGACTGGCTACAGTATAGGAGCCACCTGGAGACCTTGGGGAGCCCCCCTCTTACCACCACCAAGACTCCTGCCCTCAGCACCCTTCCTCTGGATGCCCAGAGCCTGGAGACTGCATGCAGCCCTCCAGCCACAGGGGAAGGCACCAAGGAATCCCCACGGAAGGTGTCAGAGGACAGCAAGGTGGAACGAGAGCCCCATGAAGAAGAGAGGGAAGAACGGGATGACGAAGAGCCATCGAGAGAGGACTTAGAGGAGGAAGAGGAGCAGGAGCAGAAGGAAGTGGAAGGTGAGAGGCCCATGACCACAGGGGCGGTGGAGTAAGTCAGAGGGACTGGAGAGGCCAGGTTGGGTAGAAGGCCACTCATGGGATAGCAGAGGATCTGGGCGCTTTCTTCACTCCAGTTGTCTCTTGATCTCTCTGCAGCCGAGCTCTGTCGTCCCATGTTGGTGTGTCCCTTGCAGGGGCTTGGGGGCGGGCAGGACAAGGAGTGCTTTCTCCGAGTCACTTCTGCCCACGTGTTTGAAGTGGAACTCCAAGCAGCTCGGACTCTGGAGCGGCTGGAGCTACAGAGCCTGGTGGCAGCTGAGCTAGAGTCAGAGACTGGGACTGAAGGAGAGCCAGTGTCTGAGGTGAGCTGTGGGGTCAGGGGCTTGGGATGGGGTGCTTGGCTTTTCCCACACTCATCTCTGGCAACTTGTTGGCTCGTGTGTGCCAGGCGCTGGGCTCCATGCTATCCACCATCTCTCAGGAGTACTGGGAACCAAGGAGGAGTGCTAGGTGTGTGACTTGGGAGGGTGGGCTCCAGGATGGATTCTGCGCTAGGGCTTGGTATCGGCAACAGCCTTGTGGGATCCAGAGTTGCTTTTTTCCTCCAAGTTCTGTGTAGTCCTGAGCCCTTTTCCTCCTACCCATTGCTGTGTTCTCCTTCCTGCACAGGGCTCGGGTCCACCCCCTGGAGCTCCGGTTCTTGTCCTGCGCTTTTCCTACATTTGTTCAGACCGGCAGTTACGTCGCTATGCTGTCCTGGAGCCTGAGGCCCACGAGGCCATCCAGGTGATGAGGTCCAGAGGCAGGTGGGAAGGGTGGAGGGAGCAGGTCCGGGCTGGAGGGTTAGTGGTCTGCCAGGTGAGTCAACCTGCTCACAGCGAGCTGCCTTCCCGCCCACCTGCTTTCAGGAGCTACTGGCTGTGCTGACCCCACTCACCGCTGTGAAAGAGCAGCGGCCTGAGGAGGTCAAGGACCCACAGGGACCCAGATTCCAGTGTCTGCGCTGCAGCTGTGAGTTCAAGCCAGAGGAGCCCAGGCTGGGACTGGAGAGTGAAGAAGCTGGAAGCCGGAAGCCTCTGTTTCAAAGTACAGGTACCAGCTGTGCCCTCGACCTCTCTGCCCACATAGCTCCCGCACTGCAGGGAAGGTGTCTCTGAGAGGAGTGTGGAGAGGTAACCCCGGGGAAGAAGGCCTTAGGGAAGTAGAGGCAACTGTTTAGCATGGGGAGGAATACGACTGCCTGCCTGCTGCATAAACAGCAGAAGTGGTCCTGTCACAGTTGGAGGTGCTCTTCTGTATGTGTGTGTTTAAATATACTCGTTATTTTTCCATCGCTTGATGGCTTTTTGACTGTTTGGGGGTAATATTTTAGGAATGGCATAAAACCTAGTGAGCCCTCAGTGCAGCGCCCGGTTGTCATGTGCCCTCTGTGCAGTGGCTGTTCTGGGGGCTGGCACAGTTGTCCTTCCTTGACTGACCTTGGAAGCACTTGGTAGGGTGCAGCACCCTGTGGTATATCTTGGGATTGTTCCACTGTAGGCTAGCCAAACTGTAAGGGCTTTGAAGATGTTGAAGACAGAAGGGAAACTCCAGATAACAGTTGTTTGAAATACCCTTTTTATCAGCCCACTTCTTGGCTGTAGATATAGCACTGCTAAGTTATTTTTTTTTTCCAGAAAAAATACTCTTGTGTCATTGCCTATTGTGAGCCTGCCCTAGCAGACCCAGCAGGCCTAACCACATAAACAGTGGGACATCACAGCTCTTTCTGGATTCTGGCTGTACTCCATAGGTTTTGTGGCCTCTGCATTCCTCCTGTGGTGGAATTTCTCTTTTAACGTTTTTGATGTTTTTGAGACCAAATCTCAGATAGCTAGACTGGCCTCAAACTTGTATGTAGTTAAAGCTGGCCTTTATTTGTGATAGCCCTCTCCCTCGGTCGCTCTCGCTCGCTTTCTTTCTTTCCTTCTTTCTTTCTTTCTTTCTTTCTTTCTTTCTTTCTTTTTCAAGATAGAGTATCCCAATGTATCCTTGGCTGTCCTAGAACTCTCTTTGTAGACCAGGCTGGCTTGGAACTTAGAGATCTGCCTGCCTCTGCCCCCCTAGTGCTGGGACTAAAGGCATGTGCCACCACAGCTTGACTGCCTCAGTCTCTTAAATGCTAGGATTACAGGTGTGTGCTACCTTGCTTTTTTGTGAGATGTAATATGACAATAAAGCACCAAGCATAGCTTCTGGCACAAAACAAAAGTCCTTCATATATAGTAGCTCCTGTCATTATAGCCAGCTTTATAGGTGTTGGCAGGGTGTATAAGTTGTTTAGTTCTTTCTTTCTTTGTTTGCAAAATGGGGTATGAAAAGTTTTGATGGGGCTGCCACACGACAATATGGGTTTGGGGTCTAGCACATGCCTAGAGTCCTAGCCACTCACTGCCTCTCTCTCATTACTTATGCATATCCTTTATCTTTACCTGTGTTCACTCATCCATCATGCCATTTCCTTGATGCAGACATGGTTTTCATTCTCCTCTTACAGATAGTAGTCAGGCTCAGAGCACAGATGGCTGGTCCACAATTAATCTATTAGTTAATGAAGTTGGGATTTAGACCCAGCTGGCATGAGGGACCTCCTTGCCTTCCCCAATCTGCTGATTTTGGTTTTTGTTGTTTTTGTCATCATTATCATAATCATCATCATCACCACCATCATCATTGTGTGTGTATGTGTTGTATGTATGTGTTCATGTACTATGTGCATGTGGAGGCCAGGGACTGACACTAGGTGTCTTCCTCAGTCATTCTCCACCTTAGTTTTGGGGATAATTTCTCACTGAACCTGGTGCTCACCAGTTTGTCTAGACTGCTTGGTCAGTGAGCTTCAGGGATCTGTCTGCCTCTTCCCCATTGGTATATGGCACCACACTGCTCTTACTTGGGGCCTGGGGATTTGAACCCATATCCTCGTGCTTATGTGGTAGGTACTGCATGGATTGAACCATCTTCCTAGCTCCTGACTTTGGTTTTTCAGGCACTGCTAGTAAAGCACTACAGTGCTTTTAACCCAAAGCTGTGGGAGGGGCCAGAGCAGAACCTGGAGATTAGAAGGTGGGGTATATTTTTAGGAGGGGGTTGGCCATGGGATAGCTTGGCTCTTACTGCGCGGGGGAGGGATAGGCTAGGGTCTGTGCTTTGAGGTGGGGTTGGGGGTGTTGGGAATGGTGGCTGTGACTAGAGCTGGAGATAGGATCTGAGGAGTGTGGAGGGTGGCCAGGAGCATTGTGAGTGTGGTGGTGTGTGGCCTTGGGAGGCTCACAGCGTCTCTGTCCCTCCCTCCAGATTCTCCTATTGTATGTCCGAACTGTGGGAGTGACCATGTGGTTCTCCTGGCTGTGTCTGGAGAAGTCTCCAGTAGAGAGCAGAGCCAGGAAGACAAATCACCAGATTCTTCCTGGTCCCCTGACCCCACCTGTGACCTTGCTGACCACAGTGGCCATCCCAGTGCGTCTGATGGCATTTCACCTCAGGCAACCACATCCCATGGCCGTAGCAGCTGGAGCCTCAGCCCAAGTGAGTATAGGTGAAGTGAGGCGGAAGTGTGCTTGGGGGAGGGACGGGCACTGGGGGAAGGGAGCGGTGGCCACCTAGAGCCAGGCTGATGGCCTATTGACTGCTCGTAGCCCCTGGACGCTCTGGTCTTCGCTCTGTGGACCACCGACTCCGGCTCTTTCTGGATGTTGAGGTGTTCAGTGACTCTGAGGAGGAGTTCCAGTGCTGTACCAAGGTCTGTGCCACCCGCTAATCCATGGCCCTGGGAATCAAGTCAAATGCATGGGTTTCAGCAGCAGCAGCTATTTGCTGTGTAACCATAGGCACGCTCCTTCTCACTCGAGGTAGCGTTTTCCCCGTCCAGGTAGGATACTGCTCCTTGACTTAGAGCAGAGACAAGAGCTGGCATCTGTCACTCAGCATAGGGCAGCACCTCCTGTCAACACAAACACATACTGTCATTCCCATATGTCCAGGAGACTCAGGCTCAGCCATCCGGCTGTCTTGCTCTTAGTCTTAGAGAAACAGTGTGAAGCCATCCAGTAAAGGTCATAGAAGGGCTCTTTAGTCCAATCTGCGTGGGTCCGCCCTCTAGGAGAAGGCAGCTATAATGTACAGAGGCCCAAGAGAATGTAGCTCACAGGAAAGACAGGGCAGCCAATGTGCGGGGCTAGAGGCAGTTGTTCCTGGGGAGTCTAGGAGGCAGGGAGTATGCACTGAAGGAGCAACCTGCTATGTCTTGCCAGGGCGTTTGGATGGCAAGACACTTGAAGCAGGGGAGTGATGGTCACGTCTGTCATTTAAGGCAGTCTTGACTGAGTGTGGAGGATGGGTGGGAAGTGGTGAGAGGATGCTGTGGAGGACCACTAAGAGACCCTGAGTATTGAGAGGGCAGACTGTAGAGCAGAGGCAGTTAGTTGATCACAGTAGTAACAGTGGCTGGAAGGCAGCTCGGCTTTTGGTCTGGCACCTGTTTCCTTGCTTCTGTTTTCTGTTTTCTCATCAACTTCCCCTTCCCTTAGGTGCCAGTGGTGTTAGCAGGCCACCCGGGGGAGTTTCTTTGCCTTGTGGTTGTGTCTGACCTCAGGCTTTACCTGTTGAAGGTGACAGGGGCCATCAGGTGGGTGTTTCAGGTGTGTGGCTGGGGCAGTGTCACGGTCCTGCCAGTCACATCCTGTCTTCCTCCTATTAATCCTGGCCACTCTGCTCCCTCCACAGTGGGCCTCCTGCTAACTGGCTCCAGCCCACCCTGGCCATTCCTCTGCATGATCTGAGTAGCATGGAGCTTGGCCTCGCAGGCCAGAGCCTTCGGCTGGAGTGGGCGGCTGGGACTGGAAGCTGTGTGCTACTGCCCCGAGATGCTGGCCAATGCCGTGCCTTCCTTGAGGAGCTCACTGGTGAGAGAGAGAGCCTGGGAGGAATGGACACGAAAGTCAGGCTTGCAGGGCGTGTGCCTCAGTTTGACTCTCACCATTAGAATGATGTCCTGGAACTTCCTGCTCCATCTACCACCACCCCCCTCTCTTAGAGGTTTCTGAGGTCCAGAATTATGGAGCATAGGCGGGGTCGAGGTTGAGGTAGGGACTGCAGAGGCCTCTGAGGGTTTCTGTCTCTGGTTGGCTCTACCCAGGTGTTTTGCAGTCTCAGCCTCGCACACAGAGGAACTGCATCAGTGCAACAGAGGAGGAAGTGACCCCGCAGCATCGGCTCTGGTGAGTGAGTCAACAGGACGTAAGGGTTAGGTGGTGTCCAGGCCTTCTCTTGACACAGTCCCATCCTCGTGTTCACACCTCCGTACCTACTCCCATTCCTTGAAGCGCACCCTACCCTAGCTGATCTTCCTCCTGTGTCTGCCATGGTCTCCACAGGCCATTGCTGGAAAAAGATTCTTCTGCAGAGGCACCCCAGTTTTTCTACCTTCGGGCCTTCCTGGCTGAAGGTAAGGCTGATGTTGCAGGTGCTTCCCTGGTTTCTGTACCTCATTTTGTCCCTGGCTCACCCCCTATTGCTGGTATAATACCCATGTAGTAATTTTCAGTGTCCAGAGTCTAGACTCCTCACCCTTGCAGGAATGCCCACAGGACCAGCGGGTGTTTCCCACTTCTGCAGGCGGGGCCGGGAGGACCTCAGAGCTTCAGCTGGCTAGGGACCTTAGCTTTGGCATCCCGCCTTCCTCAGTGGATAGATTGTGTTCCACTCCGCCTGTCATGAGGCTATGGCCCTTGATTGGGGTGGCTGCTGTGGTGGCTCCCTCAATATAGGCTGTCAGGGCTTTTGGCTGTTAGGGGTCCCTGGTTTTGTGGAAGCATTGTGCCAATTTGTGGCCCACTTTTTAGTGTGGCTCACACCTCCTTTCCAGGGCTGCTCTGGGACACTAGTCCTGGGAATCTAGACCCAACATGGCCTTTCACTCCAGGCATCATCTTGCCTCTCTTTCTGCAGGCTCCTCTACCTGCCCGGTGTCCCTGTTGATGACGTTGTCCACCCTCTACCTGTTAGATGAAGACCCTGCAGGGTCCCAGACACAATCCCCACTCCCAGTGGTGTCTGATGAAGCCTCTGAGCAGCCCCCTGCTCCGGGGCCAGGGCCTTCCATGCACGTCAGGGAACAGCAGGCACTCAGCAGTCTGAGCTCTGTGCAGCTGTATCGCACAAGCCCTTTGGACTTGCGGCTGATCTTCTATGACGAGGTGTGTGCATGCGTGCTTGTGTGTGTGCACATGTGCGTATGTGCACGTATGCATGTGTGTGCGTATGTGTGTACATGTGTACAATGTGAAGATGCCACTAGGAAGGATGAGGATCAGATAGGGATGGTGGCTGAAAGAGGGGCAAGCATATAGTGGACGTAGTGGGCACAGAGTCCAGGTGTGAGGACCCGGATAGCGCATGTGTAGAAAGCCGCAGATGGCAGTGGAGTGTCTGCAGCGAGCCCTGCCCTGAAATACCTACCCACCACCATATGCCAACTGTTTGACCTCCACAACTCCAACATGAGGGCAGGTGCTGTTGTCGGTCCTGTATTATAGATGATGTACCTAAGGCTCAGACATGATCAGACTCGCACAGGTCACAAGGGCAGGATCAGGAATTAAACCTGCACAGTTCTTGGAGTTGACTATAGAACTCACATTCTATAGCATGGAAGGGTGGCACTGTGAACACCAGCCCTCTGGAGCCTGTAGTCAGTGCTGACTGGACTATCTTCAAGGCTCACTCAGCCCTCTATTGCAGAGTCATGTGACCTAGGGAGGGGAAGCGAGGAGGACGGGGAGAAAGAGCCTTTAAAAGCCAAGGAGGGTGGTGTGTCCTCTCCTAAGATTTCCCTTGGCCTCTTAGCCTGTCTCCTCCCACTTCTCCTGTTGCCAACTGTTCCATCTCCCAGGTGTCTCGACTGGAGAGTTTCTGGGCACTCCGTGTCGTGTGTGGGGAGCAGCTGACAGCCCTGCTGGCCTGGATCCGGGAGCCCTGGGAAGAATTGTTTTCCATTGGACTCCGGACCATAACCCAGGAGACTCTAGACCTCGACAGATGAGGCGTCTACAGTGAGCTGAGCTTGCACTGACTCAGGAGTTGCAGAAACCCCTTCTCCTGGTCTCTGGGTCTGTCTGCTTGCCTAGCTGCGGTGGGCCACTGCCTTGAGCGACCCCAGAAGAGATGACCCAGAGCTTAAGAGAAGGACGTAATCATGAGCTGGCCCTTGGGTGACCTGCCTAGTAGAACAGGCTAAGTGGTCAGTAAAAATATCTTTCCGGCACTTTCTCTCAGGTATCAGTAAAGTTGTTCCATGTCAGGTGTCATGGCTGGTACATAGAAATGCCTCCCATAAAGCCTGCCACCCCTCAATCTCTTCCTGGAGGTAACCTTGTTTGCACTATGAGACCTGTCTCTAGTCCTGTTCTGTCAAAGTAGGACTAGTGACCCTGATGCCCCCAGTCCTCAAGGGGATTGTGAACTATCATGTGGCCTTGCATGAGATCACTGCCAGTCAAATAGCTGGACCTCTTCAGATTTTTTGCCACTCTTTTTGAGACAGGGTCTCACTCTGAAATTTTGGCTGGCCTGGAACTTGGTATGTAGACCAGGCTGGTCATGAACTCACAGAGACCTGTCTGTTTCTGCCTTCTAAGTGCTGGAATTAAACACATGAGCCATCAGTTGTGAGAGAATTGTGACCCTCCCCCACCCTCCCCGACCCCAAAGTTTACATTTTAAATAGAGACCTGTAATAAAAAGTGAGATATTGTCATTGCCGACTCTGTAAGTCACCTCTGGAGCCAAACATTGTACCTGTCCAAAAATACCAATGAGTATACATGCGTATGCACACAGTTCCCCTAAAAATGACTAGTTAGTTCAGCTGTTCAACCAGGAGATGGATTCTTAGAGTTAGTTTCTCCTAAGCAGAGCCCTGTTTGGTCTGGTGGGCGGCGGAGGAGGAAATGCTGTGTCTGGGGACTGGCCAGTGGGACGTGCCGCTGGAATAGCTGTCCTCCGGTAAGGTCTGCAGCAGATCCAGACAGGCCTGGCAGGAGGCTCACAGAGCCATCTCACCTACTTCTGTTTTGCTCAGAGCTGCCCTGAATTCTTAATTGAAGTAAATTAGAACTTCCCAAAAATACTAGTCTACTTTCTTAGTGGTGTGCATGTCACCATCCCATCTGTCTGGAAGCAGGAAGCTGAGGAAGTCCTGACCAGCCTCTAGCCAAAAGCCACCTCTTTGCACAGATCTCTTAGCAAGTACATCCCTAGAAACGGGTCACAGTACAGACGGGACGGAATCTCCAGCCACTTAGGCTGACTTGCAAGGAAGCATAAGTAGGGCCTGGGGAGTCAGAGAGGTGTCAATTCTTTGTGCTTCTAGTTTCTGGAAACTTCTTTGTTTAGCAATAGCAGTCCTTGGCAGTATTGTGAAAAAAACGGTGCTCTTTCTTTTGTGACCCAGAAGGCAAATCATCAGGCCTGAGGCCATTGCCACTTAGGGAGCTGTTTCATCATTTAGCTTTGTCCCTCACCAGAAAGCAGGGCCCCAGGTAGCTGCCTCTCCCCAGAGCTGTCATCCTCAGAGTAAGGTGACTGTAGCCTTAGGTCTCAGGAGGCACTTGCCTCACATGCTCTTGGCTGTCCCCAGAGATCAATAGAGCCATTCAGTCTGTTTTCCCCATCCCCCCACACCCGCCCAGCAGGTGCTTATCGATTGTCTGGGTTCTTGTCTGGCCTTAGGCTGGCGTAAGGCGCACTCACTCAGCAGAGGCTTGTGACTCCTAGAAAGCAGCGGGAGAGAAGATTTTCAAAGTACCACTGCACTGTGTCTTCCATAGACACCAGGGGAGCAAGGGTTGCTATCTGCTCGTGTTTGTTTAGCTCCTAGAGGGATGGACAGGAAATGGTGGAAGATAAAGTTGAGACAAAGCAGAAGGAGATGGAATGGCATTGAGGGTTTAACTTTTTTTTTTTTTTTTCAAGACAAGATTTCTCTGCTTAATGATCCTGCCTGTCCTGGAACTTGCTTTGTAGACCAGGCTGGCCTTGAACTCACAGAAATCTACCTGCCTCTATCTCCAGAGTGCTGAGATTAAAGGTGTGGGCCAGACTTGAGGATGTAATTTTTTGTTTGTTTTTTGTTTTTTGTTTTTCAAGACAAGGTTTCTCTGTGTAGCCTCAGTTGTCCTGGGCTCACTTTGTAGACCAGGCTGGCCTCGAACTCACAGCGATCCACCTGCCTCTGCCTCCCAAGTGCTGGGACTGTGCCCAGCTTTCATTTTTGATGGAAAGATGAGTAACATCCTTCCTCTTTTGTTCAGATTCTACAGTGAGGTTGGGTGGTGGTGGCGCACACCTTTAATCCCAGCACTCAGGAGGTAGAGTCAGGAGGATCTCTGTGGGTTCGAGGCTAACATGGTCTACAGAGTGAGTTCCAAAAGAGCTAGGGCTACATAGAGAAAACCTGTCTCAAGAGAGAGAGGAAAAAAAGATTCTACAGTAGCTTTGGCAGAACTGCCCTGGTGGCCTAGTGGCAGCTGGAATTTGAGTCACATAGTTGTGTGGGGGCTTTACCTACATGAGTGCATTCTGTGTTTTGCATCCTTCTACAAGGGTCAGTGTGGTATGGCAATGACACAGGTGTTAGAACTATGTCTTAGTTTTGCAATTCACTTCTTAGCTGTGAGTAAACAACTTCCCCTTGCTTGCTTATCTGCAGTGTGGAACTGAGACAAATGAACAACCCACCTACCTCACCCAAGTGTAGAGTTACACGAAAGTACTGTACAAACTAGAGTGCGCTAAATAAATGCTTGCTGTAAGACCTGCCTGCTACTTGCTATGCATTGCTTTGTCACTCAGGAGCCTAGGAATGTTCTTTGTAATTGGAAGAGTGGATGCCTACTCTTTTTTTTTTTTTTTTCAAGACAGGATTTCTCTGTGTAGCCTTGGCTGTCCTGGACTCACTCTGTAGACCAGGCTGGCCTTGAACTCACAGACATCCACCTGCCTCTGCCTGCCTCCCAAGTGCTGGGATTAAAGACCTGTGCCACCACGCCCAGCAAATGCCTACTTTTTATTGCCTGTGTGTTTATGAGTGGATACTTCCCCCAGTGTGCCTTGGAGGAAACTCAGACACCTCTGGAGCTAGCATGAGTCACTTTGGCATGGGTCCCCCCCCATCCCTCCTTGGCCCATCCTTTTGTCATTTGATCATTTTGGGCTTGACGACTTCTCTGGCCGCCACAGAAAACATTCTTTAGTTTATTAGTTACTATAATTACTTGTGCACTTGCTCTCAACTCCACAGATATTTACTGGGTACTTGAGAGTGCCCGGCTCTGTGGGAGGCGGGATGCAGGAAGAGTCAGATAGGATTCTCTTTCAGGGTCTGGTTATGGAACTCTGGCTGGTCACGAGCTGGAGATCCTCCTGTCTCAGCCTTCTGAGTCCTGGGATTATAGGTCTGAACCAACATGGACTGCTTAATGACTGTTTAAGGACATGCTTTGTGTTTGTCTGCATGCGTCATTCCTTTGATATTATTATCCCTGCCCTGGGAAGATCTACGTTTTACAGGTGAGGGAGCTAAGGCTTAGGTTGCTAAGGTGCTCTAACACTTGGACTCTCTCTGCCTACAGGACCTGTGCTGTCTTCCTTAAACCATATTGCTTCTCAGGCCTTATGGAATGCCTATCCTTTCAGGCACCAGTCCTGTCATATTTCCTGTTGGCACCAACCTCCGGGTTACCATATCCTGTGAATAGTACACCATCTAGACCGTTCAGCTGCTCACACAGACCCTTCTTTCCTGTTGCAGGGCCCTTCCCAGACTCTTCCCTCCTTCTCCAGCCCACCCTTAATTGCGTATCTGAATCTTCCATATCCTCAGGTCATTGTCACCTCCTTGCCGAGGATGGCCCTAGGCCCACCACCTGAATCCTCCATGTTACTGGGTTTTTCCTTCATGGTACTTGCCATGGATGCTTCATAATAAGGAAGTAGATGTTTGCTTCTTGATGGTAACCAAATGCATACACAGCACTTGGCATGGAATATAAGGGAATGTGTGGGTCTCAGTGTATTAACTTGGGTGCAGTGAAATAGTGCTTTATATTTGCAAAACAGCTGAACTCTGAGTTCGAGCTCCCATCCTATGGGTTCCGCAGGGCTCCCTGACCTGACTCTTCCCTTTATGCCTGGGGGCGGGAGACTCCCTGCAGAGGGCCGACGTCCACTCATCCACCGCCTCTCCGCCTTCTGGCAAAGGTGCCTTTCTCTTGCTACCCTCCCTCCTCCTCTTCCTCTGAAACCACAGAAGGGCAGAAAGGCTGGTAGGCTCTGTCTGCCTTCTCTCCCATCTGTCTCCCCCAAACAAAGCTCAAGCAGGTCCCTAGTTCAGGGGTGACAGAAGCATGAGGGAGGGCAGAAGGACTCATGTCTCAGAATGCCACCCCAACACAAACAGGTCAGGACGGCTGGTCTGGAAGGTGACCTCTGCAGGGGAAGATGACCCTCAGGGATAGTTGTAGTGTCCAGACGTTGGATTTGTGTCAGAGTTGAGGCCAGGCACATTGGGTTATGAGATACACCACGCACGGTAGAGGAACAAGAATAGTAAATAAGAGTGACAGTTACTGAACGCTTCTCCTGTGCCAAGCACTGAAGAGGTATGCCATTACAGCATCTCAAACTCCTGAGCCTGGGCCCTTCTTCAGTGCCGCCTTACCTGCAAGAGCCTGATCATGAACCTGCTCAGTGGCAGCTGGCCCTGAGTGCTAATAATAGCAGAGAGATAATTCTGGTAAGCGTCTGAGTGACAGTCTGGGCTCAATGAAACCATACCCACTGTACCAGTTTAAGAGTACCAGTGCAAGGATTGGCTTACTGGGGCTGGGTTGTATACAGTTCAGTAGTAGAGTGCTGTCCTAGCATGTGTGAAGCCCTGAGTTCAGACTCCCAGGAAATAAATAAAAAAGAAAAGAAAAGAAAAAGAAAGAAAAAATAAAAAAAAAGTTGCTCTATTGGCCAAATAGTGTCTGAATCTATCAGGTGAGAGGTCAAAGTCATTCAGATACTAAGTGGCCCCAAACACACAGTTCTTGTATGTAAACATGAGATAACTAACATGCACTTATTTCATGTGTACACAGAATCCTTTCAGGTGCCTCTCTGAGGAATTTGAAGACTTATATTTCCTAGGTTTGCAGCACATTGGAGCTGGCCAACGTTTCCTGAGCTCCACCATGTGCCAAGTCACTGTTCTATGTGCTATACACAGACAGACTCACTTTTCCCTCTCAGTAACCCCATTGTCACTGCTGGAGAAGCCAAGTGCTGGCACAGTAATGACTACTGTGCTCAAGCAGTTATCAAGTGGCCAAGTGGGGTTCTGATCTCAGGCCACTTGGCCCTGGAGAGCTCATGCTTAACTTGTCACCTCTGTGGCCTCTAATAGCAAAGACAGTCTTGAGAAAATGCACCTGGGAAATGAGTGATATATTTCAGTTTTGCACACGGCTCAGAAGGACTAACAGCTGCATAAGAGCATCGAGACGTGGTAGGGGAATGGTGGCGTGCTGTGACATTTAGGGGTAACTGTTAGGATGCTAGAACTCCCGAGCTCCCTTGGCTGGGCTGTGAATCTTGAGCCAGCCCCTCATACTTCACGAGCCTTGTTTTTCTCACCAGTCAAGTAGAGGGTTGCTGTGAGGGACCGTGAGAACAGCACAGTTGCCTTGTAAGTTTGAAAGTCCCACTTAAATTCCAGGCAAAAAAAGTTATGGCTGTTACCATTGAGAGTAAAGGATGTAGCCGGAGGCAGGCAGATCGCTGTGAGTTCGAGGACAGCCTGGTCTACAAAGCGAGTCCAGGACAGCCCCTGTCTCAAAAGAAGAAGAAGAAGAAGAAGAAGAAGAAGAAGAAGAAGAAGAAGAAGAAGAAGAAGAAGAAGAAGAAGAAGAAGAGAGAGTGTGTAAAGGATGTGCCTTTTGTCTGGTGAGGCTGCAGTTGTTGGGATAATCTTTTTGTGCACTGTGTAAGGTTGTCTTTGTAATAGTCAAATGCTGACTGTAAGGGCAGAGAGTTGAGTATGGGGTGGGGGTAGGGAAGTGGGAGGGGAGGGTGTTGTTGGGACTTTGGTATTGTGATTTCTATGAAGCATCACCTGTCTCAGTGTTTTGTAAACACTCTTCTCCATTCCTTCTTGTTGGTGTAATAAAGAGCTGACAGCCCATGGCAGGCCAGGAGAGGATAGGCAGGATATGTGGGCAGAGATAGGAACTCTGGGGAAAAAAATCAGGCTCAGGAGATTTGCCAGCCAGCCATGATGGAGGAAGTTGGACTTCTTGGACATAGTGAGAGGTAAGAGAACCGCGTGGCAAGTGTGGACTAGAATAAATGGGGTTCATTAAGTTATACGAGCTAGTTGGGAAGTAGCCAGCTAAGGCCTAGGCTTTAATAAATAATATTAGTCTCTCTGGGTTATTATTGGGAGCTGGTGGGTCTAGACAGCCCAGCGATTTGCAGTGGTTGCTGAAGCTGTCTGAGATCACCATACTACCCAAGGACAGGTGGGAGAAGAAAGATGCTGGAAAGTTGGCCAAGAAACACAAAGACCCAGTAAACAAGTCCCCAAACAAAAGTGCTACAAAGACAAAGTTAATGACAAACTCAACATCCTAGCCCTGTTTGACAAAGCTACAAATGACAGACTGTAAGGCAGTTTCCATCTATAAGCTTATTGCTCCAGCTGTGGCCCTGAGAGGCTGATTCTCTCTGGTTCCTTGGCCGGAGAGCTACTTAGTAAATGATGTGTGTCAAGTGGGGAGTCCAAGTAATTTACAACAGAAACACAAAGGGTGGAGATAACCCAGCTTCTGGCGAAGATGCATGAAAAGGTTCAAATGAAAAATAAAACTATTTTTTAGAAAGAGTAAAGAATGTGTGTATGTATAAGGGCGGGGGGGGGGGGGCGGCGGCACTGAAGAGATGGATCCGCAGTTAGGAGCAGGTTCTTTCAGGTGACCAGAGTTTAGTCCTCAGTACCCACAGGCTCATAGCTATCTATAAGTCCAGTTCCAGGCGACCCAGTGCCTTTTCCTGACCTCCAAAGGCAAGCACATGGTATTCGTGAATACACACAAGGAAAACATTTATACACAGAAATGAATCTAATGTTTTTCTTTTTACGAGTAAGGTCTAGGGGCCAGCGAGATGGCTCAGCAGATGAAGCTGCTTGCCCCTGAGCCTGACAATCTGAGCTGGGTCCCTGGGAGCCACACAGTGGAGGAAGAGAACTAAATTCCCTCTCGCCTATGGTTGTGACACATGCCTTTAATTGCTGCACTTAGGAGGCAGAGACTGGCAAATCTCTGTGAGTTCAAGGCCAGCTTGGCCTATAGAGTGAGTTTCAGGACATCCAGGGCTACCTATAGAGAAACAATGTCTTGAAAAGCCAAGTGAGGGGCCTGGAGAGATGGCTCAGCGGTTAAGAGCACTGTCTGCTCTTCCAGAGGTCCTGAGTTCAATCCCCAGCAACCACATGATGGCTTATAACCATCTATACTGTGATCTGGTGCCCTCTTCTGGCACGCAGGTGTACAAGCAGGCAGAAGACTATAAATAATAAATAAATAAATCTTAAAAAAAGAAAAAAAGAAAAGCCAAGAGATCCAGAGAGATGGAGAGAGAGAGACAGAGAGAGACAGAGACAGAGAGACAGAGCGAGCCAACTCCTACAGCTTGCTTTCTCATCACTATTCAAGCACCATGTCCTGCTCCCCACCCTCCAAATAAATAAATACAGTATAATAAAAAGGGCAAAGGTACAGGTAGGGGATGATGAGGCAGGCAATTATCACAAGAGAGGAGAAAGCACTGAGGGCCACAGCTTCACATTTTCTGCCAGTTCCCTGATGTCGGTGCCACTGCAGCCCGATGCTCTCTCTGCCCTTGACTTGGTTTCAGAGCCTTTTTCTGATTGTATCAGCCAGCTTGCCTAGTTGCAGTTAACAGTGACTTTCAGCTGGAGAAAGAAAAGGGTGAATATTTTATAGTATTTTGGGGAGGAATAGAGAGCTAAGAATCATGACCAGGTACCATGACAGTTTCTGAAGCAGAAACAATGACATCATTGGGTACCAAAGCCTCTGCACTGCTACCCTGAGAAGAACCACTTAACTCCATTCCATCTCTTACTTAGAGGTGGTGTCCTCTGATCATATCTCTCACTTTTGAATTCAGAACTTGTACCAGTGAGTTTGACTGTTGGAACACAGGTTAGTGTCTTAACCTAGCTGCAAGGGAGTCAAGACACATGCATTTTCTAACTTCTACCTTGACAAGAGAGGACTTAAATGACAAAACATGAGAAGAGGTTTCAAAGAGTTAGGTTTCCATAGATGACAAACATGACTTTTTGTTTGTTTGCTTGTTTTTTGTTATGTTTCACTTTTTGTTGGTGTTTTTTGAGACAGGGTTTCTCTGTGTCGCCTTGGCTGTCCTGGACTACTCTCTTTGTAGACCAGGCTGGCCTCGAACTCACAGTGATCTGCCTGCCTCTACCTCCTGAGTGCTGGGCCTGATAAATATGTTTTATACTGTTCTAGATTCTAACATGTTGGATGCCAAGACCAAGCCATTCCAGAGAATGGCTGTAAGAGAAATGTACCTGAATGAGCTCTTGGCTCAATTGTGGGGAACTGTGAAAAGAGTGTACTTGTATTTTCACGTCTGAATGCCAAAATGGATCTTGCTTTCCTGGACAGAGGGCATGGGTTTTGGTGGTGTTACGTGTACAAGGAAACCATTCTGGGCCATCAGCACGCAGGTTAGAAGTTCAAATCAGACTGCATTATGAGGGAGGGTGTGTGGGGTAGCTGTTGTTTTGAACCTGCCTGTCACTGGCTTTGTCTGACTTTGCTGTCACCTTTCCTGTCAACATTTAAGCATCTACAGGCTCTGAGCTGGTAGGCGGCACACACCAAAGTGGCCGTCCGTGGTGCATGCATGGGCTGTTCTTGTCACAGTAATGAAGACCCCATCAGAACTCGCAGTGGGGGACTGACAAGTACTGGTATGCTGGAGGCAGGATGCTAGCAGGGCTGCAAGCATAATGAAAGAATACATTATGTCAAATAGAATGTCATGGTAGGAAACAAGGGGTAGGCATGTCAGTATCTCCTGCGCCCCCTGCCTCAGGATGAGAGGTGAGCATGAGTTGGTACAGACCCTTCTAAGGGGGAGATTTTACTTAATCACCCCAGAGATGTAGATGATAAACGGGGATGCTTGTGGAGTTGAGACTGCCTCTCCTGACCCTGGCTGGGGTAAGGGTCTCCAAGGGACCAGTTGGGTGTTCCCTCCTGGTGAGAGAATAATCTTATGTTCAACATCCACTCTGGAGTGGGATCTCTAAGAGACAAGTTGTATGTTACAGAGCCCAGCACCCTAGGGCTCCTAGGTTGACAAAAAGACTTCTCAGGCTATCCTGACAGAAAAGCCACCGATGATTTTCCAGGCTGTGGGGGAGGGTCCAACACCACGATAGAGGATAGAATGAAGACGAAAGGGATCCTCCTAGAATGTTCCCGACTAGGGATGGCTCTATTAAGACTTAAAGCCAAGTTAGCTGGCTCAGCACGACGAGGGATGGGGACAGTGGGTTGCCTCACTGGGGCTGCAGTGAAGAAGCACGACTGCGAACTGCTCCACAGCGCATTTGTTCCTCAGTTGGAGGACAGAAGTCTGAAAGCAAGTGTCCACGGAGCCAAGTTCTCTCTGAAGATGCTCAGGAAGGACCTGTTCCAGGCCTCCCGGTTTCTGGAATTTCCTTGGCTGGTGACAGCATACTGACAGTCTTCACACAGTGTTCTTTCTATGTGTGCCTGTCTCCAAGTCTTCCCTTTTTATGGACATGCCATATCGGACAAGAGAGGAGTGCATGCCACTCAGGTACGGCCTTGACAATGGCAATGCCTTCATTTCCAAATAAGGGCTCATCCTGAGGTCATGGGAGTTGGGATTTTGTATATAAGTTTGTGAGGCCAACACATGGGCCTCATCTGCTTGACTTTTGGAAGGCAAATCCAGCTGACATCTTGTTTCACTTTCTCACCTCCCCCTCAAAAAAAAAAAAAACCAACAACAAAAAACCTGGATGATAGAAGTCTGGAGTAAATGGTTGGGTTGCAGACTGTCACCTTCAGTCTGCCAAGGATGCCCAAATTTGTGGGTAATCTTCTTCCTCTATGGGGTACCAGGCTTGCCTGGTCTACAAAGTGAGTCCAGGACAGACAAGAGCTACACAGAGAAACCCTGTCTGGAGCAGGGTGGGGGCGGGGCGAGAATAATAGTTCCCCATCATGGTTAATGTTAATTGCCAACTTAACGGCATCTATAATCGCCTCAGAGGTGGACCTCCGGCCATGCCTGTGGGGGATTCTCTTCGTTATCTTAATTGATATGAAAAAACCAGGCTTTTTGTTTGTTTGTTTGGTTTTCTTGAGGCAGGGTTTCATTACGTATCCCTGGCTGGCCTGGAACTCAAGTGTGTAGAGCAGGCTGGCCTTGAACCCATGGAGAGATTCACTTACCTCCCTCAGCCTCTGAAGTGCTGGGATTAAAGCCCTGCACCACCATGCCTGGCTCTTGGAAGACTTATCTAAATCGTGGCAGGACCATTTCTCTGGCCAGGGCATTCTGACCTGTGTAAACGGGAAAAGGTGAACCATCCATTTCCATTTCGGTTTCCAACTGTAGACCAGTAGATACAGATGCAGCTCCGCTTCAAGCTCCTTGACTTCCCAAGCAGGAAGGACTGCGCCCTGGAACAGCAAGCTGAAACAAACCCTTTCTCTTTTAAGTTGCTCGTGCTGGAGTATTTTATCACAATGATAGGAAAGAAACAGAGAGGACCCTTGATTTGAGGGAGGGAGCATAGAGGGGTCTACCCAGCTTGGGGCTCTAAGCACGTAGAGGGAAGCCAACAGACACATGCTTTTCCTCTGCAACTCCCAAGGCTCTGTGTGTATAAACGCTTTCCTTGGGTGGGGATGGGATCCTGTAGGGCTGGGGGTGGAGGGGTAAAGTGCACGCTCGCACCTCTCCCCTCCTTTGCACTTGCCTGGCTGAGCCAGGAGATATTTGTTTCTCTTGCTGGAGCGTGCACAGCCCACCTGCTACTGACCCTCCGACCACTGCCTCTGCCGCCCGCCCGCCCCCCCCCCCCCGCCGCCCCCCCCGCCTCCGTGGCCCCCCTCCCCCGTTTCTTCCCCTTCTGTTTGCTCTAAGGTGTATGGGCATGGCTTAAGCTGGCTGTTATTCAGGGCTTTTATGGGCATGGGTTGTGCTAGGTGCCCAGTTTCAGAGACTCAGAGAACACTCTGGGGGCCAGGTGCTCCTTCCAAAGATCTCTCTGACCTTGGAAAGTGAGATAGGTCCTTGGTGGTTGAGGAAGGGAGGGATGGGCGGACGGGGACGGCGGGGGCGGGGGAAGAGGAACCGTGGAAGCTTAGCCACAGGATTTTAGAGTGGTTGGCACAATTGGAATGCCCCTGTTTCAGCTGCCTCTGGCTACAGATGGGTAGATAATGTGCCAAGGTCAAATGTTGGGTGGTGCCCAGCAGAAACCAGGCCTTTGAAGGGCATCAGCTGAACTGAGACTTGAGGTGTTGATGGCAGTGGCTTCCAGGGGTCTGTGATGTCGTGTTTAGGCTGGAGAGGCTTGTATGTGCGAAGGGGGTCTCCTCCAGGGCTCCTGAGAAAAAGGGAGGGGTGGCTAAAAGCAAGGTGGAGGAGTGTGTTTGAGGGATTGTGGGAATTTAGGGCCGTGCACCCGCCCCTCCTCCCCCCCCCCCCGCAATGCGTGGGGCGCCTGGAAAGGGGTCTTGCGGGCAGGTGGGATCCTGCGGGGATCCGAGCGTGGGGTCCGCGCTGGCCCGGGCGGGGTAAGTCAGGGCTTGTCCGCTCCTATTGTGCGGCCGGGCGGCGGGCCCACAGAGCGGAGCGCTAGGAGGTGGAGCCGTGGGCTGCGGGCTCCAGCGCCTGCGTCCGCCGGGCCGGGCTCTGCGCGGCGAGAGGCCGGACGGGAGCCGGCAGCCGCGCCCCGGAGCAAGCGGGGAGGGACATGGGGCGCGGCGGCTCTCCCAGGTCTCGCAGGTTCCGGAGCCCGGAGGTACTTAAGGCAAAGCGTGGGCCCGGGGCCGGGTGGGGATATCGGGCTGACCTGGACTGTGTTGGGCCTCGGAAGGGAGCCCGGGCTGGGCACGGGGATGAAGGTCCCCGGAGGGGGCCCACCAGCGCTATTCCTGACCCCTCTCTCATCCGCCAGGGCTCCCCAAGAGGTCTCCGCAGCGCCCCCTTCTTCTCACCCGGGGTTTGGGTCCCACAGTGATTGAGAGACTTCTAAGTCTTCTGCTCTACCATGGCTAATGGGGTGATCCCTCCGCCCGGGGGCGCCTCCCCCCTACCCCAGGTGACTGATGCGTGGGGGTGGGGTGTGGGAGGAGGAGCAGGATGGGTGGGGTGTCCTCTGGATGACCCTGGGACCACCAGATCCAGACATGTACCTGTCTGTACTGGTGGTGTGGAGGAACAGGGGGTCTTTGGTATTTCACGCGTTAGTGGCTGGTGCTTCCAAGGCCTGGGGGAAGCCCTCAGAGGGTGTTTTGGGGCTGTTGATGCTGGCAAAGGTGAAGGTGTTGGGAAGGCCGTTGAAGTAATGGAGTTGGGGGTGGATGGGGAGTGTTCATAAACTAGGGTCCTTAGGAGAGGCTATCTGGCCTGCAGGTCCGGGTGCCCTTGGAGGAACCCCCTCTGGGTCCAGATGTAGAAGAGGACGATGATGACTTGGGCAAGACCTTGGCTGTGAGCAGGTTTGGGGACCTCATCAGCAAGACCCCAGCCTGGGACCCCGAGAAGCCTAGCCGCAGCTACAGCGAGCGGGACTTTGAGTGTGGGTAGCCTGGGGACCCCTTAGTTCGACAGCCTTCACCACCATCACCTTCATCGCCAGCATTACTGCGCTCACCTCCGGCTTCATCACTCAGTACCATCCTGTGCTGGACGTTGTGCTGAGCCACCATGCCGTGTTAAGTCATCCTGCCTCCCTTACCATCATCACCTCTTCACCTGTCAGGGGAGCTGTGCTACAGACCAGGGGAGATGTAGGGGAAGATGGGCCTGAGGCCTCCCACACTGACCTTCATCATCCGCTGTGCCCCCCTCCCTCACGTTCTGCTCTTCCACGTTCCCTGTTGTGTCTTTCCTCAGCTTCTCTTTCACTCCTGTAGCACATCTCCCTAGTCCCCTTTTCGACTATCCCCTCTCTGTCACTCTTGTCCCCACGCTACCTGGCCTCACCAATGACAGGAGCATGGACGCGGTAGTTGGGAGGGGTGCCCTTGTCCTAGAGCAAAGACTAGGGTGCCTTTGTTTCAGACCTTGAGCTAGAATCAGGTGTGCACTCCGTGGGGGTGGGGAGCCCCACTCTGCTTCGGGGGTCTCAACCGACTCTCCTGCACCCCCAGTTCACCGGCACACATCCCACCACACCCATCACCCGCTCTCAGCCCGCCTGCCTCCACCCCACAAGCTGCGGCGACTGCCCCCCACCTCTTCTCGGCACACCAGGAGGAAGAGGAAGAAGGAGAAAACCTCTGCTCCCCCCTCAGAAGGGACACCCCCCATACAGGAGGAGGGGGGAGCTGGAGCAGAAGAGGAGGAGGAGGAGGAGGAGGAAGAGGAAGAAGAAGAAGGAGAATCTGAGGCAGAGCACGCGGAGCCTCCATCTTCAGGGCCCCCACAGAAAGCAAAGGTAGGGCCTGCTCACTGAAGGAAGGTTGGCTGGCCAAGGGGTGGCACAGAGAAGGTTCAGGAAACGATGACTGTCCGTGTGTGCCCACAGTTCTCCATTGGAAGCGATGAGGATGACAGCCCAGGCCTTTCTAACAAGGCTGCCTGTACGAAGGCCCTGCCTGCCGTGGGCCTGCACTCTGACCAGAGCCCCCAGCGCCCTGGCAGGTACTAGTCCCAGCTCCCTGGACCCAGCCCTCACTGAGCAGAACCCAGAGCAGACCAGAGCAGCAGTTGGTCCAAATCCCTGACACTGACCTCATCCCTAACCCTGCATAGTGTCCCTAGGTGTGACCCGGACAGCAAAGAAAGTGAGGAGAACCCCCCCCCCCCCCCCCCCCGTCTGTCTCCGTGGTTTACAAGTGGGAGTGGCACGGTGGGGGGTGGGGGTGGGTGAGTGGGGAAGCAAAGAGGGGAGAAAAGAGAGAGTAGAGCCAAAAGGTCAAGAGTCCTCTAGGCCTGGGGTGTTGGTGAAGAGGGTGGGACACAAGCAGAAGAGATGAGCCAGCAAGTGGGCAAGCTGGGCCTGTGTATTCAGACTAGCTCTTGAGGCTAGGGAAGCCATAGGAGCCCAGTAGTTTAGCCAGCTCCTTGGCCTCCCTCCATCAAACCTTAAGGGTCACGTTGCTTCCTTAGCTCTCCCAGTCCCAGGACCCGGGCTTCCCGTATCTCTACAGAGAAGAGCCGGCCCTGGAGTCCATCAGCCAGCTATGACCTGCGGGAGCGATTGTGCCCAGGCAGTGCTCTGGGCAACCCTGGGCCAGAGCAGCGGGTACCCACTGATGAGGCGGAGGCCCAAATGCTGGGTTCTGCCGACCTGGATGACATGAAAAGTGAGTGAGACCCTATGGTAGGGACCCTGAAGTGGGTGTCCCCACCTAGTCCTTTCTGGAGTGTCCCTGTGGCAGAGAGAGCCACTAAGGCACCTCTCTGCCAGAGCTGTTTCCCTTTGTGTCACTCATGAGGGCTCTGCTTGTCACCTATTGTATAAAGCTGCCCTCTGCCACGCGTGTTCTTTGAGGAAAGCCTTCCTGAGACTTCCATGCTCTGTAACCCACCTGCCTGGACGCTAAGGGTTGAGCTGAACTGCCAGGCCGCACTTCTCCCCAAAGCAGGCCCTCAGCTGCCCTCACTCCTTTCTACCACCCTTGGCCTGGCCTGGCTGTGATCTCGGCACATTCCTTCTATCTTATCAGTGCCTGGCTTTGGTGCCACCTGTCATCACCCACGGGGCTCTGTGCCCAGGCTAGGGGCATCACTGGTCCCCCACCTGCCCCCCCTGCCTTCCTCCTCCTAAGATTCACAGGGTGTGGGCGGGGGCAGAGGTGGGGGGAGTTAGGGCTTTGAGCTCAATACGTCATGGAAAGTTGCCAGGGCCTGAGGACAGGGACAGGAACAATCCGATGGCAACGGTGGCAGCAGGATTGGGGGGGGGCCGTCAAAGAGAGGGTGTGTTTACAGATCCAGGGTGGGAGCTGATTACAACAGGAGCAGACTTGGGGGACAAGGAGAAGTGGGAGCAGGAAACCTTCCCACGTCCAGCTCTGTGTGAGCAAAAGCGGCTCCTGCAGGAGCTCCCAGCTCGTGGGATAGCCACGGCTCTGGGGAAAAGCGAGGGCCGAGGCCTTGGTCACCAGAGGAATGACAAGCCTGCTGGACAAGGTCATGGAGCCCAATGGGACTCTGAGTCCTGAGCCCAGGGACACTGAAGACCAGGGCCCTGGGAGGAATCCAGCCCCTAGCACTGGTGACTTACTGGCTTCAGAGGATTTGGAAATGTTTGTACTGGACTTTGAAGACTATGGCCTGTGGGAGCCCATGAGGGGCCACCCGAGCCCCCTGGCAGGGGTAGCTGCTTGTGAGTAACTGGGCAGCCAGCCCTTCTCCAGCTGGTCATCTGGGCAGGGCAGGAGGGAGGATGATGGAGCCCTTCATAAGCCGGATGGGACACCAGTGGGGACCGGGAGTCAAGCGTTGTGGATATGGCAATGTTGAGAGTTAGGTGTCTAGAGATAGGCATTGTATCCATGGTCCCACAGGGAGGACCAGTGGTTGTGGCAGGGACTTGGGAGTATGGGTTGGGATGAAGACTTAAATTGGGATCTGCCTTTTGTTGTGACTCGGCCAGTTGTACACTGTAGCTCTGTACCCGTCTTTCGACTTCCTGAGACTCCTGTCTCCACATCTGTGAAATAGCCACCTGGGTTATGTGGTTTTTGACAACAACCAGGTGGACTTGGTGGGTACAACAGGGGCCTGGAGCATGTGGGCCATGCTCTCACCCCCCCCCTCCCAGAGATGAGCCCCTGGGGCCCAAGTCCACCTTGTCCACAGGTCATCGGCTGGAGGACAACCCTGGTGTGCGGCGGCACTTGGTGAAGAAACCATCCCGGACCCAGGGTGGGAGAGGCAGCCCCAGCGGCCTGGCTCCCATCCTGCGCAGGAAGAAGAAGAAAAAGAAGCTGGACCGAAGGCCTCATGAGGTATAGTACCCTGAGGGTACTGGCTTCTTGGGGTGGGGGTGTCCAGGTTTTCTTTCTTGGCACGGCCCCAACCCCGGCAAGCCTCTGGGCCCTCCTCACCTTGATACCTACTGCAGGTGTTCGTGGAGCTGAATGAACTGATGCTGGACCGGAGCCAGGAGCCGCACTGGCGCGAGACAGCGCGCTGGATCAAGTTTGAGGAGGATGTGGAGGAGGAGACAGAGCGCTGGGGGAAGCCCCATGTCGCCTCACTCTCTTTCCGTAGCCTGCTGGAGCTCAGGAGAACCATTGCCCAGGGTAGGACTCCTCAGGCTGGCCCGAGCCAATGGCTCTTCTCCCCACTCTAGCTCCAGCTGTGTCAGGCTACCCAGTGTTCTGGGACCATCCTGGGAATTTAGAGGGGCAAGGCTATGGACTGTACCTGAGCATGACGGACAGACGTTCTAGCTGTCTACGCTCTTGAGCCATGACTCCCCTCGCTCAACCTCTCTTGTGCTGCCCCGGCTGCCCGTGAAATATGCATCTTCTGTAGTGTATTGATACCCAGCTCACCTGGCACATTTGCCTGCCCTTGGGGAGTGAGGCTTTCTTTGGGGGTGGTTCTCCCCTCTGGCAGGACGGCTTTTCCCCTTACTGTGTCCTAGGAGCGGCTCTCCTGGACCTGGAGCAGACCACCCTGCCAGGCATCGCTCACCTTGTGGTGGAGACTATGATTGTATCTGACCAGATCCGGCCTGAGGACAGGGCTAGTGTTCTGAGGACTCTGCTCCTGAAGCACAGGTGTGAGGGGCTGGGGTTTTAAAAGGCCTCTGCCTGCTTCAACTAGCCCAGGAGCCTTGTTTCCTCTGAGGGATTCCAGCTTGAACCGAATGTGACCCCTTGGTTATCCAACCCTTCCATCTTCCTATAGCCTTAACCAATAGAAAGCTCTCATATTAAGGAAAAGGGCTGGAGGCTGTGGTCCTTCACTTCTTACCGCCTGTGACCTCAGTCTCATTAGCCTCTACGATTTAACTCATCCTCTTTAGCCATCCCAATGACGACAAGGATAGTGGCTTTTTCCCTCGAAACCCGTCAAGCTCCAGTGTGAACTCCGTCTTGGGGAATCACCACCCAACCCCTAGTCATGGCCCTGACGGTGCGGTACCCACCATGGCTGACGACCTAGGGGAGCCAGCCCCGTTGTGGCCACATGACCCTGATGCCAAGGAGGTCAGTGACCTTGCCTGACCTGGGCCTTGGAAACTTAGAAGATGCCCAGATTAGTTGAAATTGGGAAGGTTGGATGCCTGGCACCGTGCTGAGCATGCTGTGGGTCTGTGGGGGTGGTTGCACATGAGGGCTCCCTATGCTGGCAATATAGAGTTTTGGGGTGGCGATGTGCCTGACCCATGGGAGCCATTCAGCTGATAAGGCTGAGGTGGAGGAGGGCATAGAGGAGAGTGCAGCACCCTCCTAAGAGGCTAGAGAGAGAGGAAATAGGGGCCAGACCTAGGGCAGGGGGTGGGAGGGCCTGCCATGGTCTCCAGGCTGGGTCCCAGCCCTATTCCAGTTTTGCATCCTCAGAAGCCCCTCCACATGCCTGGGGGAGACGGTCACCGGGGGAAAAGCCTGAAACTGCTGGAGAAGATCCCTGAAGATGCTGAGGCCACTGTTGTGCTTGTGGGTGAGACGGGCTGGGTGCAGGAGACGGGGCTTGCTGACCGAGCTCAGTTCCCCTGGACCTCTGAGTCCTTTCTTCCTCATTCCCAGTTTCCTGCCGTCTTGGGCTGCTGCTGGTTTAATGTAGCACCATCGTAAGAATTAGGAAAAGAATCCTTGTGCGATACCCTTAATTCCCGCCCCTTGGTAATTGCTATATGAATATAAACATGTACGTGAACAGGGTACTTTTAGATCTGAGATTGCTTTGGCAGTGCCCAGCTGCTCCACTGTACAGAAGGACCCAGATCCCAGCCCCCTGCTCCCTCCCGCCCCGGGACCTGCCTCAACTGTTGCCGTGTATCCATCGCTGCTTTTGTCTTCTTCCAGGCTGTGTGCCTTTCTTGGAGCAGCCGGCAGCAGCTTTTGTGCGGCTCAGTGAGGCTGTCCTCTTGGAGTCTGTGCTTGAGGTCCCTGTGCCTGTTCGCTTCCTCTTTGTGATGCTGGGACCCAGCCAGACCAGCACGGACTACCATGAGCTAGGCCGCTCCATCGCCACCCTCATGTCTGACAAGGTTGGTCCTATAACCTGGGATGGGTTCTTTAGGCCTGTCCAACTGGGACCTGCTTGTTCCCTACCTGTTTGTCTCTGGAGTGGAGTTAGTGAGCTGTTAGCCCAGGCTAGAAAACGGAAACCTGGGCTGTGCATGGAACAGGCGGAAGCATATAGAAGTAGAGGTTCAGGCTCAATGTCTTGGGTGTAGTTGGAGATGTAGACTGAAGGGTTGATGGTATAGACCATGGCTGGCCTCAGATAGGAGGGTCTCCTAGTTGGGTGATGTTTGGGATTCTCATTAGCCTCTAGGATCTGGGCACTGCTCAAGTCAGAGATGTTCTGGAATCCTCTCCTAGACTGGCCTGGGGCACATGGCTGTCTATGTTCTACACCCTACCCAATACCGCCTCTCTGAAGTCTCCTTCCTGCTCTCTCTTGGCCCACTCTTGAGATCCATTCCTTCCTCCTTAGCTGTTTCACGAGGCTGCCTACCAGGCAGATGACCGGCAGGACCTTTTGGGTGCCATCAGTGAGTTCTTGGATGGGAGCATCGTGATCCCCCCATCGGAGGTGGAGGGCCGTGACCTACTACGCTCTGTGGCCGCCTTCCAGCGCGAGCTGCTGAGGAAGCGACGGGAGCGGGAACAGACCAAAGTGGAGATGACCACCCGGGGGGGCTACGCGGCCCCTGGCAAAGGTCAGCCCACAGCCCACTGCTGCTACGCTTGAGTCCTATGTGCTCTTTTTTTTTTTGAGACAGGGTTTCTCTGTGTAGCCTTGGCTGTCCTGGACTCGCTTTGTAGACCAGGCTGGCCTCGAACTCACAGCGATCCGCCTGCCCCTGCCTCCCCAGTGCTGGGATTAAAGGCGTGCGCCACCACGCCCGGCTTGCCCTATGTGCTCTTACCATACCTGTCCCCGATGCTGTGGGGGATGCGGCCGGGGCTTCCAGACGGGACGGAGTGGCCTGTGTTCCATCAGCATCTTGCCCCCTTCCCCAGAACTGTCTCTGGAGATGGGGGGCTCCGAGGCACCCTCTGAAGATGATCCCCTGCAACGAACAGGCTCAGTGTTTGGGGGGCTAGTGCGAGACGTGAAACGCCGGTACCCACACTACCCCAGTGACCTGCGGGACGCACTGCACTCCCAGTGCGTGGCCGCCGTACTCTTCATCTACTTCGCAGCCCTCAGCCCTGCTATCACCTTTGGGGGGCTGCTAGGTGAGGCTCTCGGGGTCACTGTGGGGGTCAGATGCCACCTGGAGGGTTCCATAGTTCGCGTCACTTAAGGGGCTGATGGGCAGGGGGCAAATGGAATAAGAAAGCTGCAACTCCCTTAGGGGTCAAAGGACCCCAGTGATCTCTTTTGAGGGGGGCTATAACGTGGCAGGATTATACAGGGGTACAAGGGCAGGATCCCTGTGGTCCCCTTGAGAATGTAGGTGGGGTCCTGTCTGTCATTTGGGAGGTGTTGTATGCTCTTGCTGGGGAGGTAGATGAGGAAGGGGACAGAGGACAGGGAAAGCAAGGCTATGACCATCCTGCTGAGCCCTTTGCATCCCAGGAGAGAAGACCGAAGGGCTAATGGGCGTGTCAGAGCTGATTGTGTCTACGGCTGTGCTTGGGGTCCTCTTCTCGCTGCTGGGGGCCCAGCCGCTCCTCGTGGTGGGCTTCTCTGGGCCTCTGCTGGTCTTCGAAGAAGCCTTCTTCAAGGTGAAGCCTGCCCCGCTACCCCAAGCATTGTCCCTTCTTCCTGTCCTTTGTCAGCCCCTGTTCTGTCACCCTCCATTTCCTTGGAATCTGCTCCTGTTCATCCCACAGGATACTACTTCCAGGGCCGATGGCCCACCTGTAGGTAACCACATGTACTCTCTCTAGTTCTGCCGAGCTCAGGACCTGGAATACCTCACCGGTCGAGTGTGGGTGGGCCTCTGGCTGGTGGTCTTCGTCCTGGCCCTCGTGGCTGCAGAGGGCAGCTTCCTGGTCCGCTACATCTCGCCGTTTACCCAGGAGATCTTCGCTTTCCTCATCTCGCTAATTTTCATTTATGAGACTTTTCACAAGCTCTATAAGGTGTGGTAGCGTCCAGAGTGGGTAGGGATAGGGTGGAGATGGTGCCCTAAGGAGGTCTGGGGCGTGCTGAGAGCAAGGTATGGGGAGAGGGGCTTCATTAGTGCATGCGTGCATGCGTGTCAGTGTCAGGAGGTGGAGGTTAAAGAACATCAGGGCTGGGTTTGTCATGTGCCTGTGGAGAGTGAGGCATCTTCTCCTCTACACACCATAGGTGTTCACAGAACATCCTTTGCTGCCATTCTACCCACCCGAGGGGACCCTGGAGACTGGCTTAGAACTAAATAGTAGTGCCCTGCCCGCCACAGAGGGACCACCAGGCCCAAGGAACCAGCCCAACACAGCTCTGCTATCCCTCATCCTCATGCTGGGGACTTTCCTCATTGCCTTCTTCTTGCGCAAGTTCAGGAATAGCCGCTTCCTGGGGGGCAAGGTACTCTATCTCTCTTGGTTCCTGTTGTCCCTCCCAGACTCACCTCCTCAGACATCTCCCTTCCCCCCGCCCCCCCCAATCTATTGGCCCAGAAGCCCCACCCCCACCCCAACAGGACAAGAGTGCCTCCCATCTGTGGCTGGCACACAGGGGAGTCGCCTAGAGGGACATTCTAGGGTACTCCTAACCTCAGCTTGGTCCCAGAAAGGGTTGAGGATGTCTCCTAACCCCAGCCTCTTGCTTCCAACCTGGCTGCCCTTGACAGGCCCGACGCATCATCGGGGATTTTGGCATTCCCATCTCCATCTTGGTGATGGTCCTGGTGGACTACTCTATCACAGATACCTACACACAGGTGAGCTTGCCCCACCCCCCTGTGGTCAGTGCAAATCCCCAACTCGCTCCAGGGTCTGGAGCAGGGTTGCAGCCCAGCTCTTCTGGTCAAGCGGCAAGAGGTTTGGGCTGCACCAGGGGTGGCTGTGAGGTTCAGCCCAGGGTCTACCCAACTCTTTATGATCTCAAGTGGGAGGAATTTGGAAGATGTGAGCTCGCGCAGAGTGCCAGGTCTCCTGAATGGCAGGTCCCCCCCCTCGATAGCTGTGGACTAGAGGGGACGGTATTCCTGGGCCCCCTTGCCGGCCCCTGGCGTAGTGTTTTTTGGAGAATGAAAATGAATTCCCAGCAGCTCCCTAGAGTTGTGGTCACTCTGTAATAGGAAGAGCAGCAACACAGACCTCTCGCGTGGGTGGCCTCGGGCTCCGACCCATGTCTTCTCTCTTGCCACACAGAAGCTAACGGTGCCGACAGGGCTCTCGGTGACTTCACCGCATAAGCGCACGTGGTTCATCCCACCCTTGGGCAGCGCCCGCCCCTTCCCACCGTGGATGATGGTGGCTGCTGCCGTCCCTGCACTCTTGGTTCTCATCCTGATATTCATGGAGACACAGATCACGGCGTGAGAGGGCTGGAGACGGGAGGGGAGGTGGCGGAACGGCTTGGCCTTAGGGTTAAGGCAGGGATATCTTATCTGTCAAGGGATGGCCTGGTGGGTAGGCTGTGAGGGGATTATTGGGATCTGATAGGAGTGAGGAGGTGGGGAGGCGGTGGGGGGGGCGTGGGGGGCGGTGCAGGAGCTAGAGCAACAGGCCGGAAGAGGCAAGTGATGGTTTGACCTGGTGCCTCTCGCTACCACCCCTGGCAGGGCGGCACTTGGCAGTTCTCAGAGCTCCATCAGGGTGTTCTCTCATGCAGCGATGTTCACATGTTTCTCATTTTGGTTAAACCAAAATAACGTGGTATGATCTGGCATCTGCGCTTTGTGGTGCTTTAAACGTTCGCAGTGTGAGAATCTGGCTCAGATTCACTGCAGGGTGAGAGCTTTAATTTGGGAATGTGAAAGAGGAAGCTGACAGGTCCAGGGAGAGCTGTTGCCTACAGTGCTCCCCCCACCTCCCCTCAAGCCTGGAGTGAATGCTGTGTGCATTGCAGGTCTGCCTGCTAGCTACATCCTTCTTCTCCACACCACAGGCTCATTGTCAGCCAGAAGGCACGGAGGCTTCTCAAGGGTTCCGGCTTCCATCTTGACCTGCTCTTGATTGGCTCTTTGGGTGGCCTCTGTGGGTTATTCGGATTGCCCTGGCTCACAGCTGCCACCGTCCGCTCTGTCACTCATGTCAACGCGTTGACCGTAATGCGTACTGCCATTGCACCTGGTGACAAGCCCCAGATCCAGGAGGTGCGGGAGCAGCGGGTCACCGGGGTGCTCATTGCCAGCCTTGTGGGTGAGCACCCAGTCTCCCCATAACCTGCTTTCTTGGGCCCAGTGGCTTGAAATCCTCATCGTCCTGGGCTCGACCCTCCTGAGTCTGCAGGTGCACCATGTGTGGCCCTCTCTTAGGTCTCCAACTTGTCAGTCCACACTCTAGAAACTCTTCCCTGTTTTCCCTTTGTCCCACTCCATCTCTATTTGGGAGGCCCAGATTGGTCAGATGAATCTCGGTCCATTACCAGGCCCTTTTGTCTGGATGGGACAAGCAGGCAGCAATAGGCAGATCTGTGTCACCTCCTCCAGGTCTGTCTATTGTCATGGGAGCTGTGCTGCGCCGGATCCCACTGGCTGTGCTCTTTGGGATTTTCCTGTACATGGGGGTCACATCATTGTCTGGTATCCAACTGTCCCAGCGTCTACTGCTCATATTCATGCCAGCAAAGCACCATCCTGAGCAACCCTACGTGACCAAGGTCAGGCCCGAGCGCAAGGAGTTGGGGGACACGCGGGAGTTGATGGAGGGAGTCTGGAGGGGCTCCTCAACTAGGGATGAGTGGGACGCATAAGACAAGGCTAACTGGGATTTGGAGAGCCGTGTTCCCAAAGGTGTGGGTGTGGGCAGAATGGCCACTGTGTAACGAGACCGAGCCTGTTCCCCAGGTGAAGACCTGGCGGATGCACCTGTTCACCTGCATCCAGCTGGGCTGCATCGCGCTGCTCTGGGTGGTCAAGTCAACGGCGGCCTCGCTGGCCTTCCCTTTCCTGCTGTTGCTCACGGTGCCTCTGAGGCGTTGCCTTTTGCCCCGGCTCTTCCAGGACAGAGAGCTGCAGGCGGTAAGGGCTCATGGCTTGGGGTGGTAGGATGAGGGCAGGTAGGCACCGGAATGAAATACCTGGGTTCCAGTTTGTGAAGTCTAGACTACCTGTGGTTGGCTTGTGGGAACTGGGGGAGTGTTATGAATGCTCTGAGGCGCTGTTTTTACTTGGAGATTCTTCTAAAGATGTATTTATTTATTATTATGTATACACTGCTGTGCTTGCATGTACTACTGCAAGCCAGAAGAGGGCGCTCTATCACATTACAGATGGTTATGAGCCACCATGTGGTTGCTGGGAATTGAACTCAGGACCTTTGGGATAGCAGGCAGCACTCTTAACCACTGAGCCATCTCTCCAGCACCAACTTGGAGATTCTTCTATCAAAGAACTGTTGGGAAATTTAAGTATGAATTCAGGTAGCTGTTGATATGAGGCTCCCGAAAGAACAAGGCAGGGCCACTGTGGACTGTTCTGCTGGTTGTACCCGAACACGCATCTGGTTGTGGCTACGTATGGGTAGCATAGCGCAGACACCAGTTTCTGTCAGCTGTAGGAAAGGACATCTTTATGCTATTCTTTAATTTTTTAATATATACTTTAAGTGTATGTGTTGAGGTCAGAGGGCAACCTCCAGGACATGGTTCTGTCTTTCCTGTGTGTCCTGGGGATTGACCTTGGGTCACCAGGCTTGCTGGCAAGCACCTTTATCTGCTGAGTCATCTCACTGTTCCATTTTTGCAATCCTTTCGTGATCAGATATAGGGTACAGAGGTGCCATGATCCTAGGGATGAGCATCTGATGTCATAGTTGCTATTGTATTATTGGTAAGATTTGGGTGTTCCGGAAATGAAGGTTTTGGCCAGTGAGATATTTTGAGCTGGGGTTCCTGGAGAGGGAGAGAAGGTGTTTAGAAGAGGTTATAGGGACAGAAGGGGACGTGTGTTTGTCCCTCTGCCTTTCCCAACCCTGTGCTTCTCCCTTTTGCAGCTGGACTCTGAAGATGCTGAACCAAACTTTGACGAGGATGGGCAGGACGAGTACAATGAGCTACACATGCCTGTGTGACCCTCAAGATGGTGCCCCTCAGAGACCCCCACCTTGGTGACTCACAGACCCTAGGAAACCAGCACCAGGGCCAGGCGTTCCTCAGGACCCAGGGATGTGCTTGGGTCACTGCCCATGCCAGGCCAGCTCAGACGGCACCGGCTTTGAAGTCATTATAACACACTCCTTGCCTCGTGTCTGCCTCATTTTTTTTTGGTGCCACCTGTGGCTTCCCAGGCCACATTTTACCTGCCTGACACGTTACCAGGGTCATCCACACTGGAAGAGGTTTGAAGCAAGGGACAGAGGTCTTGAGAGGGAGGGGTAGGTTCAAATCTATGAAAAGTTCAAGCTGGCTCTTTCTGTTCCCTCCTCAGCTCCCTTGAGTGAAAGCTGAAGAGCAAGATGGTCAAGGTCTACTAAGGGACACAGCCCATTAATCTAGCCCTGGATTAGAAAGGAGGGGACAGGGAGGCCCTCCTTCCCTTTAGCCACTGGGGAAACCAGGGTGACTTGTGCTACAAAGCTGAAGGGAAAAAGTACAGGGGTAGCGGCCCAACCCCCCCCCCCCACATACACCCCCCCAGACGCCAGCATGGCGCGGGGTTTGGGGCCCACTGTACCGTTTTAGACTCTCCTGGCTTAAGAGGGAAGCGGTTCTAGGATTCCTGAGGCCACTCCTTGTGCAACAGTCTGTTTTGCCAGAAATAACCTGGGAGGCCTTGAGGAGGGTGGAAACAGGACCCATTGCGTCACAGTTGCTAGGTAACCAGCTGCCTTGGTGGCGGCCGTCGGCCTTGTGTGGCCCTCTGGTGGTGGCTTTTGCTCTCTGCATGCTCTGTCGGCTGAGCAGGGGAAAGGCTGCCACCTGGCGGATCCCAGGCTTCATTTAAGCGGGCCCAGTTTCTAGAGGGTTCTGGAAGAGAGGTTCATGTAGGTCTGCAGCTCCGAACATCCAGGCTTAGTGACCCCTTAGCTTTATATGGTACTTTTTCTCTCGAGGTGGCCTCGCACCCCTCTCTCCTCCTATTTGACCTTTCTTGTAATGTGTTCAGGCCTACCGTTAAAGGCAGGGGACACAGAGCAGTTGGGATGTTTGTTGTGTTTCTAAGGCAGAGCCGAGCCAGCAGTACCGGGCTATCATCACATTTTAAGCACTCATCCCAGCTGCCCACTCACCCTCCGTCTCTGATCTTTGCCAGGCTCGTTAGATGTGCCACGGCAAGGTAGAATGTCAAAGACTCTGTCAAGGATCAAAACAAAAGTTGTCAGGTGCAACGCCGGGACCAGGCTGGTGCGGAACACACAGAGAGGGGGAGGGCCTCACCAGCAGCCTGGCCTGACAGGGCCTTTCTGGGTATTGGCAGCTGGCTGATGCCTCTGCTGTGGGGACTCCTATACGTCAGGAAGGAGCCTGCTTTTCCCAGGAGCCCCCTACTAACAAGTGAGAAGGGGTTCTGCCCGGAGCTGAGTCCTAGTCAGGGTTTTTAGCAGGTGAGGATGATGTCCAATAAAGTGGGGGAGGGGGAGGCCCTGAGCCTCAGGTCAGAAGGTGAGAACAATATGAAAGTGGAGTTTTGGACAGCCATGCCAGCTAATTTGGAAAGGATAGGACGAAGGGACTGGAGCTGTGGGAGACGGGCTGAAGTTGAGGAGGTCAGGCCTGAGCTGGGCCTGATAGAAGGCAGAGCTTTCCCAACAACCGCAAAAGCCAGCAGGAAGGGTCCTATGAGGCAGAGGACTGGAGACCAGGTTGATCCTGTAAGAGACAGGATGATAAGATGCGTCACCTCTGGGCCTGGGCCTGGGTGACTTAGTGTGAATGTCATTTGAGGACATCTGGAAATCGTCCTAAAGCCTTGGTAGTCCCCATGTCTCCCCTGACCTTTTCTTTGGCTGGGCCTTTGGCCATATCCTCTCAAGGGCCTGGGGCCTTTTTTTTTTTTTTTTTTTTTTTTTTAATTTTAGGCATAGAGAGGCACTCTAATCTTATAGCACAGCTTGAGTGGGGAGGGGCAGGCATTACAAGACAGGTGTTCTGGAGTATGCTCCTCCAAACCAAAACAGCTGCCATGATCAGATGAGCAGTGCCAGCTTGCAAGTGACTATCAGGAGAGGCCCGTGCACTATTGACATTTGCCTCACCCCTTTTCTCTAAGCCGTTGGTATGCAATTCTGCCTTGATTGTGCTTAGTGCAATCCAGGGGCAGGACTTCAGGGTCTTGGGAGGTGTTAGACTTCAAGCAGCTAGAGTGTGTAGGCTGGGAAAGGTTTACAGAGGGCGCTTCACTTATTTGACCATGGGGAAGCCACCCACCCATCCTGGGTGAAGACTTTTCAGTGTGGTTGCTCTGGGACAGGTCACCCACACTCCTGTAGGCAGCCCCTTGCCCTTGCTCTGTGACCAATAAACTCTGGGGCTTCCCCCCCCCCCCCCCCCGCAGTGAACTTTGTGGGATCCTACTTCAGTTTGTTGATGGGACCTTGGAAGGAGGGGGGCAGACTTTGTTTATGTCCCTTCAAGGGAGGAGTTCTCCCAGCAGATGATGAGGGAGGTGGGTAAAAGGCCATGGTGTATTTAAACAAGCAGCCTCCACTGTTGACTGTGTTGGCTTGGGAAAGGCTTAGGGAGCAGGCATGTGCAAAGTGTCAGGGTGCAGTGGCGGCGGGGGGTGGGGGGGGTGGTGGGGCTTCCAATCGTGACATCAGTCCTTTCAAAAATTCTATACTCTTTTTCCTTTGTAACTTTCAGAGTCGCACCTTGGCCAAGTGCCTGGAGTTTTCATTATTCCTGGACAGGTTCAAGCCCCTTTCTGGTCCGGAGTTTGAACTTCTCTTTGTACAAAGAAGGTAGCTGTCACTGCCCTGTTCCATGCTGATGATTCGATTCAGCTCACTTAAGGCAGCTGAGGCCCTTAGTGACAGCTTCTGGCTGTCAGAGCGTGTGAACCATCTGCTCACATAACCCTACACCCCTCCTTTAAAGGTACAGAAGCTGGCAATCATGTGTGCCATTTGGCAGGCCAGGTGACATCTCTTCCTGTATCATATCAGGTGGCTCAAATAATCATCATGCCTGTTGACACTTGGCGCTCTCAAAGGGAATTCTAAACAGCAAAGGCGAGATGAAGTTAAACTCAAGGGCACCTGCACCAACGGCTGCCCGCTCAGCTCTCAATGAAGCCAGTGCTGAGAACCAGCGAAAACAGGTTCTGGCAGTGCCTATCAGCAGCCTGAATCCAAGGTGGTAAATTAGGAAAAGCAGAGTGAGGAATTTGGTTTCCAGATAAATTATTCAATCGTTTGAATTTGATCCATCGCATGTCTCATCCATCTTCGGGGTGGCGGGAGGAAAAAAAGCACAGGCTCCAATATTCATAGGATTTCTGTTCTGCAAGGAAGATTTACCGTTTGAGCAGGCTGCTGGGATTATTTTCAATTTCCTAGGAACTGTTTCTTAATATTGAACAATGCTTTATCAAGTGCTAACTAAGCAGCCAGCCACTGGGTTGCTCTCTGGGTGGTGGATGGATCACAATGGCTGTAGGCTATGGGAAAGAGCTGCCCAGAGGACCTCCATATCCTGTGTCCCAGGAGAGGTGGGGAGGTGACAAGGTACAATGGAGCATGGAGCTGGTGCAAAGACAAGGAAGGAAAGGGGTCTGTGAAGAGGGTGCAAACCAGGCTTGCTTTTAAAGTCTGCTTAGGGTCCCCTGGCATGCCGCCAGTCCCACTGGTGCACCCATTGATCGCGTTTTCTGTCCCCTTCTGGTCCGTAAGATAGGCAGAGATCTAGCCGAAACCTTTTTTTTTTTTTTAACCCAGATGTCTCTCATAGTGCCTGGCCACAGAACACATAAGGCATGGGAGAAAGGGAGGGGAAGGACAAATGTCAGAGTAGGAAGGACCAAACGGTTCTGAACTCCATCTCCTTTAGGATCCAGTGAATGCCACATGTAACACCAATAGACCTTTCAAAGAATTCCAAAAAGGGTTTTGGTTCTCATGTTTGTTTGTTTGTTTGTTTGTTTTGAGACAGGGTTTCTCTGTGTAGCCTTGGCTATCCTGGATTCCCTTTGTAGACCAGGCTGTCCTCAAACTCACAGAGGTCTGCCTGCCTCTGCCTCCCGAGTGCTGGGATTACAGGGGTGCGCCACCATGTCTGGCCCGTTCATTTCTATTAAAGCAGTCATTTCACTGTGATTGATAGTTAGTAATGTCCCAGAGCCCAAAGAGGCAGTGTGGGTTTCCTTCTGAGACACTTGAAGGGAGAGGTGATGCTTACCTGCATGCCAACCTGACAGGTTGACGTTGGCAGAGCTAAAGAGAAAGTGCCATCGTATTTTCCAGGAGCTGCAGGGGACAAGAAGGGAAGCGTGGGGGAGCCGACCTGCTCTGCGTGGACCCTGGTCCATCTGTGCTTCCTGCTCCACCAGAATGGCCGGGGGCAGTGCTAGGCTCTGCCTCTCCCCTCCAGCCTTCTCAGGTAGTTTCTTAGTGTGTCACAGGGCCCTTCTGCACCTCAGTCCTCCGAGGACCTTAGTAAAGTTGTGAAGTCTGGCTGCGCGGTGTGGTGGCGCACATCTGTAATCAGCACTTGGGAGTCTGCAGCAACATTTGGGCCTAGCCTGGGCCATACGATGAGAACCTGTCTCAGAAGCCACAAAAGTGCAAATGCTGAGACCCAGGAATCTATCTCTTGATGAGCTTTGAAACCCAGACTGAGGGCGTCTCATCCTGTAGCTCTTTGGAGTACACTTTAAAGGCCAGACTGGGGCTTCCTGCCTTCCGACTCCCACTCTCAGGGATTCTAAATCCATTATTTATTTAGAAGGAATTAAAGTCCAATGCTGCCTTGAGTCTCTACCTACCCGTGGAGTCCTTCGGTTTGGGGTCAGGAGACTCTTCACAGGAGAGAGTTGTTAGGGTGTAGGTATCAGATGCCTGCTTTTCTGGGCTGTCCAGGTTACATCTGTGTAGTTAGAGGCCTCACTCTGCAGTGGTACGAGAGGGGCGGGGGGAAGGAAGGTGTGTGGGCAAGCTGTGCCCTCCTTGTGTGCTGTGACTCTTCACCATAGAAGATTCTGCTGCATCCTCACATTCTAGTAGCTGAGAGGGGTTGTGCAGCTTTTCAAGTGTTGACTAGAAGGAGGTAAGTGGGTGAGAGTTTAGGAAGCACAGACTTCTGGGAAATTGTTTCCTGCAGAGAACTCTAGCCTAGACAAAAGCATGGAGTGAGCAGTGGTCTATATTTATTTTATTTTATTTTATTTTATTTTATTTTATGTGTGTGTGTGTGAGAGAGAGAGAGAGATGAGGGGACAGGGAAGGAGGGAGGCAGGCTCACCTTGTACTCATAGCATTTCTCCTGTTCCAGGCTTCTGAATGCTAAGATTACAGGCATGAACCAGTACAACTGAGGCAGACATTAAATTTTGTTGTTGTTTTGAGAAAGGGTCTCTATGTAGTCTTGGCTGTCCAGGTTGGCCTTGAACCTACAGACTTTCCACCACATCCTGCAATGAAAAAATATTTAATGTTTAAATTGTGTGTATATGTGTTTCTGCGTGTGTGTGTGTGTGTGTGTGTGTGTGTGTGTGTGTCTGTGTGTGTCTGTGTGTGTGTGTATGTACCATAGTGTGTATATAGAATTGACTTGGGGGGGGTCAATTCCCTGTAATCCTACAGATAGCATTCATTGTACAGTGTAAAGCTGAAGTGAATATGGAAGGTAAAAATAAAAATTGATGCAGACTGAGCACTGGACATTTAGCAGGTGCATATGGCACAAATCATGACCAGTCATGTGGGTTCCAGGAATTGAATTTAGGTCATGAGGCTTGGCAGCAAGTACATTTATCTGCTGAGCCATCCTGCTGGGCGGTAAACATCGTCAAATGACTACCTTGTGTTGATAACTACAGAGCAACTATCCACAGCCCTTGGCTCTTTCCATGTCTCAAGATCAGGCAGTGTTTCCGCTAGTGGAGAAGGGCACAAGGACTGGCGCTCAGGACGGTTTTACCCTGTGGATAGTCTGGCAGTTCCCAGTTAGGTGCCGTCACATGTAGTAGAGGAAAACAGAAATGAACAGAGCAGCTCTGTGATTCTGCACATAGCACTGTACAGGGTAAGGCAAATAGATAAGGGAATTGATAGAGAGGAGTGGGCATTTAGCAGGTGCACGTGACACAAATCATGACCATCGTATGTATGACGGAAGCGTCAGAAATCATTGTTCAGGCCAGAGGTTTACTCTGCGTGTGCAGTGCAATCACTTAAGAAGCTTTGTTTTGTTTTCTTTCGAGACAGGGTTTCTCTGTGTAGCTCTGGCTGTCCCGGAACTCTCTCTGTAGACCAAGGTGGCCTCGAACTCACAGCGATCTGCCTGCGTCTGCCTCTTGGGTGCTGAGATTAAAGGTGTGTGCCACCATGCCCGGCTGGAGTCACTTAGAAAGTTTAACAAACATTAATGTCTGGACCTTACTCTTTAGGTTGTGTGTGTGTGTGTGTGTGTGTGTGTGTGTGTGTGTGTGTGATGTAGTAGTAGGAGGAGGAGGAGGAGAAGGGGGAGGAGGAGGAGCAGGAGGAGGAGTGATGGAACGCAGGGGTCATGCATGCTAGGTGAATGGTCTGCCTTAACTCTTACATTAGCCTTTTGAAAACTGTGCTTCCCTCAGTCTCAGAGAGTCTAACACAAAGTCAGAATTGACAGCCCCGATCCTAAACTAATATTTTTACCTATGGATTCTGACCTCATTTCCACAGCAGTTTAAAGCAATTTCTTATTACTGCTGCTCCTTGCTATGGAAATGCAAACACACAGTTTGCATATTTATTTTAGAACGCTCCGGGGCAGTAACCAAGTCTATTTTTATTCTTCCCTTTACCAGGCAACAGAGAGCCACACGTGATGTTTTGCAGAGCTGGGGTTGTGCTCTGGGAGCATCCTTTGCTGGCTTTGCTGTCACCGAGTGGCCAGAACATCATGACTAGAAGCTGGAAGTCCTGAGTCAATGTCGCAGCTGGCAGCTTGAGCTATGCTGTCAATTTCTTTTGGGAGATACAGAATTTGGCTGCAGCGTCTCTTAAGTTTTGGTGGGCCATGTTCTAACAAGTGACCTTGACCACTGCAGTGTGTGCTTGGGAGAGGCAGGCAGAGGCTGCCCTGGGGAATTGCTAAATTTAGGAACTTCTTCCTAAAGCCCCCTCAGATGGAGCAGAGCACAAACCCTGGGTTGGCTCTCTGTGACCTTTCCAAGGCATTCAGGAAGTCAAGGGCAACAGAAGATATGGTAGGAACAGGAGGTGTGGTTAGGCATGACCTTGGAGAATGACCTTGGGTCTCAGACATCGCTGCCTGTAAGAGATGATCAGAATTCATTGAGCTATTTTGATATAAAACTGGTATATTTTGAATATAAGAACTAGATATTTGATACAAATCTATCAATAGATAGCCTTAACATCCAGAGTTGTATGATCTTGTAAGTACCATATAGAAATGACAAAAAATCTAAACAAAACAAAAAGCCCAAAAGGCTTGTATATGAAAAGAACCAGAGATGTGTGTGTATGTGTGTGTGTGTGTTATATGTGTATGTACATGTTCATGTGTATGTAGGATATTTGTGCATGTGGAAGCCAGAGGTCAAAGTTGAGTGCCTTTCTTTTGTTTTTGTTTTTGTTTTGTTTTTTGTTTTTGTTGTTGTTTTTGAGACAGGGTTTTCCCTGTGTAGCCTTGGCTATTCTGGACTTGATTTATAGACCAGGCTGGCCTTGAACTCACGTTGATCTACCTGCCTCTGCCTCTCCAGTGCTGAGATTAAAGGCGTGCCCCATGATATCCAGCCTTACCTGCTGTATTTTTTGAGGTAGATTTCTGGCTGGATCTGGAGCAGAGCTCACTGATCTGGCTGGATTTGGTAGGGAGCAAGCCCTAATCTCTCTCTGCCTTCCAGGCACCGGGATTCTACACTTGGCGCTGCTAGCGTTTTTTTTTTTTTTGTTTTTGTTTTTTTTTTAACAAGGGTATTGCCAATCTGAATTTGGGTCCTCGTGTTTGTAAGTTTCAAACAATCACTAATTGAAGTGTGTGGAAGGAATCTCTTGTGTCTACATGGAAGGATCACCTGTCAATAAAAAGCTATTGCAAACAGAAGGGGGCACATCTGGCAGGCACAAAGGAGTCTGCCAGACACAGGAAGATATCAAAGAGGACAGATGCATGGTATGTGAGCAGAGGTAACCAGCCACGTAGCATAACTTAGATTAGAATATATGTTATTTTTATGAGCTAATCAGGGAGCCATCCCTAGCTATATTCACAAACAGCCTAGGTATTTATAAATATATTTTGAGTCTGAGCCATTATTCTGGGAACTTGGGCCCGGGAGGAAAAACCCATGAAACATAAGTCTCTCTCTCTCTCTCTCTCTCTCTCTCTCTCTCTCTCTCTCTCTCTCTTTCTCTTGGTTTTTCAAGACAGGGTTTTTGTGTGTAGCCCTTGCCATCCTGAGAGTCACTCTGTAGACCAGCCTAGCCCCAAACTCAGAGATCTGCTTGCCTCTGCCTTCTGAGTGCTGGGATTAAAGGCATGCGCTACCACTCTCTCTCTCAAAGTATTTCTTTTATTTTTGAGATTATAATATAATTACATCATTTTGCCTTCCTTTTCCTCTCTCCAAACTCTCTCATACATATCTCTTTGTTCTTTGTCAAATTTATGGCCTCTTTTTTTATTAATTGCTGTTACATGCACACACACATATGTATTCATAATGTTACTTGTATGTATGTTTTTAGGGCTGATCATTTGGTATTAGATAACACATTGGTTTGCTATTCTCTGAGTGAGCCTATTTCTCTTGCTTTTAAGCATTCCTTAGTTGCCTATAATACTTTGTGTAGGCTTGAGGTATTATCACTGTCCACCCTAGCCCATGTTGCTGTGTTGACTAGTGTGTGTGTGTGTGTGTGTGTGTGTGTGTGTGTGTGTGTGTCTGTCTGTCTGTCTGTCTGTCTGTCTGTCTGTCCACTTTGGTATGTCTTTTGGTGCCTTCCTTGTTCAGCTCATGATCCGACAGTCATATTGGTGAGACTTTATGAGTGTTGGAGTGTTTTTTCCTACATTCCAAAGCCACCCTTAAGAGACCTAAAAATGTTTCCTTTAATTGAAAAATATTCATCAGTGTAGGAGGGCCTGGGAAACTGGGAAGTAGAGGAGGGAAAGCATGGCTTTTAGGGTTATTTTTGTTATTGTTTTTTAGTTTTTGGTTTTCAAGACAGGGTTTCTCTGTGTAGCCTTGGCTGTCCTGGACTTGCTTTGTAGACCAGGCAGGCGTTGAACTCACAGTGATCCTCCTGCCTCTGCCTCCCGAGTGCTGGGATTAAAGGAATGCGCCACTATGCCCGGCTCTGGCTTTTAGGGTTGTGAGACTGCTTTCCTTCCAGAGCTGAGCATCTTAGGGGACTCCATTCAGGACCAGTGACTCACCTCAACAGAAGAGACTTCAGTTCCATTCACTCTTTTATTGGTGGTGGAGCTGGGCTCAGAGTCACCGAGGAGGATTTTTGACAACTGAGAAAGAAAGCTGGTTGAAGCTTTGGGCTGGGTCTTAGTCTTTCCCTGCTGTTGTAATAAAATACCTTAGTCTGGGAAATTCGTAAAGTACAGGAATTAATTTCTTATGGTCCTGGAGGCTAGGAAGTTCAAATCAGCAGATTCAGTGTCTGGGGCTGGGTTGTTGTCACCACACAAGATGGCACCTGTTGTTGCTTCCTTACGTGGTAAGAAGGGGAGAGGAGAAGCCAGAAGGCTTTCTCAGGTCCAAGGACACTAATCCCATCCACGAAGTCAGCACCATAAAGACACAGTCACCTGAGCAACTTGTCTCTTAACACTACAGCACAGCGCCTCTCTCCAACGTTAATTTTTTTCAGGAACACACATGCTCTGCGGGTTCTGAGGAATGCCTCTCAGCAGGCCTTAGTGGTTGCTTTCTGCTGTGCTCTTTGCTCTGTCTATTCATCCAGACATTTCCCCCGGGTGAGAGCAAGGTCACCTCGGTGGGAGATGCTGAAATTTTCCTTCCGCAGGGGGCTCTGTAGCTGACAGCTGGAGGAAATGTGCAGCCGTTCAAATTCCAATCTGCGCTCAGCAGAAGCAGGCTCCAGCTAACTTAATCATAAACAGGGCTGTGGGGAAGGGAGTCACAGGACTCCTGTGATGTGGAGGAAGGGACTCTGACTCAGAAACAGCTGGTCAGAACCACAGTCAAGTCCACAACCCAGAAAACATCTGGTGAGACCCACTGCCACTGAGCTCAGGGTGTCACAGGCGAGTCCCTGAGGATCTCTTCCAGTCTGTCCCTGGAGTGGCTACCAGGATTCCCCACCACCCCATTTTCTGCATTGCTAGCTCCTAGAGTGTCATCTCTGGTGGCAGTGCCTGACTGGACACATTCAGGTCAGGTATCTACCAGGAAGGCTGGAAAGAGGGTGGCCTGGTTTCCTTGGTGGGTGACGAGGCTGACTCTGAAATTCATAGCAGTGTTACATGGGAGCCAGCTTACAAGGGCTTCTGTCAGAACTTCAGGGATCAGTTCGGCTATCAAAAAGTAAGTTACAGCTATATAAACACATTCGTTTGTAAAGTACCACTGAACTCTCTTTTATGTTGCATGTAGAAGAAACAGAACTCATAACAATTGAGATGTAATATGAATAAATTAATAAAATATATTAAAAAATGAGAAAAAGAAAGAAAGAAAGAAACAGAACTCCAAAGGGAGAGACAAGAAGACAGACTAAATTTACCTGAGGGATGGGTTCCATGACCCAGGCAGCTTGGATATATTTTCTTTTTGATTTTTATCTCCTAATTCTGGAGCTGAAGAAGACGGTGAGGCAGAAACAATGACAGGCACAGACAGAATCCTCAAAAAGAAAACCAACTACCCAGCCTCAAACCTGAGGCTAGACCCAAGAGAACCGAAGGCGCCAGATGTGTCTATTTTCTCTAGATGAAGGAAAAGGTGACTATAGCGAGGCAGCAAATGTAAAGGCGACAATTCTAAATATCATAAAAAAAATTAAATGAACAGGGTCTACCTCAACCTAGACCAACAAAGCATAAGATGTACACTTAGACTTCCAGCTAGGAGGATTGTGACATTCCTGTTAAAGTGTTGTCACAAAGGCCAATGGGGAGCCCCAGTTTTCAACTCCTTTTGATCTCTAGCAATGACAAGGCATCCTTACTCTATCCCCTCTGGGTGGTGTTGAGGCCTGGAGGCCTTTCCAAGAGGAAGAGGGTATTATTTGGTGTGTAACAATAAAAGAGTCAGTCCACCGAGGGTTGTCTTCAGGCTGTAGGTACTGATGGGACTGGAATTGTCACAGGACACACCAAGACTTTGTTCTTAGCACAAAGAGATTTATTTGCCCCAGAGAGACAAAGGACAGGGAATAAGAGACAAAGACAGGAGACAGAGGATGAGGAAGAAAGGGAAGGGAAAAGGGAAGCCAGGAAGGGATATTTGCCCTGGAGGGACAAAGGACTACCTCTGGATAGAGAGGAGACAGATGTGGCCTTAGGGAAATGGCAGTTTATAAAGGGAAAGGGGGAATCACAGTGTTAGGATGAGTTGGTTCTTTTTGATTGGGCAGGTAAATTAGGGCAGCCAAAAGGGGGCTTTTGGTTGGTGGACTTCAATACTTTGACAGCTGGACCTTGACAATTAGTCAGCCTCAGGAGGAAAAAGTGGTCAATTCAGGGTGTAGACCTTGGTGGCTAGGTTTAGGAATGTCATTTGAGGGTTTGGTAAGACGGAGGGAAAGAAGAAGGCAAGATCTGTCAGAGCCATGCTTGCCGTGTGCGGGTCTGCTGCAGTCCTTCAGGCCCCACACAACAGAACTGCAAAAAATCTGAAGGGCAACTAGCTGAACTGAAAAGAAAAACTGGCAAATCACAGTTGCAGCTGGGCGCTACAATTCCCCTTTGTCAACAACTGAGAGAACAACTGAGAGAGTTAAAGATTCAAGGAACTCTCCAAGATGAGCTAGGTGTGTTGGCACATTTGCCAGTAATCATAGTATTTGAAAGGGAGAGGCAGGAGGATCACTGTGAGTTCAAGGTCAGCATGGTCCACGTTGTGATTTCTAGGCTAGACGGCGGGGCAAGACAGCCAGACCTTCTCTACTCACAAGCAAGTGAAGAAGAGGAAGAAGTCATTCACGTCATCCCTGGACTACTGCCAGCCACCAGGCCTGAACTGACGTTTAGGGAATGCTAACCAGGAAGCATCATAACATACTCCTTCTGTTTTGTCCATTCTTCACGGGTGTACGTACTGGGCTGTAGAACAGATTGCAACCAGCTTAAGAGCATCAACATAGACCTTGTTCTCAAACACATGGACTCCAACAAGAATTCAGTAACAGAAAAGTAGCAGGAAAGTCTCCAAAACGTATGGAAACTAGACGTGTTATGAAAAATAACCAATGAGTCAAAAAGAAGTCTTCAGGGAAATGATGACGTATTGAACTCTGTAGATGACACTAAAGTTGCCATGTATCAACATCTGTGAAATGCAGCTATAGCAGTTCTGAGGGGAAGACTCATAGGTCTTAACCACGTACATGAGAGAGATGGAACATGCTGGGTGGATTGGTGGATTTCTATGATCTAAGAGGATTAAGAGTTTGATGCCCTCGTCTGTTATACAGTGGGTTCAAGTCCTGCGCTACATACATCATACATCAAAAACCCAAGGACCAGGGATTCCCAGTGGTAGGACTCCTGCCTAGTCTCGTGATTTGAATGAGAAAGGCCTGCATAGGCTTATATATTTGAATGCTTGGTCCCCAGGTAGTAGAACTGTTTGCGAAGGATTAGGAGGCGTGGTCTTGTTGGAGGAGGTGTGTCACTGGTCGTAGGCTTTGAGGTTTCCAAAGCCCACACCATCCCCAGTTAGCTGTCTGTCTGTCTTCCTGGTGTTTGTGTGGACCAGTGTGAGCTCTCAGCTCTAGTGCCCGCCTGCTGCCAGGATCACGCACTCTAACTTCTAAAATTCTGAGCCCCAATACATTTTGTTTTTAATAAGTTGCCTTGGTCATAATGCCTTTTCACAGCAGTCAAAAAGTAACTTAAAACTGGGCAGTGGGGGGCTGGAGAGATGGCTCAGTGGTTAGGAGCACTGGCTGTTCTTCCAAAGGTCCTCAGTTCAATTCCCAGCAACCGCATGATGGCTCACAACCATCTATCCTGAGATCTGGTGCTCTCTTCTGGCATACGGGCATACATGCAAGTGAAACACTATATACAAAATAAATAAATAAACCTTAAAAAAACAAAAACCAACCAACCAAATAACAATAACGACAAGAGCAACAACAACAACATAAAACAAAAAACCCAAGGAAAATGAAAGAAAAAGTAATATCATTTGTAGCCACTCAAATATGTGAAATATTTAGGTGTAAATCTAACATAGATAATCTGTATGGTGAAAACTGCCAAGCTGAGGAAAGAAGTAAAAAAAGATGCGAATGAATGAAGAGACATACCATGTTTATGATAGAAAGTTTAGTATCATAAAACCATCAAATTTTTGTTGTTGTTTTTGAGACAGGGTTTCTCTGTGTAGCCTTGGTTGTCCTGGACTTGCTTTGTAGACCAGGCTGGCCTTGAACTCACAGAGATCCACTTGCCTCTGCCTCCCCAAGTGCTGGAATTAAAGGAGTGTGCCACCACACCTGGCTAAAGTCATCAGTTTTTAAAAACATACTACACCAAAAAACAAAAAACAACAACAACAACAAAAACCCCCAAAAACATGTTCAATAAAATTCTTATCAAATGCTAAAATTTTTTTTGCAGACATAAACTATTTTAAAATTTATATAGTAAAGCATAGGACTCATAGTAGCAAGGGCAACATGAAAAAGAAAATAACCTGGGGTGATTCATCCACCTGATTTCAAGATTTACTACACAGCTTCAGTAATCAAGAGAGACAGACACCTGGATTAATGGGGCATAATAGACGACCTAGAAATCGATCCACAGATACATGCCTAACTGACTTTTGGCAAAAGGTACAAAAATAACTTAACGGAGAAAAGACAGCTTTGTCAATAAACGACACAGTGATAGACCTTTCATAGGCAAACAAATTAAATGAATAACATACTGGCGGTGTAGGTGGAAATCTCACGTTCTAGGGGAAAAAAACTAATTCAAAATGGATCACAAACTTAAATGCAATACTTTAATAAAAAATTAGAAAAAATACTAGTTCTTCTAGAGGTTTTATTTATTTATGTTTGTGCATGTAACTGTGTAAGTGTGTATGCATGTAGGGTGTGCAAGGGAGGGTACATGCACCTGTGTGCATACAGAGACCAGGAGAGTACATCGGATCCCTTGGAGCTGCAGGCCTTTGAGAGACCTGGGTTTGTTATGTGGGTGCTGGGATCTGAACTCTGGACCTTGTGATTGTTCAGCCAACATCTTTAACCACTGAGATATCTATCTATCTATCTATCTATCTATCTATCTATCTATCTATCTATCTATCTACTTATTTATTTACGTGTGTGTGTGTGTGTGTGTGTGTGTGTGTGTGTGTGTGATACATGCACATGCATGCCTGCCATTGTGTATGTATGGAAGTTAAAGGGACACCTGTAAAAAATTAGTTTTCTTCATCTATCATTTGGGGACTAGGCATCAAGCTCAGGTTGTCAGGCGTGGGTGACAAGAATTTCTACTCTGCTGAGCCATGTTGCCGTCAGAATATTCTCAATGTGACAAGATTACAGAGGTAGAGAATAGTTTTCCATTTTCTGAGGGCTAAGGGGTATTAGTAAGAGTGAAATGGAGGCCTATAAAGGGCAACATGGGAGATCATTACTAAGATAAAAACGTTCTATAGTTTGTGTCAAAGTCAGTATTCTGGTTGTTGCATTAGTTGCAAAATAAGAACTCAATTAAAAAAATAAGTATAAGGTGGGTGTGGTGGCGCACGCCTTTAATCCCAGCACTCGGGAGGCAGAGGCAGGCGGATCTCTGTGAGTTCAAGGCCAGCTTGATCTACAAAGTGAGTTCCAGGACAGCCAAGGCTACACAGAGAAACTCTGTCTCAAAACAACAACAACAAAAATGTATATAGCCAGGTGCTGGTGGTGCACACCTTTAATCCCAGTGCTTCAGGAGGCTGAGGCAAGCAGATCTCTGTGAGTTCAAGGCTAACCTGCCCTACAAAGTGAGTCCAGGACAACCAAGTCTACACAGAGAAACCCTGTCTCAAAAACAGAAACAAAACAAAACCAAAAACCAAAACAACAAAACCCCCAGAAAACAAAAACCAAAACAAACCAAACAAAAAATATAAAAACAGAGAGAGAGAGAGAGAGAGAGAGAGAGAGAGAGAGAGAGAGAGAGAGAGAGAGAACAGAGAACAAAAGTAACTATAATTATATAAGCCTACAGGTAAAAACATTACATTAAAATAGAGCTATTGGGGCTGGAGAAAGTTAAGAGCACTGTCTGTTCTTCCAAAGGTCCTGAGTTCAATTCCCAGCAACCACAAGGTGGCTCACAACCATCTATAATGTGATCTGGTACCCTCTTCTGGCATGTAGGCATACATGCAGGCAGAGTACTGTTTAAGTAATAAATAAAAATAGAGCTATTAAACTTTTTTTAAAAACCCATTTTACATTTATTTATTTAGTGTGTGTGTGTGTGTGTATGGGTGTGCCATATCACATGTGTAGAGTTCGAAGTGAGCAGGCCCGTTTACCTGCTGAGCTGCCTCACCAGGCCTAAAACTGGGCTATTAAATACACAAACCCCATCATTTCTTTCTTTCTTTCTTTTTTTTAAAAAGATTTATTTATTTAATATGTACACCTACGGGCCAGAAGAAGGCATCAGATCACATCATAGGTGGTTGTGAGCCACTATGTGATTGCTGGGAATTGAACTCATGACCTCTGGAAGAGCAGACAGTGCTCTTAACCACTGAGCCATCTCTGCAGCACGCCCCCCCCCCATCATTTCTTAACTATCTTATGGCTTTGGCTGTTGCTTATGGTCTTGAGGTTACTTGAGCTCATTGGATCATGTGATGGATGTTGTCTGTGGTGGTAATGATTCAAGCATCCCTTCTGTACTCTGTAGCCAATGACGTCACACTGGGAGCTAAACACCTTAATGGGGGAACCAGCAGGCAATGCAAACAAATGGTGCCCCTTCTCTCTTCCTGGCTGGCTGCTCAAGCCCACCAGCATACCACTGGCTGCAGGCCAGGAGAGTTCTCAAGCCTAAGAAGCGGGCTTAGCTACAGGGTCAGACTGACCCTGGCTCCCGCCCAAACAGTGAATGCTTACTAAAAAATGGAAGGAGGTCTCAGGTCATTGGAAGAGGAGACAAAATCTGGGCTCTCCCTCAGGCTCTTTTTCCTCTCTATGTTTTTTTTTTTTTTTTTTTTTTTTTTTTTTTTTACTCAAGGTGGCTGCCACCTGTGGCTGAGGTAGAGTCGAGGCGGTTCTGGGGCATTGCACCCTTGGTGAGGCTACAAAAATATGGAGGCTGATGGATGTTCATCTGTGTGGCCTTTCCCCCCTTAGACAATGCCTATCCACCAAATCCTGGCCTTTTCCTTAGCAGTTTGAGCTAGAGACCAAAGGCTGGGGATGCATAGATAATGGAAGCATGCCCACGGGACTTCTGGAGTCTTCGTCCACAGGGCTGCCAAGTTGGTACTGGCAGCATTTGTAGTCTCTGCTACGGAGAGAGCACCTCTGTGACTAGAGTAGGCCTGACGCAGAGGCCAGATAAGGACGGACAGACGGTCGGAAGATAGCCATTAGCCATTATAGGGCTGAGTCATTAGGAAGCCCTGAATTCCTGGTCCCTTGTAGCTAAATTCTAGCTCATTCTTTCTTCTCTCTCTTGCCTTCCCACACAAACTATAGTTGAGGTTTTTTTTTTTCTTCCCCTTTTGGCACACGCAGCTGAAAAAAATTCCAGATAAACATTCTTTATAAAGAGCTCTCCCTGGTCGTGACAGCGTCTCTTCCCTCCCGTGGTTTCCCTCTATGGGGAAATGACATATGCGGTCTAAAACTGCCAGTCACATCCAAACACCGCAGGGCAGTGTCTGACCCCGAGAGAGCGGGATAACTTCAAGACAGGCTCCGGGGTTAGTTGGAGAGCCTGCATTTTCCCTGAGATCGTTGGATGTTTCATTCAGCCACCGAGTCGAATCACGGGCACGGTACCAGCGCGAGCCTGCAGTTTTATAGCCTAAAAGACACATTTGGGCAGAAATTCCCTACTTTCCCCCCGCCCCCCCTCTTCAGTATAGAAGAACATTCCAAAACCCAAGCCAAATGTTTCTGAGAAACATTTTGTGGGGATAAACTGATTGGGCGCTAAGACACCTCCATCTTGGGTCCCCATAGCCTCTGATTTATTTTGGCACTGAAACGGTTGCAGTTGTCACTGTTCAGCCACATTTTTTTTTCTTTTGTCTACGCAAGGGTGTAAACTGCATATGGTTTATTTCAATTAGCTTAATTGCTTTTGGTATTTAATAGCTAATTGTCTTAATTAGCTTTCAAAGCACAAGAATGCCGACGATGGTAATGACTGCATCTTATCCATATGGTTACAGAAGACAGATGAGTCTCTTTCCATCCCCGGGCTGTGTTTGTCCCAGGAGGACAGGGCAGATGCGAGACAGGGGGAAGATGGAAGTCCTCAAGAGGGTTGACCTGGCCTTGAAAGCAAAAACCTGCATATTAAGAATAAAGAGGAGGGTGACAGAACGGAAAATAAAACTGGAGAAGGAAGGATTTATGGAGAACTTGAAGCATCAACTTTCTTAACGTAGATACCACGGAGTGATGCTGGGTGAATAATAATAAGAATAACAACAAATTTCACAGGTCCGGCGGGCTATATTGACTCCGATCTGAAGAGCCAATGTTTGAAGAACACCGAGGGTGAGAAATGTCCCATGCTACAATCTGTCTTAAGAATAGCTGGCACCAGTCAAATCCTGGGTGACAGGTCTCTGGCCAATCTGGCTCAGAAGTAGTTCATAGCTAGTGCCTGGCATACATTAGGGCTTAATGTGTGTTTTAATCATCAGGTGTCTGGAAATCCTATAGGCTCAACCTTCAAAATAAATCTAGACTCTGACGCTCAGTAACTCCTTAACTGCTGTTATCATGATCTGAGACCTGTCATCTCTGCTGACCTTAAAACTGGTACTCTGTATTTATCCTCAGATTCTAGAAGTTATCCTTTTTAAAATATACAATCATATATATATATATATATACACACACATATATGCATATATGTACACACACACACACACACACACACACACATACACACACACACAAAAGCTTTTCCTGAGACAGAATTTCTCTGTGTAGCCCTGGCTGTCCTAGACCTACTTTGTAGACCAGGCTGGCCTCAAATTCACAGAGTTCCTCCTGCCTCTGCCGCCTAAGTGCTGGGATTAAAGGTGTATACTACCACTCTTGGCTATATTTAATTTTAAAAATTTACTTAATGTGCCTTAGCACATGTGTAGTCACAGGAGGAGTGGCGTGGCTTCAGCCTCCGTCCTGGCCTGGCTTTTCATAGAGTGTCTAGCAGCGTCTCTCTTCCCCATCCCTGTTTGGGCCAGCAGGGCTCTGTCAGAAACTGATTCTGGTTTGTCTTCCAAGAGAGATGTGATCAGCCTTTCTGGAGAGGTTTGACAGGATGGCTTCCACTAAGGGAGGCAGAGACAAACGAGCTAGAGGTGGCGGGACTGGAGGGCAAATTTCTGAGCAGCTGGAGTCCCAGATGGCGAGGGTAAGTCAGGTGTACCTGTGGAAACCCATCCTCACTCACCGGACTCCGAAGAATGAGTTTGCCCCAAGGAAGGGGATGCCTCGTGATCTCAGCGCGTGGCCTGGGCACTGTGCCATGTACCGCACCTTCACTGTGGTTTTCCCAGAGCAGATAAAGGCCACTGAGAGCGCTCACTTCATATTCAAGGGTTCCCCCCGTCACCCACCTAATCATTTACTTCTCTCTCAGAGAAAATTGACTGTAAATGGCAACTCCACAGACGGTCCTGAACTGCAAATTAGAGCTAAGCCAGCAGCCTTGAGATTTACAATTATAACCTCTTGGAATTGAACTATTAAGTAACCCAAACACGAGTGTATTAAGTCACCAGCCAGGCCTGGCTTGAGCAATTACTGACGTCCCCTCTTCAATCGATAATTTTGAGATGCTTGGAATTGCTATTGCCTCTTCAATCATATCTCCAGGCTGGGGTCATCTCTCCTCTCCTTCTCTTCTTCTCCTCCTCCTTCTTCTTTTTAGTCTCTCTATCTTTCTTCCTCCCTCCCTCTCTCTCTGTCTCTCTCCTTCTCTGTCTCAGTCTCCGTCTTTCTCTCAGTCTCCGTCTTTCTCTCAGACTCCGTCTCTCTATCTCTGTCTGTCTCTCTGTCTCTGTCACTGTCTCTCAGTCTCTTTCTGCCTCTTTGTCTCTCTGTCTCTGTTCTGTTTGTGTCTCTCTGTCTCTGTCACTGTCTCTCAGTCTCTGTCTCTGTCTCTCTGTCTCTCTTCCCCTCTGTCTTACCCACTGCCCTCCACGTTTTCCTGAGGAGTTGCAGAAGCATAGACAGCATGTCTTTCTTTTCTTTTTCTACGAATTGTGCAGTAAGGTTTGAAGGCAAAAAGTGGTGAAACTGAAAATTCAATTTAAGCTCCTTATAATACGTCCCGATCCTTTAAGAAGGACTGTGGGATTTGATCAAGAAATGGAGCAACAAGCAGACTCCACCTAGAAATGGACATGACAAGTGAGTTGTGGAAATACTAGAGGGTATTGGTTAATAAGGCAGATTGACATTGGCAATAGGGACTGTGCAGACCCATCTGGCCTTGAACTCTCAACACATCCATCTCATCTCCTTCTGAGTACTGGGATTAAAGGCATGCACCACCAGGCTTGGTATTATATTTATTTTTATAGTGACTTTGAATCTCATATTCATAGGCCAGAGAAAGTGGATTTCACTTTATAACAGTGGCAGGAAGTCTTTTTCTTTGAAGGCAACATTAAATAAAGTGTGAGATGATGTAGGTGAGAATATTAAGAAAATGGTAGTGACAAACGGGAAGTGAAGAAGGCAATTATTTCAGAAGTGGAACACAAATAATGGAAGCACAGGAAGGGGCAGATGGGCCATCCTGCCTGAAGAAGTGCTGCCATAAATTTCCCCAGGTTAACCATTCATTGGACAATTTTGTATGCAAGTGATGACAATCCTCCTGAAAGTGGCCTCTGCCTTCCACTTTGCTCCATTTTTGTCTTTCCATTTGTGGCCACACAGTAAAACCTCTGTCTCTGTCTCTTTGTATCTCTGTCTCTGTCTCTCTGCTTGTGTCAACTGTCCTGTCCCATCCTCTGCCACATTCTCTCTGCTTCCACGGTCATGCAACTATTCTGTCTGGCATGGAGGGTCTCAGAGAAACAGCTAGATTGTGTTCATGAGTCCAGGGCTCCTGGGGAGTCACATGATGTTCAGGAAGTTGGACTATGGGCACCTCATCATTGCCAACAATGACGGACAACTCCATGACCTCCATTTCCAGGGACTAGCTTTCTCGTTGTCTTAGATCAGGAGAGCAGAGCTGCCCAGAGCAGCAGGCCACAGGCAGGGATTGTGTCCATCCAAGGATGGAGAAGACAGCAAAGTAGACAAGGGCAGTGATCTCCGGGGGGAGGGGGGGAAGCCCCTGTTTTTAGACAAGTAGATTGAGAAAGATGGAAATGTAAAATTCTTGACGCTGGTCTGGGTTGTTACAGAGAGTCGTATTCGGGGTCATGTAAAGAGGATTAGGGGCAACATAAGCCATAAATTGACGAATCATATTGGTGATTGAATAAAGACCTTTTGAGGAATCCTCAAATGTGAGGCTGTTTCCATAACTCTATACCTTGTACCTCTAGACTGTTCTCTCTGGGGCTCCTGGCTGGACCCTCCTAGTATAGTTTGTGTCAGCTCTGGACTGGTCCTGTCTGAGAAGCATTAGGCATGGCTTAGTCATCCTTGATGTCATCTTTCTTCTTGATTTGCACCCAAGACACTCCTGCTTGGTGGGCACTTTGCAGTTCTGAGACTCTAACAGAGTACCAATTCCTGGCTGGAGAAATGCTTTGGTGGCATGAGTGGGGCGCCTTAGTGATAATAGATGCATTTGTTCCTTGCTCATCGGAGAAATAATCAGACAGTAATGTTGCTGGCACATATTTGAATCAAGAAAGTCTCTTGACGTTCTGTGACTGCTTTTAATCGAATCCCCTCACGCTAAATATTTCCCCCGCTGAAATAACATGCTATAGTGTTTACAGGAAGATTTCTTATTCAACAGTAAAATGGCTGTGCTATTTTGATTACATCCCAAGTCCCTGGTAATTGTCTCATTTTCCTTTTGTAAAGAGAATTCAGACACCTAACACAATTGTACCTCGACACCAATTCGGAGCACAATGAAGAATTCTGCCAATAGAGCCCAGCGTGTTGTGAATAGCTTCTTTGTCCACATTTGGTTTCCTCAAATCGTCTGGGATTCAGAGGCAGCACAGATGTTCCCAGCTGCTGGAAAATGAAGCTTGAAGTTAAAGCCCATAAGGAGAAAAATACCTAATTCAAATTCCAAGAATGATTTGACCCAAGTCAATTTCTACTTGAGAAAATGGGGTCAACTTTCTGGACCCCACAAGAACCACCTGGTGATTAAAAAGTAAATCTTGAAGAATTAAATTATGTTGCTGTTCAGCCTCCATATGTATGCTTAGATAAAACACACACACACACACACACACACACACACACACACACACACACACACACGGCATCAAAGGCTGTCGGAATAACTTAATTTAGTGATGGTGGCAAAGCATCACCGCAGAAAGGATTCAGTGAACATTGCTCGGGGGAACTGCTGCACACTTAATGTGCTATCAGAGAGAAAGAAAGAGGGCTTTCTGATGAATAATTTCATGACTTTCAGCACACATATTCTGCCTGAATATCAAATTATTTTAAATGAGAGCTTCAAAAAGATCTACCTGGTAAATGAGTGAAAAGCTCTCCATAGCTGCCTGACAGAACAAAGACATTCAGATGAAAATGCCAAACAGAGATGGGAAAGGTGTCCAATTCTATTGGGCCAGACATCCCAAGACACATGCACAAGGTCAGCTTGCTTTTTAACGCAAGTGTGTGTGTGTGCGCTAGCCTGTTCATACTGCTGTAACAAAATGCCTTAGACTGGCATTAATTAATAAACAGCAGATGTTTATTTCTTACTATTTTTTTGGTCTGTTTTTTGTTTTTTGTTTTTGAGACAGGGTTTATCTGTGCAGCCTCCTGGACTCGCTTTGTAGACCAGGCTGGCCTCAAACTCACAGAGATCCACCTGCCTCCGCCTCCCAAGTGCTGGGATTCCAGGTGTGCACCACTGTGCCTGGCTTCTTTTTTTCTTTTTCTTTTTTTTCAAGATAGCAATTTTCTGTGTATCCCTTGCTGTCCTAGAACTCTCTCTGTAGACCAGGATGACCTTACTAAGCTTAACTTTTAACACTTTTCTCTAATTTGTCTTTCTGTTCCTGACATTTTTCTCTTCATTTAATGTCCTCTAGGTTCATTCACTTACCCTTTGTAAACATGGAGGGCTCTGCCTACATGATCTAATCAGCTCTAAAGAGCCCTCCGACTCATAATACACAATGGTTATGTTTTAACATACAAATTTGTGTGTGTGTGTGTGTGTGTGTGTGTGTGTGTGTGACAACATTCAGACCATAGCAGAGGTCAGTGGCAATCAAATCTTTCTTTTTATATTTTCCAGGTGAAAACCCAGAGCTAGAACAGGTGTCCCCTAGTACCGTCCCCTCTTCAAATTTGTCTAGTCTAGACACGTTGTCCCAAGTCAGTGCAGAAGGGAGAAAAATTAATGACTGATGAACTGCTTTCACCTGTGAGATTAGCGAAAGACAATGATTTATGCTTCCACCTTCCTAGCTGATACCTACACTTTAAAAGAGCACACCAGCATCTTCAACTCAAAGACGTGAACGGAGGCAGGGGTTTCTAGGCAACTGGATCAGGATGAGAAATTACTCCTTAACATCCAACAGGCAGATGTGAATTTGTTAAGTTGCCCACTGAGTGTTTTGGAGGGGAAAATGGCCTTAAAGTCCTGCCTTGCTCTCATCTAGAATAACTTGAGATTCATGCAGTATCTTTAAAAAAAAAAAAAGATTTACTTATTTATTATTTATACAGTATTTTCCCTGCATGTGTGCCTGCACACCAGAAGAGGGCACCAGATTTCATTGTAGATGGTTGTGAGCCACCATGTGGTTGCTGGGAACTGAACTCAGGACCTTTAGGAAGAACAGACAGTGTTCTTGACCTCTGAGCCATCTCTGCAGCCCTGTGCAGCATCTTTTAATTGGTTTGTTAATAATGCTCTCACTATCATTATTTGGCTTGGGTACTTGGTTTACACAATTTGAGCTTCAGGAAACTGGACCGGTGGGCATTTGTCTTGGGTTTCTTCCACCGCGGGGAAGCTGGGAGCAAGCCATAGGTTCACCAGGAGTGAACTGAGTTTGTGAACTGGGAGCTGAGTTGGGTCTGATTTTCATTCAGTGGGGAGGGTTTGTGTGCGTGCTTCTAACGGCATTGCCCGCTGTGCACACTCCACCTTTGCTGGCATGCTTTGCTCCCAGAGATGCCCTTGTATCTTGGGGACCCAGACTGGTGGCACTACCCCTGCGGAGGAGGGCACTACCCCTGTGGATGAGAAGAGGCCCAGAGGGCATGTAGGAGTGTTACTGAGCCAAGCTCTCTGCACAGTTTGCAGATCACTGAAGAGCCGAATTTTGCAAAAAGAGAGTTTATTCCTATTTTGAGATAGGAGAGCAAGCTTTAGTCAGCCTCCTCAGACCAGAGTTTAAGGCTATTTGAGGATGGAGAAGCTGGGTGATCTAAGGCCCAGGGAAAGGTGATGGACTGACAGAAACAAGGTAGCCAGTTCTCTGGGCATGCATGCCCAAATGTCACAGCTCTCAGAGCATGTGTTCAGAAGATGGCGCAGCTTTGATGGCAGAAGTTTACTTCTCAGGCCCACGTGAGTGATTGGTGTTTCACCTGGCTTCGGTGTCCTTCAAACTCCTGCAGAATAACTCCAGCAACTGTAACACACACCAGCAGTGTTACCTGTGGCCTGAGCGTGTCCATGACCTGTGGGGTTGGAGAAAAAGCAGGAACTAGAAGCACATGGGGCAAGCTGGGTGGTGGTGGCGCATGCCTTTAATCCCAGCACTCAGGAGGCAGAAGCAGGCGGATTGCTGTGAGTTCGAGGCCAGCCTGGTCTACAAAGCGAGTCCAGGACAGCCAGGGCTACACAGCACCCTCTTTTTTTTTTGTATAAACTCTTCCAGTTTGACTTGAATCTTGGAGCTTAGCGAGTCATTTTAGGAAAAAGAAACAAAAAAGGAACACATAGAAAAGCTGCCATTGTCTCAATGTATAGATTGTGTAATGAGGGGCACACATCATGGTGCATTCCTGAGTAAATTTTTGCTTTTTAAAAGTAGTGCTATTCACCACCGATGGACGTTATGGCAAACATCTTTAATCCCAGCACATGGGAGACAGGGGCAGGTAGATCTCTGTAAATTCAAGGCCAGCCTGGTATACAAAGTGAATCCAGGACAGCCTGAGCTATTAGAGAAACTCTGTCTCAAAAAACCAACCAACCAACCAACAAAAATGCTATTCAAATGCTTCTTTTTTTCTTTTTTTCTTTTTTTTCTTTTTTTAAAATTAAGGTATAACGTATTTGTATAGGTGGATACTGGACTCTAGTGGTGCCTGCTGGGATTTCCAGGTTCTTGTGTCCTGGAACAATGAACTGGATCAAGGACACATAGAAAGTGGTAGAAAGACAGTTTATTCAGAATGAGAGCACTTGGGAGCAAGGATGTGGACCAGAGAGCCAGGGAGGAAGAATAGATGCTCAATGACACCACCCCTCCAGACCTGTGAGCTTTCAGGAGCATCTGCACTGTGTCTGCCCAAGCCTGCTGGAAACCTCAGGTTTTTCTCTGTCACCTTTGGTGTTGTGGGGTGTTGTCATTGATTTCCCTTGACACCCCTCTTCCTCCTCCCCATTTCCACCCCACTCTTCTGCATGGCTATCCTCATCTTACTCAGGAGGAAGTGGAGCCCTGCCCAGGAACTTGCAGGAACTCACAAAGCCAAAGAAGAGGTTGGGGTTTAGTTATTTGGCCCAGAGAATGGAGGCTCGTAAGCCCTGCAGAGTCTTCTCTGGAGAGAAGAGTTCTTCTTCCTGCCAACTCCAGCTAGAAATAGTCCTGAAACCAAACAGGCTGTGATTGGTCTGGCTTGATTGTGTGCCCACGCCTGGCCCAATCACTGATAACAAAGGGACCAGTTGTTGGGTGTGGTCCCCAGGATCATCCTATGCCTTTCTTTGGGCTATAGAGAGTAGAGGCATTTCCTGAAAAAGGTGTGTGTGTGTGTGTGTGTGTGTGTGTGTGTGTGTGTGTGTGTGTGTCCTTGTTCTGGGCAGATGAAATAGTTAGTTGGTCTCCACAATTCTTGAGCACAAAGCCTCCACAACTCCGGGTAGACAGCCATCTTCAGAAGCACTGGGGACATCAGGCACATTTCTGTCTTCTCACTTTGTGTGTACCGTCTCCTCTCCTTTGTCCTCAGTATCCTCTTTCCCTCCTGTGTGTAATACTCTAGTTAGCTTTCGCTATCAACTTGATAAAGCCTGCTTCATTTGTGGGACTGCTCTGCCTGGCCTGTGACTGTGTCTGTGAAAGATTGTTTTGAGCGTTGATGGCTGTGTGTGCGTAGGTGCCCACTGTGGGTAGTTCTATCCCTAGGGAGGTAGGCGTGGGCTGGATGAGAAAGCCAGCGGAGGACGAGGTGGTGAGTGAATCAGAGCGAGTAAGCAGCAAACTGCATTCCTCCATGGTTTCTGTGTCAAGCTCCTCCCTTGACTTCCCTCAGTGATGGGCTGTCACCTAGAGTACAGGAGGAAATATCCTCTTTGCTCCCCAAAAGTTGCTTTGGGTCAGTGTTTTTTTTTTTTTTTTTTAAATCACAGCAAGAGAAAGGGAACAAGAACAAGCACCTTTCCCCCTCGACAGCATCCGGCTCCCCTCCCTGGTGATTTGGAAAAGCTGCTCTACAGATTTTCCACCGCCATTCAATTAGCAAGAAGGTGGTTTTTAATCTCCTGGAGGAAGAAAAGGAACAGTGTTGTCTCTTCACGTTTCCTGATCTCTAACTTTCCAGCTGACGGAACTTTGCTGCGAAGCAAAGCGGTTCAAGGTGCCGGTGCCAAGACATTAGCATACACTGCCCCAGGCAAAGACACCCCTGGGCTGCTCCATCTGCTTTGCCAAGTTCTCTTATGTAAGTGACAGCTGAGGGTGTTTTGAAAGGAACGCAGGGTTTGTGAAACGATATGTCTTAATAGAGGAGCCATCACGCAGAGCTCGCTTTGTATGAGCAGGTTTTTGCTGGAGGGTAATTTGGAGGTGAGAAGCTGTTCTCCAGGGATGGAAAGGGAGGTGGGCGGGGCTGAGAGTGACAGGCGCGTTCTTCTCTTCTGTAAAGTGCTGTCGGCAGAGGTTACTCTGTGGTGTTCCTCTAGGGGCAGGAGAGATGTTTGCCTTTGGGGTGGGGCGCGGGGTGGAGGGGATGGGCACTCACTACCCTTGCATACTGGTGTCTCTGGATATAAGCTGGGAGTGATTATGCTTATTTGATGACGGTGGGGGCTAGAGAAGGTGGCTCCAAAATTCCTGCAGCTATGAAAGAGTGGGATCTGGATGCTTTCTCTTGATTCTGGCTAGGCTATGTCTGCTCAGTTGGCAGAGAGTGGACAAAGGCTGAGCCAGGAAGGCTGCTGCTTCCACTCCATATCCCTGCTGCGTGGCTCACTCTCCAGATCCCTGAGCTCAGTGGGCGTCCTGTGAACTGCCCTGTATAGCTGTTGTGTCCGCACCAGCTCAGAGCTGTCCTGGGAGTTCCAGACATTCCCTGAAGGCCAGAAGAGGGCACCAGATCTCAGTATAGGTGACTGTGAGCCACCATGTGGTTGCTGGGAATTGAACTCAGGACCTTTGGAAGAGCAGCCAATGCTCTTAACCTCTGAGCCATCTCTCCAGCCCCAGGCGACTTTTACACAATGAAGATCATAATGAGAAGGGCACTCCCATTTGCCTCCTGATCCTCCTCAATGTCCTGAGTGCTGGGACTAGCGGTGTGGACTCTTACTCCAGGGCTTCACAGCCACTCACTGTTAGCCTCATGCCAGGCTAGCACTCTGCCCACTGAGCTGCATGCCCAGTACCCAGTCAGAATCTCTTGGTACCAACTGAGAGCCCAGGACTTTCTCCAGCCCCCTAGTTCTAGAGAGTGAGGTTCTACAAGGATGACTGGTTTTTGTTTGTTTGTTTGTTTGTTTGTTTGTTTATTTATTTATTTATTTTTAACAAATACCCAAGACCCCAGACTATTTATTATCATTTCATAAGGCATTCTGAGTGTACAAAAACAATGTCATCTTGTCCAAGAATATTTTCCCAGCTTGGAATCTGCTCAGTTCCCATGGCATCTGGGCACCGTGCCCTAACCTATGAGTCTTGATGGAAAATTCCAGTTTCCCCTCTGGCTATATTTAGTCTCAAAGAAGCGAGGTCCAGTATCTTATCCCCAGGACAGTCAACTACCCGGAGGGTCTGGACTTAACAACTCCTCTTGCCTATTTTTTTCCCCAGTTCTTGAGGATCACACTGGCTTTAGATCATTGGTACCTGAAGGATATCTGTCAGCTAGTTATTCAACAAACAGTGTTTGACTAACTATGCTTGAGGGTCTGTGGAAGAAATGAACTACAAGCCTCAACCCACAGTCTTGAGAACTGATAATTTATTTGGGGGAAGAAGACACATGTAAATTAAAATAACACAAAGATTTGACCACTCTCAGGGCAGGCACCACATGCTCGCTTAAGAGACTGGTTGGTAGGCACTCATGTGTGTGTGTGTGTGTGTGTGTGTGTGTGTGTGTATGTGTGTGTGTGTGTATGTGTGTGTATGTGTGTGTGTGTATGTGTGTGTGTGTGTGTGTGTGTGTGTATGTGTGTGTATGTGTGTGTGTGTCTGGGAGAATCTGGGGGTCTCTTTTACAATCATAGGATTGTAAACAAAACCGAATTCTCCAAACACAAAAACCAAAACCAACCAACCAATCCTAAAACAACAACAGCAGCAGCGACAAAACCAACAACCACACAAGTGTGTGACTGGGGACAGCCTGTGCCTTGCCCAGTGAAGACAGGTTAGCAATTGCCTTGGCCACTTTCTTGGCAATGACCAATGCAACTTAAGGGAGAAAGGGCTTATTCTGGGTCACAGTCACGGCAGAGAAGGCAGAGCAGCAGGAGCCTAAAGCAGCCGGGACTATGACACCCGGATCCTGGTGTTGTTAACGTTGTGAAGTCTGCAAGCCGGCGCTCAGCTCTTTCTCCATTTTACACAGTCCAGGGTCCTCAGCTCAGGGAGTGCTGTGGCCCAGAGTCAGGATGGGCCTTCCCAAGTCAATGCAGCTAATCAGGATGATCCCTTGCAGGCATGCCCAGAGACCCCCTTTCTAGGTGATCCTAGACTCTGTTAAGTCGACGAACACGCAACCACCCCAGAAATAGTATCATAATCAGCTTGATTGGAAGCAAAATAGTTTGATGTGCTGCAAAACACCCGTGTTTCCTAGCAGCGGCACACTCACAGGCAGCACAAACTATAATGAACTGTAAAGTGTCTGCGGTGTGATACAAAACCTGTGACTTCTATGGCTGACAACGTGACACGGGTGCTGAGTATTCCTGTGGGGAGTACTCACATTCATACCAGACAGAGGTGTTGAATTTTAGGTAGTGGTTAAAAGGGGGTACATGGGCTGTAGCCAGTTTACAAACGACAACAAAATTGAAGCTGGTTTTGCTTTAATTACCACCACACACCACTGGCTTTTAAATAATTCACTGATGAAATGACTTTATCCCCGGAGCGTCCAAGGATTAACATTGCCTGCTTCCCTCGCCCTGGTTACGCCACTGGGTACATAGGTAACTCTCTCCCTGGACAGTCCTCAGACCATGGAGCCCCTCAGATGTCTGCGGATTCTGGGTCGCACACTCCTGTTGGATGCTGAGTCACGGGCTAAGAGGTGGGCTTTGGAGCTAGGTGGGTCTGGCTTTCACTTGGCTGTGTCAAGTCTTAGGTTTCAAACCTGGGGAGGAAGGAGCCTGGTTCTGATTTAACATCTTAAAGCTGCCACTGCTGCCAAGTTCTCCTTGCATCCCACAGTCCTACTTATTACAGGGCTCTCCTGGCCGGCACACCAGGCCTTCTCCAGCCCAGGGCCTGAGCTGTTCCTCCCCTAACTCTACTTCTAGATATAATCCAGACATTTTGGCTACCCGGCCTTTACACCTATCCTTTACCTCTTGGCCTCTTGGTCTGACTCTCCCCTCTCCACCCCCTCACATGGCCCATTTCAGCCTGGTCAGGGTCACTCTGGACTTTCCCAGATGTTCTTCCTGGCTATAATCTCCTTTCAATCTACAATAAACCTTCTCCTCCACCCTACCTGGGACCTGTCACATTCCTTCCCTTTTTTATTTTAATTAATTAATTAAATAAATTATTTATTTATTTTGAGACAGGGTTTCTCTGTGTATCCCTGGCTATCCTAGACTTGCTTTGTATGTAGACCAGGCTGGCCTCGAACTCACAGCCATCCGCTGTGCCTCTACCTCCTGAGCGCTGGGATTACAGGAATGCACCGCCACGCCTGGCCTTATTTTTTTCATTCCATCACCTTCCTGAGAAACAGTTTCCTTTTTCGGATAATAGGGTGTAGTAACAGTGGCACTGATGTGGGGAACACTGTATCTAACCTGTGGAAGTACCTCCATTTGTGGAGGCCCTGCTGAGAGTCTTCGTGAGGCCTGACTCTGCCAGCGGTGTTGGAAGAAAGGTGTTCTGATGGATGGGAGATGCCTTCTGCCCGGCCACCCACACATAGAGAAACGGATGAGTGTTTGTTGTACGTCTTCCTGCATTGGTGGCCTCTGGGTCAGACTCCAGGACTGGCTGTCAGCCTTGTTTGATGGATGGGGAGGGTTCTTCTGGACCAGTGGGAACAAGCTGGTTCCTCAGCCCTATGGGAGGCTCCTGGCCCTCTCTAGTGGGGACTCTGTAAGTTCTCCTGGCCTGTCCCATCATGTATGGTAAGTGGACTGAGGGAAGACAGCTGAAAGACAGCGCTCTGTATGGAAGGAACTGTTTTCTTCTATAATTAATAAGTGCTGGGCTAGGGCGATGTCTCAGCAGCTTAGCACTTGGCCCCGTGAGCCTGAAGACTAACGCTCCTCAGAGCCCATGTAAACGCCTGCTAAGTGTGGCTGCCCACCTGTAACTTCCGTCTCAGAAGGCAGAGATGGGAATCTCAAGAGTAAGCGGGCTACTTAGGTGAGCCATATCAGTGGGCTCTGGGTTGATTGAGAGACCTGCCTCATTGAGTAAGGTGGAAAAGCAATGGAAAACGACTCGTGACATACACGTGCACCCACGTGTAGGCATACTCTCACCTACCTGTGCCCACACAATGAACACACTTGCATGAAAATGGAGAAAAGGAAAGTCAAGGGGGAAGTGAACTTTCTCTGGATCTTGTTTCTTTCAGAGCACCTGTACCTCAATCCTCAGGGTCGGGGCCTCTCTTGGTCCCACATTGCTGAAGTCTTAGTGTTCACACAGTTTTTGCACCTTTGGCTCCTATGCCCTGTGAGGTGAGCAGGAAAGGCCAATTACATCCCAAGTAGCAGCACGGAGGCAGGCACGGGGCTGGAGGTCCTCAGCACAGGTCTAAAGAAAGGCCCCTTTTTTGCTTTGGCTGCTACATCTCAATGTGTTTGGGCTGCTGTAACCAAACACCAGCGGTGCCCTAGAAACCATAGAGATTCATTTCTCATGATTCTGCAGGCTAGAAAGTCCAAGGTCAAGGCAAGGCTGTGTCTGGTGAGGGCCTGCTTTCTGACTCTTGGGTGGTTGTTTTGGTTTGTTTTTTTGTCATCCTCACAAGGCAGAAGCAGGCAGACCAGTTCTCTTGCTTATTAAGAAACTCATTTTAAAAAGATTTATTTAATGTATATGAGCGCTCTATCTCATGTACATCTGCATGCCAGAAGACGGCATCAGATCCCAGGATAGATGGTTGTGAGCTACCATGTGGTTGCCGGGAATTGAACTCAGGACCTCTCCAGTCCCAAGGACTTTATTTTTTAAGCTACTGATTCCATTTTTCGGATCACTTCCATGGCCTAACACTGTCAAATTGGGGCTTAGGTTTTGCATATGGGTTCAGTGGTACTGTAATTGGGAACTTAAAATCTTCAGTGCACTGGCCCAGCCAGACTCAGACTTGACCTTAAAGCTTTCTTTCTTTCTTTCTTTTTTTTTTTTTTTTTAAAGCGGGGGTTTCTCTGTGTAACTCTGACTGTCCTGGACTCACTTTGTACACCAGGCTGGCTTTGCACTCACAGCAATCCACCTGCCTCTGCCTCCTGAGTGCTGGGATTCAAGGCATGTGCCACCATGCCCAGCTGTGTGCAACCTTCTTAATATGTAATGAGTGTAACTGCCTTGCTCCTGACAACAGCCAGGGAGCACGGAGTCATGACACTCTGTCTGTCTCAGTCCTGTGTTACGTTCCATCCAGAGTCTGTACGCTACCACCTACCACATCAACTCTGGGGGCCCAGGAGAAGGGGGTGCTTGGTGGTCCTTGTCCTCTTTCTCACAGCCCGACACTGAAGCTGGGAATTGTATGGCACCTTCAATAAACAAGACAGAGGAGAGCAAAGGAAGAGACTTCTGCATGTTAAATCACTTTTTCTTTGAATTAAGGACCTCTCGCATGTGAAAATTGCTCACACAGTCACTTTCCACGGTGGCTGCGTTGCCATCATTTTCAACACTCTGAGGACAAGATGAGATTAGGTGTAGGGCAGGGGCCCGTGCTAAGATGAGCAGTCAAGGGCTGGATTTAAATCCAATTCACCAGGTTGAGCCTGTTATTACAGGACTTGAGGCAAGGGCCCCTGTGGCCTAATCCAAGGTTTCTCCAGCACCTGGGTCGCTGGCAATGTCACTGCTACTTTTATTGTAAGGGTATCAAAGGGATAGTGAGAGAGAGAGAGAGAGAGAGAGAGAGAGAGAGAGAGAGAGAGATTGCTCAAACTAACGCTGAATTCTCAGGATCGCTTGCTTTGAAGGTACCAAATAGACACTTCTGCCTGTCAGCCAGCCTTCCCTCATCACCTGAGACCTGAAATAATAAAAATGCTTTAACCCTTCGTGGTGCTTAGCCAAGTCATATGCCTGGATCTTTCCACTCCATCTGAGTGAATTTCAAAGGGAAGATCCCAGGGAATCAAAGAGAGAGGCATAGGTTTAATTATCTTGCTGCAGCCATGCCTGGAGCCCCTGCCTGGGCATTCACTGGGCACATAGCACAGGGCGATGACAGAAGGTTGGGATGGTGAGCTGCTGTGACCAAGGCCTTGAGGGAGCAGGGAGAGCCTGATCCCTAAGCTGACCTGACAACCACGCTCAGCCTTCAACCTTTTCTTTCTTCTTTTTTTTGAGACAGGGTTTCTCTGTGTAGCCTTGGCTATCCTGGATTCGCTTTGTAGACCAGGCTGGCCTCGAACTCACAGAGAACCGCCTGCCTCTGCCTCCCGAGTGCTGGGATTACAGGCATACACTTCATTGTCAACCTTTTCTGTGCCTATTGCAAGGTAGTAATGACTAATGATGCTGCTTATCTTATGTATTTATTTTTTTTGTAGCACAGGGAAGGAACCAAGGGGCTCACACCTGCCAGGCAAACATGTTACCTCTGATCTACACCCTCAAGCAAGTGATTCCATTTAAACTAAAGTCATGAGTTCTAAGTGGAACTCTGGGGCCAGCAAGATGGCTCAGTAGGTAGGTAAAGGAGCTTGCTGCCAAGCCTCACACCTAGAATTCCATTCCTGGGTCCCACATGGTGGGAGGAGCCAGTTGGTCTCTGCAGGTTGTTACCTGATGCCAACATGTGCACTGTGGCACTCCCATGGCCACCACACAGAACAACAATAAACAAGAAACACTTAAAAGTATTTTTATTTTATGAGTGTCTGTGTAAGTGAGTGCAGGTACCTTCAGGGGGCAGAGGGAGTCAAATAGGTTCCTTGGAGGTGGAGTTTCAGGCACCTGTGAGTTTCCTGATACAGATGCTGGGAACCAAATTCAGGTCCTCTGCAAGAACATTGTGTGCGCCCTAACTTTTTTTTTTTTTAAAGGAAAACATTTAATTGGGGCTGGCTTACAGTGTAGAGGTTTAGTCTATAGTACAGGCAGACATGGTGTCGGAGCACATCCAAATCTTTTATTTATTTATTTATAGCAGAACTTTGCTAATGGGTTTTAGAAAAACTTCTGTTCCCTTGATAAAAGAGGAGAAGCAGATGGCTCTGCTTTTTCCTTTCTTCTACCTGGAAAGAAAACATGATGCCTCTGTGTGTGTGTGTGTGTGTGTGTGTGTGTGTGTGTGTGTGTGTGTGATGCTGCCACCACCACGAGATCCTGAAGCAGGATCACTAAACCAATCCCAAAGGAAGCTTCTGATGGGAGCCTCAATATTTCTGTTCACAGCGTCTCCACCTGCAGTTTTACCAACTGCCGGCAGTCAGCGAAGCAAAGTATGCGTGCAACAAGTAACTTGAAGTGAGTGTGCAGCTTATAGGTAGGCGACAAGAGACAAAAGCAGCCATTCCTGTGAGACGTAAGAGAGCTGTGGATCCCTTACTTGTGGTCCAGCTAGGGATCCCAGCAGGCAGCCCCCTCACTGCTCTCCCCGCCCCCCACGGGGTTCATACTCCTGAGACCATGGTGCTCACTGGGCACAGCACCAAGGATGTCCTGCTTCCAGAAAAAGAAGAAAGGCCAGACTGTTCCTCCCTTACTTGAGAAGTCACATTCTTGTGGATGGATGGGAACAAGGGTACAGGTTGTTTCAGACGGGCACCCTGTCCCCACACTACACTCCCAACACATTCTACTGTTATTTTGAGAACTGCATGTACAGAGGGGAGGTGGGGAGAGACTGGGTCTGTGAAGGTTCTCTGGGGACTGTGCCGCACAGGCAAGCGTTAGACAGAGGCCACTGAGAAGATACCATCTCCTGTATTGTCAGGCCTCCAAATTACAGCCTGCGGCTTACTGCCTTCAGATTTCTTATTATGGAGAAAAATAAACACCCATTTACCTGAGTGGCTGTAAGTCAGGTTTTCTCTGTTCCCTGTATCCCAATGTCACCTTCATGGACACAGGGAAAATTTTTGGGTGTGGTGGGAGAGATGAGTAGCACAGAAGAGGAGTCTGGGAAAGTTTTTTTTTGGGGGGGAGAAGTATGGCATTCGCATTGGGATGCGGAGACTTTTGGGTTTCGTAGGTAGAGAAGGGAGCATATGAGGTGAGGTGAGACCACTGAGTGAGAAAAGGAAAGGCATGGAGTTAGACATCTTCTGGATTAAGTAACTCCAAACACTCAGGTATTTTTATTTTTTATTTTTATTTTGGTCACAGGATGTCTGGCCAGGCTAGAACTTTAACCACTCCCTTGCCGCTCCTAGTCTTAATTTGGAAAAGGGTTTAAAGTCACATTTTTGGGATTCCCCACGTGTGACCCACTGAGCTATTTGGAGCATGCTTTGCTGCTGTTGGTGATGTTCTCCTTGGCTTCATCCATGGCTCCTCACTCAACCTCTGACCCAGAGGCTCCTGGTGCGGGCTCCCGGTGTGTGCTCCCGGTGTGTGCTCCCGGTGAGGGCTCCTGGTGTGTGCTCCCGGTGCCAGCTGAGTCTCTCGGTCTCTCCTGCTCCCTTGGCTCTTGATTTAAACTGGGCATTGCTCAGAAGCTCGGCTCTTGCCCTTGCTGTGCAGCTACTTCCCTCTTTTCCTCAGGCAGCCAGGAGCCACTCAGTCTTTGAGCAGACTAAGCCTTTTCAGAGTTTGCTAGTGACAAGGCTCTTACATTCACATTCTTCTCTTTAGTTTAAGTTTCTCTGATTTTATTCTTTTCATAGGAACAGGTGAACCTCTGATTATTTTTATTACTTTTTTGCTTCAGTGAGATTTACTTTACCTATGTATAGGATACATTCCCTACTCTCCCAAATTATGTTATAGATGCAAAATAGACCTTTATTGTTTTATATACATTTAATTTATGTTTAATATATAATGCCATGTGGCATATATTATATAATACAGTACACACACACACACACACACACACACACATATATATGCACAGCTTGTTTCATATATAATTGCTTACTATATTCAATTTTCCTGTAAATCTAACATTGGTATTGATGGTTGGAAAAGGTAAAAGAGTGGGTCATACTACCCTCTAGTGGCACAGTGTGGCAACACACTTCTCTTCAGAACAAAGTTTTTTGTACCAACTTCTCACACACAGACACACACACACACACACACACACACACACACACACACACACACGAGACTGCACTGATAAATACAGGATTTGGACAATTCCACTCATGTGATATATGTAAATATGTAAAAAACATATTTATAACATTCTCCACATTTATAGAGGCTGAGATTTCTTTCCCCTAGCCCTGTGATTTTATTATTTTTCAGGATGATGGGCTGTGGGTGTGGTTTTTTTTTTTTTTGAGACAGGGTTTCTCTGTGTAGCCCTGCCTGTCCTGGACTCGCTTTGTAGACCAGGCTGGCCTTGAACTCACAGCGATCCACCTGCCTCTGCCTCCCGAGTGCTGGGATTAAAGGTGTGCACCACTATGCCCGGCTGGGCTGTGGGTGTTTTCAAAATGAAGTATTTTAATGAATTTTAATAACAAATAAGTTTTGATAAAATCAATTTTAATAATAAAGAATGGGATGTACTACATCTGCAATGCTTCCCATACTTGTTTTCTCCCTAAAAAACTTTGTACAAAACTGGTATGTGTCTTTTCCCAGAGTGTTTCCTGTGTCCACAACAGCTGGGGACACAGCTCGACACTGTGAGTTGCAGCAGCTCGAGGCATAATTTCTAGAGAATTCATTTTACTTCTTTTTTCCTCCTCCTTCTCCTCATCTTTTTTTTAAATGAAAGATTTATTTATTTATTTATCATGTATACAGTGCTCTGCCTGCGTGCGTGCGTGCGTGCCTGCCAGAAGAGGGCACCAGATCTCATTATAGACGGTTGTGAGCCACCATGTGGGTGCTAGGAATTGAACTCAGGCCCTCTGGAAGAGCAGACAGTGCTCTTAACCTCAGAGCCATCTCTCCAGCCCTCCCTCCCTTTTGGCCTTTTTGAAACAAGGTTTCTGTGTGTAGCCCTGGCTGTCCTAGAACTCGATTTGCAGACCAGGCTGGCCTCAAACTCACAGAGATCCTCCTGCCTCTGCTTCCTGAGGTTGGGATTAAAGGCGTGTGTGTGCTATCGTGCCACATTCTACTCAGAAAACCCTATTAGGATTCTTGACTTCAGTGAAGGAGGAATTGGAAAAAATTTTTTTGTTGTTGTTCAAAAAATTTGATATACATTTATTTACTTAGTGGTGTGTGTGCACGAGGACACTTTTTGAGAGTTGGGTCTCTTTCCACTATGTGGGTTCTGGGACTGAACTCATGTGTCAAGCAGGGTTGACAAGTGCCTTTGCCCACTGAGCCATCTTGCCAGCCCAAGTTGGAATTTGTTACAGAAAGATTTAAAAATAGATTTCAGGGTGGACATGTGGGGGCACTTGGGTAGAGGGCAGAGTGCACCCGTGTGTGGCCAGGACTTCTCCAGAGACAGCTGGGCCTTTGTCATATGGAAAGCCACTTATGAAGTTGAGCATTTTTCCTTTTGTCTGGGTAAACGGGGTTACAGTGTAGTTTGTAAGGATTGCAGGCTGAGAAGAAGGGTCAAGTGAGCTAAAGGAATATCCACTGCCCTGGGTCACAGGGGGGTCGAGATGCAAAATTTAACTGTGAACGAGGTTCATAATCTTGGGAGGTTCTCAGAAAGTTTCAGGGTTTTAACTGACAAAAAGAATAAGATGAAGGTCAACGGTCATATAAGCTTAATTAACCTTAGGCATGGCTCCTTGTTAACACTGGCAATATACTATCTCCAAGTAAAACGAGTATCATGTCTGTGCTATGTTTCCTGTGTCCAAATCCTTGATTCTTCCACTGCCGACAGACTGCAGCTACATTTCTGAGCTAGTGACCACTTTTTCCTTTCTCCGACCCCTTAACTACCCCTCCCTAGCCTGTCTCATTTCACAAGCTGCCAAATACAGATTTCCAGAAGCTCTGGAGCGGGTCAGCCTTCCTGAGCTCACCAAATGCCTCTGTGGAACTGCGGATTCTCAGGGAGGGTGCTAACCCCAGGTTGGCAGAGGAACTTGTTCAGGTGTCCACCAGGGGGCGTAGGCGGTCCTAGTTGGTCAGATGTGGCAGGTGTAAGGGTCCGGATTCGTGGCCTTGCTCATAAACCAAAACCGTCTTTGTTTTTCTCCTACCGGGCATCTAGAAATAAAAAAAAAAAAGTTTTTGGGGACTCTGATCCCTGTTCTGTCACCTAAATTTTGGGGCTACTTCATCAGTGGGTGGCGAAGGTGATGGCGAACAGAGATAGAAACTGTTTGGGTAGGGCAGGGACCCTACGGCAGCAGCTCTGAGAAAGCCCTCGCTGGATGCCAGAAACGCCAGCAGGTTCTGTTCCTGTTTGTTATCTCTGAAAGGAGAACCTCGCCTAAAAGGCTACAAGTGACGATGTGACAGACTCTGAGAGGAGGCACCTCGGCTCTTGGTTGGGCCAACTGGACCAATCAGCGAGTGCAAGCACCGCTCTTACCTCACCCCAGTTTCTGCTGACTAGCAGCTCCTTGGGGCCCTATTTCCTGACACCTGACACCTCTCCTGCTCTAAAGGTCTGCCCCCACCTTAAACTCCCACCCATGCTTCTTAAAAAAAAAAAAAAAATCTTACCCTAGAACTCACTCACTGCGGTCTACGAATGTCAGTCTTCAAGTTTTTGAGACAGGAAGCTGGAAGGCCACCGACTCAGCAGAAGTTTGATCTCACCACGAGTTCCTGGTACCCTGACTTCTGAGACAAGCCCTGCCAAGAGCTGACAAAGGTTCCTCCCCTGCTCTCAAAGATACCTCGGTATTGCTGGATGAATTATTGGTACCATTTTGTTCTCTAACGACAGCCCACGTTGCTTGGTTACCCAGCCTTACAGCATCCATCCCATTCCTTGCCCTTTCTAGCTGAGAAAAAAAATTTTTTTTCTTTCTTAAAACAATAACAACAACAAACTTTACTTAATTAGAAAAAGTCCTTGTTTAATTGCTTATTTTGTGCACGTATGTGTGAATACATGTGCGTGCACGCCGCTGTGTACATGTAGAGCTCAGAGGACAACACTGGGCAGTCAGCTCTCACCTTCCACCCCACTGAGTCAGGAGTCTACAGCTGTGTACTCCAGGCTGGTGGGCGCAAGAACTTCTGGGTGATTCTCTTGTCTCTGCCTCTCATGTTGAAGGGATTGCGGATACCTGCCGCTATAGTCAGCTTTTTTTTTTAGTGGTGGATTCCAGACACTGAACTCTGGTCATCAGGCTTACACGCGTACAGGGTCTTTACCTGTTGAGTCATTTGCCTGGCCCCTGATGGTAATTTTTCTAACAACGGTCAACAGCTGGACCAAGGACTTTTCAGTTTCCTGGCTAAGACACAGTTCACAAAGGGTTAAAGTTTGTTATTAATTCCAAGCTGACGTACTCTCGCTTAGGTGTTTGGTACTGGTGTTCTTCATGTCCGTTTTATCAAAATCTAATTTAGAGCCTTTGGAGTGCTTGTTCGTTGTGGTGGTTTGAGTAAGTACGGCCGCCATAGACTCTTGAGTTTTGAACGCTTGGCCCACAGGGAGTGGCACTCTAAGGGGGTGGGCCTTGTTGGAATAGGTGTGGCCTTGTTGGAGGAAGTGTGTCATTGTGTAGGCGGGCTTAGAGATCGCCTAGTGTCCAAGCTCCGCCCAGTGAGGAAGAGCGCCTCCTCCTGGCTGCCCTCGGAAAACAGTCTCCTGGCTGCCGTCAGATCAAGACGTACAACTTTCAGCTCCTTCTCCAGAACCACGTCTGCCTGCAGGCTGCCATGCTTCCCGCCATGATGATAACGGACCGAGGCTCTGAAACTGTAAGCCAGCCCCAATTAAATGTTTTCTTTTATAAGAGTTGCCTTGATCACGGTGTCTCCTCACAGCAGAACCATAACCAAGACACCCAGTCGCCTTCTAGATCCCTTTTGTCCACAATCCACATTTCTTTGCACACACCCCTTTCATTTTCCCGACTGGCTGCTTGAATAATTAAACCTCCAGTCATTTGGAGGCTCTGAGCCCTCATCGACATGCTAACCACCGCACGGCTCTCCTGTGGCTTCTCCTATTTCCTTCCGAGATGAAGTGCGCAGCCTGGAATGGCAGTCAAGGTCAGGAGTGCGCATTTGTATTGCACACGGGCTCACGATCAGTGTCGCGTTGGCCTCTTAATTCCGACTAATCATACACCATTCGCTTCCCTGACCTCCAGCAGTCCCTCAGCCCTCCTCAGTGTTCCTCCCCGACGGTTTCAAGATCTTGTCTTTAAGAAGTTATGACTAATTCAGGGTCCATCGTCCATCATAAATACTTCAAATTGCTCTTTCAGAGTGTCAACTGTCTCCCATGGGTAGCTTAATTTACTAAGCGTCCCTGGTTGTTTTTGCCCCAGACCAGTCCTTGTCCCTTAGTAACTGTTTTCTTAGCTCACGTTGGTTCAGGCTGAAGGAACGGAACTTTTATTTGGGGGATGAGCCAATGTATGAGATGGAATGTATTAAGGTCAGATTTCAGGTTGCTTTTTTTTTTCTTCTTTCTTTCTTTTTTCTTTTCTTTTTTTTTTTGAGCCCAGTAAAAGTTTTCTGGGAGGGCTGCTGCACATGCACACAGAACCTGGCACCATACTTTCTGGTTGGAGAAAGCCTACAGATTGTCTATTACCTGAGATTCTCCCAGTTTTAGTTTTTTATTTTTTTAAAGATTGATTTATTATGTATACAGAGCTCTGCCTGCATGTATGCCTGCACACCAGAAGAGGGCATTAGATCACATTACAGATGATTGCTAACAACTGTGTGGTTTCTGGGAATTGAACTCAGGACCTCTGGAAGAACAGCCAGTGATCTTAACCTCTAAACCATCTCTCCGGCCCCAGTTTTAGTTCTTAATTATTATTATTATTATTTTTATTGAACTAGGAGCTAGCCCTAACAATTCCTTTGTTTCTGGCCCTCAGCTTTTGGGTTTCAGGTGCATGTTCAGCCATGTCTAGCATTTTATGTGGGTTCTGGGATTTGAACTTAGGTGTCTATGCTTGTCTAGCAAACACTATAAGCCACTGAGCCATCTCCGTAGGCCTTTATTGATAATTAGAAGAAAATTATTTTTAAGTTAGCATATAAGATCATGGGTTTTCTTATGGTACTTTTTTTTTGTTTTGTTTTGTTTGTTTGTTTTTGTTTTTTGAGACAGGGTTTCTCTGTGTAGCCTTGACTGTCCTGGACTCACTTTGTAGTCCAGGCTGGCCTCGAACTCACAATGGTCCACCTGCCTTTGCCTCCCTAGTGCTGGGATTAAAGGAGTGAGCCACCACGCCTGGCTCTTATGGTACTTTTATACATACATAGTTTTGGTTGATTTCTGCACTTTTTCTCCACTTTCACTGGTAATTTTAGAATATATGTAAATTGTATTAAGTTGGTAAAGCCTATGTCCTGGCCAGTTTTAGGTCAACTTGATACAAGCTAGAGTCATCAGAGAGGAGAGGATCTTGTTTGAGGAAAGTGCCTCCATGAGCTGGGGCTGTAGGCGAACCTGAATGCCATTTTCTTAATTGGTGATCAGTGGAAGAGGACCCATCCCATTGTGGGTGGGAACACCTTGGCTGGTGACAAAGCAGGCTGAGCAAGCTAAGGGGAGCAATCCAGTGAGCAGCACCCCTCCACGGCCTCTGCATCAGCTCCTGTCTCCGGGTTCCTGTCCTGCCTTTCCTCAGTGATGGACTGTGCTGTGGAAGTGAAAGCTAAGTAAACCCTTTCCTGCCCAACTTGCTTCTGGTTACGGCGTTTCATCACAGCAATAGTAACCGGAGAGAGAACAGTCTAACTACTGATTGTCATTACCTTATTACATCAATGACAAATTTCCTGGCAGGTCAGGGACAAGACATGATCCAGCATCTGGGATGGCTAGTTTTCTCTGCCAACTATGTGGATATAGAACTGCCTAGGGGACTGGCAGGGTACTGCATGGTGCGTGTGTGTGCGCGTGCGTGCGTGCGTGCGTGCGTGCGTGCGTGCGTGTGTGTATTTCTAGAGAGGGTTAACCAAGCAGGGAGGACCCACCTGCATGTGGGTGGCACCATCCCATGGGTTGGGGGCCTTGGCAGGATAAGGGTGGAGAAAGGAGAAAGGGTGTGGGAGAGGCAGGCGAGTCTCGTGACTCATTTTAGTAACATTTTTCTTTATTCTGAGAACCATTGGGAAAAGTAGGCAGGAATGTTACAATGAGACTTGAATTTTATTTTGAAAAAAAAAAAAAACCCCTGTAGCTATAATGTAAAAAATTTAAAACAAAACAAAACAAAACAAGCCCCCCCCCAAAATAAAAAAAAAAAAGGCAACATAGTGATGGAAGAGAAGCCAGGAGGCTGTTGCAGCATCCAGCGAGCAGTGATGCTCAATGGAGGACCAGATGGTGGCTGTACTGAGAGAGAGCTGGTTAGATTGCAGAAATGTGTAGGTCGCAGGCATAGCAGGACTAGGTGATTAATTGGACTGTCCTATTTTGACATCCTTTTATAAATTTTTTTTTTCTATTTTTCCTTTGGGTTTGTAGCTGAGTTAGAAAACATAGTTTTCTCGTTTTTTTGCCCCCCAAAGCATTTACAACTATTTCCATTTACATGACATTGACTAATTGTCTTGCCTGTGCACGCCTGAGGTGGGCGCTCCTCTCATGAAGGGCATGGGCTATCTCATTCAATAAGAGCATGCTCATTAGGAACTGGGACCTGCTTATCACATTCCGGAGGCTGAAGCGGCGGAAAGTGGGATTTAAACAACCTACCTCGCTTTCAGAGTCCCTTTAGACAAGAGGATTTTAACTGGGAAATATGAATTTTGACAGGGAAGAGGCCTGACAACGATGCAATCTCAATACTGACAAATAAATGCCATTGTACGTCTCCACGCTGAGAATGGTTTACAACTACAGTGGTACACGGTTCTCTTTGATTTATGGCACCCCGTTAGCCATGGAATTACTTAGCGAAATCAGTTTGCTTGATGTAAGTCTTTTTTTTCCCCCCCTTGCCTAGAATTTTTTTTGGCCTGCAGAAAAGATGACATTAATTTAGGATTAGTGGAGTTATCATTGAGTTATCAAAATAAATCTGAAGACACAAATCAATCCTACTGCATGGAGAATGTTAAATCAATAAGTCGAGAAAGACTTCATTGATTCTGTGGCTGTCACTCAGACCTTCTGCGTTAGGTTCCTCAGCCGTAGGTTTAATTGAAGTGATACTGTAGATAATGTTAGGTAGATCTGGGCGTCCTGACTTTCATGTGGGATAGTTCAAGGTAAGCGAGGTGATCCAGCTCTGCTGTTCCTCCCCTGTGAGCTCAAACAGGGAGGGTTTACTGTTGTCAGCTATTACTTTTATTTAAAGATCATATTTTTATTTATTATTATTGTTATTGTTATTATTATTATTATTGTTACTATTATTTTGTTTTTTTGAGACAAGGTTTCTCTGTGTAGCCTTGGCTGTCCTGGACTCATTTTGTAGACCAAGCTGGCCTTGAACTCACAGTGATCCACCTGCCTCTGCCTCTGAGTGCTGAGATTAAAGGCATGCGCCACCATGCCTGGCGTAAGATCGTATTTTTAAAATGTTAATAGCATCTCTCTCTCTCTCTCTCTCTCTCTCTCTCTCTCTCTCTCTCTCTCTCTCTCCCTGCACAGGTGTACCATGATGCCATGATGTGTACGTGGCGGTCAGAAGACAATCTTTGTGAGGCAGTTCTCCCTTTCGCCATGTGGGTCTCAGGGATCAAACTTGGGTTGGTGGAAAGTGCTTTTATCCACTGAGCCATCTTGTCAGCCTATCCGTTGTTGCTTTTAAATTTAATTTACAAAAGACTAGACAGGTGAATTGGTCACAGCCTTAAGGAGACACTGGGGGAAAAATCATTCATAGCAAACAGCACCCACACACTGGTGATTACTGTACTGAGTTGTAATAGCTATTTTTGTGACATCTCTTTCACTGAAAGAGCTGTGAAGGGGTGTGTGTGTGTGTGTGTAAATCTTTCACTATGTAATGAATACCCCCAAATGTAGTGCCTAAAAGGAGTTTTTTTTTTTTTTTTTACACAAAGTTACATTTACTTAGTGTGTGTGTGTGTCTATATTTTTGGTGTTGCTGTTGTTGAGTCAGTTACCATGTGGTTCAGGCTGGCCTCAAGTGTGCTGTCCTCCTGCTTCAGCTCCGTTGTATGTGGCTTACACATGTTATTTTTAAAGCTGATATATTGAGCATTTATCATGTATTAATTTTAATCCAAAGATACTACTTGAGAATATAAATTATTATCCCCATGTTACTATTGTGGACACTATGGGCCAAGAGCCGTACACAACTCCTTCAAGGTCACACAGCTATTATGTTTTTGTTTTTTGTTTTTTTTTGGTTTTTTTCGAGACAAAGTTTCTCTGGGTAGCCTTGCCTGTCCTGGACTAACTTTGTAGACCAGGCTGGCCTTGAACTCACAGCGATCCGCTTGCCTCTGCCTCCCGAGTGCTGGGATTAAAGGCGTGCGCCAGTTTTTTTTTTTTTTTTACAGTTTTTACCCTGGTTTCTATGATCTTGGAGTTCAAGGCCAGCCTGGACTACAAAGTGAGTCCAGGATGGCCAAGATAACATAGAGAAACCCTGTCTCGAAAAAACCAAAACAGCAGCAGCAGCAGCAGCAGCAACAACAACAACACCAACAACAACCCCCCCAGAAAACCACAGTGGCCTTTGCAGGCACTTGTGTTTGCTCCCCAGCTGGTGGCATCCTTGGTAACATTGTCATGGTGTGGTGTATCCCTGGGGCCAGGCCCTTGCTGTATATTTTTCCTCCATTCTTCCTGCTGTGTTTCCTCTGCTTTCTCATCCCACTGCCATAGCCAGGAGCCCTTCCTGCTGCCATGCCGTTCCCACTGGGAGGGACTGTGTTTCCCAAACTGCGAGCCCATCGAGCTTTCTTCATAAAGCTGCCTCTTGTCAGGGATTTGGTGACAACGGTGAGAAAAGTAACCAATCCAGTGACCCAAGGGGCTTTATGAGAGAGCTGCTATCTTTCCAGGGACACCAAATAAGACAACGTCTGACTTTCAGTAGTTTTCATGGTTGTGACCCTCTAAGCCAGGGGTTCTCAACCTTCCTAAGGCTGAGACCCGTTAATACAGTCCTTCATGATGGGGTGACCCCTGACCATAAAATTATTTTGTTACTACTTTATATCTGTAATCTTGCTACTGTTATGAGTGATAGTGTAAATATCGGATATTTGGCCCCTATGATAGGGTCATTTGACCCTCAAAGGGGTCTTGGCCCACAGGTTGGGAACCACTGTTCTAAGACTGCAAGCAAAGGAAAGGTTGATAGCAAGATTCTATCACATCCTGAGTAAAGAGTCTGGGTGCTACTCAGTGGCTCCTCCTTCTCCCTCTCCTCACACAGGCAGGGTTTTTATTGCAGACAGTCCAACCACAAACGTGACCTGGGTTTCTGAATTTCCACCCTCTCCCTTCTAGGTGAATTAGTCTCAATGGTTATAAGGAAGAGTCTTAGGTGCTCTTCAGCCTTTCCCAGCAGCCATGGCCCTATGCTATATCAGAGACCTCGCTTCCTGGGAGCTGACATGATCAGTTGTGGGCTCGGGACAACCTCAACTCCTTAAGCAGATGAGTTTCTGAACAAGACTAAATATCTGTTTAGATGTGAGGGCTAGGCTGGCAAAATCATATGTGAGGGAGGACGGATAGCGGACTTCGAAGGATTCTTCCAAGAGGTCAAGAGGTCCAGCAGCCTGGCCAACGTCTCCCCATGATGCAACAAACCCTTCAAGTAACTGATCTAAACACTAGGCAACTTCCATGATGCTGGAACCCCACATATGCAAACATCTCAAACACTCAGCTACTAGAAAAGTGCTAGCGCTGAAAGTGCTCCTAACCTAGTAGTGTGCTGGACCTGGCTTACATCAACCTAAAAGTTGAGCTTCAGGAATCAGGGATATGTGTGTGTGTGTGTGTGTGTGTGTGTGTGTGTGTGTGTGTGTGTGTGCACATGTGAATTATTAATTATAGCCATTACTTGATAATTAGTTATAGAAACCTAGGATAAATTATGCCTAAAAGATAATAAGCTGTGTGTGATGATATGTACCCATAATCTCAGCCCTTGGGATGTACAGGCAGATGGATGAGGAGTTTGCTGTCATTTTAGCTACATAGTGAATTGGAGGCTTCCTGGACCACATGAGACCATATCTTTAAAAAAAAAAAATTATTTATTATTATGTATACAGTGCTCTACCTGCATGTACACCTGCAGGCCCAAAGAGGGCACCAGATGTCACAGATGACTGTGAGCCACCAATTGGTTGCTGGGGTTGAACTCAGGACCTCTGGAGGAGCAGTTACTGTCCTTAACCTCTGATTCATCTCTCCAGCCCCAAGACCATATCTTTAAAAAAAAAAAAAAAAGCAGTAGAACCTAGTGAGATGATGCAGAAGGCAAAAGTACTTGTGGCACAAGCCTGCTATAAAGATGGAAAGAGGGAACGGATTGTACAAAGTTGTCCTCTGACCTCTGCATGTACCCATCTCCCATCTTACACAATAGTAATAAATAAAAACTTTATAAATACAGTGTGGTGTTGTGTAAAAGTAACTTTTATTCGCCTCATGTAATTGTTGTCTGGGGGGTCTTACTGCCTTGTCTGCTAACCTAGGCCTAGTCCTGGAAGCTTCTAGTCTCTATGCAATCTAATCTAAGCCTAGGATGCTTTCAGCCTCTGAGACTTACTGCTGAATAAGCTCACCCTTTCTAGCTCTTTCTGGACTCTGCCTGGCTCTTCTGGGTTCAAACTCCTCTTCACACTGCCTGATTCAAACTGGCTTGGCCTCCAACTCTAGCAATCGGCTCTCATCTTCTGGGTTCCTTCTCATTCTCTGGCTTGTCTGTCTTTACCTGTGTCCAGCTTGTTTTCTCCTCAACCTCTCTCTGTAAAACTCTTCTGGTAAAACTGTCTCCTCTCTCTGTCCTTCTGTGCTGCTCTCTCTTAAGTTGCCTGCCCCCCCTGCCCCCCTCCCCCCCCCCACCCTCTCGTGCCTTCTCATATCCATATCTTTCTCTGATTTGTCACTTTGTCTGCCTCTCAATTAGACATCACTTTCAAACATGGCTGCTTCCTTCTACAAACTAACTTTACCTCCATTGTTTGGGGTTAAAGGTGTGTACTAAGGGCGTGTCTGCATTCCAGCCCAATGACACAGACCCAGAAGGTTTGGATATGATCAGAGCGTCCATGTTGCTGGATTAAAATCCCTCTACAGTGGAGTCGCTTATTTACTATTGCATCTTACTATTCTCTATGATAGTCGTTTTCAACTTGTGAGTCGTGACCCCTTGAGGTCAAATGACCCTTTCACAGGGGTCGCATATCAGATAATCTGCGTATCAGATATTTACAGTACGATTCATAACAGTAGCAAATTACAGTTATCAAGTAGCAATAAAAATAATTTTGTTTTTGGGGACCGCCACAACATGAGTAACTGTGCTAAAGGGTTGCAGCATTAGGAAGACTGAGGCCTGGCTTGTGATCTTGAGGCTTATAGCTACTTCAAAGTATGGTAGAAGTCCACATGGGAGTGAGGGGCTATCCATTTCTTCTCAGCTCTGCATTTTTCAGCATCATCCCAATTATGCATTGTGGCATCACTCCAACTCTGTTGTTTGTGGCATGACCTCAGTTCTGCATTTTGCGGTATCATCTCAATTCTATATCCTGTGATTTCATGTTTTTGGCTTGCATTCAACCATATTGGGAAATATTTACTGTTTGGAAACCTGCATATGCTACACATCAGGTTTGCTTTATTGTTGTTGATTGTCCAGGCTTGCTATGGTGAACAACGCATGTCAAATGTGCTGTGTGTGTCTGGACAAGCTGTGATTCTCCCAGTGTTTAAGACCATCATCTGACGGAGCAAGCTGTTGCTCCTGATGAACAGGAGGGACTGCAAGTACACCCCACGGTCTCACTTCCTTTCCCTTGTAGAAGGAAACATTAACCGGTCTCCCCAAAGCTGCACTTGCTAACCACAACCATGTACAAGCGCTTGGCAAAAATCAACCAAGTATTGTCCCGGAAGCTCCTAGCTGTATGATATTTAGAATAGGACATTGTCTCATTTGCTAGTACCCATAGGCTCTAAAATTCATAGTGACTGCTAAAATGTATAGCAAACTTACACGTCTGGCATATTTCCACGCACACACATGTCTCCCTAGAGGGCGCGGTGGCATATCCCCAATATTCTCTACTCATGTGTGTGAAGCAGGGGATTTTCTTCCACAGTCCGCATGCTCGATAACTGGGTTGTTCTTTTTATCCTTGGCTGCTGTCAGTCATGGAGAGCCCTAAAAATGATCACATTCAGAGAACTGGAGGCGCTCAAAGGAAAATGAGCCACTCTCCTCTAGTCTGAGGTCTTTTACAGGAGGAAGTTAAAAAAAAAAAAAAAGCAGCTGGGGACAGGCTTAGTGGCTCATGGATCCTGTCACTGTTTTAGTACCTGACAGAAACGTTCAGGCAAGCTGAATGTTGGCTCAGGGTTTGGGGATACTGCGCATCAGAGAGAAGGGATGATGTGATGTCAGGGAGCCCGTAGGGAAGCAGGGCCCCCTGGTGAAAACAAGATAGGTTATAACCAACAAGGCCCACCTTTTAGTGGTCCACTTCCTGCAGCGAAGGCCCACCTCTAGAAGGGGCCACAACCTTTCAGAACCAGCACCAGCATCTGGGACCAAGTGTCCAAACCCTTGCTCCTGTGTGGGTATTTCACATTTGAACCACGGCAGATCCTTCGCAGTAAACGTCTTGTTCATCACCGTAGCGTGGTTTCGAAATTTTATGTTTGCATTTGCCAAAGCAGCAAGGACAACTAAAAGTTACCATTTGCAAAAAGCACATCCACTCTTGTTAGCTTATGCCACACTTTCAAAGATTTCTGTGCTTCAGGCAACTCTTGGGCAGCTGTAAGGTGTGGGAAGGCTTTTTTATCCAGGCCTTTCCAGTCCACAGGCAGCTAGCTTAATGCCCCTCCAGCGTGCATTGGCAGGTGAGACATGGTGCCCAGGGCACTAACTATTTCCTGTATTCTTTATTACACCCCATCTACAGTGAATTCAGGGCAGGAAATAAAACCCCTTAGGGGATTATTAACAGCTGAAGTGGAAAGAGTGATCCCACTTGTCCAAAGTAAGCGTGATGTAGTCATCTCCGAATGGGTTTCTCCTTCCAGGGCTACGATTTAGGAAAGAGGTGTGGCCTATACACGGTTGGTGGGTGGGGGCTGGGGAGGAGGGAGGGGGGAGGGGGGAGGGGGGAGGGGGGAGGGCAAAAACAGCTGCTGCAGCTCTTTGTTAAGCGGTTCCCATCATTTCCTGGGTTTCTTAAAGGGTTCAGAACAAAACAAAACCAAACTCAACCAAACCAAACAATACGACAAAGTGAAAACCTGCGAAAACAATGCCCCAAACCACGGAATAAAGGAAGAAAACATTATTCGACTCCCTTTTGTTATTTAGTTGTATGTATGTTTGTTCGTCCTCAGTTGTTGGGGGACACCTTGTAGTGTGTAAGATTTGCTCTGGAAATTTCCTTCATAAAGTACAAATTAAGACAAGCGCTTGCGCTCAGCGGTAGTAGTTTACGCCTGTTGGTAACAATTCTGGCTACAGTCTGAGGGCTCCACGCAGCATCTGGAGTTTGGCTGTTACCCGGTTGAAATGGCTTGATTTTCAGAGGCATGTGGGGTCTCTCAGGCCAGAGAATGGGCTTTTGGGATGGAAGGGACTGATGGGGATTGCTGGTGACCAAACGTCTCGGATTGTTATCACAGCTCCTTCCCACGCCGTACGCAGACGCTTTGGTTTTGTCTACGATCGAGCCCTTGGCAGGCTATGAACGAAACGCTTCAAAAGTAAACAGAGGGCAAAAGTGGTTTGGAGGACAGTTTAGATTGAGAACAAGCCTAGCTCAATAGGGTCGGCGGCTCTCGGTGCCTGGGGCGAAGCTGTACCGTACGCTTCCAGAGACAGCCGAACATGCATTTTTAAAACCAAGATTTGCTTTTTCTCTCCTCTTTAGTTATTGATTACCTCTGTGAAGGAGAGAATATTGACATGTGCACAAGGGCGGAACGAGTTGCAATCATTTTAGATGGAGTGTCTTTTGCCAGGGCTTCGTGTTCAGATTTAAGTGGGAGCCACCGTGGGTGCTGAAATAGCTTCTCTAACCAGTTCCATCACAGACCTAACCATCCAAAACACTAGCCTCTGTAATTTGACTGAAAAGCAGCTCGACAGCCAGGGCTTCAATTCTCGAAAAGGACTTAGCAGCTAGCCGGCTTATGCTTATTAGAGATGCCCAACACCGTCTCCTCCCCTCACTCTTTACTGTAACGTCAGCTAAATAAAGCCAGGGGCTTGAATCAAGTCTGAAGCTGGGAAAACCGGGAACAGATCCCTGGGGGAAAACAGTTGGCTTGAAAACATATTAGACCAGGTTTTGCTTGTCCTGAACAAGTTCTGGTCTCAGGTCTGAGGACTTGAAAAGAGTCCCTTCGTTCAGAGAGTAGATGGGCTAGGGCGGCAGGGGACCAGCAGTAGCCCAGACTCTGACTCTGCAGCATCTTCTTCATTGTGTGACCTTGGAGGAGATTTTGATTCTTTGAGCCTTGACCTTGATGTGAAACCATCTTTGATTTTTAGTCCCTTTTGATGTGGAATCTCTCCATTTTTAAGACTGTGCTTCTTTGAAGACTTTGCTTTCATTATGCTTGCTTGCTTACTTTCTAACTTTTTCTTTTCTTTTCTTTTCTTTCTTTCTTTCTTTCTTTCTTTCTTTCTTTCTTTCTTTCTTTCTTTCTTTCTTCTGTGACAGGGTTTCTCTGTATAGCCTTGGCTGTCCTGGAACTCACTTTGTAGACCAGGCTGACCTCTAACTCACAGTGATCCATCTGCCTCTGCATCCCAAGTGCTGGGATTAAAGGCGTGCGGCCACCACACCTGGCTACATTATACTTTCTTAAGTTTTAAACTTTAGGTTTTTAGAAAACATGAAGTTGGTCTGGAAAGATGGTTTAGCAGTTACGTGGACTGGTGGCTCTTCCAGAGGACCCGAGTTCAGTTTCCAGCACCAACATGGCAGCTCACAATGGTCTGTAACTCCCGTTCCAGGAATCCAGCACCCTCACACAGACATACATGCAGGCAAAACACCAGTGCATGTAATATAAAAATAAATAAATTATAAAAAGGAAAACATTAAGTAATTTAGTTTCTATATTGGGGGCATCTCAGAAGGCCAGAGGTTATGAGATGCATAAATCGATATGTAATAAAAGTCCCACTCTTCAAGTAGGCATATGGGATCACAAACCATCTTTTATTTTAATTATATATATATATTATGTATATTATGTGCATTATGGGCTGGAGGGGTAGTTCACTTGGTAGAATGTGTGCCATGAGGCTGCCTGCTCCTTCTGCAAGGGCCTTCCTCTGGTGTAAGGTCAGTGTCCCATGGCTGTGGAAGTGACGGGTGGTGTTCTTATTGTTCTGTGTTACACTGTCTCCCTTCTCTTCCCTGTGCATGCTCTGCTGCACATACCCCTCCAAGACAGTGTGTGTGTGTGTGTGTGTGTGTGTGTGTGTGTGTGTCTGTGTGTATACAGATTCAATTTAGATGTTCAGAGAAAATGCCAACAAACCCACCACAACAGGTTTCTACTAATTGTGGGAGAAGGTGACCAAGTGGAATGTTTAGTGGTTTCCCTTCTTCCCTCCATACTTTTTTTTGGGGGGCGGGGGGGGAGAGGAGGGCATGGTACTGGGTCAAACCTAGGGCTAGTACCTTGAGGACAAGTGTTCTACTTCTGAGCTAACCCCCAGCCTGACTCCCCCACTTTCGGGTCCTGGATGAGTAACCTTAAGTCAGAGAAAGGGAGGGCACTCCTGGATAAGAGAAGTGAGGGCAGGGAAAGTCAGTTCCTTTGTCCCCCGCTTTGCCCAGAGCTGGCCTTCTTACCAGTAATCCCCTGTCTGATGAAGACCTTTCAAAATGCCAGTGGCTCCCAGCATCTGGCTTAGGCAATAGAACAGCAAAACTAAGTCAGCTTGAGGCTGGCCTAAGCCCCGCCCCCCCAACCTTCCCTCCTGCGCTCTTGGCTACAGATTAGCCTTTAAAAGCTCTTTGGGAGCCTTTAGCCAGCTAGTGACAGATAGAAAGGCTTAGCCACTTTCAAGGCCCCTTGATTTTCATGGCGGGGTAAAGAGAATCTGTTCCATCATTGCGCTGATCCATCTTGTCTTCAGATCCTGTTGAGACTCCTCTTCACTGTATCCCCCCCCCATCATAATGAAAAGGCAGATTAACCTGATTACCGAGGTCCACCAACTCAGCGCGAACCCCAAAGCAGCCCCCAGCATCGTTCCCTCGCCTCGTTATTACAATGACTTCATTTAATAAGCTGCTGTCAGCGCGTTAATCCTCACTCAGGTTTAAGTGTGCGAGCCCTCGTTAGCCATGATTAGGCGACATGGATGGTTAACAAAACTTTCTCATGCCCTAGGATTCATTTTCATTAAGCATCTAAATTGATTAAAAGAAAAAAAAAAGACACTACTACAAGAGTACCTGATTGACAGTGACTTTATGGGTTTTCGGGATGAAGGCTTGTTACAAAGGAAACCATTTTAATAATTCGGCTTGACTATACGTTTGGCTGTACGCTAAGGCGCGTTTCCTTTGAGGTTTCTTATCCTCCGCTCTCCTTTCTCATCTCATTGTCTTGGTCCTGCAAGTCAAGCAGGGTGGGTGTTCTTCATACAGTTACCATCTTTGAAGAGGGGCAGCGTATTCCAAGTTTTCCTTGGAGTCTGAGGTGGAGCTACCCTGGGTTCTTGCTACAGGGCTCTCTGACCCGTCCTCACTTGACTTTGAAATCTTTCCCCTTACCTACCCTGCAGGTGCTGTTACTGTTTGCCCCCCTCCTCCTCCCCTCCTTCCCGTGCCTCTTCCCTTTCTTTCCCTTTCCTTTGTAGGCAAGGATGACTTTGAACTTCTTGATTCTCCTGTCTCCACATTCTGAGAGCTGGGTGTACAGGCATGTGCTGCCCTGCTGAGTTATGGAGTATTAGGATTCCAGCCCCGGGGCTTCAAGCATGCTTTGAAAGAAGTCCACTGACTGAGATACATCCTCAACCCCCCTCCACCCCCCCTTCAACCCCTCCTTCCCCCCCCTTTCGTTGAACACTATGTTCACTTGAGTCCTTGAAGAAGCAGATGTCAAAACAGGCTCAAACACGCAAGGGTTTTGTAGGAGGGACTGCTTTGGGAGAGAAACTGGCAAGTAAATGGGAAAGTCCATGAGCCTCCAGCCTCTAATACAAGGGAGGGAGGAAGCCATGGGTCCGTGTAGTGGCCTAGACTGCTATATAGGCCAATGAAGCTCCATGATGCCTCCAGAGTCTCAGAGACAAAGCTGATCACAGCTTGGGAAACACCAGCCTCAACATCCTTGCGGCGCTCGGTGGCCTTGGTGCAAAGTGGTGCTGTTCCAGAAAGCAGCTTTGGTAGTCTTATTGGATGATGCATGATGGCCGGGTGGTTGTGATGCATGCCTTTAATCCCAGCACCAAGGCTGGCTTGGTCTACGGAGCATGCTCCAGGACAGCCAGGGCTACACAGAGAAAGTCTGTCTCAACAAACAAACAAAGAACAAAAATAACAAACCAAACCAAACCAAAACAAAAAGATGCAGGCTGGAGACAGAGGCCTGTAAGAGTCTTCACATGGCTACTGTTGAGTCAATGGTTAGAGCTAAAACAAATACGACCGAAGAAACAGAATAACAAAAATGATTCTGACTATAGTCAAAAGATGAGCAGGGGCAATGCATGGTTATTACTCCTCACCAGCAATGAAGCACAGATCAACATCAGTGTCGACCTGCCAGTGAGTGTCACTCACGGGACGCTGTTCCACAGCATCTGCTAGAAGACGCTTGTTTTCCAGTGCCCTACTTTCCCCAGGAGCCAAGGGTGTAAATAAACAAAGCAGGACAGATCTGAGTCTACAGTATCATCTCAAGTAGTTTGACTGGCGCTGGGAGTGTGTGTGTGGCAACCCTAATCCTACCCCTAAGCAGCCTTCAGGGTCCTGAGTAGTTCTGGGTGGGGAAACTCAGTAAGGACTTCCCAGGTGTGGGAAAGGGAAGGATGGAGGTTAGGGTGATTACAGGTGGAGAAGGTCATCATCATCTTCTCTCAATCAATCTATTGTGCCAACTGGAGTTTGTTTTTTTTTTTTTTAAATGTATATTGTATCTGATCACATTGCTCTCTCTCACTTAAAAACTTTTTCATAGCTCCCCACTGCCTTCAGGTGACTTCTGACCTCTAACATGTCACTGAATGCCTTATTTATTTATTTATTTATTTATTTATTTACTGGTTTTTCAGGACAGGGTTTCTCTGTGTAGCCTTGGCTGTCCTGGAACTCGCTCTGTAGACCAGGCTGGCCTCGAACTCAAACTCACAGAGATCCGTCTGCCTCTGCCTCACAGGTGCTGGGATTAAAGGGGTGCGCCACCACCGCCCAGCTCTGAAAGCCCTTTTTAATCTCTCCCTAACACCACCATCCTCTCTACCGACTCCACGGCTCATAACACAGTTCCCAGATCTAGTTCTAGTCTCTGAGGTTTGTCACCCTCATAGAGGATGGTTTAACTGATGTCACCACGCACTAGGCTGTATAATGCTGACTACCATTCTGAACAAAAGAAAAATGTGGACCTTTGCCTAAGGCTCCTCTCCCCCTGTCCCCACCCCCCATCTCTGACAGGGTGTCTGTAGAGCCCTGGCTGGCCTGGAACTCCCTGTATAGACCAGTCAGGCCTCAACCTCAATGGATATCTGCCTGCCTTTGCCTCCCGAGTGCTGGGATCACAGATGTGTGCCACCGTGACTGGCTTCAAAGGCACAGCTTTTTAAACTGCAGGTTTCAACCCCTATGAGGTTGCTCAACTGAGTGTGGAGGTTGTGGAAAAATCTGACAATACCAAAATGTTTCTGAATGCATGGGGACTAAAAGTTAATTCAGGATCAAATCACACTGAGCCCGAGGCATTTCTAGCATTGTAGGCCACAGAATGCCAGTGACTACGGACGGGCATAGCCCGGGTCAGGTTCAAGGCTACTGTATGTCCTTAACAGCAGTGTCTTTGCTTTCGTTTTTTCCATTCGTTTCTTTATATACAAACTTTTCTACTCTTACAGAATCATTTAGGTTTAAACATAAACTTATTTTTGAAAGAGTAATTATCTTATGAGTATGTGTGTCTGTATATGCCTCCATGAGTTTCTCATGCATGCATGAGCTCACAGAGGCCAGAGGAGGGCAGTGCATTCCTTGGAATTGGAGTTACAGATGGTTGTTAGTGGCCATGTGGTTACTAGGAAAGGAATTCTGGTCATTTTCCAGAGCAGTGATTGCTCTTAACCACTGAGCTATCTTTCTAGGCCCTTGGATTCTTCATGGAAAGGTAACAAGGTATCTCATTAGTATACGGTAAAACTGGCCCAGGGAGATGGCTCAGAGTTTAAAGCTCTTGCTGTGTAAGTGTACGGGACCTAAGTTTGAACCCTCACAACCCATGTGCAACCCTGGTGCAGTAGGACCCGTCTGTAACCCCAGGGCTTCCAGAGAGGAATGAGATGCACAGGCAGGGAGAATCCTTTTAAGTTCACAGGCCGGCTGGTGTGCACAGCTGCAAGCAGCAAGAAATTGCGCCTCAAACAAGATGGGAGGCGAGGACTGAGCCCTGAGGTCTGTCTGCTTCTGACCTCCATGTGCACCCTGTGGCAGGCATGCACCCACACTCACGTATACAAGCACGCATGCATGCACATATTGTGTTGTATGCTGTATGTATCCACAAAGACAAAAAGGGTAAAATTATATGTGTATTCAAGAATTGTCTTAAAACAAATTTATCCGTTATCAGCAGTAAATGTTACATATACATATGTATGTATGTATGTGTGTGTGTGTATATATATATATATGTATATATATATATATGTTTGTGTGTGCAGGGGTGCATGTGTGGTAGGTGTGTATGCATGTGTGTGTGCATGTGAAGGCCAGAGGAGAACCTTGTGTTTCCTTTTTCCTCAGCCATTGTCCACCTTATTTTGACACAGGGTCTCTCATTAACTGGAAGTCACCAATGAGGCTAGCTCCAGGGATCTATCCATTTCTGCCTCCTCAGACTGGCATTACAAACATACACCAGTGTGCCAGGCTTTGTGTGTGAGGTCTGGGATTGACCTCAGCTCCTCATGCTTGTAAGGCATTAACTTTTCATATCTATATAACTCAGTTGTGCAAAAATTTCTTGGGCATAAATGCTAAGGGCAAATGTTTAGGAAGGCCCTGCCTTGAGGCACACCTGAAGCCAGTTTGGTGTTGGGTTCCCAAGTTACTGCAGGTTTGATGGAGAAAAGAACAAAGGGGCTCCATAGAGTGCCACTGAGTCTGAAGTGCATCATCCAGGGGGCCTAGAGAATCCTTGTTTTTACTTGGGGTCAAATCTGGGAGAGATGATTCAGGAAGAAGCTCACCAAAGCTCAGGATAATGGGTAGATGTGTTTATTCCTCTCCATAATAATGTAGCCCACGGTACTGCCAAATGTCCATCAACTGACTTTAAATGAGACCAACGCCCACAGCCACTGTGAATGTGGAATAAAAATGTACCGTTTCACATTGGCAGGTTACCATGACAATTGTAATGAAAATAAAACTATTTTATGTTGAGCATTTACTTAACTGCGTTTGTACCCGTGGGACTCTGAGTTCTCTGGCACGCAAAGGGAAGGAACAAAGTTCTGACATAAGGAAAAGAATGGTGGGGATGTTTCCCACGGGGATTTCCAAGGACTGTATGGAGAAGATGCACCAGTTTTATTGTACATCCAGGGAATGGGATGGTCGAGTGCAGGAAGGCATAGAGGGGGCTAACTAACATTCAGGATGCTTAAAAAGCCAGTGGCCAACCTACTATTTTATAAATTATATATACTATTATACACACACACACACACACACACACACACACACACACATATATAGTGTTAGCCTACACAGAGGGTAATGCTCCTCCTAGAACCCATACATTTTCTAATAAACATCCCAATGCCAGGTATGGGACACTTCCTCTGGCATTGTTGGTCAGGGGTGTCTTAGACACCCCAAAATGATACAGTTTGTCATCGCTCTCCATTGTCCACTGTGACTTGATGGTAATGAAGACACCATATACACTTTGGTCACAAGCATAGAGAAACCAAACTTGTATGGACCACGAAGCTTCCTGTTGTGTAGAGTTCACAGTACCGGAAGATGCTTTTCAGGCTGCTGTGGGAGAAGAGTCATCAACAACCTCACCTGATTGTGAACCCTGTGAGCTCCAATAACAACTGATATGGCAAGATGCACCTATGGGTGCAGTAGTGGCACAGAGGTTATGGAGGCAACTAACTGCTTTCTGACTGGATTTAAGTCCCACTTCGCAGTAGGAAATGTATGCCTGGCACTGCAAATCTGTCTAAGAATCTATAGTTGGGGGAGCCATATATAATTTACCCCAGGGGTAAATTGCTCCTATTATATTGCTAAATGGTTGTGGTATCACACTGCCCTCTAAATTCATATCTTTATATCCATAAATGAGTGCAGATCTCAGACCTACCTCATCAGAGAAGTTTCTTTGTGCAGTGGGTGGTGTGGTTAAAGCAGAAACTCAGAAATGGTCAGCCTGCAGAGTGCTCAGCCAAAATGGGACTTTTTTTTTTTTAACCCCATCTCCTCACAAAGGCTCATGGACCATTGGGTAAGAGACAGTGGAAAGAATGTAAGAGCCAAGGGTCTCAGTCCTGGGGTGAAGCAGGTCTTCTGGACTCATGAACTCACAGTGCAAGTGAGGTTGCCTGCACAAGTACAGGATCAAGTCAGTTAGCATGGAGTAGGGAGGGACTCAAAAACTCCTATCCCTGTCTGAGGTGATGTTGACAGCTGATGGCTCCTGGAGGAGGCGGAGTCTGGTTTTGTTTTTTTGTTTTGGGGTACAGGTCCTGATATACCACACTCCAAACAAACAAACACCAAAAAGCAGACATTCGAGGTGGTGGTGGTGATGTGTGCTTGTGTTTGTGTGTGAAAGGACTTAACGGGGAGGGTTTGGATATGATCAAAATACATTATATGCTTTTATGAGATTTTTCAAAGAATGCAAACATTGTATTAAAAAAATCAGAAAGTAAATGTACACCGTAAGTGTGGCAGTGTTTTCTCTTAGAGAGCAAACATGAATGAATTTTCTTCCTGTCTTAGCAAGAGAGGGTCAGGAAGGTATTTTGGCTGACTTGAGGAAAACACCATCTTGAATCACTTCTCGTCTCTGCCCCAGGGAGATGTTGGGACTCTTAGAGACACGGAAAAAAGTGATGGTCTTTCTGCTTCCTAGAAAAGGGGGGATGAGAGTTGGTATTTGGGGACCATAGCTTGGAGGGAAAAAGATGTCTGGGACTGTGGGACCATGATGCAAATGAAAGCTGAGCCCACCTGTGCCTTGTACACCAGGTCTGGCTTGCAGTCCAGGAAGCAGGGGGCCATGGGAGCAGGGGAAGGATGCAGTAACGAGCCACCACCATAATGAGAGCTGGGCTGGAGGACCACAGCTGCCTTCATGCTCTTGGCGTCTCCTTCCCAGTTGCCTGTTCTTTGCTTCCAGGGATCTTGAGGAGTCCTTACAGGCAATGGCACCAGCTCTGTGGTGCCACTATTTGGAAAGAGGCTCAAACATGAAAATGGCTTTGGGGTCTTGTAGGCAAGTAGAGAGACTGGCCATCTCAGTTATACAGAACTGGCTTTTTTTTTTTTTTAAAACAAGTTGGCGTGTTAGTCACTGGGATAAAGCCCAATTGAACTTACTTTAGGCATTTTTTGAAATAAGAAAGTGTTATTTCATTTGGGGTGAACTTGGGATTTTCGGTGGTTCTTCCTGGTTAATAAGGAGGGCTAGGAAGAGGGGAGGGAAGGGCAGTTAAGGATTATAAACAACTTCCCATGCTAGGAAGTTACCTCCACTCTATTGCGGAAATCCAGATGGGTCTCATCACTGTTCCAGCCTCTCCTGGTTTTCTGGAAGTCCCCCAAGGCACATTAAAAAAAAAAAAAAAACCAAACCAAACCAAACCAAACAAAAACAGAAATCAGGTACATTTTCCTCTATGCTTGGCTTCATAAAAATTAATTACAGGAAAAATATGTGCTGGGATGTATTCATTCTGCCCCACTGAGAGAGGAGCCTTCGCAGCCCTCTCTCCCGTGAATAGAACTCAACAGTCCTCCTTTGCGTTGTAAAAACGGTATTATAGTCATGTTCACGGTGGTATTGCATGTAATTACAAGCCTGTTGAGTTCTGGATTTTACCAGTTTGGGGGAGGGGCTGTAGAGCTCAGCTTCTTTCAATCATACAGGATTAAACCTGGCATTCAGGTTTTTGTGCAAAGCTGGTTCTGGCTGGTTAATACTCATTCTGACCAACGGTGTGAAGAAAATCAATTCCACCCAGGCACTCAGCCAACACACACTGGTCGTGGTGGACGGACTGGGTGTGTAGAAACTGACAGTGTCCTTTCCGAAGTGGGACTTGTGCGTGAGAGAGGCCCATGTCTGTGTCATGCCGGCTGTCAAAATATTTTCAGTATTGCCTGACTTACATCTATACTTTTTTTTCCTTCTTTTTTTTCACAAGTAGGTTGGATTATCAAGCTGTAACCCAAGATATTATGTCTAGCTATGAAAATAAGCTCCAACTGACATGTCTGAAATTTATGGGCGACTGATGAAGTGTAATGGATTTACAAGGAGCTACCCCAAAGGCTTCATCAAGTCGGGCAATTGAGTACTGTTGAAATAATTGTTTGATTTCCAGACCATTGGACGTCTAATGGGCAGACTGCCAACTAAAGTTGATCCTATGTATAATTATATATAGGTTAGTAACTTACATGTGCCCATTCCTTCCTACAGTCCAGTTTCATGTGTATGCTCTTCTGGTCCAGCCTTATTCTGGCTTTCACAGCTCTGGGATAGATGGGTCAGCTTGCCCGGCTGGCTTGTGTGGGACTGGACACGTACTTTCAGGTAAGATCATGAATGACGCCCTCCTGGTGAGGGCACCTTAGCACTGAGTGTTGTAGTCTACCTACACTGAGCTAACCCTTTGTTTGGATGGGCTTGGAATTGGGACCAAGATGGGAAAAGGAAGAAAAATTTGGGGTTGATGTAATAAGGGTGAAGTGGGAGATTGCATTTCTCTCTTCCAGCTTTTCTGGGCCACTGTAAACAACTCTCGCCTGAGAACAGTTAGTCATATACAGTAGACTTGAGCTGACCTATGATTCCAAACACATAATTATGATGTGTGATAATAATAATAATGATAATATCATCATCATCATCATCATCATCATCATCATCATCAGTGGAATAACAATTGTCACACATCGGAGCAATGGATGTATGCTGCACTCCGGGTGAGATGCCTTTACACACATTATCTCAACTTTCAGGAGAAGACCCTTGAAAAGAGGCATGGTTTCTCCCTTTTATGGCTATATAACTCAAGGCTCTTAGTGACTTAGGAAAGCTTACTCAGTTTACCAACGAAGGCCTAAGTCCACCCTTTCTACCACGTGTCTTTGCAAAAAACAAACAAAAACAAACAAACAACCCCAAAAGCCAAAACAACACCAAACACACACACACCCAAATCCCCAAAACAATACCACAAAAGGAGTCGTCCCTTGCCAATCGTGCTTCTAAGATCGGGTCTGAGTGTTTTGTGTGCACAGCTCATGTTTCCGAGCTCACCCCTTCAGTCAAGGTTTTCTTGGGCACAGAAAGTTCTTTAAATACTTCAAGCACTTGTCATCCAAGGAATGTTATGGACCCAGGTCATCCCCGAAGTGTCCCCAAGCCTCCTTGCATACAAAGCAGCTCTATCTGGTTTATAATTAGACACGAGATAATTTCAAATAGCTGCCATGTGGCACAGCTTTCAAAGTGGTTTCAGTTGCGCAGAACTTCACAGACACAAAACCAGAGGCTAGAACCCGAGAGCAGAGTTCCCTGCCTCCTAATTGGCACAAAGTGGGGACATCTGTTCTGCGTGAAGCCTGGGTCAGGCCTCCCCTCTCATCTGTGACCTCCTGCGGTTGGGAGGGAAGGTCCTGGATTATGTAGAGACTCCTCAGAATATTGGAAGCTGGGATGAAATCAACATGAGCAAAACCCCCTAATTGGTCTGACTCCTTCCTTAACCATCAGTAATTATTTTGGGGTTGGTAGCTTGTCTTATATAATAGCCATCTCCCTTCCAAAGATAGAATTCCTTGCTTTGGGTGCAAGTGCAAACAATTAGGCTCCAAAGGCTTTCCTGGAGATGATCTCCGCCCCTAGACTACTGACTTTCCTTTGAGATGAGTAATCCAGGTTGTAGAATTTGTGAATGCTGTATTTATTTAACAAGTTTTGTTTCAGCCTTGCCTTCCATGGCCTCAATGTACACACAGCTGGCATCAGTTGTTGTCATTATTAAATGCTAAGGCTGGATTGATGTTACAGGGATGGGAGAACTATACAAGCGCTCAGACCTGTATCTTGGCTTTAGTGGTGAACGCACCATCCTATACACATTGTGAAAGTATACAAAACTAAACATACACATATGCACTCTTCAGGGCATCTGAGAGCATGTGAGATTTATTTATATATTTATTACATTACATATAATATGTTATTATCTATTAAGAAATATATTTATATATGTATTAATGAATATTATTATTCACTACATGAAAAATCTAGAGTTATTTTGAAACAATACGTTTAAGATGATGACAACACTGTGAACATCCTCAGACTGTGATGTCCACGCATCCCTCACATTTGCTCTCTGTCTCCCCATCCTATGGCATTCTGCTCTACAGGACAGTCTGCTGTGGCAAACTGCCACCATTTTCATCCGACCAGCTGTGCCAGCTTATGAAAGATTGTCACAGCTGGGCTTGTTGACTGTTGATCTTTCCTCATAGAAAGAAGGGTAGGAGAGTTGTGGGACCCTTTCCAACTGCTCCTCCCAATCAGTTGCATGCAATTCTGCACTAACTGCCCACAACCTCAGGAAGGGCTAGAGTCTATAGGAAGGGAAGGACCAGGAGACGGGGCTAGGAGGATCCTGGGAGTTCTGAGGGTAAAGATGCCTGGCTTGGGAGCAGATCAGCTGACTCCATAGGTGGATAAGATGACAGGCCCTGAAAGACAGTTTAAATTTAAGCACATAAACTCTAAAGGAACAGAAGGTGGGTGAAGATGAAAGTCTAGGAGAGAATGTGGTAAAGAAGTGAAATAGGAAGAAATTAAGTTTGGTTGGGCAAGAAGGGGAGGAGTCTGGGTTAGGGTGAGAGGTGAGCAGGGGCCAAATGATCGTATCTGAGGAGATTGGGCCATGGGGTTGGGGATGATCGAAGGCTCTGTGAGGGAGTTAGAGAGCTGTGTTTTTGGGAGGTTGATCTGAAAGAAGTGCATTCATGCATTCGCACATGCGCGCGCACGTGTGTGTGTGTGTGTGTGTGTGTGTGTGTGTGTGTGTGTAGTAGACAAAGGAGGTTTGATGGGGATAGATGTTGAGAGGCAGAGAAATCAGAAAGCTGTTGCTGTGAGCTAGAACAGAGAGAAGTGATGGGGTATTAGTCATGATTACTTCTCTTCACCTGTATCTGTCACTGTCACAGTTAAGTTTATTTCTGTCTCTTGGAAAGTAGCGAACTACCAAGGACTGATGTGTAGCTCTGTAAAGGGATCAGGAAGCAAGTCATCTTCTAGCTCTCTGCTCTGCCATCCCTAGGGCTGTGCTTTTGTTTTCAAGACCATGTCATCCCTGTAATGAAGAGAGGGAGCAGAAAAGCATGCTTCTGAAAGGGGGAACCTCGGAGCAGGAGAGACAGTTTGGTGGTTAAGAGTATGTACGGCTTGCTCTTGCAGAGGGCCTGAGTTTGGTTGTCAGCACCCATGTTGGGTGGCTCACAACTGCCTGTGACTCCAGCTCCTACGTGTGGCTTCTGTAGGCGCTGCACTTAGGTGCATATATCTATAGGCAGACATACCCATATACACATGATTAAAATATAAAAAAAATAAATAAAAGGGAAACTTTCCAGAAGTCTAACCTGTCACAGTTGTTTACTTCCCATTGGTTAGAACTTAGTCACATAGGCCCCCAACTCGTTGAGATCTTGGAAATATGTTCCTCTAGCTGTATGGCTCTGTGCCCTGCTAGAATTCAGGAGTTACTTATTAAGGGGGACGAGGAGATGGGATGTTGGAGAAGGCAACTTGTAGATTCTGTCTAGAATGTGGATGTGAGTATGTAGAGGAGTGGGAGGATATAGGCCATGTCTTCAGGAATAAAGACTGGGCTTGACGACTGATTAGAAATGAGGTAAAAATTAAAAGGTTTGGAGCATGGATAAAGTGAAATGGTGGATGAGGTGGTTAATGCTAAGTGGGCAGGTGCCATTTTAGTGTTTTCACACACCTTCACCCTAAATCCCTTGGGTTCGTTGTGATCGAAAGAGTCATTGCTAACTGTGGCACTATTGCATGGATTGGGGTCATATATTGAATTTTTTTAAAAAGGAGGAAGCGAGCTGATGATCCCCAGCATTCATCTGTCTTTCTTTACCTTCTAACTGTGGGTACAATTGACCAGCTGCCTTACACAGATGCTTTTATTTATTTTATTTTATTTTTTGTTTTTTAACATGTCATTTTCAGGCATTTTGTCACAGCAGTGAGGAGAGAAACTAATACATTGTCCTTATCTTGTGGATGAAGACAATGAGGCATAGGGAGGAGAGCTTGCTTGTCCCGGGTGTTAGGAGACAGTGGTGAACTGATGACTATAATTGGGCTTGGAAGAATTGTCAAAGTGTGGGTGACTTACCACATATTTTGGTCATCAGCAGTTCCAAGCTTTGGCCTGAGATGGTCACTGAACATTGGCAATGCTTTCTGGGTTCTGGGCTTAGTTTTGAGGGTTGCATCTCAGATTTCCCAGTTGGCCAGGAACTCGGCTATGTTATCAGGTCCAAATGGACTAAAAAAGAAAGAAAGAAAAACCAGGAGGGTAAAACTAGTAGGATCCAGTGTCATGCACATTTCATGCTTGGGAGGGAGCCGCCTGGATGGTCTCTCCTTGCTGGGGCAGTGGGCAGATCTGAGCTTCAAGGGCTGGGGTGTGTGACTCTAGGAAGGACAGAAGGGATTGTTTTGTGGCAGAGCTTATTCTTTGCTGCTGCTGTTCTGTAGAAAGCATGGTGCAAGCCAAGTCCAGGCCAGGGCTGAAGACCAAGAGTGGAGTAATGTCTGTAGAAAGAAGGGTAATTAGCAATTTCCTTAATTAGAGTTGGGTTCCTGTTTCCCCAGTCAATTCTCAGCACTTGCTGGGCTTCAGCTTGGCTTCTTTAGCCTGTGCTGTATGGTAGCAGAGCTCAGCAAACCACAACCCACTGACCTTAGAGAAGGACAGACCTGGTTCCTCCTTCTGTGAGAAGCATTTCCAAAGCAATGAAGAGGGGGGGAAAAAGCATGTGGATGTTTTGGCAAGGTTGATTTTTTTATTCCATGAGTAATAAGGTTGCCTTATTCGTCATAAATGCCTGTTAGTAAAGGATGGTGTGCTTAGATTTCATGCTTCAGGGAATCCCAGTGGCTTCCATTTTTCACCAAGGCACCGCTCGACAATGACACCTGTAATCAAAGCTTGGAGATTTACTTAGGTGCCCTAAGATCAATCTTGACAAAATTCATCACGTTTCTTTTTATTTTTTTATTTTTAAAGGTCACTAGCCTTTAAGCCACCATCTCTGGAATAAGACATCTTTCTTTTAACCTGATAGAAAGTTGCTTTTAAATACACTTAGAAGGTATATTTGTTTAAACAGAATCATGATGGAAAGGACTCCAAATCAATTGGGAAGAAATAAGCTTTCTGTTCAGGTATATGTGTTTGTGTGCATGTGCATGTATGTGTGCACACTTGAATGTATGCAGGTGTATGTTTGCAGCTATGTAGGGCAGAGGTGGACAGTGTGTTTTCCTCAATTACTTTCCATCTTATTTTTCTGGGAGAGAGTCTTAGTATGCAGTTCTGGTTGGCCTTGTTTCTCAGATTCGTCTCTCTCTCTCTCTCTCTCTCTCTCTCTCTCTCTCTCTCTCTCTCTCTCTCTCTCTCTCTCTCCCCCTCTCTCCTTTGAGACAGGGGTTCTCTGTGTAACCCTGGCTGTCCCGAGTGCAGCAGAAAGCCTTTTACCAACTGAGCTGTCTTCCTGGCCACCAAGAAATAGGTTTCTTTGGACAACAATTTCACTCTGGGACAAACCTTGATGTTCTGATATGCGGTGCTCATTCTATATCGTTACTCAGTATTTCTATCTTCTGCTGAATGTCTCCTTTCCCTTCAAGCAACATTTGATTGCCGAGGACAAAATTCATCTATAATTTTTCTATGATAAATGTATAGACAAGAGTGAGATATAATTCCATCATCAATAATCTTACAGTCCTAGAGAAGACAAACTTGAAACTAGCTAATTCAGGGGGCAAAAATGCCATTGAGTAATATATGCAGGTGGCATTTCAACAGGAAGGCAGAAAATGCAGTTGGTGTGTTGACCCGTAATGGGACAGCCCTTAAAACTTGGAAAACCCGCCGCTTGGAAAACTTGGATCTTTCTCTCAAACACATGGTTAGTTTAACAATCCTTGCAATGGAGTCACCTGGGAAGAGGAAGCTTCTACTGAGGAACTTTCTCCATCGGGTTAGCCCGTGGGTGTGTCTGTGAGGCATTTTCTTGATTGACAGCTGTTGTGAGTGGGCTCAGCCTACTGTGGGTGGTACCATCCCTGCGCAGGCGCTCCTAGGTTGTACAGGGGAGCAGGCTGTGCAAACTATGGGAAGCAAGCCTGTAAGAAGCAGCATCTCTCCATGGCCTCTGCCTGTGGCCCTGCTCTGGCTTCCTTTTGATGATAGGGACATGTAAACCAAACAAACCTTTTCTCCCCAAGTTGTTTTTGGTTAATATTCTGTCATAGTAACAGGAAATCTAATTAGAACAGGGGGATATTTGGCAATATTTAACAAAATTCGTTATTTATCCTTTGGCACAGCAACATTATTTATAATAATTCATTCTGAATTTATCTCAATAATATATAAAGTGAATTATATATTTTATATTAAAGAATATAAAAATTAAAATACATATTTTACATACATACAAAATACATACAAAATCATTATATATATATACATATACATATATATATATATGATTTCCAGGCTCTCCTCAATCCAGCTGTCCCATCAGGGTTAGCACTGCTGTATTTTGCTTGGTATATAGGAAAGAAGGAAAGATAGGCAACATTTGTATCTGTTTATCTCTCCCAGAGCAACACAGAGATGATCAGTCAGGAAACACTGAAGTCAGCTGCCAACCAGAGGAATGGGGCAGAAGAAATACAGAGTGAGCAGAACTTCTCTGAGTGTGTCTGTGGCATAATTTTGACCCCTGGAAGCATGTTAGTGTCAAATATATATATATATATACACACACACACACACACACAAATATATATATATTTGTTATTTTGTTTTTTTTTTCTTTTTGAGACAGGGTTTCTCTGTGTAGCCTTGACTGCCCTGGACTCACTTTGTAGACCAGGCTGGCCTCAAACTCACAGCGATCCGCCTGCCTCTGCCTCCCAAGTGCTGGTATTAAAAGCATGCGCCACCACACCTGGCTCTAGTGTCAAAATATTTTAAAAAATTAATATGAATAGAAAAGATCCTCTAAAACTGAGAACAAACTGAAACTAAGCCTTTAATTGTAGTTCAGAAGAATGCTATGACCTCACTGCTGGGAAGGAGGGGGGAGGGGAAGGAGGGATGGGAAAGGAAGGGAGATCTGCATTTGACTCTATACCCTGAGTTTTATTTTATTTTATTTTATTTTTAACAGTTTACAGCCCAGGCCCTTTATTTCCTTTTGCACATCAGGCCATGAATTCATAGGGAATGGGCTCCAGCAGCTCAGGCTCCTTCCCGTCAGTCCTCACGAAGTGCGCTTCTCTGGGTGGCGCAGGCTGGCGCTTCAGCTGGACCCAGGTGCCCTTCTCCTTGGCCTCCTTCTTCTTCTGGTCGTTCTCCTTCACGCGCTTCAGGAAGATGTCCCTGCTCTTAGAGCGCTTGATGTGCTCGATGCGCACGTTGATGCTCTTGGCGAGAATCTTGCCCTTAACCTGCTTGTTCACAATGATGCCCACAGCGTGCTGGGTGATGCTGTAGACTCTTCCGGTTTTGCTGTGATAACACTTATGGGGCATTCCTCTTTGAACAGTGCCCATTCCTTAGGTGTCTACAATATCACCCTTCTTGTAGATTCGCATGTACGTGGCCAAAGGCACGACTCCATGCTTCCTAAAAGGCCTGGAGAACATGTAGCACGTGCCCCTCCTCTTTCCCTTTGTGTTCGTCATTTTGGCGAGTTACTGCAAGATGGCTGCTGAGGCCAAAATATACCCTGAGTTTTAAATCCCTCTGCAGTGCTGGATATTGAACTCAGAGCCTTGCACATGCTTAATAAGTCTCTATCACTGAGTGTTACCTTTATCACCCTACCCTCATTTTAAGTGAAGGAGTAGACACACAGCCCGAGCCGTTTACAGTAGTTTATGGTTATAGGAAAAGCAATTCTGAAACTCCTTTATATGTTACAGAACACAGCAAACTAGTACTAAATACATCACTGTTGGCAATCCAGGTCTCACTAGGAGAAAAGAAAAGAATGTGGCGTTGGGGGAAAGAGGAAAAGTCCATGTTGAAATGAATTGAAACTGAGGCTTCAGTGTATTCCGTATTTCTAAAATTCATGTATGCATGCATGTATCAGCATCCGTGTGTATGCATTGATGTACACACATGCATTTATTATCTAGCTTTGCTGCAGGGGCTAAGAAACAAACATCACAGTAGCAATGAGAACATCCAGCATCCAGACCTTGAATTTTAATGCCACCCCTATCTGTATTGGTTAACGTTGGCTGTCAACATAACTGGATCTGGAGTAAACTATCAGGAATACCTATGAAGATTTCTTGATCAGTTATTAAAGTGGGGGAATTCAGCCTAAATGTGGACAATACCCTGTGTCCCCTTTTCTTGTCTTTAAGTTCTGTTGGCAAGTTCACCTGCCCTGTTGGCATCTTTCTGTTGTCACTTGCTATGAGACCTGGCTTCTTCAGCCTTACCATGGCTTCTTTGGTCCTCTAATGTAGACTGAAGATTAGTTGCTCTCCAGGAGTCCTCCAGGCCTCCAGTGCCAGATTGGGACTGTTGAAACATGGTTCTGTAGATTGAGTAGCTCCCATGTTCTCAGACTCTCCACTAGGAAGGCAGCCATGGCTGGATTAAGCAGACTGTACCATGTAAGCCAACCTAACAGATCCAACTTCCAAATATATTCACCTTATCAGTTCTTTTCCTTTGGAGAACTCTGATTACTATACTGCCTAAAGATATTGAGGATCCTGGGGGGAAACAGGCCAGAGCAGATCTGTACAAGGTGAACTTAGCACATGTTTTTAGTGTTAGAAACTAAGGAAGTAGTCATAAAGAGATGAGCATAAGTCATGAGGACGCAGTTGAAAGGCCAGGCAAGACTCGGTTTCCAGTACCTGAATCCAGGATAATTTAAGTGTGGTGATTAATTATTATGTCATTAGAAACAGGAACTTATGATTTCAAACTGATGAATGGATGAAGACTTACTTGGTTTGCCTATGGGAGGCCTCTGGCATGAAGTGAAATACAGAAAGCCAACAGATATCTGGGGTGGTGATGTTGAAATCAGAAACTGAGCATTTCCAACTATTAGGGCAAAGATTAGCTCACGGAGGAATTGTCCATCGTGTGGGATTTAGGGTGAAGGACAGAATATTTGTATAGTTTCAATGTCTTTCTCTATATGCTGTTAGTTATGGGGAATAGCATATTGTTTGTTTTGCTTTGTTTTGTTTTTTTGTTGTTTGTTTTTTGAGACAGGGTTTCTCTTTGTAGCCTTGGCTGTCCTGGAGCTCACTCTGTAGACCAGGCTGGCCTTGAACTCAGAGATCCACCTGCTTCTTCCTCCCTGAGTGATTTGTTTGAAGGCATGTGGTGCCGCCACCACCACCACCTGGCAGAAAAGTCAGTATATTGAGTTGGTTGCATCAGCAATGAGAGTGTATGGACAACATGTGTTTCCAGATGTGACATGCTGAGGATGACTCAGTGTTGTGTTCTGGCCAAGAATGCCTAACCCAAAACCACAAGAAAATATTAGACAAACTGTAAATGATAAAAATTCTCATTTAGAGAACTCCAGGCTTCGAGAAAAGTTATTGTACATGACAAAGGAAAGTTCTAGAAATGTTCCAGATTAATGAAAGGTGGACAGACTTGACAGCTAAATGCAATCTTTGACTCTATTGTTGGAGGTTGGTCTGATGTATCTTGATGTTAATTACTGCTTGCTGTCTCTGTGCCCCAAAATTGCTATATAACCTTGCCTAAGAACTTATTCCTATTTGACCAATATAAAGCTGACACACCTGGGCAGGTAAATGGGATTGGTGTGGCTAAGGTTCCCGGGCTTTAGGAGACAGAGAGAATTTTGGGAAAAAGAAGGAACTGGGAAAGAGGAAGTGCAAGGAGGAAAATTGCCATGTGATAGAATAGAGCCATGTGGCCCAGAGAAGAGACTCTGATGTTCTGCATGGAAAGAGATAGCCAAAGTGAAGACTAGCAAGTATATTGACAACACTCTAAAGCAGCCGTCCTCAACATTCCCAATGCTGTGATCCTTCAGTACAGTTCCTCATGCTGTGATGTCCTCTCCCCCCCACCATTAAATTGTTTTTTGTTGTTACTTTATAACTATAAACTTGCTACTTCAGAATTGGATTCCCTGGAGCTGGAGCTACAGAAGGTTGTAAGCTTCCTGATATGGGTGCTGGGAACAGACCCCACACCCTCTGGAAGAGCAATCTGCTCTTTTAACTGAAGAGCCATCTCTCTAGCCCCTTCCTACAGCTTTAAGATATTTTCTTACAACTTGGGTTCCCTTGTAAATGGCCCTGGGGCCTCACTGCTGATAGATTTGATTTTTACCTAACCCTCCTCTTTCTTGTTTTCATTCCCTTAAGAGTCCTTAAGCACGTAGGGTGTGTCGGGGGTGTGTGGCATTTAGAGGAGGCTCAGCAGATCCTTTGGGAGAGTGACTGAACGGCACTCTTCCCCAAATCCAGCCAGTGTTCTGGAAGGTGGGGGCTCCATGCACTTTAATCTAAACTCACTGCTCAAACAAAACTAAACTGTATTACAGTATGAATAGGAAATGTACCCCACAGGCTCATGGGGTTGAACACTTGGCTTCCAGTGGTAGTGCTGTCCTATGTGATGGTGGATCCTTTGGGACATCTGCTGGCTAGGTCAAGGCTAGATAAGCCTTGCAGGTGATATCTGCCTTGAGCTTTGGCCTGAGCCCTTTGTGTCTACATTTGCTAAGGTGTGAGCAAGCAGAGCGACAAGCCCCTCCCTTTATGGATGGATGTATTCTACCTCTGTGCTTTCTCCACTGTGATGTACTGTATTTGTGAAAATCCAGGAAGTGCTGGGATTCTGAACTCTAAAAAGAGAAGTCTAGGAGAGCCAAAACAAATCCTTCTTACCTCACATTGCTTCTGTTAGGCCTCTGGCCATGGCTATGAGACAGTAAGCATGCCATTGTCCATTGAGTTTCATAAGGTTGTACCTAACAATAGTTTGATTTGGAAAATGAGACTATCTTCTAGGTGATTTACCTCCATAGGGACCTTGCATACGGTCCAAGGCTGTGCTTACATATGGCTCACAGTTCCTTCCATGGGAAACTGAATGGCAAACAAAGAGCTGCCTAAGTGTAAGGAAGCTGCCTAACTTCTGCCTGTAAACTCGCCCCTCCTCTGACAAGTCTGTGAAGAATGCATATTAAAACACAGAACACATGGGGCCGAAGACATGGCTCGGCAGCTGAGAGCACTGGCTGCGCTTCCAGAGGACCTGAGTTCAATTCTCAGCACCCACATGGCAGCTCACAACTGTCTGCAACTCCAGTTCCAGGGGATTCAACACCCTCACACAGACGCACGTGCAGGCAAAACACCAGTGCACATAAAATACATTTAAAAAACGAGAACCCTAAATATTTCATATCATAGGATGTCCCCCATTGATTGGTAGTGACTTCCGTGAGTCATAGGTTGGGGATAGCTCTCCAGTAGCATCTGGGTTGACTGAATGGGTGTGGTAGTTGATTTGTGATGCCTGCTTGGGGTATGGAATGGGAAAGTTGATCAGGCGTTTGCAGTTTATGTGATTCTCCAGGGCTGTTTTATTTGGAAAGAACAGGTTTGTTTTCTTTCTTACTAAACATGGAACACTGGCTGTGGTCCCCAGGTTTGATACAAGGAAAACCCTTGCTGAGACTTTGGGCGTTTTTCTTGTACACACATTTCTCCCCAAGGCATTAAAGAAACCCTCAGTGCAGGAGGCAGCAGGGTACGCTGTACACCTTGCCCCTATGGTACCTTGTTGTAGTTTATCTGGCCGGCATGCTCATCTTGACATTTTAAGACTCAGAATGCTGACATTTCTTATGCCAGGATAAACATCGTGATATTTCCTTATAATCTAAGTGCCAAGGAAAACCTGACCTGCTCAAACCCTCTGTTGGCATATGCCTCAGTAAAGAAGCCTAAGAAGTAGAGGGGGTTTTGTAGAGTTCTCTCCTCTGATTTCTCCTAGGTGGGCGTGATGCCTGCCGTGGGCTCTCCTGCCCTATCGGAGGATAAAAGCCTTTCCGCAAACACTCAGCGGTAACTAGTTAGGAGGCTCGTTGCTGCGCATCATAGTTTCTGACAGCGTCGCAAAGACTGCTTTGAAGGCCTTCTAAGACCCCACTGTGCAAAGCAAATTCTCTCCTAAACACTTGTTTTAGGAATTCGGTTTTTCAGGGTAAGATTAAATAATGCAGAAGAGCCGTGCTAACCCGGGCAGTAGGTGGTAGAGTTGCGCCTTCCATCCCTTCTTGCTTCCTCTACCAGCATCTTTGGAAATCTGCTAAAGCCAATTCCCTGAAGCAGAACAGCTGGAGGTGTTTTACCTGGCGGGCAGGGTGTTAAATGCAGTGCTTGGAAGGACCCAGGAGATGCTGTGCTCTACAGGAACCCTGGTAAGGAAGACTGTGTGAACGAATGTCCTCTTTCCTAGTAACCGTGTCCGGGTGAGCTGGTGGGACCCACCCCTTCCTGAAAGCAGAAAACAAGTCCCATTTATGTAGGGGCTCTCAAGTTGCCCTCTTTGGTTGGACACTAGTTGTAGGTTCGAACTTTGGGATCAGACGTACAAACAAAAGAATAGAGGGGAAAAAATCTCCAGAGAAACTGTAGTGGAAACAGAGTTCCAGATGGAGAGGAAGTAAGAGCGGGGCACAGACAGGAAGCTCAAAGCGACGTTATTTAGAGTATACGGGGAGAAGGGCTACAATTCTATTTTGAAAATTGCTGAAAATGGTTCTTTCCTGCCTCAGTTCTTCCTGTGTCCCCTTTCCTTCTTAGAATAATCTGTGAAGATCTTGTAATTAAAGCATTGAAAATAGGGGGGAGGGGAACCAAAACCTAAAATGACATCTGTACATTCATGCTGCTTCTTTCATTAAAAGAAATTAGAGACACAATAAAATTAATTTTAGTGAATTTTTATCCGAGTCCCCATCGATATATTGTCCCAGTTTTATTCTATGAGGATGGGCTGTCACAGTGCAATTATGGTTTGAGATTCTTTGAAGACTCCAAGAAAGTCATTGTCTATAGGAGACATAAAACATTAACAAAACTCTGAATATGTAAAATTTCAGTCTACGTTACCTGTATTGTAATTAATAATCATATCCCAAATTGTGACAAAGTTTCTTCTCTCTCCCCCGCCGCCCCCCCCCCCCCCGAACTTGTTCTGGCTTCAGACTCACAGAGATCCACCTGCTTCTGCTTCCTGAGTGCTGGGATTACAGGTGTGCCCCATCACCTGGTTAAAACATGTATATTTAAAGGTCCATAGCACATTCCACCTGCTTCTGCACACTCAACCTGCAGCCTCTGTCCCCTTCCCTCACCAGGCTCCTGACACATCTCACCTCAGGCTGCCTCAAGGTTCCCCAACCTTGGAACACCCCCAAACACGCCTTCTAGCTCACCACAGGCGCCTGACTAGCTCTTCCAGCTCCACCCTCAGTCAGGGTTTCCCATGTTACCTTGATCTCTGAGGGTGGTCAATAATAAGAGCTCCCTATTTTCTCTTTCAAAATATTCATGAAAACTTTATTTGACTGCTGACTAGTTTGTAGATTCTTTGTGGTATAACTTTGTTGCACACTGGACTGTGCCTGTCGGTTTTATCACACAACTACCAAGCACATAATACTCATAAAATAAGTCAATAGTTGATGAATAGTATAATGTCCAGAAAAACAAAATAACAAAAAAAACCTTGGGTCTGGAGAGATGGTTGAGCAGTTAAGAGCACTGGTTCATCTTGCAGAGGACCTGAGTTAGATTCCCAGTACCTACATGGTGGTTCACAACCATCCCCAATGGTTGGTTGCTACCTGGGCATTGGATGATGTCTTAGTCAGGGTTTCTATTGCTGTGAAGAGACTCCATGGCCACAGCAACTCTTATAAAGGAAAACATCTCATTGAGGCTGGCTTACAGTTTCAGAGGTTTAGTCCATTATCATCATGATGGGAAACATGGCAGCATGCAGGCAGACATGGTGCTGGAGAAGGAGCTGAAAGCATGACATCTTGATATGCAGGCAGCAGGCAAAGACTGTGACACACTCGCCAGACTTGAGCTTATAAGACCTCAAAGTTCACCCCCACGGTAACACATTTCCTCCAACAGGGCCACACATCCTACTAGTGTCATTCTTGATGGGCCAAGCATTCACATACGTTAGTCTATGGGGGGCCAGTCATCTTCAAACCACCACAGCTGCCCTCTTCTGATATCCATGGGCACTAGATATACATGTGATGTACAGACATACATGCAAGCAAAACACATAAATCAAAATGAACAAATCTAATAAAAGATAAAACAAAACAAAACAAAGCTCACTTGGCTTGTTGCTGACAGGGTCACTTGAAAGTGAGGTAATGGGGTCTCTCTCAGAAAACTGCCTTTGACAGTGGTCAGGGGTGCTGGTGTGGAAAAACAAAAGATTCTTTGTATTTCCATGAAAATAAATGGCACATGCTCTCTGAGTTGTCAGTCAGGTCCTGTGAGCCAGCCTAGGCACAAGCTAGAAGCTGTGACTTTTTTGGCTCTAGGGGGTAAGGGCGTGGGTTATATATGGTATTTTTAATAGTAGAAAGGAAGACAGTTTGGAATTTTCCCTGAAAACAAAAACGTAGTATTTTACTAGCAGACATTCAGGGAACTCAGAAGGTGTCTTCTCTGCAGGGTTGGGTTTGAGGCTGGAGGCAGAATGATCAATAAACAAGGAGCCCTGTGTCCTATGGGAGACAGACATGTAAACAATCATGACCCAAAGTGACAAGGGCTGTTACAGAGAGGAGGACAGATGCTTGGGAGAGGTTGAAGGAGCCAGGGTGTATCATGGAAGATTTTATAGAAGGGACAACCTTAGCTTGTGTCTCCCTCAAAGAGGATTTGGTGACCTCTGCTGGGGATGCGACCTCAGGATGGAGAGGAAGAAGAAGAGGATGACCTGACAAAGGTGGGAAAACCTAGGATGAGAGAGGCTGGGAACACATTGTAGAGGCTGAAGAGTGCAGAAAAAGGTGCTGGGCTGAAGTGAGCCAGCCAAACAGAGCCCAGGAGGAACAAACAGGGAGAAACACGCTGCCCAGTGCCTCATTGGCTCTGGGGATTTGGGCTGAGCAGGCCAACTTTCAAGAATTTACTCTAGTCAGGTGGTGTTGGTGCATGCAGAGTCAGCAGTTTATTGAGTTCGAGGCAAACCTGGTCTACAGAGCAAGTTCCAGGACAGCCAAAACACAGAGAAGCCCTGTCTCAAACAAGCAAGCAAGCAAGCAAGCAAGCAAGCAAACAAACAACAACAAAAGAGTTTACTCCAAGGAAGCAATCAGTTAACTGAGTACAAGTGTTTATTTCCTCTCTGATGGGAGAACAGGAACGGCAAAGCACAAGGATCAATGTATGTCTGTTGAGAATTGATGGAGACCTTAGGAATGAAGATGCAGCTGAGAGATGTTGACAAGTGAAGAACCAAGTTATAAACACTGATAAAATATCTAATGGTCCTGGGCCTGCAGAGATGGCTCAGTGATCATGAGAACCTGCTGCTTTTGTAGAGGACTGGAGTTTGGTTCCCAGCACCTACATGGTGGCTCACAACCATCTATAATAACAGTTCCAGAGGAGATAATGCCTTTTTCCTTTCCTTCATGAGCATCAGATATACATATGGTATATATACATGCATATACATACATATAATACATACATGCATATAGGATAACTCTCATCTATCTTCTACTATCTATGTATCTAGCTATGTATTTATGTATGTATGTATGTATGTATTATGTATGTATGTATGTATGTATGTATCTATCTATCTATCTATCTATCTATCTATCAAATGGTCTAATTGGGCTGCCACACAGTTCAGTGGTAGAGCACTTGCATGTCCAATGCCCTGAGTTTGATCCCCAGCATTGCATAAAGCACCAGCAAAAAGCCACAGAAAGTCTAGAAGTAAATGGCGAATGTTCACAGTAATGAAGCTGAGAACGGTTAGCGTTCACTTTACACTTTAATGTACGCAGAGCACACTGCCCTATAGTGAGTAGGCACTGAAGATACAACTGGGAAAATCAGCAAAGCTATTTCCACTTTGAAAGGAAAAGTCCACAGAGTTTACAAAGAGATAATTAGGGCCAGGATTCTAACTGAGTGACTGCTAAAGAAATGTGCGCTACTCACTCTGGGCCCTCCGTGTAGACCATCCTGGAAGAACAGGCTCGTCCTTAGCATGACAGAAGAATATTTCCTTAGGTTGCTCCCTATCATTTATCCGAGGTGGATGGGGGTGTTCTCTCCTTATATGTTCTAGAGTATGAATGAAGAGAGTAGACGCCTTCCCACAATTCCTGAGTCCGCCGTTCTCCACAAGAACTACATTCTAGACTCACCCGAGGAGCCGAAATGATTCCATTGTCCAGACCTTACACTCTCAGACCAACTGGTTACAACTTTCTGATATGAGGCTCAGGCAATGGCCCAGGAGATGCTCTTCCGCAGTCAGGGCTGAGTTCCTTCTGACTAGAAGAGAATGAATTAAAAACTCACCAGCCTGGCAGTGGTGGCGCACATTTTAATCCCAGCACTTAGGAGGCAGAGGCAGGTGGAGTTCGAGGCCAGCCTTGTCTACAGAGTGAGTTCTAGGACAGCCAGGGCTACACAGAGAAACATCTTAACAAAACCAACCAACCAAACCTAACCTAACCCGACAGCAGCACACCCATGGACCTGTACCTTCAGGACATGCCAGATCTGAACATTTATCTTTGCAAAGAGGATTTCTTGGTCAAATACTTCTATTCCCCTCTCTAGAAAAGCCCCAATGACATCAGCCAATGAAGACTCTGGGAAGTCTTGCTGTAAGGGATTTTGTTTCAACTATTCCCCCACCCCACTACCCGCACCCCCAGTAGTTTCTCATCTTGGCAACTGTCTTAGAGATTCTATTGCTGCAACACAACACCATTACCAAAAGGCAAGTTGGAGAGGAAAGCGTTTATTTGGTTTCTAGATCATAGTCCATCATTGGGAAATCAGGACAGGAACTCAAGCTGGAACCTGGAGGCAGGAGCTGACGTAGAGGCCATGGAGGGGTGCTGCTGACTGGCTTGTTTCCCATGGCTTGCTCAGATTGCTTTTTAAAATTTTTTTAAAAATATTTTTTATTTAATAAGTTTATTCAGATTATAACTCAAGTGTTATCCCATCACTTGTATCCTCCCTCCCTCCCTCCCTTCCCGATTTCACCCTATTCCCCTCACTTAGGTCTATGACCGAGGGGGACCTCCTCCCCCACTGTATGGTCATAGGCTATCAAGTCTCATCTTGGTAGCCTGCTTATTCTTTCTTTGAGTGCCATCAGGCCTCCTTACCAATGGGAGCTGGTCAAATATGGGGCACCAGAGTTCATGTCAGAGGCAGTCTCTGCTCTCCACATAACTTTCCTATAGAACCTAAGACCACCTTTCCAGGGGTGGCATCACCCACCATGGGCGGGGCCCTTCCCCTTTGATCACCAATTGTGAAAATGCCTTATAGCTGCATCTCATGGAAGCATTTCCTCAACTGAGGCTCCTTCCTGTCTGATGAGTCTGACTTGTGTCAGGTTGACACAGAAACCCCTTAAGTATAGAAACCTTTGTCTTAGGTAGCCCTTTACCTCCACTTAGCAGCGTGTGGTCAAGCCCTGGTGTTTTCTTTGCCTGTGATTATTCTGTTACCCTTTGGGACTTCTCTATAAGGTCCCTAGGACTCTGGTAAGACCAAAGCAGATCTTGGGACCCACAACAACGCCTGTGGGAGGCTCATCCCTACTGGGGCACACTGACTGACCTGGGTGGGAAAGGAGCACCCTGGATATAGGATCTGGTGTGCAGAAGAAAGTGAAGTCCAGAGGGGTTACTCACTGATGTTCAGGGACACAGCAGGCACTAAATTCCAGACTTTCTCCCTCTTCGTCAGACCCCTCCATCTAACCAGTTAAGGAGGTCACCCAGGCATTTCCCAATCTTTGTGTAAAGGAACACAGTCACGATTAATGGCAAGCTCCTGCCTTCTTACACCATTTTGTGTCTCTGTCCCCATCTGTCAGGAAGACACCTAAAGCTCTAAATATCTTTGGGTTGTAAGGAATGTTTAGAATTGAAGAGCTGGTTTGACACAATTAAAAGCTTCCAGAAGGCTGTTATGGCGCCAATTATTTACTTTGCGATAGCAGGCTATTTAAATTTCATTACGGAGTAGAAGATAGGGAGATAAGAACAAAATATGGCCAGGCTGGCGGTGACCTCAAAACCTTTGCTCCCTTTGTTCATAAAAGTTACCAGAGGCAGAACATTTGGGTTCAAGGATCATTTGGTTAAACTGTGCTTTCCCCTAAACGAAAGTACTTCTTAATCTCTTCATGGGCTGTTAATGGGCCATTTATCAGGGTGTTACAAAGCAAAGAGTACACGGAGGAAATAAGGCTACCGACTTGGGAGGGCCGCCCTGTGTCATAGGTGGTCGGACAATGACCCGGTGACTCCTGACTTTGACCTAAACATTTCCAGTCCCCAAAGGAAATAAATGACTGTTCACTCTTCCCTTCCTAGGCTCCCTTTTAAATATATCACTTTGATTGTTAAAACTCTCCCTCCTGGCTTCCAGTCCTTATTTCAAGCTGTTCCCTATGGTGGCCTAACTATAACATTTCCAACGTTGCGACTTTCCCTTTGATCCTTTATATAGGAGGTAGCAAGCAGCTATGCAGCAGGGTGGAGGATTGTCAGATGTCTGTATATACACTTGATGTATGTGTATGCACACATATATGTATGTGCGCACACATTTACACACAAGGTATAATTAACAGGGTAAAGTTGACTCTAAGTTTCTAGATTTGTTTTGGGATAAAACTGTATACCTACCACCAAAATCAAGACAGAGAGTCCTTTCATCACCCAGACACATTCCTTGTACCTCTTTACCTTAGGACAGGAGTTAGTTCCCTGAAAGGGGTAAAATGAGATTCTATGTTGGATCATAGGCTCTCCAGGCAGCACACATGACCCCTCCCCTGAATGAACAAGTAGCTGGTTGGGCTGAGGGGGTGCTCATAAGGTATGTGGATGCCTTACTGGCTCAGTCAGAGATGAGCTACAAGATGACCAATCCCAATACAGATTACCTCAGGCTCTACCTGGTTTCCACCATTAAAGTTTATCAAAGGCAGGGTGACACAGTGCTATTTCTCTCTCAGTCTTGGGAATTCTTTCTCATGTTTCCCTAGTTATTTTGCATTCACTCTGCCTATTCCTGATTTGAAGTTCCTTCTTCTCAGGTATGGGACAATGAACTTAGCAGCCATTGGCTCAGGGTCTGGTACTACATGTCTGGCACCCTTAGCTCCCTGAGTTAAACTCATTAAGAGTCAAGAAGGGGGCTTGGAGAGGTGGCTTTGTGGCTAAGAGAACTGCCTGTTCTTCAAATGACCCTGGATCCATGATTCCTAGCACCCACGTGGATCCTCACAACCTTTCTTGTTTCTATCCCCAGGGGATCTGGCACCTTCTTGTGGCCTCCACAGACACTGCACCCACATAGTGTGCAGACACACAGACACCATACATGTTAACAGCACCACCACCACCACCACCACCACCACCATCAACAACAACCACAACCACAACAACAACCACAACAAACAACAGCTGAGAAAGCCTCTGCTGCTCTGAAAGAACCCACATCAGTCTTGTGAATGGAAGTTCAGGAGAAGAAGCCACACCCTTGTAAAAGATCCCACATAGCTATTGGATTAAAGCTCTGTGGTTGTAGGGAGCTGGAATGTTACAGGACGGAGAGCTTAATTATCCTGGACCATCTTTAATCTGCAATTTGTTGCCCACCTCTTTGTTCTTTTGACTATCAGGTAAAACCTTCAGAATGCATTTTTGTTGGAACTCCCACCAGCCTAAAAGCAAAGAATGTCACCCGATAGTATCTGAAACCTACCCTCTCTCACACTGACAACTTACTCCACCAATGTACTAGGTGAATGTAGTGATATTTGACTTTCTTTTCTTTTCTCTTTTTGAGTGTGCTTATAAAAGTCCACGTGACTTTATTTGGGGCAACATGGATCTGCATTCCTTGATGTGGTGGTTTGAGTGAGAACGGCAGCCACAGGCTCATATATTTCACTGTTTAGTTCCAGCTAGTAGGAAGGATTAGGAGGTGTGGTCTTGTCGGAGGAAGCATGCCATGGTTTTTGAGGTTTCAAAAACCCACGGCAGGCCCAGTTTCTCTCTCTGCTTCTTGCTCATGTGCCACACCTACCTGTCTGCTGCTGTGCTTCCTGGAAAGGAGTCTTCAACTAAATGCTTTCTTTTCATACATTGCCTTGGTCATGGTGCCTCTTCACAATGATAGGACATTAACAAAGGCACTGGGTCATGGTCACTCACATTGGCTCAGAATAAATGCTCTCATAGTTGTTTTGCTGTGAGAGGTGTGTTTTACGTGGACATCTTCTGGGTCCTGGCAACCACTGCCCAGGTTCCTCTCTATAATTTTGCCATTTCCTGAAAGCTACATAAACAGAATCCTACAGTGTGGAGTCTGGCTCCCTACACTCACTGTTTTTTAATCCTGTGTGCAGGTCAGCCCTTTGTTTCCTTTTGTTGTTGAGCCATGTCCCATGGCCTGGGTGCCCTGCTGTATAAGCATACATGCCTTCACAGTTGACAATTAAGGTTTTGGTAGTTAATAATAAAACAGATGCAAAAGAACACCAGTGGCTCTCAATTTGTGGGATTGCATATCAGGTATCCTGCACATCAGATATTTACATTATGATTTGTAACAGTAGCAAGATTATAGTTATGATGTAGCAATAAAATAGTTTTATGTCTGAGGGGGGGTGTCACCACAACTTGGCAAACTGTATAAAAGAGTCTCAGCATTAGGAAGGTTGAGATCCGCTGATGGATGCCTTCTCTCTCCCTTAGCAGCTATCGATTACCTATATCATCCAGGGTGGGACTTAGCAGTTTTTTTCTCATCTGAATAGGCATGTCAACCATGTAGTCACTATGCTGGTCTTGCTTAGGCACCCAGACTGGTGAAATTTCATGAGCGTAGAAAGAACACTTTCCCTATGAGCCGCCTTGCTGGCCCTCTCTGTTTCTTCTAATGGAATTCCTGTTATCCAGATGCTAGGACCTCCACTTCTGTCTTTCTTACCTTTTAGCTTTTCTTCTATATTCTCTCTCTCTCTCTCTCTCTCTCTCTCTCTCTCTCTCTCTCTCTCTCTCTCTCTCTCTCTCTCTCTCTCTCTCCCTGTCCCTCTCTCCTTTGGGTCAATTCCTTCTTTCTCGCCTATTTCTTCAACCTCTCAAATCACCGCCTTATTCTTCAGTAGCACCCATCCTGCTTTCATTTCTCTCATTATATTCTCGCTACTGATGTCTATCTACCTGTTTGGTTCTTTGTGTTCTTGCTTATTTCCTTTTTAAAATACATTTATCGGGCTGATTAAAAGTGCTTGGTCCACTTCTTCTAATGTGTCTGCTTTTGATGTAACCTGTAACACAGGTTATTTTCACGGTGGGATTACTGCCCTTCCAATGTGTTGTTACTTGTTTTGTGTCGCCATCCTTTTCCCGCCCCTGTATAACACTGGGTACTCAGACAACTCATGTTGAGGGAACCGTCAGAGGCCCAGCTTTGGTACCTACAGTGTGACCTTGGGGGGGCTGGCTGACCTCCAGTATGAAAAGCCTAGATGCTAGGAATTTACATTCAATGTCTTCTTCATGAAATTGCCTCTCAGGTCAGGTCCTCATCTTTTGTCCTCGGAGAGAAACACATTTACAGGAGAGGCCAGAGATGCAGTGGTTTTGAATCTTGCTGGCACATTCACACCACCTGAGTTGCTTCTGTGTTCTGATGCCCAAGGCCATGCCTCAGAGCAGGCTCAGGGGATTCTGGTGGAATCTAAGCATCTGTGCTTTTGGATCCTCCTGGGTGATTTTTCATGTGCAGTCACGTTTCAGATGCTCCAAGACTCCAGTGGCATTCTCCAGCCCTGGCAGTTTGAAGAAGTGATACAGAATGACTTCTGGAGGTCAGCTGGTCTACCATGGCTTCCTGGGGACACCTGGACCAGATGGCTATGTCGTGTCAGGTGAAGTGTAGACATCTGTGTCTCAAGGAGATAAATTGTGGAAAGAGGGAACCAGTGACAGAATTCCACTAAGTTTTTCTGTCTTGTCTTCACGGTGCAGTTGACCTGTGTCCTCCTGTAGGATTGAGCCCCTGACAAAAGCAGCCCCAGCCAACTCAAGAGCTTCTCATGGTCTTGTCTTGTACTTTTCTGGCTCCACAGAGGGTCACTGGGAGCAGCGGTGGGGATCTGACAGCCGTGCTTGACTTATAATTTTGGCCTGAACTGGAGCCATTCAGAGTTTGATCAACAGACCCTAAGTATCAGCAACTTCTAGGGGTTCAAGGAAATACAGAACCCCAGGCTCCTCCCCCTTGGACCTTCAGAGACAGAACCTTTCATTTGAGCAAGGCACCTGAAAAGACTCCTGGCACACTCAAGGCTGAGGCACACAGCCTGATACAACATAAATGATGAGCGATGCTTTAACTGAAGCAGGCGTCTTTTAAACCAAGTCCTTTGTAGTTTGTTTGGTCATGTAGTACCTCGAAAATGCTGATTTTGGTTCTTGGATTTGAGTTTTTTCTTCTGCTTTAGGCCAGAATTCAACAATGCTGGCTTTGCCTACTATAAAGACAGATTTTTTCTTCTTCTTTTAAAATAACAGATCCACTTAGTTAAAAAAAACAAAACAAAACAGTACTCAGGTAGCACCATCTCCCCCTCAGCTGTTAGCATCCGCGGTGGAGCTTTATCTTTACTGATCTGCATAGGTGATGGAAGTCTGGGCAGATGTGATGAACTTCAGAAGGACCAAGAAAGTGCCTGACACTGTTAGTCATCATCTCCCCAGTGCCCATCCCAATACATTGCACACAGTGAGTGTTTACACACACACACACACACACACACACACACACACACACACACACACACACGGGCTGGGGAGCGGTTAAGAGCACTGGCTGCTCTTCTAGAGGACCTGGGTTCAATTCCCAGCACCCACATGGAAGCTCACAACTGTCTACAACTCCAGTTCCAGGAGGTCCAATGCCTTCACACAGACATACATGCAGGAAAACCACCAATTTTTACAAAATAAAAGTAAATACATAATTAAAAAAGAAATATATATATATAGTCCCAGGGATAGATTTCTTCTGTCTTTATTCTTCTTCTTATAAATATTACATACAATTAATTCAATGATCTTGGTCTCATTAAAACCTTGAATATATACACTGGAAGTTAAGGAATGCTTAAATTATTTAATTCAAATTTTAATATTTTTGAGACAGACTTTTATTATGTAGCCTCAGTTTGCCTGGAACTTGCTATGTAGACCAGGCTGGCCTTGAATTCACAGAGATCTGACTGTCCCTGACTATTACATGCTGGGGTTAAAGGCCCACATTACTATGTCCAACTCTTTCTTTCTTTCTTTCTTTCTTTCTTTCTTTCTTTCTTTCTTTCAGTGTGTGGTTGCACACCTTTTTATGGTGTGTGCTTATGTGGGTGGCAGATACATGTATGTACATATGTGTCCATGAGGGTGGTAGATGTGTATATGTGAGCATGCGTGAACTCTGTTGCACTCCACTGTACTTTTTGAGACATGGTCTCTCACTGAACTTGGAGCTTGCCATTTCAGCTGGACTGTGGCTAGTGACAGCCTAAGAGTCACCATCTCTGCCTTTCTTGCTTTGAGCTTACAGATGTCCATTACCACGCGCAGATTGCTTATGTGACTGGTAGGGATAAGAGCTCAGGTTCTGATGTTTGTACAGCAAGCACTTGGGCTGTCCTCCCAGTTCTCCCCTCTTTTCCTGTTATTTTGAGGCAGGTCTCATGTAGCCTAAGCTGGATTTGAACTTCCTATGTGGCCAAGGATGACCTTAAATTTCTGGTGCTCTTGCCTCTACCTCTTCAGTGTTGGGATTATAGGTGTTACACCACGGTGCCCAGTGTTTGTAGTGTTGACAGTCAAAGCCAGGGCTTCTTGCATGCAAGGCGAGCACTTTACCAACTAAGCCATATTCCCAGCCCCATAATTAATTTTCTTACTATGAGGTCTTGTCTTTAGTCCAATACATGCTGCTATTGCAGAACACCACAGACTGGGTAATTTATAAGGAAAAGGATATTTATTTTTCAATGTTTAGGAGGCTGGGCGGCTCACTATTAAGGCCCCAGCATCTGGCAAGGGCCTTCATGCTCTGACATCCCATGGAGGCAGGCAGAAGGTGCTCAAGAGCTCACACACACGAGACAGGGACAAAAGAGGGCCAATGGCTCTCACTGCCAGCTCTTGTGATAGCAGGTCCATTCCTGCAGCACCAATGCTGAGCTATTTATTATTATTATTATTATTATTATTATTATTATTATTATTATTATTATTATTTTGAGACAAGATTTCCCTGTGTAGCTTTGCCTGTCCTAGATCTTGCTCTGTAGACCAGGCTGGCCTCATATGCAGAAATCTGCCTGCTCTGGCTCCCTAGTCCTAGAGTAAAAGGCCTGCACCCCCAACACCTGGCTGCTGATCCATTAAAAAAAAAAAAAGATTTATTTATTTATTTATTATGTATGCAGTGCTTTATCTGTATGTTCACCTGCAGGCCAGAAGAGGGCATCGGATCCCAGCATAAATGGCTGTGAGCTACCATGTGGTTGCTGGGAATTGAACCCAGGACCTCTGGAAGAGCAGCCAGTGCTCTGAACCGCTGAGCCACCTCTCCAGCTCCCGGATTCATTCTTGGTGTACTGATTTTCAGTATCTAGCTGACAATTAGTGTTTCCCACATTTCAACCTTGTTGTACTGGGGACCAAGCTCCTGGCACATGGACTTTGGAGACGGCATTCAAGACATAGCAAGGCCCTGCATCTTTTCTTTTTATAAAGCAAAATCAAACCAAACCCCTCCTTCCAGAGCAGGTGCAGGAGACCAGCGCATGCCACAGCGATCATGGCATCACCTTCCCGCTGCCCTTCTGTGTCTTCTGCCCGATTTTCAAAGAGGTGCTGAGCGTGAAATAGTCTGGCCTCTTGTCAGCCAGAGAGCAGGGAGGGAGAGAGAGAGTGCTGGCCTCAGCAAGGCAGATGACAGAAAATGCTAGCCTTTCATTATGTAGGGGCTATAAAAAAGATTTAAAATAAACCCTTTATTTAATTTGAATAGTTTATTGGCAACGATAGAGCGTGAGTTATATGACACTGGATACTAATGTCTTTTATAGGCATTTGAGAATCTTTATAGTTTACCAAAATATGGACCAATTTCTCTCACTGAATGGGGCTCTGAGCTTGCTTTCTGGGTATCTCTTGTCTTTCACCTTCTTCCTAACAATCACATAGGCAGTGTTATGAGTCAGTTATTACCCTCCCCACCTTCCCGGAGACAGGGTTACTCTGTGTAGCCCTGGCTGTCCTGGAACTTGCTCTGTAGACCAGGCTGGCCTAGAACTCACCGAGATCCACCTGCCTCTGTCTCCTGAGCCCTGGGATTAAAGTCGTGCACCACGACCACCCCGAATTAAAAACTTTTAAAAGAGACTTTGACCAGTGTTTCTGTGGAAAACCTGAAATAAGGTATTTTGTTTTAAATCTGACCAAACTGAAGACCAAAGTGACACCTGTAATCAGAGTAAGTCTGATAGTCCGTGTCTGAGAGCCACAAGCACAAGGCATGCCCTCTTCTGTGTGTCAAAGGTCTGAGAGCCACAAGCACAAGGCACGCCCTCTTCTGTGTGTCAAAGGTGACAGAAGCTCTGGGGAGACCTCAGGCCAGACAAGGATGAACCGGAAGTGATTTTGTTCTGCATACCGTTGAGTCTTCAAACAAGAGCTAACTCATTCCCAGCCTTGCATAGAACAACAGATTACATAATAAAAGGGACTATTTAAAACATTAAAAATTTTTAGAGTTGGGGAGATGGATCAGCGAGTAAAGGCCTGCATACAGGAGAGAGAGCTGACTTTTAAAGCTTGCGCTCTGTGCACGCGTGGCCGTGTGAATCCTGCTCCGCCCCCGCCCCCCAGTAAATAAATGTAATGAAAATAAAAATTCAGTTCCTAAATTGAGGGTTTATCCTACAGATGCTAATGACGTATTTAGAGACAGCACTATTGTCATCATCCTAGTTAATTTCTGTATCCCAAAATAAGTTGAAAACTTTTCATTTCATCAATGACATATAAACAAGAAGCAAGGAAAATAAATTATTGTTTGCTAAATGAAAAAAATTTTTTTTCTAGTGAAGGATTATTAAGCATAAAACAAAGCCTAATTGAACCTCATTTCTGCACACCATTAAGGAGTTCTTGAGCCAAACAAACCATGGCCGTTTTGCTGATGAGACTGTAAATATCACCAGTGTAGAAAAAAAAAAAACCCTGATGATTTATTCTGTAGAGGTCATTGGTACATTTTGTACACCCATCATTTCTTTTGTAGAGCTGGGAAAGTCACTACAGGAAAAAAAAAAATCTCATTTGGCCAGCAGAGGTCACTCTTTCTCCTTTATCGATCCCTGTAACCGGGTTCTTGTGTCCAAGGAGTTTGAGTTTGAGGCGCAGCCAGAGAGGCCTTGGAAACGCACACACCATCCAGCCCAGCTCTGTCTTACACACGCACTGTCTAAGTGTTTTATTCCACCCAGATTCTTAGATGGATAGCTCACATTCGCATAATAAGAGCCATTCGGTTAGGCACGCCAATGCTATTCTTTAATTAATCTGCATTATGGAGCATGGCTCTAATGTTTACTGGTGCCGGCTCAGGTTCTTCCCAGTTCTGACTTGTGGACCGAAGTGTAGCTTTTCCTAACCACCTGCAGGTGGACTGGCATGAGCCGTCAGAGAGTGAGAGACAGTCCCCTGGTGAGTTTCTGCAGGGGGACGAGGAAGAGCTAAATAGAAGCCGGATGTATTGAACCCTGGCCAAGCAGGAAGCCTTAGTGCCAGGCACTGACGGTTAAGCTAGAGAGGTACAGACCCCGGGCCTGGCTTCTATGTTCGGTGTTGTTTTGGAAACAAAAGCAGACGCTGGCAGTTCTTTTGAAGGCTGGACACATAGGATGAATCCAGATGAATTATACATGAGTAGCCAAAGTACAGGCCAGTCGTAAGTATCTATAGATGGTCACGGGCAGCTGAGTGATGGAGCTGCCTTGTAGTAAGGTGAACCACTCAGCACTTGTCTGGCCAAATCATTAAAAGTATTTCAATAATTCATTTTTAATATCTTCCTTTATGGGGGACATAATGGGCATTTTTAGGAAGTACCCGGGAAAAATTGAGCTCTTGGTTTTCTAATGATTAGTGAAAATCTATTCTAACTCTTCCTCTTTCCTCCCGTCCCCTCCCTTCCCCTCCCTTCCCCTCCCTTCCCCTCCCTTCCCCTCCCTTCCACTTCTGTCCCCTTATCTCCTCTCCGCATCCAAGTTCTGTCCGGTCCTTTCCTGTCCAGTCCCCTCCTCTTTTCCTTTCCTGAAAAGCCAATTTCACATTGACATTTTAGAATTTTGAAAACGCGGCGGAATACTGAGATTCACCGTGGCTGTTCTTTCCTTGGGCTCCAGGTGGCGCCATCACAATGCGCTGAGGACAAGGCAGCCTTTCCTAAAGAACAAAAAACTTGTCTCTCCTTTAGGTGGCGGGTAGCTTAATGACCAGGTCGGCAGGATTCCTGTAGTGCCTGCGCAGCGCTGCATGCTGGGGAGGAAGATCTATTGGGGTACCTCATATTGCCCTCTGAAGTCCTACTTTTTCTGATTTGTAGTTCTGCGCTGGGCCACCTGCCATCCGCCTACCCGGTATGCCTTGCAAAAGTGTGCTGCAGCCAGCTGGTGCTATTTGCTAGAAACTGGTTAAGGAGCCAGGAATTTTGTGAGCTGATTGTTGGACCATTGGCAACTAAAAATCAGCCTTGGTGGGAGTATTTGAAGCACTACAAATCACATGCCTCTGCCCTGTCTGTTGGTGTGTAAGTACACTTGCTTTCGTGACCCTTCGTTGTACCAACGGAAACATATCCCTGTGTCACCTAATTGTGTGGGGGTGGTTGTGTGTATGTGAGATGGGGTGGGCGGTGGTGGTTTGCAATTGGGGAGCCTGCAAGGATCAAGGTCCAGGCATGGCCAAACCCTGAAAGCCTTGTCTTGAGACTGGTCTTCCCTTTCTGTCCCCTTGAGGTGGCCATTTAGCCTGGCTGCTAGGTTACAGGTTAACTGGCTCCTCTCCTTCCTTATATGGTCATGTCTGGCAGCACCTAAATTCCTCCTCGTGCAAATAAGACATTCCCAGCACCTTAGCACTGCCAATGATGTACACTCACCCCGAAAGACTCTACTTGCTCCCCAAAGGTTTACATAGCCTTCGTTCCCCCCAATTTAGTGATCTGCTCAGTGAAGTCTGCCTCCCAAGAGTCTGTTCTCCTATGCTCACCCTCCGTCAAAGGTCTGTATCACCCACCAGCCAGTCCTGGCTTGCTTTCCCTCTCAGGCCAATGGTCTGATTATAGATTGATCATGCCATTGAGGGAGGGGCAGAGGGGTGGGAACAGTACTCTAACTATAAAGCGACAAATAAAAAAAATGCAAATACTTATAGGAAAGGAAAAAAAAAACCCAGAAAAAAATTTCCTTCTATCTCTTCTCTTCCTTCAAAAGCTTTGAAACAAAAGTTAAGTTTCTTTTTAAATTATCACGTATAGCCGGTGCAGCGTTGCGCGCATGTAATCCCAGCACATGGGGAGGCAGAAACAGGGGAATTGCTGTGAGTTTAAGGCCAGCCTGGTCTACAAATCAAGTCCGGGACAGACAAGGCTACACAGAGAAACCCTATCTCAGAAAACAACAACAACAACAAAACAAAAAACACCCCAAAACCAAAACCTACCCAAAGCCAACATCCCCTTTCCCCCCAAATTATCAAGTATAGATGTCTGCTTTTTTTTGGGCAAAATTTAGTTAGAAGCTGAGGAGGTTTCGCCAGCTTTCATGCCCAATCTGACTCCTCTCCTTACATTCATATTTTGCTTAGCCATTTTGTGCCCCCTTCACCCAGTTTCGTTTAATACCCCCTTATTGTCCCCACACTGTGACACTCTGGTGGTGTCCTGAAGGCGACTGTCCCCTGATACTGCCCCTGGCCTAGGTCTCAGCAAGCCATTCCAGGCGTGGCTGTTCCGATGTGGCATGGCCCACAGTGTGCTTGCCACAAATGATTGCCAGTTTCTGTTTCCTCACAGGACCCCTGTCTGTCTTCTTCACAGGCCAAGCCTGGACTTCACAGCATGACTGCGTGCTGCTGTGGAGACAAACACCAGAGAGGAGACATCCGTCTACCCATTGCCTTCTCCCTGAATCCTGAGCGCTGTTCTTGTTCTTCCCCAACCTGAGGCAGGCACTACTAGGTGGATGCCAGCATGGGGGCGGGGTTGTGCGTTCTGGAAGCAGTGGGCTAGAACTGCTGTGAGGAGGGTCCTGTTGAGGATGCTGTCATATCTTCTGCTCCAAACCGGTTACCTAGAATATGGTTCACTCCTGTTTGTTGACTGGCTCAGCGAGTCCCATCCCCTGGGCAGAATCATATCTTTTGCCCAGATGTTGCATTAGCTGCCATAAAGAGACTTTGCACACTGGGAGGCTTAAGTGACTGGCATTTATAGTCTCTCTGTGGAGGCTAGGAGCCCCACAAACCTGATTTATGGTGAGGACTCTCTTCCCGGCTTCTAGATAGCCATTTTCCCTGTATGGTCATGGAGGGGTCTCTGTTAACTCTTCTTACAAAGACACCACTCCTAACGGGTTAGGCCCTCACCCTTAGGATTCCACGAACCTTTGCTATCTCCCCAAAAGCCCTACATCCAAATAGTCTATCTGGGGATTACGGACCCAGTATACAAACTATGGGGTTCACGATTAAGTCCAGAATAAATGGCAGCCGATGGTTTTGGAAACACTTGGAGAAAAAAGAAATGTAAGGACACAGTCCCCTTTAACTCCCTCCTCGGGCTTAGCAGATTTCTTTAGGAAGCGCTTCCACGCGGTTCGATTCCTGCTAGTGTCGCGTGCAGCCATGCTCTTTCTACTTCCCTGTCTCCTCATAAGGGGGGAGGGGCAGACAGCTCCTCCTGATTTTGACCTGTGGCTCCCACCTGTGTACCCGCATTTACCCTTCAGAATTTTCCCCATCCAAAATTAACTTTTTATCCATTTAAAATTAAACAACAAACCCGTGTCATAATTTGAAGAGATGAGTTGGGTGGCCAACTCAGATGGCGATGGGATTCACACACAATTCCTTAAAGGGAGCGGCACGCTCTCTCTAAAAACGCCCAAAAACCAGTGGATTTAGAGAGTTTCTCTGTCTCACTTCTTATTTTCTTCCTTCCTAGCTGACTTCTTCTCCGACTCTCACCTCCTCCATGAGTTCGGGACATGAAATAGAGCGAAAGCTGCAAAGCGTGCGTGTTTGTGTAGTTCTTATTCCTATTTAGTTTTTTTTTTTCTTGAAAAAAATTATGTTTCATATCCCTCTCTTGGTGGGGAAATTCTTGAGTTTCTTAGAAGCCTTTGTTCTGTAGTTAGAGACCTGGGGAGGAGCAACGGGAGGTGGAAAATGTTGGTGACATTGGGGAAAAAGCTTGAGTACGTGCTGCCCTTCTGGTTACATTTGCATTTGACAGGAAACTTCTGGAAGCAAGATGCTTGCATGCAGAGAATCTGGCTGCCTGCACTGAGGATTTCAGGTTGGACAGTGAGGGAGATGTTTTGTGGTTGTGTGTGTGGGGGACTTTCTTCAAATACCCCCCGTGTAGTTTTGATCTGTCTCTTCCCGACTTACCTCAGAGTGTCCCAGAGATCTGGGGGCTGGGGAAGGGGCAGGGACCAGGTTCAGTCCCGTAGATGTTTCAGAAGGTGACTGTCTGTGAAATGCACACATTTCCTTAATCTCCATGTGGATTGAGACTCGGGACTCATTGGGTGGATACCTGGACTTGGGACAGGGGCTTGGTCTGGGAGTGAGGCTGAACATCTTCTCCCCTGGGGATTGCTGAACCGTCAACTCCTCAGAGCTGGAGACCCCCAGAAGTCCAGCAAGGACAAGCTTCCATCAAGGGCAAGCCTTTCATTCACAGATAAACTCACTGAGGCCCCAAGGGGGGTGGGTCTACCCTCTTTCTGGGCTTGTCAGAGGCACTTAAGAAATACATGTTGACTTGACATGACCCACTGTGAAACAGGCATGACAAAACTCCCCCCGTGGCAGCTGGATCAGGCTTGCAGCAGCTGGGAATGATTCTCCCTCTGTTGGTGTAAGCCTCAGTGGTGGGGCGCAGCAGAAAGGCATTGTGGGATGCATTTCCAGGCTTTGGAGGGTACAAGCCACACAGAGATTGAACGCCTCCTTTTACAAATAAGAGTTTAATAGATGTCAGAGCGGGAATGGACCTTGCAGATCAATGGCATCAGTCTCCTCAGACTTCAGATCTGTAGATCACTAAACTGACACAGAAAGAGAGAGAGAGAGAGAGAGAGAGAGAGAGAGAGAGAGAGAGAGAGAGAGAGAAAGAGAGAGAGAGACAGAGAGGAAGCAATCTGGCTGGCCAGTTGACTGGATTGCTTGAATTCAGACAACATGTGAAACAGTGAGTGGGGGAGGAATACAAAGCCGGGTGCAGTGTGGTGCAGCCAGGTTTTTCCTCTTGTGCCACCACTTCGTGACTTAAAGTGGAGCGAGAGTTATTGTCCCACCAGTGAAACGGAGACGTATAAATTAAAACTGCAATGAACTGTCTGCTGAAGGTGTGAACAAGGCAGATAAATCCCTAGGAGCTTAGCAAACATCTGTTCCTTACCTTCAAGGCAGAAACCTCACCATAAAGCAGACAAAGCAAGGACTGGAATCTTTCACCTTCTCTGCCCGACAGCATGAAGATGAGGCAACTTGCAGATGCCCTCCAGGACACAGAGAGAGTTTGTGAATTCTCATGGGGGGGGGCCCTCCTACCCCAGTATGAGTCGTGGGTTTCCTGGCTCAGTTCTTCAGCACTCTTGTGATGCTGTGAGGTCCTAGAAGGTGCTCTGGACTTGGCCCAGGTTCTTTCTGTTTATATTCCTGGGAGTGAAGAAAAGTCAGAGCCAGGGAAAGAATGATGAGAAGGCTGCCTGACAAGAATCAGGAGCTGGAGGAAGTCATCAGAGCTGGGTCAGAGGTCAGGGTTTGAGTGACTCACCGTGGAGAAATGATAGATAGCAATCCAAGAATCCAGGAGATCTTCATCGGGTTGTTGACCTGACAAAAGGAATCCTGGGGCTCAGGGGGATGTGAAGATGCACCGTAGCTGGGTTGAAGGCTGCTGTGATCTACTGATGATGTCTGCCATGGACAGGCCAGAGAAGAATCTATGTTTTAATGTCATTTATTTTTCCTTGGCCTGATTTGTTGCATGTACTTGTTCCCTGCCCACACACAATGTTTCAGTGTCTGGAACAGGTATTATGCTGCATGTCTGTCTACTCATGGAGCTGCCTTAGAGACACTGGCTTCCTTTAATTTACTACCTATGGTGGAATCTAAGACTTACTCTTTATATACCTTTATGTTCAGTACAAAGGGTATTGCACAGACAAAATCCTTTAAGTAGAAAAAGATAGGTGGTTGTAAAACTCAGAGGGTGATGAACACAGGCTATTGTTTTGGCATTTTGTGCCTGTGGCTGTCCAGTCTTTCTTGTTTCCTCAGAGATGAGTGGGTTATTTTCGTGTGTGTACTTGCGTGTGTGAGCATGCTGTGTGCCAGGATATGTGTGCACCTGTGCAGAGGCCAGCGGAGGATGTCAGGTGACATTCTTTGTCATTCTCCATCTTATCCTTTTGAGGCAGGGTCTCTCAGGGAACTTGGAGCTAGGCTGTTGTCCATCAAGCCCCAGTGACCTTCTTGTCTCTGCCCTCAGCCCTGTGCTGGGGTTATAGGTGTGCGTACGCCTGGCAACACCTGGCTTTCTACATATATGGGTATTGGATTGTGGACACACAGGTTCTCATGTATGTGCAGTAAATGCTTATCCATGGAGCCATCTCTCCACCTTCATTATCTTTTTTTGCTTTGTTTTCTTTTGGAAATAGGGTTTCACTGTATAGCCCTGGCTGTTCTGGAATTCACTCAGCAGACCAAGCTGTTTCTGCCTCCTGAGTGTGGAGGTTTAAAGGCATGTACCACTACCACTGGCCCCATTATTATTTCTGAGGAGTCAAGGTGGGCCACACTATGCTTCTTGCTCCGGTCCAGCAAGGCCCTTACTTATATAGTATAGACTGATAAAACATGGTGGGCATTTAATTAACAGTTGGTGAGTAAAAGAATCTATACCAGAAGACTTTCTCATGAGTATAACCAGGTTCCTGTCCCAAGGGGACTTCTACTGTAGAGAGAACATGGGACATGTGGGCTGGGAACAGAAAGGTGACAGGAATTACATGTTTCTGGAGGCTGGAGAGGTGGCCCAGTGGTTAAGAGCACTGGCTGTTCTTCCAGAGGACCTAGGTTCAATTCCCAGCACCCACATGGTGGCTCACACCCACCTGCAGTTTGAAAGGATTACAATATCCTCTTCTAGCATCTGTGGGCACCAGTGAAGGCAAGAGATTCATATGGACAATAAAAAGTAATAAAAAGAGGTAGTGGTGAATTAAAACATAGTTCTTGGGCCACTGGTGAGAAACCAGGGGGTTGGTGAGAGACACCATTGCAGTAGACTACTTAGTTGTTCTGTAGTTAACTCTTTTGGTCATAACCATATATGAACACAATTGTATTTAGTTGAGGGTAGGAGAACAGGGAAGGAAACATTTCACGTTTCTTTTCTGTTTCTTCTGTGCATGTAACATTGGTCAGAGTTGCCACCATTCGCTTTCTGAAAGTGTCAAAATATCTTCCTTTAGAAGGCGATGTGTGTGGATGTAACCCTTGAGGGAGAGGAAGCCTGGGTTTGGTCATCCATATTTCTCTGAATCACTGGACACTATAGACTGATTTACTTACATGATTTTGTTCATCTTCCCATTTTCTTCTTTTTTTTTTTTAATGTTGCAAGCAAACTTTATTTTATGCTTCAACTTTTCTTTTTTTCCCCCAAGATATATATTATTTTATTAATTTGTTCTTGTTACATCTCAATGGTCATATTCCCATTTTCATTACAAAGAATCTATGAGGCAGAATAACAATGTCTACTTTACTTTCTAAAAGAATCAATACTATTAACATGTGAGAAAGAACTGTAAACATGTAAGGATTTATTACTGTCATATTATAATATGAATAATTATTAGGTGAAAATTCATACTTATTGCATTAAAATGTGGAAGGTGGGTATTTTTATTAGTTTTTTTAAATTGCTGTGATATAACATCATGACCAAGGCAACTTATACAGAGTTAGAGTCCATGATGGAAGAGGAAAGGCATGGTGGCTACAGTAAGCTGAGGGCTCACATCTTGATCCACAAGCAGGAGGCAGAGCACTCTGGGAATGGCACCAGTCTTTCAGTTCTCAAATTCTGCCTTCAGTGACTTGCTTCTTCCAATAGGGCCATATCTCCTCAGCCTCCCCAAATGGCGCCAGCCATGGAGGTCCAAGCATTGAGAGGCCCAAAACTATAGGGAACGAACATTTCTCTCATTCATTCCACCACAGTAGATAGATATCTTTTGAATGGGTTTTAAACTCTACATTGTAGTTGCCAATCTAGAAGCTTCAGAGTGAACTTTTCTCCTTCTTGTCTTTGGATGATGCTGGGTTCCAATCAACAGGGAAGAGCCCTTAGCTGCTTCTAGACTCACTGCTTTGGGCCTATGATGGTGCTTCATGGAGGCAGATGATGGAGGAACAAAACTGCTCACATCCTGGTTGGGAATCCAAAGGGAGAGGGAGAGACAGGAAGAGATGTGAAGACTTCTCCTTAAGGCCCACCTCTTTAAGCTGCTACTACCACCTGGTAGTACCAGGCTGGGAAGAAAGTCTTTTCCATGTGGGCCTTTGGAAATACTTAAGATTCAAACTTCATTAAAAGTGGGAAAATAAATCTCTCTTCCTTCATGGGCTGGTTGCTTCTTGGGGAGACGGGATTTGCTTCTGAGATGGGCAGCTGGGTGAGGGGTGCCATGTTGGTCTGAAAGCTCAAGTGAAACTACTGGTTATAGTGACCTCGATCTCTTGGTTAGCCTGTGTTTACCAACTGGGCAACTGGCCAATAGCGTGACAAGCGGGGCCAGTGAGATGGCTCAGCATGTAAAAGTGGCTGCCACTAAGCTGGATGACCTGAGTTTGATCCACGAGACTCACGTGGTGGAAGGAGAGAACTGAATCCTGCAGATTGCCCTTTGCCCTCCGCCTGGCATGCACCTGCCTCCTCCCGGCCCCTCTGCCCTAGTAAATAAATGTGACAACAGCAACAATTAGGATGACAAGGACGACAACAAAGGCAGGTGATACCCAGACAAGAACTGCCACAGGTGTTTCAGAGTCACTTTATCCCAGCACCTGCCTCTTTCCTGAGGCTTTGTCGGGACTCGGTGGATGTAGCTGGCAGCGCTAGTGGAGAGTCTCCCCTCCCCCCCCCCCAATACTGTTTTAAGCTTCCAAGATGGAAGCTATTGTCCCATTTGAGTTCAAGGCCCTGCAATTTGGAACAAGGGCACTTGGAGCTCAGGTCAGATACTCTGCTGACAACTTGCTTTGACTTTCAGTTCCTATGCTTTGGAGGAAAACATTTGCTACACTGATTAGCACATGTGCTTATCTGCTTCAGGGTTTTAAGTGGCTGAAGCCTGTAATATGATCATTAGCAAAATGACCTCTTTCCTACTCTGTTAATACTCTTACTAAACAGAGATGCTCCTTCAGTTTCTTCTAGGATAGGCTGTGGTTTTTCTGGCACCAAGAAGTGTTAGTTTACAATCTTTGCCATATATGGGAGCTACATAGGTGACGCTGTTGGAAAAGTACTTTTTGCTTATGTATGATGACCTGAGGTTGGATTCCTGGCATCCACGGTGGCGTGCTCCTGCGATCCCAGTGTTGAGAGGCAGAGACGGCATTATCCCCACTGCCTGCTAGCCAGGGAGTCTAGTCAAGTCAGTGAGCTCCAGGTTTGTGGAGAAATCCTGCCTCAAAAAATAAAATGGAGGGGATGGAGATGTGGCTCAGGAGTTAAGAGTATACATTGCTCTTGCAGAGGACCAGGGACGTGTTCCCAGAACCCAAATGGTGGTTTATAACCAGTTCTATGGGATCCATTACCCTGTCCTGTCTTAGGCAACAGGTAGTACTCAGGCAGTGCAGGAGGCAAAACACTCATACACACAAAACGTAAATAAAGAAGTCTTGGGCTGGAGAGATGGCTCAGAGGTTGAGAGTACTGGCTGTTCATTCAAAGGCCCTGAGTTCAATTCCTGGCCACCTCATGGTGACTCATAGCCACCTATAATGAGATCTGGTGCCCTCTTCTGGCCTGTTGGCACACATGCAGGCAGAATACTGTATAAATAATAAATAAAATAAAAAATTTTCTTTGAGACAGGGTTTTTCTGTGTAGCCTTGACTGTCCTGGACTAGCTTTGTAGACCAGGCTGGCCTTGAACTCACAGCGACCCGCCTGCCTCCTCCTCCCAAGTGCTGGGATTAAAGGCATGCGTCACCACCGCCTGGCTAATAAATCTTAAAAAAAAAAAAAAAAAAAAGAAGTCTTTAAAATAAGATGGAGATTACTAGAGGAAAACAATGCCAAAAGAGGATCACACCCAACGTTGACTTCTGGCCTCCGTGTACATGTGCATACACGGCTGCACATAAATACACTTAAAACATTACACATACACAAATTAAGGTTTTGCTACATATGAGACATGGTGAAGTTCTATTTTGGAAAGCTCTGAGCATGGGCTGCTCAAAAAGATGGGTCTTGGAGGGGTTGTCTTGGCCCAGCTGTGGGAAGCAGTGTGTTTACATCACAATAAACCAGGGACACTGGATCATGTGAACATTGTATTCCTGCCCCACACGTGTTGGACACGTCTGCAAAAACAAACAGCTCCATCCTAGCAATTGTAGGGTCCAAATGTCACATGTTGGCCCCAGTGGCAGTTTAGCTGAGGCCTCAAGCAGTCAGCCCTGACGTTCTTGAGTAAGGCCATGTTGTGGCCACGTAGCCAGTCTCCACACCTGGAAAAAATAAAGAATGAAACAAGAAAGAGAGCGAAGTGAATTTGAAACCGGAGAGCAGGCTCTGGTGACAGTGTTGAGATTCGGAGTTCCTAAGCTGTCTCTACATTCCAGACTGGGGGTGGGGTGGGGTGGGTGCGGGGGTGGGGGGACAAGGCATATTTGAAAAGCATGCATCTTTTACGGGCAGAATCTCCTTAATCCATATCTCAGGGGCAAGATTAATGCTGTGCAACACCCCAGATGGGCTGGGCTTTCTGCAAATATGTTCTCATGAGAAGTGTCCCACTGACACCGGTGTCATTTCTTCTTCTGTGTCTCTCTTAAGCCAGCTGGTTCATCTCTTGAAATTCGATATGCCTCCCCCCCCCAACCTCCCTTTTTCAGATATGTCAGTGCACAAAAGAGGCTCATGAAAGGAAACAGCTGCACAGAGACCAGCAGGCGCTGCTGGAGCTGCGGATTCGAGGCGTGCACCTGCGTGGAGTTGGGTGACTGGAGATTTTTCAGAGAAGGGAAATATCAATGGAGCTTTAGGATACAAGGGCCAGAGGGATGGATGACTCTGGGGTGGCAAACTGGATACCCCTGCCGCTCACCTGGAGGTCAGGGGATCACACCTGCCTTGAATTAGTCCAAAGGCTTTCGGGAGAAGGTTAGTTGGGCGTTTAGGAATGAAATGATTAGCTGGCTGTAACAGTTCCTAATAAACAGATTGTCTGCATCAATGACATCTATTCATCAGGCCAGGAGCAAACGGCATCTCTGTAGCCCCTTATGGCAGAAGTGGGCAGGATTGATGAGGCTTGGATGCATGCTGTGAAAGCTTTGTCCTGATGCAGGGGTGAATGAGCTGGAGGTGCGGGGGTGGGGGTGGGGGGGAGGGGAGAGGGGGAGGTGGTAGTGTTAGTGGGTGGTGGGTGGTGGGTGGTGGGTGGTGGAGGGGCTGTTGAACAAATGAATGGCTTGACCGGATGGATGTGTGTTTTAATAGGTACACACAGACTACTGTGGTGGGGACAGACAGTAAGCGGGGGAAAGGTAATATAATCAAGGTGAAAGATGATGGTTTGGAGGATGAGGTTTTGCTGGGAGTGGTAAGACCTTGCTGCGTTCTGGAGATATATTTTTTTTGGAGGCAGAGCCAGGAGAATGTGCTGGTGGATTATCACGAGAGTGTGAAGGAAATGGAGTAAGGGCTGCCCCTGTGGGTTTTGGCTTGGACGCGTGGAAGGGCTAAGTTTCCAGCCCCTGGGAGGAGAAAGGCTTTACAGAGGGGACAGGTTTGGAGGAGGAGCTCTATCTGCCCTGATCTGAATAGAGGGGACAGGTAGGCTTCTGGATGAGCTGGGATTTCAGAGAGAGAGAGAGAGAGAGAGAGAGAGAGAGAGAGAGAGAGAGAGAGAGAGAGAGCGAGAGAGAGAGAGTTTCTGGCTGAGAAAGAAATTTAGGAGTCATCAATGTATATAAGACATTAAAAAAAAAAAAAAAGACATTTGAAACCAGGCGGTAGAATGAGGTTACCAGGATCATGTGGAGAAGGAGCTCACATACAGAGCCTAGGACCTTCCAGCAGGAGAAGGGACCTTAGGAGGAACACATGCAGGTGAGGAAAGAGGAATGGCTATGAGGTAGGAGAAAACCTGAAAGAGTGTGGAGGCCCAAGAACCCAGTGAGAAAGTGCTCCATGGAGGAGGAAGAGAGCAGCTGCGTCCATGACAGCAGAGGACGAAGTTGGAGTTCTGACAGTCGGATTCAGTTACTTCAGTGCCACTAGTGACTTTGACAAGAAAGTGGCTCCAGTGGACAGGGAAGGGGAGGGTTGGAGATGAGGAGAGGAGCGAATGCAGTGAAGGAGCACCGACAACCGTGTCAAGGAGCACCGACAACCGTGTCAAGGAGCACTGGCAACATGCGTAAAGGGATCCTGCACGTGGGTGGTCGCCAGAGTGAAAAGCGAAGCAGGAAAATTCCTATAATGTAAGAGACAGAGAGGAAGGCTCTGGGGCCACCTTCTTGGGTGGGGTGGGTGGGATCCAGCTTTTCCTAGGAGGAAGACTTGTCTATATTTAGGTGGAGAATGTCGAGTTTTGGAGTACAGATGCTGGAATGGAGCTTGGAGTTTGTTTCAGGGTGCATCTATTTTCTCAGTGAGGCAGGAAGCCAGGTGAGCACCTGAGTGTGAGGACAGGCAGGGTCATGCCGGAGGTTAAAGAGGGAGGGAGGGACGGAGGGAGGGAGGGAGGGAGAGAGAGAGAGAGAGAGAGAGAGGGAGGGAGGGAGAGAGAGAGGGGCTGGTTGTCTAGGGACCCATTGGTTGGGTACAGGTGCATGATGGGAGATGTAGATTCCTCCTCCCTACTGTCAGTGGGGCTCCACAGTGGAGGAGGGGCACTCAAACGTCTCTGTCCTTTTCTGTAGACAAGCACCTTTATTCATTTTTTATTTCTCAAGAGAACAGGACTAGTCATGGACTTATGAGCGATTTGTCGTCACTCTTCATGGGTAGTGACACATATTTGAAAAATCACTGATCTATATATGACACATGCATCTTTTTTTTTTTTACTTTGAATTATTCAGAATTTACATAAGACAATTTTCATGGATGTGTATAATGTACTTTGAGCATATACCCATATACCTATGTCTACTACCTTCTCCTTTCTTACTCCTATTTGTTTTTTTCCCTTCTTCCCTCCCTCCCTCCCTCCCCTCTCTCTCTTTCTTAAAAAAAAAAATGCCTGTACATCTGCCTGCCAGAAGAGGGCATCAGATCTCATTATAGGTAATTGTGGGCCACCATGTGGTTGCTGGGAATTGAACTCAGGACCTCTGCAAGAGCAGTCAGTGCTCTTAACCTCTGAGCCATCTCCCTGGCCCTCTTTCTTTAACTTCTGAGGCAAAGTCCCACTAAGTATTCCCAGACTGGCCTCAGATTCAGAGATCGACCTGCCTCTGCGTCCTGGGTGCTGGCAGTAGAGGCCCTGTCTGGTTTCTCGATATAGACGTGGTTGTAGTGGAAGTTTTGGTGTCTTTAAAAATTCAGTTATGATATGTAACCATGTTTTTGTTTTAATCCCAGGTGTGAGTTATGGGGCTGCTTCAGACTGTCCACATCAGGGCCTTGTGCAGGCCCTGAGATGAGTGTGACCATTGTCATCAACAGAGAGCTTAGCTCTGGGGACTCTGAGAGGGAATCAACACCAGAGCCAGGAGAGGGAGGGGTGCTCAGAGGGAGAAGGTTGCTGCTGCTCCCCCTGCTGCTCCTGGTCCCTGTTGCATTTTGATGAGAAGCTGCAGACATCCTGACTATGAAGATTGGACTTACCCCAAGGAACCCAGTGACCCTAACCACCAGGAAGCAGCTAAAGAGAACCACTCTCCCTCTCCCCACTAATCTTCTTTCTTTCCTACCTGGTGTTGGGGTATTGGAAGGGATTGGGGTGGAGTATGGAGAAAGAGATAGAAGAACCCAAATAAAATAGATTAAAAAAAAAAACCACACGCCTACACAGTCTGTGATGACTGCTCCAAGGGTGAAAGGGGGCGTGACAGGCATTTATTAAGCACTTTTCAGTGATGTGTGGGGAAATGGTGATGAGTAAGACATAGATTTTTTTTTTTGTCTATGGTGGTGAGTTTGTGAGGGCCTGCATTTTATTAGGCATGTGGGCTAGATTTTGCTTTCGCTAGATGATACTACACTATTGTGTATTATTGCCTAAAACATCCAATAGAACAATTGAGATGTAATATGAATAAATTAATGAAATATATAAAAAAAAGAAAATATATCTTAAAAAATCCATCCAATAGATGCTGTATTAGGGTTCTCTAGAGTAACAAAACATACAGAATGAATCTTTCTATATATGGAAAGGGGATTTATTACAAGAACGTACAGACTGTGGTCCAGCCAATCCAACAATGGCTGCCTATGAATGGGAGGTTCAAGAATGGAGTAATTGTTCAATCCTTGAGGCTGGATGTCTCAGCTGGTCTTCAGTATATGCTGGAACCCCTAACAAGTAGGCTCCGATGCCAGTGAAGGAATGGACTTGCTAGTGAGAACAAGCAGGCGAAGAGCAAACTCTTAGAAGTACACTCTTTATTTAGGCTGCCAGAAGGAGGCATGGCCCAGATTAGAGGTGGGTTTTATCCATCTCAAAAGATCTGGATTAAAGGTCTATCTTCCTAACTCGTAGATCAGGGTTAGAAGGAGATCTTTCTATTTCAAATTAAAAAAGAATCCCTCACATGTGTCTCCTCCGTGTTTGGGGGTTTTAGTTAATTCCAGACGTAGTCAAGCTGACAACCAGGAATAACCATTATGGATGCTGAAGGCTGTTAGGGCTTGAATATTAGTAACTTTGCTGTGACAAAATGCTCAATGGAAACAACTTAGGGCAAAAAGGCTTTATTTTGACTTGCCGGTTTGAAGATGAAGAAGTCAGGTGGCAGAAGTGGGAGGTACCTGGCCATGTTGTCTCAGCAGTCGGGGGTGGAGAGAGATGGACACTGGCACTCAACGTAGCTTTCTTTCTTCTGCTTCCTGAGTTAGAAAGCCAGCCTGTGAAATGGTGTCAACCTCGTTTAACATGGTCCAGCCTCAGTTGACCTAATCTAATAATCCCTCACAGGCTCCCCCAAGGGCTTCTCTCTTTTGTAATTCTAGATCCTGTCAATTTAACAACATTAAATACTGCAAACATAAACTGTCCTGCACAGACTAATGTGTTGGACACTTGGTCTGATTGTTGGTGTTGCTTTGGAAGGTGGTGGAAACTTTAGGAGGTGAGTCTAACTAAGGTAGATCCCTTTCAGCACACCTTTGGAGGTTATACCTGGTCCCTTCAAGTCACTCTCTGTTTCCCATCTGCCATTGGTCAAGTAGCTTCTATTGCGTGCTCTCTTGCCACCATGGTGTTTTGCCCCACCATAGGCTTAGAATTGGCAGAGCCTCTGTCTTGGTTACTTTTCTATTGCTCTGAAGAGAGACCATGGCCGTGTCAACTCATAAATGAAAGAATTTATTGGTGACTTCCTTATAGAGTCAGAGAGTGAGTCCACAACGGTCACGGTGGGGGCCTGGAAACAGGCAGGCAGGCAAATAGCTCGGGCTTTTAAAACATCAGACCTACTCCCAGTGACACACCTCCCCCAACAAGGCCACACCTCCTAATCCTTCCCAAACAGTTCCACCAACTGTGGACCAAGCAAACATAGGAGCCTTTGGGGCCATTTTCATTCAAATCACCACAGCCTATATAAATTCAGAACTGTGGACAGAAACTTCTGAGACACGAGTCAAAAGAAATCTTTCATCTTAGTTAGCCTATTCCAGCAATGAGAAAAGCAACCTAAGTGCAGGCTCATACACCACAGATGTCCACCCTAATGTCAGTCACAGAACACATGCTCTCCACATGTGGCCAAATCAGCTGACTCTGGGACTGTCTCTCCATCTAACACGAGTAGCAAATGCTATTAAATACAACCTAAGGGGACATTAGCTTTTAAGGCAGCCTTGTCAAATTGACTTGCACAAAACTGTCTTGTTGAAACATCAATTCTTTACTTATAGAACTAATCTGATTTTTTTGGTGTGTGTGTGTGTGTGTGTGTGTGTGTGTGTGTGTGTGTGTGTGTGTGTAACAAATAAATACCCTTCCAAAGGCTGGAAACTTTGTGTTTCTGAGCTGAAGGCTCATGCTTGCCGAGTGGGGAGTAAAGTCATGGTTTTGGTTCCCTTAAATTTTGGGTTGTCTCAAAGCAGAAGACCCTGCAATAATCTCAGCTGCAAGACAAAAAGGGCTTGATTTTCATATCTTTCTGTCCCTATTTTTTTGGTCTTTGGCTCCAAGGGAAAATGAGTTAGAATAAAGGTGGTGTGTTCAGTGCTCTCTTCTCATCATAATTTTATTCGACATGAAACAATGAATATAAATGAAGGATTTCTCTTTGTGGCATTCCGTGTTGATGGGCAGGTACAGCATTTTCATTGTTTATGGTCTGGATGCTTTGTGCTAACACACTCCCCATGAATGCAGTTGGGTTTGCCTTTCCAGGCAACAGTTAAACCAGCAGGAGACCACTTGTGTGCAATTTGTTGGAATGGAATCTACATTTTGGGATTAGATTACTTAGTAGTGTCATTTTGCATTGAGTCAACTTTGTGGGTGGTCTCCAATAAAGCCCCGGCTCGTACGGCGAGTGTCAGCCCTGATTATCTCCAAGCAAGCTTGTAATGACTGCACAGCTTGGTGTTTACAAGAAAAAGCCAGCTTCCCTTACTTTAATTCAGGGTGTGCAGAGGCGTGGATGAACCCCCACAGGAGGAGTAGCAAAAGGCCCATTCTCGGGGCCATTCTGTGAACCTCAGCTTTCTGTCCTCCCCTGGGGGATGGGGCAATAGTTAACAACTATCACTTGGGGCTCACCAATTAGGACATTTGTCTTTAACAATGCCTGAAGGAGCTGTTGCAGCTCAGAATAATAAGACTAAAGGATTAGTCGAGGAGGACGGATCCAACACTGTGCAGTGAGCTGTACGGTTGGTGTAAGTGTAGGCATGTGCAGCAAATATCAAACCATAGTGTGGGATTGCTGCTGTGTCGGTCTCCTCCTCGGCCAGCGGTGAGCTGGCCCTGCAGGTGATCTTTGGTAATGTCTAGAGACAGTTTTGGTTGTTACACTTAAGGACTGCTACTGGGGGAAAGGCTAGATATGCTTGTGGCCATCTGTAATACATAGACCTCTCTCCCATCTCTTAGAATGAAAAGAAATGGCACTTAAAACACCACTAGAGTTGAGGTGGAGAGACCCTGCTTCAAGGTACTGGGAAGCCTTGAAACTCTTCTTTTTTTTGTTTCCGACAACTTCTGGTGTATGTGTGTGTGTGTGTGTGCGTGTGCGCACCTGCACATGTGTGCACACTTGCTCAAGTGTATACTCAGGCAGAGATCAGAGAACAGCTCATAGAGGTCAGTTCTCACCTTCTGCTCTGTGGGTCTCAGATTGAGCTCAACTCTTCAGGTTTGATGGAGCTGCCTTTCCCTGGTGAAGCATCTCACTGGTCCATGAACTTGAAGGTTTTTCAATCTGAAAAAAAAAAACAGGAACTGAAAACCTTACCTGGGTGGGTTGTAGCAAGCATTAAACATAGCAAAGCCATCAGCATGTGGTATGCTAGGCCAGGCCTCTTGTCATAGAGAATCATGTCTTTTCCTGCTTGAAATGACTAAGATTCAATTTTCCCACCTTTGAACACTTCCTCAACAATTATTTTATTTATTTATTTTAGGTAGTGATGGTGGTGGTGGTGGTGGTGGTGTGTGTATGTGTGTGTGTGTGGTGTTTACATGTCTGTGTCTAGCACTTGTGCAAATGGAGGTTGCACAAGTTGGGTGTTTTTTGCTTTTAATCACATTTTGTTCACCGATTGCCTAGACTTCTGCTCTCTCAGTGCTATTGCAGGACTTACAAGCAAACTCTGCTCCACCCAGCTTTTTACGTATGTGCCAGGCTCTGAGGTCAGGCCCTTATTCCTCTACAAACGCTTCACTGACTGAAGCAACTCCCCGAGCAGCAGCAGCAGCAATTCCTTCCTCCTTCCTTCCTTCCTTCCTTCCTTCCTTCCTTCCTTCCCCCCTCTTTCTCCCTTTAATTATAGAACACTTAGTAAGAAGAAAAGCAGACAGAAAAAAAAAAAAAAGAACCATATTCGAATCACTTGTCTTTATTCTTCCAGAGCACCATTGTGTATAGTTAAAAAATACATTTCCGGTGCCTCCCTTCCCTCCTCTCCTGTCTCCCTCCCCCGACCTGCACACTGCTCAGCGATGCTTGTTAGACCTTGTGATGTATTTGGAACATCCCTCCATGTCAATAAATATAGATCCATATTGTCTATATCATCACTTTGCAAAGCTGCCTGCTGTGTTATAGCCTCACCGAAGTGTAATTTATCCAGTGCATTCCTTACTGTCTTGAACACGTGGGTCATCAGGGCTCCTGTGGGTTAGTGGCGCTCACTGTGTCCACCTGGCACTGTACAAACACACCCCATATGGTTGATCCCCGGGGTGGGGTTTCTTCTAGCATTGTATTCTTTGTGCCTCTTCCTCTTTCAGGAACTTCCTGCTCATGGTGTCGGGTGGATGATAGAGTCAATCTTCTTTGTTTTTCACCATGGGGCTTAATCAGACACGTTTTCTCTTGCTCTGTGGTAAGGCTGTATAGGCTCCACTCCCAGTCAGGCTCACGGTGTCCTTTACTCAAGCCTTGGCTTCCATATCTCTGAGATGTAGGAGGGCAGCTTTGCTTCAGGACGGAGTTGTCCTCAAAATGGAAGGAGGAAGGCCACGTCAGGTGTGTAAGGCTTGGTGCATGGCAAATAGGCCACGTGTCCTAACTCGCACTCAGTGAGAACAAATGCCCAGGAAGATGCACACATTCTGGAAGTCTTTCTCCTCTTAGAAGTCCAAGCCACTGCGTACCTTTTCTATCACCATCGTGTGTCTCTGCCCCGGAACAGCGAGAGTTTGAAAAAAAAAATCTCCATTTTACTGCTTTTCTGAGTCTTTCTCTCTTCTTGTGTTTGCCCGGCGTGCCTGGGGTTTTCTGCCTCTCCCTTCTCAACCTCTGCACGTGCCCTGTGAACTTCTGCCATGTATTAGTTTCCAACAGTCACAGTAAATTACCATGCAGCATCTTAACACGACACACCCTTATTTATTGTCTTACAGCAGGGTAGATGGTCCAGATCAATTTTGCTGGGCTTAAACCAAGATGCTAGTCAAGCTGTGTCCCTTCTGGGCCTTTATTGGAGAACTCATCCTCTTGCCTTTTCTAAGCTGGTAGAGGTTTCCCACAGTCCTTGGCCTCGTGGCTTCCCAGCACTTTGACTTATTGGCTTTGTTGCCACATCTTCTTTCACTCTGATCATTCTTACTTATTCTTCAAAAGACACTGTGCCTCTCCAGGGTCACCTCCTCATTTCTATGTCCCCACATCTGCCAAGTCCCTTTTGCTAAGCAATTGGCCTAGGTTCTGGGGATTTGGAGATGGACTCTTTTGCCTGCTGCATGATGTGCATGTACTACTTTATTGATTGACCTCCCTGAGACTTAGATGTTGTTGGGAGTCCAGATGTGGACTAACACACTGACAGGTGTGCTGCGCCCCTGAATAAACAGGGCTCCCCAATCACTTCATGTCCCGTTGGTCTACAGGACCTCTCTGAGCTGACTGGTCCTAAATCTGGGGCTCAGGCAGTACGTGCAACCTACTCACTTCACTGCTTGATGTCCAGAGGCGGGAACTGTGAGGGAGGAGTACATCCTCCAACTACAAGCTGGCGTGGCCAGCTGTCAAAATCCCAAGATTGTCTGGGCTGTGATGGGAGCATGTGATCAAGTGTCTCTCAGTTTGGGCTCTGTTACCTGTCAATCAATCTCTCACTGGGGCCAACCAACATTCCCTTGGCTAGGCTTCTCCGGATGGAAGATGCCTCTCCCTTTTTACGTTCTCCATGGTGCCTCTTTATGAGCACCACCTCTCTCCCCAGGAGGAGGGTAGCCACGTTCCTCCATAAAGTGTGATTGGGGAGCCCTGCTCACTGCACTCACTTACCCTGTCTCCTCTACATGTAACACACCAATAGACATTATTCTTTAGCCTTTTCTACTCCAGGCTCCCTTTCATCTGCCTTCAAATGTTCAGTGTGACCCCTGGATCCCACCATCAGTCGGTTAATTCACTGGGTCATTCTGGGTGACTCATGGCTCCATGGCTGAGACCCAGACAGAGAACTTTACCTATGCACACTGTCTCCAGGCCTCTAGAAGTGGGGGCTATGAGAGGAGAGTAAGTATTCTTTGAAGGGAAGCTTGGTGGTCATTTCATGAGACCCAAGAGTCCCTGGGTCATCCTTCTCAATCAATTTACCTTCTCTGTCAGTCAGTCTTCTGGAATGTGATCCTGGGCAGATGAGTCCCATTTAGTCTCCATCATGCTGGTCCCTGGCAAGGACTTAGTTCTTACCAGTGCCCAGTAGAACCCTGTGTTATCTTCTTGTTTTTCTTGGCAATGATTTTCAAGGCCCACTAAAGCCACTACTTTTTATTATCTATTTTTATTTTGGTTCCTTAAGCCTCTTTCTCCTTCCTTTACCCCTATACCTTCCAGCACCTCAGTACCAGGTAGGAGAGAAAGAAGGTTATGGGGGGGGGCAGGAAAGGGGTCTTGGGTTTCTTTTTTTTTCTCTTTTATTAATTTATTCTTGTTACATCTCAATGGTTATCCCATCCCTTGTATCCTCCCATTCTTCCCTCCCTCCCATTTTCCCCTTATTCCCCTTCCCTATGACTGTTCCTTTAGCTACTTCCTGTTGGTTAGCGTCATTGGATTCCTTGGGGGCAAGTCCAGTCTTCATTTCAGGACATCTCCAATTTCTTCTCATCAAACTGCATCAACAGCAACCAGGAGCAGCAGGGGGAGCACCAACATTCTTCTTCCTTGAAGCCCCCGCCCCTGGCATGTATTCATTCTCCCGAGTGCTCAGAATTAAACTATCTGCAGCTGGCAAAGATCCACTCTCAGAGCCTTCACGAGGCAAACGGTTTGCTGCTGTGGACAATCTGCATCAGGCCCACATCCCATGCCTTGGGATGAAAACAAAAACATGTTTACATAACATAACTGAGTTTTAAAAGACACCACCACAGCCCACCTTTCATATTAGAGTCTTTGGTGGCCTGAATGTGACCCTCTGTAGATTCATGTGTTGAAATCCTGATTTTCAAGGTACAGTCCCAGTACTTGGGAGGCAGAGGCAGACTGACCTCTGAATTCAAGGCCAGTTTAGTCTACAGAATGGGTTCCAGGACAGCAAGGGCTACAGAGAGAAACCCTGTACTGAAAAAACAAAATGACACAACCAGAAGACGGATCTTGGGTAGATAATAAGGCCCAGGAGTGTGGAGCCTCGCCACTAGATTCGTGTCCTATGTAAGAGACCTCAGAGGATTTCCGTGGCTCTCCCACCATGTGAGGGCATATAAAAAAGTCACCATTGGTGAACCAGAAAGTGAGCCGTTATGTAAATGTCAGAACGGTGAGAAATTCTGTTGTTTTTAGGTTGCCTCATTTGTGGTCTTTTTGTTATAGCGCCCTGCCTGAGCAGCCCAAGGGTCCCAAACCATTAGTGCCCTAAAGTGTGTCTCCTCCACGCAGGCCCTGCTGGCTGGTTACTCAGATATGATACTCTGTTTTTAACTAGCAAAGATCAAGTTGCATCTGGAGAAACACCAGGTTGCCTGCTCCCATCCCTTTAGGTAGATGTCACTTTCTCACCTGCAGACAAATGGGACGCCTGCTGTCTTCTCTAGCTGAGTTTTTAAATTTTATTTTATCTTCTGAAGATTTGCTTAGCAGTATAGAACCACCAGCCTCATATAGAGAGAAATCCACCCATGTCGCCAGTCGTCCCTGGCAAATTAAACTATTTTTTTTCCATGTTCCCTTCCAGTTCTTATTCTTGTGAACGTATAATTTAAGGAGTTGTAATCATAGTATAGCTATCAGTTTGTGTTCTGCATTTTCCACTTAGCATTAATTATATCATAAGTATTTTCTATGCTGTTGCAAAGTCATCATAATTATCATTTTTAATGACTGTGTGAGAACTCAAGAAGGGAGTGCATTATTTAACCCTTATTGTGTCCTGGGCTTTGGGGGAGTCCTTTGTTCTGTCTCTCCTTTGAGGTTACCCTTGATGCCATGCCCCTCTGTTTTGTTTTGTTTTTGTTTTTGGGTAGCTGAGGTGAGGCAAGCAGGGAAATGGGGAGTGAGTGGAGCAGGAGGAGAAGATGATGGAAGAAGGGGCAGCAAGAAGAAGAATTAAAAAAATACTGTGCTGGCGTCTGTGCAACCATGACGACCCGGGTTCAGGCCCCTAACACCCACATATATAAGTTGGGCGTGACTGCACATGCCTGTAATCCTGATGCTGGGAAGGTGGAGACAGGGGAGTCCTTGGCCTCTCACTCTGTCCTAATCAGTGAGTTCCAGGTTTAGTGAGAGACTCTGTCTCAAAAAAAAAAAAAAAAAAAAAAAAAAAAAAAGGAGGACGGGGCCTGGAGAGATGGTTCAGTAGTTAAGAGTACTGGCTGCCATTCCAAAGGTCCTGAGTTCAATTCCCAGCAACCACATGGGGACTCACAACCATTTGTATGAGATCTGGTGCCTTCTTGTGGCGTGCAGGCAGAATACTGTATAAATAATAAGTAAATCTTTAAAAAAAAAATAAGGAGGAAGTGATAGAGGAAGACACACATGTTGCTTTTTGGTCTCCCTCCAAATGTATATGCACACATGTGCACACATCCCTTCCTTACCATGCACACATGTGCCACACACACAAACTAAAGGAGTCTGTTATACATATATCTACAATTAGGCTGAGAACGGGAGGGCCACCTGGACTTTCTTTTGGTAATCCCCTTCGTTAACGACTCCCGGGGATAACAATCCTTTGCAATGACCTTGGATGCTTAGAGGGAAGGAGGCTGCAGGAAGCTGATTGTAAAAGCAAATCTAGCTTAATGGTCTTAACTTTCTCAGCCGTTGGAATCAACTCTCAAATGCTTTTCTGAATTCCGCCAACCTAGCTACAATTTTTGTTAATCAAATATTGAGTGCTGATTGGGGTGAACAGGTTCACTTGTAGAGCATTTCAGCTATAGTGGTGTTTCTTCAAGCCCCAACAGTGTTGTCGGGCCTACCTGCATCCCGTGAAACAAAGTTCTGTGCTATGCACAATCCTCTACAAAGCAAGGCTTCTTGTGAGGACATTTGAGGAAAAAGCAATGCTGTGTGTTAGATTCCTTTCTTGGATAACTAATTAATTAATTAATTGGGGTTTTTTTTTTGAGACAGGGTTTCTCCGTGTAGCCTTGGCTACCTTGGACTCTCTTTGTAGACCAGGCTGGCCTCGAACTCACAGAGATCTGCCTGCCTCTGCCTCCCTGAGTGCTGGGATTACAGGGATGTGCCACTGTTCCTGGGTCTTGGATATTCTTAATGCCTGTTCCTGTACTCTGAGAAGCCCTGTGTGAAGGAAAAGGGCCTGCATTTGGTTGACCCAGTATTTTCTAAGGGCCTGTGGTCCCTCCATTGGTTATAGTCCATTTGGGAAAATGAAGACAAGCCACATGATTTTGAGAAGACGAATCATGCTCTAGTTAAAATAAATGTGAGTCTGGGTAAAAAAAGCTGAACATGGTGGTAAACGTCTGTAGTCTCAATTTGGGGACATGATGACAAATAAATCCATGGGGCTAATTGGCCAGCCAGCCTAGTCTACTTGGTGACCTCCAGGCCAGTAAGAGAGTCTGACTCAGAAAATAAGGTGGATGCCGCCTAAGGCATGGCACATGAGGTTGCCCTCTGGATGGACACACACACACACACACACACACACACACACACACACACACGGTGTGTTACAGGGATGGACAACTAAATGAAACAATTACAGGGGATGGACATGGTGTCAACAAGACTAGGGCAGCCTTGCTCTTTCAGTCTTGGGGGTAATGCATGGGGTCCTGGGACCTCCTGGGGTGGCGGTGAGATGTGGCAGGATTGGGGGTTTTAGAGATGTGCTGGGCTTTGCAGTTGGATGCAAGAAGAGGCTTCAGCTCTGAGTGCTGGATCTGTGGAGGACTCCTGAGTCACCCCTACCCTACCTGCCACTTCTGAAGAGCTTACCTTCTACTGTGGCAGGAAGAATTTTGGTCCCCATGTGTAATGCTCTTGAATATCGTGTTACGTGATTATGGATGGGGGTCTTTTCTCTCCTCTTTGCCGTTCTCAGAGCTGGTCTGCTGGAGCAGCAGGGTTAGGATGCTGATCAGCTGAGTTTATGATAGCGATATGACAGTCATATTACTTGGTGTGAACCCCAGATAATCACACAAGCCCTTGAGGATGTTGGATGGTTTTATGTCAACTTGACACAAGCTGAGCTCATCAGAGAGGAGGAAACTTCAATTAAGAAAATGCCCACATAGGATTGGTTGTAGGCAGGCCTGTAAGGCATTTTCTTAATTAATGATTGATGGGGTAGGGCCCAGCCCATTGTGGGTGTGGCTATCCCTAGGCTTTTGGTCCTAGGTTCTATAAGAAAGCAGGCTGAGCAAGCCAGTAAGCAGTGCTCCTCTGTGGCCTCTGCATCAGATCCTGCCTCCAGGTGCCCGCCCTGTCTTAAGTTCCTGTCCTGATTTCCTTCGGTGATGAACAGTGAGTGCTGCGGAAATGTAAGCCAAATAAACTGTTTTCTCCTCAACTTGCTTTTGGTCATGATGTTTCCTCACAGAAATAGTAACCCTAAGTAAAACAAGTTGGTACCGGGATTGTGGAGCATTGCTGTGACAGGCCTGACCATGTTGCTTTTGGGAAGGGTTGCAGAAGGACCTTGGGACTTTGTGCAAGAAATGCCATTGAGTGTTTAATGCTTGATGAACTACTGTAGGAGCTTGGAAGAAAAGAGTGTTGAAGGCAATTTAGAAGACGGAGGCCTGGCTTGCTAAGTTTCAGAGAAAAGTTTAAAGATGCTATTGGAGGCATCTGTTGTTTTGAATTAAGACTCTGTGGTTATCTGGTTAGCTGTGGTTAACAAGAAACCAGAACTAACTACTAAAGGGAAACCTTTGCTTTGCTGGGATACTTGATGCTGGTTGGTTGGAGTTGAGAATTTAGTAGTGATTATGGCATGTATCTTTACTCCCAGCATTTGGGAGGCAGAGGCAAGTGGATATTTGTGAGTTTGAGGCCAGTCTGGTCTCCAGAGCTAGTTCCAGGACATCGAGGGCTACACAGAGAAACCTGTCTCAAAAAAGAAAAGACCCCCCCCCCAAAGCAAGCAAACAAACAAGAGACCAACATTATTGAGGTAAAACCTGGGTAGTGTTTCCTGAGAGCACATAGAAGCTGTGTTCCAGAGGCAGCCGAAGTTGTGCCTTGTGCTGGAAGCTGAACTTGGTAGTGTAAAAGTCACCCATGTGGTGCTGGTTTTGAAGGCATGAGGGAGTCATGGGGAGCATCTGAGGCTTGGCATTGTGTCAGGGCTGGAGTCCCGGAAGAGAGCCCAGGAGAGGCTGTTGGTGAAAGTACAGCCCAGTTACAGCAAGGAACTCCAGCAACTTTGGAGATGCCAGTACCATAGGATGCCCCCCCAAGAACAGCAGCAGCAGTGGAATGTAGCCATCTGGAGCCTAGAAGACAGGTTGTGTTTGCTACACTGGGCAGAGCTGGAGAAGTGACCCAAGCTCTTTGGAGGAACCTAGAAAATTCTGACAGAATACCAGACATTGGATATTGAGTTATTTACAGTTTTTGGGTTTGCTTTTGCTTTGCTTTGATTATAACTGTGCCCCGATTCTTCTCTCTTGAAGTAAGAAAATAATTTACTTCTGACTTTATGGGGGCTCATAGTTTGAGAGATTTTGGGTTTTAGAAGAGATTGGTTATTTTAAAGAGACTTGGCTTTTAGTGTGTGTGAACTTGTAAAGACTATTTTGGTTTTTTTGCTTGCTTGTTTGTTTGTTTTTTTCCGAGACAAAAGTGTCTCTGTGTAACAGCTCTGTCTGTCCTGGAACTCACTTGTAGACCAGGCTGGTCTTGAACTCACAGAGATCCACCTGCTTCTGCTTCCCTGAGTGCTGGGATTAAAGACAGGTACCACTAGTGATGCCCAGCTTTTTTTTTTTCTTCTATTTTTAATGTGAGATCTTGGGGGACAAATTAGAAAAGAAAGGTTGAAGCTTAACAGTGATGTATTTGTGTGTCAAGTTGGCAAGGGGTCAATTGTGCTGAAGAGTTTTATGTCAACCTGACACAAGCTGGGCTCATCTGAGGGGCAGGGACCTCAGTTAAGAAAAACGCCTCCATAGGATCAGGTTGTAGGCCAGCCTGTAAGGCACTTTCTTGGTGAGTGATTCATGGGAGAGGGCCCAGCCCATTGTGGGGGGTGCCATCCAGCCCTGGGCTGGTGTTCTGGTTTCTGTGGGAAAGTAGGCTGAGTTAGCCATGAGGAGCAAGCCGGTAAGCAGCACTCCTCCATGGCCTCTGCATTAGCTCCTGCCTCGAGGATCCTGCCATATTTGAGTTCCTGTTCTGACTAACTTCAATGATGAACAGTGCTGTGGAAGTGTGAGCCAAATAAGCCCTGTTCTCGCTAACTTGCTTTTGGTCATGATGTGTCATCTCAGCAATAGAAACCCTAATTAAGACGAAGACTAAATGGATGGATGCTGAAGAGGGTCAAAGCATGAGCGGATGCAATGGACCACTTCTGGCTGGGAAGAGGGATGGGGCTGGGGCTGGGGCTGGGGCCGTGAGCAAATGAATGTAGGTAGCCTGTAGAAGCTGACAAGGATGAGCCAGTAGCCAACAAGAAAAACACCCTCAGGCAGACAACTTCATAAAACTGACTTCTGTGTTTGAGTGACCCTGGAAGTGGACCTAGAGCGAGGATGAGAACCCAGGTCAGCTAGTACCTTGTTTCTGGCCTTGTGAGCCCCTAAGCAGAGAACCTGTTGAGCCCATTGGGTTCCTGACTCGCATATCTGTGTGAGATAACAAAGTGAGTGTTGTTTGAAGACTGTAGGTTTAGATTAAGTTGCTATGGCAGCAATAGACCGAGAACGCACGCTCCCATTGTGAGTCACTCTATTTGCATGCATTCGTACGAACTGAGGCTTATTGCAAGGGGGGTCTAAGACATACAGTGTGTGCATTCGAGCTCCTCTAAAATTCAGCATGAAGGGCTGGAAGTGAAGGCTATGGGATCATGCTGAGCATCTGGCGCAGTGTCTTAAGCATTTAGTGGGGTAGGTGTTAGGAAAACTATGCTGAGGTGCTGCAATATAGAACTGGAGCTTTGAAATAGGGACACTGGGGTCGCCCATGAGTAATGATGGTGCGATCATGCCATGGTGGGGGTGCTCTGGAAAGAGCGTTCCAGACTGGAGGTCAATTTTCAGCTGCGCCATGTTCTTACTCCAATGGTCCCAAGTTGTTCATACTTCAAGACTCTCTAAAGGTTTTTATTGCTGGAGACCCCCCTTCCCCCCCCCTCTCTCTGTGCAGATGCACTCATTTGTTTTTATGTAGGCATGAATGTGTGTGCACATGAATGTGTAAGGCAGAAAACAACTTTGGGCATCACTCCTAAGGGGCTGCCCAGCTCTTTAAAAACAGTTTTTCACTGGGCTGGAACTGACCAAGTAGGCTAGGATGAGTGGCCAGTTACCTCCATGTCTGATTCTGCCTCCCAGGGCTAGCGTTCAGCATTTTAAAGTGTGGGTTCAGGGGCTCTAACTCAGATCCTGCTGCTGACTGAAATATTTCCCCAGCCCAAGAATAATCTTACACATTTGAATGGTTGTTGATGCCACTTGTGTGGCTGTAACTGTTTTAACGATTGACTTGATGGATGACTCCTAGGCACGAGATTGTTGCTAAGGGAAATTTAAGATTTCACACCTCACCAGTTTGGGAGGGGTGGTCTCAAACGAGCCTACGGGGGCTTCTAATATATGCTGGCATAAGATTACTTTTCCTGCATAGAATATTCTATGCCAACACTGTGCTCGTTACTGTGGGGGCAAATTAGAGCCATGAAGCAGATAATTCCTGGCTTCAAGAAGCTTCTGATTTAGCAGAGGGGAGAGGCTAACAGCTATGGCTCTGACAGGAGTGAATGGAACCATGTCTTGAATTCTGTCACAGGTTTATGTCAACTCCCTGAGGCTGCTGTCACTGAGGGTCACGTGAAGGAGGTTTTTCCTTTGATCTTTGTAGATCACAGACCTCTGAGCAGCGGTGATTCAGAGCCGGGCTTACAGCTTTGTATTTTCTCTTGCTCTGCTCACTGAAGCTGTGAGCATCATCCGTGACAGTTTCCCATAGGGTGTAGACATACTTTGCCACCCACCTTGAGAAAGTTATTATTATTATTTTTTTGAGACATTTGAAAGTAAAACAAAGTACTCTGCTATTAATGGAAAGCTAGACTTTTCTATCTGCTGGTTGGTTGATGCTGTCACCGGCTGCGTTCACCTTTTCAAAATGCAACTTTTTAAGCTCACTACTCCTGCGTGGATTAATTCCTAATGCTCCCCTTTGACACATTCTTTACTTGCACTGACACAACAGTGATGCCAGGTTCCCTCCACCTCCCTATGCTGGGGGGAGGGCGTGGTGCCTCCAGCCCTGCCCTCCAAAAACTGGTACATCTGTGTAAACCTCCAGTATGCACCTGGTGGCTCAGGCCTCATGAACAGAGCCTTAAGTCTCTTTGATGTTATAACTGCCTCATACTCTCAATGTTCAGTGTTTTTTTTTTCTTTTCTTTTCCCAAGAGACTGCATTTGGAAACTTTTTATAGAAGGCATGGAACAAATTTTGCTTCATCTGTCATAGGGCTGAGGGTCATCTAGATAGTGTGGGAGCATAGCGCCAAACGGAGGGCAGCTGCTTGAGAGTAAGTGCCCATTTCAACGTTGCTTTAAAAAAAAAAATTAAATGATTTATTTATTATTTTTGGTGTGGTATATGTATGTGCAGTATGTGTGCATGTGTGTGTGTGTGAAGGTGTGCACATCTGTGCTCACACAGACAGGAAGACATTGGGAATCCTGCTCGATTACTCTCCTTTTCCCTTGAGAGAATATCTCTGAGCTCAGAACTTGCCAACCAGCAAGGCCAGAGGCCTTCCTGTTTCTGCCCCGGCCACCGTCCCCAGCACTGGGTTTGCAGGTATGCCTGTGGCCACACCTGACTTTATGTATGGATGCTGGGGATCTGATCTCGGGTCGGGTCCCTATCCTTGTACAGCGAGTGCTCTTACCCACTGAGCTCTCCAGCCCTTATCTCAACATTTCTTTGAACAGGTTTCTTTATTCCTTTAAGACTCGGTTGTCTAATAAGCAAAGTGGGGGAGAAATGCAACTCAGTGGGATTGTTAAGGTCAAGGTAAATAACACACACTAAGCGATTAATGTGGGCTGTACTAAGTGCTTGATACAAATGATCATCTTCATGACTGTCATCCTCATTATCATGCCTGTCGCTGCCATTGTCACCATCACCATGGCCATTGGCATCACCGCTGAGATCACTCACTTGTTAAATGTTTGGTGTGACAGGGTCTTACTATGTCTCCCAGGATCGCCTTGAACTTCTGGAATCGAGTAATCCTCCTGCCTCAGCTTCCCAGATAGTAGGACTACAGGTCCTTGTGATTGTGCTGAGCCTCCATTGCCACCATTAGGTCATTGTCACCATCCGTATCTGCACCACTATCACCATTGGCGTCATTCTCTCTTTTTTTTTCTTCTTCTTTTTTTCAGGAAAGACTTTTCCCTCTTTAACCTTTAATATGGAGTGCCAGCCCTAGGCTACAAATAGAAATGTGTACTGGGAATAGCATTATATCAATGGAGGAAATAATTTCTGTTGCAATGTGGAAGGTCGTCTTGTAGCTAATCACAAATACTTTCCCGTGTTAGGTTTTCTTACAGTGCAGCCAAGTGATGACTTTATCCCATCAGCCCCTGGACTGAACAATGTCAAAGAAATCTTGCCGCCACAATAAAACCCACCCATGTCCCCGCCGCTTCTGTCTGGCGAGAGGGGGTGAAACCGCAGCGTGTCAAGCAGGCTGTAAACATAGGAGCTGCTCTCCCTCACATTTCAGGGGGCTTCTTAGCAATGACAGGAGGACAAAGGGCTGCAGTGTAAATTACCATGCAAATTGCCACAGCGTTTGAACTTAAAGACACCTTAGCGCACTCGGCGGTTCAAAGAACTGCAGCTTGGGTGACTCCTGTGACTCCCACTCAAGGGGAGATGTGAATTGCGCTCTCCGGCTCTGGCTCTCCATGGTTGAGCCAAGGCACCACCTAAGCAGTCCCAGTGCCTGATTCTAGAGAGCTCTTGGGTACAAATGAGCAGCTGCTGACTATGACAACCCAGACAGAATGTGCTTTGGTTGGTGGTTCCTCCGCTGACCTTCCAGCAGGCTCTCTCTGTAAAGTCCAGTTCATGAGGACAACTGGGAACAGTTTTAGAGTACGATAAAGTATGCAAGTCTTGGAGACACTGTGCTCGTCATCTTTAGGAATGCACATGTGATGTTTTTCTTATGTTTCCTGCCTCCCTCTCTCATTCAGTAGATCAGTTAGGGTGCAGAAGACTCCTGTGGGAGGTTTTCTTCATCTTTGAGGCTGGCTCTCTTGGTATGTTAGTCCTGTTCCCAAGCCTGTGACCAACTGGCATGGCATTGGAGCCGACCCTTGGGTCTAGACACATCTCTGACTTGTTTGTGGACTTGCTTCTACCCCATGGCTACATCTGCACTTCTTCAGGTTCTGAAAGAGTTGATGGCCACTGACTGTTGGCTGGCCCAGAACAGTCTCTACCTCTTTTCTCTGGAGAAGTTGACTCCACAGAGGTATCGTCCTCTGCCAAGGGTATATAAAGGACCTTAGAAGTGGTTTTGAGACATTTCCTTAGCTCTAAGGAGCAAGTAGATATGGGCTTGGCCTTGCCAGTCCTTCCACACTAATTTAATGTCCACTGTGGCACAAAAATGACACTTCACATGTGGAGGCTGTGTGTGTGTGTGTGTGTGTGTGTGTGCATGTACGCACATGCATGTGCAAGTGTATATTAAAATGTGTGATATCTGTTGAGCCTTAAACATGTGCACACACAGGCGATACTAATTGGTCTCAGTAGGTATGTGCGTGTGTGTATATCGAAGTCATGAATTTGAGAAGTGGATGGGAGTAGGGACACAGGAGGAATTGGAACAGGGATAGGAAAGGGTAGAAATGATGTAAATACAATGCACTCACGCATGAAATTCTCAAAAATAAAAACAAACCCTAAACTATTGCAATACATTTGCTATTTATTGGCTTTATGAGCTTTAGGCACTATAGAAAACAGTGTATGTGCTTTTGCCTCAATGCTGACCACAAAGCTTAGGTTCTATCCATTTTTATCTGCTCTGTTTATCATTTATCTGTTTTTGATTTTTAAAAGGAACTGATTGATCTAATTATTGATGCTAACAATAATTAGACTGGCATGCTGGCCTGGAGACTCAGGGGAGAACCCGGTGCTTCAGGCTGTGTTGGAATGCTACCTCCAGGAAGCCTTCCTTCTTGAGGGACTTTTTTTGTTTGTTTGTGTTTGTTTGTTTTTTTGAGACAGGGTTTCTCTGTGTAAACTTGGCTGTCCTGGACTCACTTTGTAGACCAGGCTGGTCTGCAATTGACAGTGATCTCCCTGCCTCTGCCTCCCAAGTGCTAGGATTAAAGGCATGCACTATCACGCCTGGCTTTCTTTTTTTTAAAGATTGGCTTTTAACTATGTGTGTCTATGTGTGGCTTTGAGCACACGAGTGCAATACCCAAAGGGGCCAGAAGAGGGCATTAGGTCTGAAACCGGAGTTAGTTTGTTGTGAGCTGCCATGTGGGTGCTGGGAACCGAACCCAGCTCCTCTGGAAGAGTAGCCAGTGCTCTAAACCACTGAGGCATCTCTCCAGCTCATTAGATTCTTTATTTTTGAAAGCTTCAATAGATGGAGCCAAGGAGGTGGCTCACTGAGGAAAGTACTTGCTGCACTAATGTGAAGAGTAGGCATGGCAGGAATCCCAGTGCTTGAGGGTGGGGTGGGGTGGGGCAGAGAGAGGGAAACCCAGAGCATGGCGGCTGGCTAGACTAGCTGAGTCAGAGAACTCTGGGTTCAAGTGACAGACCTTGCCTCAGAGTATAAGGTGGATTGTAATGAGGAAGACACTAGTGTCGTAAACCTGGTCTCTATGTGTACATAAACATATGTAAGGACACATACATGTGAACATGAATCCACACATGGATACATGCTACACACATGTATATTTGTAAAAAAAAAATCTGATTAGATGCTGTTTTTCACATCTTGGAAGATAATCATCTTTCAAAGCCCCACTGACTTAAGGACTAATTGATTAAAAAATACCTCCACCAGGATATTTTTTGACCTACCATTTGACCAAGTACCTGGGGCCCCATGGCACAGCCAAATTGGTACATAAATTTATTGTTTCCTCTAAACAGGTGGAGAAAATGAATCTCAGAGAAATGGAGTGCATGAGACCTCGCAGTAGATCCATATCTCATCGCGACTTTATATCTCTCTGACTTTTACCGACAAAAGGGATTGTGGAGCTCTGACTAGGAATGGCGCCCATAGCCGTGACAATAATGGACTAAACCTCTGAAACTGTAAGTCAGCCCCAGTTAAATGTGCATTCTCTCACCCCATCCCCTCAACTCCTGGTCTCGCTTTTCTTTTCTTTTGTAATAAGAGTTACTGTGGTCATGGAGTTTCCTCATAGTGCTAGAACACCGACTGAGGCAGGAATCTTGTAATTGTGATTTATTTAAGGCCCTTGAGTAGAGGGGGGTGATTCCAAATTACCCAGGTGGCCCTAGGGGGATGTAATCAAAAGTTCCTTTGATGGTGGATGAAGTCAAGTCAGAGTCAGAGGGAGAGCCAACATGGTATCCTTTGAAGACAGGGAGGGGGCCTCTGGCCCGGGAGTTCAGGTGGCCCATAGAAGCTGGAAAAGGCTGAGAAATGTTATTTTTCTCCTGGAGCCTACCCGAAGCCTCACTCACACCTTGCTTTTAGCCAGGCTGACTCTGGGCACTTTTACCTCTAGAACTTTAAGGGAATGAATTTGCGAGTGCAGCTGCCAAGTTTGTGGTCATTTGTTATAGCAGCTGTAAGAAGCTGATAGGCTTGTCCAAGGCCACGCAGTTGGTGAGGGCTGAGAGATGGATGTAGAGGCAGGCCAGGCTGACGCAAACATATCACGCTCTTGTCATCATCAGTCCTGTTGATTGGTCCCAAACAATAGTTCCCGAGGCTCCCTCTCCTTTCACAGTCCTTGTCCACACCCTCAGCACCCTGCCTCTCAGGAAGCGTTAGTCAGGCATGGAGAGTGGGCTTGGGGAGAGGAGGCAGAAAGTAATGGAAACAAGAGGCCTTATTTATTGAGGTCCTTCTCTACGGCAGACACTTCACAATCGATCTCTCAGCCTCCTTGCAAGGCAGGTAGTTTTGCTGTCCCTATTTCATAGTTACGGAAACTGAGATGGCGGGAGGTGAGGTAAGTTGCCCAGGGTCACACAGCGGGTCAGTCAGCCTGGTGCACACTCGTTTGGCTGCTTTCTTTACCATCCTTGCTTCATGGTAGTCTTCACCACAGCTCAGCAGAAGCATTGGAGTGGGGGAGTTGCTGATCCAAAGCAGAGATAGGTGAAGGCAGTGGTCCCTTGGTTTCTTACTTCCTGTCTTAGAAGCATGTAAACATAGAATGTTTACATGTGAGGTTTGTGTAGAGCCTAGGTGGCTGGTAGAGCCCTCTGCCTGCCTTTCTTTCTCTCTGCCTTCTTGGCTTTTCATTTCTGTAAAGCCTGACTGCCTCCAGTGTCTTCACTGTTGAGTTGGCTGGGCTTAGAGTGACCTAGGAGACACACCTCTGTGTGTCAGTGAGGGTGCTTCCAGAGAACTTTCCCTGAGGGAAAACTCACCTTGAGTCGGCATGTGCGGGAGTCTTAGACAATAACAGGGGAAAAGGGAGGAGGCGGGCCGGGAGCCAGGCCTTCATATGTGTCCGTTGATGAGATGTGGCCAGCTGTCTCACACTCCTGCCCCGCGACTACCTTCATCATAAGGGATTGTGTAATCAAACCATGACCCCAAACAACCCTCCCCTCCCCTAAGTATTGTTTTGACCATGTGTTGTGTCGTAGTATTAAGGGGAAGTGACTGTAGTATCTGTGCAAAGCCTTGTCTTTTCCCCACCCCCACTTTTCCTCTTCTGAGGTCATGGCTGCCTCTTCCTCTTCACTCTTCCATTCTGGCCTCCCACAGAGTATGGAGGAAACAGAAGGTGAGCAGGTTGTTAGTGCTCCCTATGGGGGACTGACCAGCCTCCCTTGGGCTATGGTGGATAACATTTAAACTCTTAGAGGGACAGTCATGCCAGATGAGCTGGGCACCTAGGGCCCTGAAGATCATTTTGGGGAGTGAGGGCAGCCTGGAAACTACTGTGGTTATGGTGGATCTGAGGCGACGACCTAGTGAACCAGGTTATCAATGGCACTGGGCTAAAAATACCATATTTATTTTTGAAACGGCTTGTTTTGGCAGATATAAATAAATACTCCATGAAGTCAGCTTAGAATGTGGTCTAGCAGCTCTCAGACGTGCGAAGAATATTTCAGACGCGCACGTTATTTACTATGCAACCCAACATACAATTTCTAAGAGTCTTAGCTATCCTGACTAATGGAGGGAAGACGGAGTGCAGATAAAACCAGTGGATAATCATCTCCGTGAAGGGTTACAGCCGGAACTCCCAAGCTGAGAAGATGGCTTGGGAGAAGAAATGTGCAAGGGAGTTTTCGTTGCTGCCAGAGCTATCATTACCCTTGGGAAGCAGTGAGCTGAAGTGAACTGCTGTCGCTCCTGAATTCCCTGCCCCCTCCCTTCCCCACCCCCCACACTTTCCCCCTTATGTTCCTTTCTCTCTTCCCCTGCCCACTTCTATCTCCCTCTCTCATTTCTCCCTCCCTTTACCTCTTTCCTTTTTACAATCTGTCCTTCAGACATTAATTGAGTACTAACTGTGAGCCAGCTACTTGGTTGGCTTCTGCAGGCAAAGGCAAACAAACTCAGCGGTGTCTGCAGCCAGCCATCGCCTCCTCTGCCCCCTCCCCCCACCCCCACCCCCACTCCCCAGCTCTACACGGAGTTTCCGATTCATTATGGTGATTACCAAGCAAAGAAATAAGTCATTACAAAAATGTGAGTCATGCTCCGAGGAACAGGCAGAGAGAAGCAGAGGGGCTGGCTGAGGTATCTTAGATCAGAAAGGGAGGTTTCTTGGTTTCTTAGTTTCTTGGGAGGGTGGGATGGTGAGAGAGGAGCCCAGCCGAGGACGGATGTGAGGGTTCCAGTCAGAGAATGCACACATGGGGAGGGCTGGGGAGGAGATTGAAGAAATGGCTGGGTATATTCACGGTTTATGTGCATGCCTGTGAAGGAAACAGAGGTTATTACTAGGTAACTTTGTCTATCACTCTCCATTTTTTTTTTTTTTTGAGACAGCATCACTCACTGAATCCAGCTCTCACGTGGTGGTAAAGTGGTCTGGCCAATGAGCTTCAGTGGCCCCGCCCCCCGACCCCTCCCCACCATACCTCTACCCTCTAGTACTGAAGTTGCAGACACAGGTTGCCGAGCCTGGCTTTTTACCTGGGTTCTTTGGGTCTGGACTCATGTCTTCATATTTGTGCCCTTTAGCCATGCCCCTGGCCCCTGGCATGATTTTTTTTTTTTTTGTCGTTTATGGCATTGTCAGTGTGAGCTGGCTGAGACTGTGTGTTGCATTCCTAAGAGTTGTCATCAATTCCTTCCCTCCCTTTCCGTCCTGTCCTTTCTTTCTTCTCACTCTGTCGGGAGGCTCTTTCCCTTGGTGAAAACACGACGCATTTCAACTCCATCTAACCCTACCATGTGGACCCCTGTACCCTGCATCAATGTTTTAACCTCTCAAACCCCCATGTCAGCTGTACCCCCATGATATGCCAATGAGGAAGCATCTGCATATTCTGATTTCTCCCCTGTGCCTCACCACACCACCTCTACGCTCATCACTACCAGCCTCACAGCGTCGCTGCTGGTACCATGCTGGTTTTGCACTGTTGCAAACTTGGCTAACAACTCCGTGCTCTCCTGTGCTTTCTCATCTCACCTCATTCTCTTTCCCTTCTTTCTTGAGGAAATCGGGCATACTCTGTTCTTCTCTTTCTTCTTCCTACCCGTCGCCACCATTGCATCCTTGCTCTGCTTGGTGCCGTGAGGGACCTGGTTCTCTGTGGCATGCCATGACTGGGGTAGGGCTGTGGGACTTCCGAGTCAGATCTGGCTCTGAGATCCACTCGATCCGTGGTTCCCTTGACCTTTAGTCTGCAAGGGCTGGGTCCATGATTATGGAGGATTATGGTAAAAATGAACACAAATACGCCTGACATTTAGGAGGTACTAAACAAGAAGGTGATTTTTTTCCATCCCAGGGGATGTTGGTGACTTATAAACAAAAAGCTGAGCTAGCACATGGAGACCGGTGCCCAGGCTCCGTTGGGGTTTGCCCTCAGCACCTTCTGCCGCCGTGGAATCTGGAAACACATGGATATCCTCCATCCTGCGTGATTTTAAGGCTTTGGGTTAATGGTGCTTAATATTTTTTAAAATTACACAAGCAGTTGTGATTATCTTCTTGTAAATCCAGGAAGAGCCAACAAAGAGAAATTTCCCCTCAGCAATCACCATTTTCCTTTCCTAACTCCAGCTTTGCCCTCAGTCGTAACTACTTTAGACTTGAGTGCAGCCTCAACTTAGAAACATATAATTGTGTATTGGCATTTGTTTTTTAAAGACCTCTCCTGGCATGGTCTAAACAACATACAGCAACTTGTGATTTTGTGTGACATGTTCCTTCCTTGACAGTACGTGTGGAGCTATCTAGTTTTGCTTAGAAGCAGATTATTTTGAACCCCTCCCCCTCCCCTTTCCTTTTCTGGGACTAGATCCCACTGTGTATGTATGTGGGATCATACATACTTACTATGTATCTGAGGTTGTCTTTGATCTTCCTGTTTCAACCTTCTGAGTTCCAGGACTACAGGCATGCACCACCATCCCAGGCTCCCATTTTTAATATTTTAATTATGGAAAAAGTTGAAAAAAACCACACAAAAGTAGACCAGGATAATATAATGAACCCTTGGTGCTAACTGCTCACCTCCAACAATCATTATCTCCTCTAGTCTAGAACATCTGAGGCCACTTACACCATCCCTGTATTACTGTTAAAGCAGACCTCAGGCATATTATCCCATCGCCAGCATCTCATTATGCAAATCTGAAGGTTAGTGGCTATAAAAAACATGAACATAATGCCACTGTCATACTTAAAAATTAACAATCCCTTAATGCCAGTCTTTGTTTAGTTTAAAAATTATTTAATTTAATAGGTTCTTGTTTAAAAACGTCACATTGCAATTGGTTAATGTTTTCAGCCTTTTCAGTTAGCCCCTTCCCTCCTTCCTTTCATCCTCCATCCTCCCTCCCTTTTTCCCTCCCTCCCTTCTTTCCTCCCTCCCTCCCTCTCTCTCTATTTTATTTGGTGGGAAGATACACTTTTAGCATGGGATTGGTCAGTTGTCAGGTGTGTCCCTCAGGATTTATTTTTGCCATTTGTCTTGTTGATGGGCATTTGGGCTGTTTTCTAATTCTTACTGTTACCATTTGCTGGAGAGAATGTGTCAGTACATCTTACATCACACAGGCCACTGTTTCTCTCAGGTAGCTATAAAGAAATGGGAGTTAAATATGGTACAGATTGTTCTCGAGTGAACTGTATTTAATTGTTATAGGCCAAAGAGTTTTGTGTAGGTCAGGTCAACGCATTTTCACTTGGGAGTTTATGCTCTTCCCAATAGTGTCTAAAGATACCCATTTCTCTACGTCTAGTTCCACATTTCCAATGATCACTATTTTAAATGTTCCTCTGCAAAGCTAAAGAATGGCTTTCCTGTATTTGTCATGGACTCTCAAAAGCCATGTAGCATTTGGAGCTTGAGGGTGCTGTTTCTGATGGAAGCCAGATCCCTTGGGTGCACTCAGCAGTATTTCTGTAGTTGTTGCACCCAGGTGAATGACTGTTCCACCAGGTAGGTGAGCCTCAGGCTGAGAAAGGACTGTGTACATTTTCATGCACATTCTTCCCTGGAATGAGCTCTGACTCAAGCAGGCTTGAACGCGAACCTTTCAGCTGAAGCCAGTAGCTCCAAGATGACTTGTGGCTGATCTCTCTTCATCTGTCTTGGCTAGGAAGAAAGACAATGGGACTGAATGTTTTTGGAAAGATGCCTAGATATTGCAGTGATGAATTCCTGTTAACTCTACACTCTAGCTTTGCTCACTCAAGCGCTGCCTCTCTACCTCTGTCTCGGTGGGAATAATGCATGGAAAGGAGAGGCAGGAGGATCAGGAGTTCAAGGGCATCTTGGCTACATAGTGAGTTTAAGGCCAGCCTGGGTCACATGAGACCAACCACACACACACACACACACACACACACACACACACACACACACACACCCCAACATCACCAGAGATGTACAATACAAAGTCCCCTCAGAAATTTCAGTCATCATCTACCCTGAGTGTGACCTGTATAGACCTGAGAAATGGATATTATGTTAAAAGAGAAAGAGGCTTGGTCTTTCTTCTTAGTGTTGCCCTTCCCCATCTCAGGAACTGGTGCTGTGGTACTACAAATTTGGACATCCTGAGATGCTGCTTCTCCAGCATCCTATGATGCTGCTGCTCTAGCATCCTGAGTACCTCCCTGGAAACCTACTCCTGTATCACTACTCAGGGGATGCAAAGGCTCAGGACACAGCAGGACTACTTGGGATCAGCTAGAAAAGAAAAATACAGAGGCAGAGGCTGCAGCGACCAGCACACAGATCACGGTGGCTCTGTGTACTAGCAGTGGTACCCACTGTTATGAAATAACAACACACTCTACTCACCAAGTTGGCTGCTTCCAGAAAGTCTTGAATCCTTACACGGCAGTCTCCAGGCCAAGACTTAGATGTGATCCTGAGGCTCTATCCAGAAGTAGACACCTGTCACCTTGAGTTTCAGCAAAGGTCATGGGTGTATCACAACATACCTGGGAGTTTAAAGGGCACTCAGCTCAGTTTCATGGCTTACTCTAAGACCCCACCTCAGCAGGGAGGTAAAGCTAGGGAGTGAGTCAGCCTAAACACCCAACAGTGGGGGAATGGGTAAAGGGAACATGGTGCATGCACACAGTGGAAAACCGCTCTGGCTTAAAAATGAAAGAACTGTCATTTTCCTCAACAGAGGACACAAGTGAAATAAACCAGACGCAGAAAGACAAACACCACATGTTCTCACTTGTATGTGGAATCTAAAACAGTTAAACTCAGAGGAGCGGGGAGTGACTAGAGAGTTGGGTACCAGAGGAGGGAAGGAAGTTGCTGAGGGTGAAAGGAAGCCTCAGCCGAATGTGGGTTGGGGAGATAGGTTTGTTTTGAGATGGATTGAGTTTAATAGATCATTGCATATTACAAAACTGGTAGTTGAGTAAATTTCAAATGTTCTTACCACAAATGGTAATGAACATTTGAAGTGGTGGATATTTATCAATTGAATTATCCCACATTGTATTCATGTCATGCATTGTGACACTTTATGCCACACACACACACACACACACACACACACACACACACAGAACTGTAACTTGTCATTTTATAGTAAGAATAAAAATTGTATATCAAAAGGAGATATAGACACTTGGGGAGCTGTGGCAGGAGGATTGTGGGTTTAAGGTTGATTTGGATGACATAGCAAGACCCTATCTGAAAAGCGTATGTGCAGATACACACACACACACACACACACACACACACACACACACACACACACACACACACACCATGGTGGGAGCAGTGGGGATGAAGATTTTGGCAGTTGAACTTATCCTTGTGTGGATAGGCCCACCATGTGGAAGAGATGCTGACTGAGAAATTGGAAGGCCAGCACCTGGTTTGGTCCACTAGAACAACGCAACAAGGGACATGCACCTCATCAATCTACGCCACAGTTGTCTCATCTGAACAGCGGGAACATGTGGAACTGCCATGTCCTTCCCTTACCTGCTAGTGCTGTCACAACGGGGACATGTCCCCAAAGGCATTTTGAAAGCCCCAGTGTGCTGTGCACAAGTGAGGCTTAGTGTTCAAACCCACAGACTCTGCCGTCTGGAGCAAAGCCCCCTTCCTGGTAATCATTGGGTAATTATTCACGTTAGAAGGATTTCATTGTTATGCTTCATGTATTTGTCCCAGTTGATGGCCTTTTAATAGTGGCATTGAGTTTGTGTACAGAAAGGTTATTCATTTTAAGATTTCTGGGCCTTAATTGTTATTTGTTTTGCTCAGTTTCAGCGTGCTATAAATTAGTGATATCGACAGAGCATATTTGTCTTGGCACCGCGGCGCATTGTCTGCGGTGAGCACTGTTTGGCCTGGCACTGGCCTGGATTTCCCCATCTGTTTCTGATGTTTACATTGTTAAAGATCCGACAGACACACAGGACATGGCCACATGCAGAGAGGGAACTTTTTTTTTCCACTCCAGTGCATCAAACAAGATCTGAGCCTGTAATAAGCACAGCCCTAAATTACACTTGAGCTTGCTAGTGGGCAGGCCCAGCCCCAGCCATGAGATTGATTGCTCAGCCCTGGGGACAGTCACTCTCAGGACCGCTTCTGGCTGGCCCAGCAGCTCAGTCTCCACAAACTCGTTTTTGCCTCATTTTCGTAACGGTGGAACAGCCGGGACAGCATGCCAAGAGGCTTTCCAGGCAGTGACAAGATGTGGCACGAGTCTCCGAGGAATCTTGGGGCCATGTCCTTGGGCCCAGGGACCTGTGAGGGGCAGTGTTTTCTGTTGGCTTTGCTTCTGCAAGCCCCAGATTTCTGAGGTACCTAGGGAAAAGATATTTTTGTAGGTGGCTTGGTTCTAATTCCCAAGCAACTCTGCCATTTAGTCACCCTGAGTCTGCTAAAGTGAGTGTCCACATCACGTGGTAAGAGGAGACCTGGGATTTTCATCATTGTATCCGAGGCCATAGGAGGAGGGAGGAGGCACAGCATCGACCTGAAAGGGCATTTGGAGCCTTGGCAAGTTCAGACCAGTGAGAGGGCCTCAAAAACAAGGTGGATGGTGTCTGTGTTGTCTTCTGGCTTCCCACTTGCACATATGCACCTGCACCCTCCCCGCCGTGTATCCTCCATGAACACTCCTTCCCTTCCTACCCTGCACCTACTACGCAAATGGTACCATATTTGTAGTGCTGGCTTCCTGTCTGGGCAACAGGATGGCAAATTCTGTGGAGTGATCAACTGTTGCATGCTTGCTCAAGTATCTGTTCGCTGCCCACAGGAGGAAAAAAAAAAACAAAAAAACCCCAAACACTCTATTTCAGCTTTATTCTAGGCTGTCTTATTCTCTCTCAAGCCACCCCCTTCCTCTCTCTAATTGATTCTCCATATTGCAGTTAAGACAAGCTTCTTAGAACATTTGCGAAAGGCTGATATGTGTGAGATATTCCTTGGGGTTTTGTTCTTGCTGGAGTTTTCTCTAAAACTCTGATCCCATGTGCATATTTGAAGGTTACAGTCGGATTCTGCTCAGTGCCAGGAGGGCTGATGTTTCCTGGAAAGAAGGTGCGAGAAGGCTGGAGGCAAGCAAGCCAACAGATGAAGGAGAAAGGGAAGAGGGAGAGGGCAGTGGGGTCTAGCTTGCTCTCGGTCCTTTGGGAGACAGTTACCCTCAATTGCCACTGTAAACTCTACCTTAGACATGGCCTCAAGAGCTCATCCTGGCTCCCCCTTCCTAGAGGTTTTCAGTCCTTCTATAAATGCCTGCCACATTCTCTAACTAGTCCACGTAACTAGTCCACATAACCAGTCCAGCTGGTCAGTTATTGGGGGGCCGAGGGGGGTCGCAACCTGTGGATAAAGAAATGGGCGAGAGAGACGCAGGGCTCAAGCGAACAGTAGCTTGTCAAGAGCCGTTTATTGAAGGTGAGGGCAGGCTTTTTAAAACCTGCTTTAGGGAGGGTGGGGTAAGCAAGGAGAGTAATGGAAAAGTACAAAATCTTCTGGGGTTGAGCCCCGGGAACATCTGCAGGGGGAGGGGTTTTCCTAGGTGAGGCAAAGCAGGATGTCTCTGTGGTTATCTCAGGATCGGATCGCTCTCTTCTCAGGGCTAAGCCGGATGCCTTGCATGCCTAATGAGTGGCCCAGCAGGATGTTTGCTGCAGATGCTGAATGGGTTGGGGTCGGCCACAGGCCGTTTGGTCCCTGGCAATTCTCTGTCCCAGGTGCCCCACTGCTAGGACCAGTTTCTAGTAACATGTTCTTCCGGGACTACTGTCTTTATTGCTTGCTTTTTGGTCCTTAGTCTCTGGTGGCATGCTGGTGGTGGCTTTGTTGGCCAAGTGACTGCTGCTCCTGTGGGCTTCTTTTCTTTGGCAGTGGCCTTCTTTGGGCTGGTTGTGATGGTGTGCTGCTCTGTACTTGACTGAGATCCCTTCACTCCTTTGTTCAGCGAGGGAGTGATGCTGACCATCTGCTGTTAATCCTCCCAGTCCTTCCAGCGTGAGCACCACAGGAAAGGAGAATGCAGGACCTTGACTGACTAAAGGTAGCTGCCCTCTTAACTATGTCATCTTCTCCCCTGTAAGCCATGGCTATGGTCACAAAAAAGTATACACGAACCATGAGTCCCAGACCTTCCCTTTTGAAGTAGGCATCCTCTAGAAAATTTCACCTCAGCATGTCTACCACCATCCATCCAGTTTTGTGAGATGTAATGAGCCTTGGACCATTTTTTGGACACCTTGTGCATCTTTACCACAGTCCCCTTCTGATCAAAATGTGACCGAGAAAGCTTTTGAGCATCTATCTCTTAAATCCAATCCAATTCCTGGCTTCACCTGAGGTCCCAGGTCTAGCACTACCAGTTCTGCTTACTGTAGAACAAGTTGTATGCAAACCAAACATCACTTCATCAGGTCGTTTGTGCTCGCGATGTGGGGCTATGTTTGTTGACTTCTGACAGTCCCTCATAGAAGGAGGGGGGCAGAGAGAATCACTGGGCCCTCACCTAATAGTCCATGTATTTCTTCTGTCCATGTGCACGTAATTCTGCCCTGATAGCACATGGCTTGGAGGGCAGGGGTCCTGAGAAGGGCTACAGTACACAGGTTGGAGGAGGTTAGCTGAGTGGGAGTGCTGTCTGTGCTGTGACAGGGGCGCTGTCATCTGTACTGAGTGAAAACTGTCTGGAGAATCTGCCAGTAACCCTTCAACCATGCTCGGTGATTAAGCCCAAGGGGCTAACTGGTTTCCAAAGTGAACTTCATCCGAGTGGTACTATGGTTTGCTGTCGGGACCCCACAAGGAGGTGGTAGACGTTGTTTGCATCTTCCCAGGGAGGGGATTCACCCAACACTGCTTTTCTCCTTGGCTTCCAGACTTTGCCAGTGGCCCTAGAATGTTCATTCTTCTCTCTCCCAGGAGGACTTCATATTGAAGCTACAGTGATCTTAAAATTCAAGCCTGTGCAGTTCCCCCCAAGCCCCCTTAAAACCTTTTGATGGTTTCTGTTCTTAGGAATGTGATACGTGTCCAGGTGTGACTTGCAAGGCCCCCACTCACCTCTTCAGCCTCTTCTTACACTAGATCGCTCCTTTACCTGGCCTTGCCAGTGACTCTGGCTGTCTGGTCCTTCCACTAAACATTGCTGCCCTAGGCCTTATGTCTGTGCTTATCTTGATAGTTGCACTTTCACAGTGGTGAGGGCAATCTAATTAACACCTGTTTCTATAATAATGCTAGATTGAGGAAGTTGGGATCCTGTCCATTTCTGCTCATCATTGTGTCCCCATGGCTTATATGGTGCTTGGCTCTCAAATAGCTGTTGAACAGATTAGTAAATAAAAGGATGGGGGGGGGGCAGGAATAAGTGCAGCTTGGCCAACATTGAATGTTTACTCCAATGGACTATAGCCACTTTTTCTGACTGCCTGGTAACTACCAACATTTAATGCGTTGTTTCACTTGGGCAACTCTGTCCTTTGCATTTTATTAATTGAAATGTTAAGAGTCTAAAGAGAATCGAGATTTTCTCCATTGTAAAAGGATGCATGTGTCCTTAAGAATTAGTTCTGATAGCATGATGAATGGCTCTTGACTGTGTTAACAAATGATCATTAATTTTAATTCCTGTGCCTGACATCTGCTCCTGATCTTTGTCCTCTCAAGAGTAATTAAAATAATTGTAAATATGCAGCCCGTCACTGGGAGTCACAGGTGACTTTCTGTGCTGGAGCCCTTCTCCAGCCAGTGACGCTGTCATTCTTAGAGGTAGGATCCATTTTGGCCAGGTACTGCAATGGTGTGTGGGAAAGGGGTCCTGTGTGGGTGGTGATGGTGGGCAGAAATGGGGTTGGTCTATGTGGTAAGTGCCCTTCAAAGAGAATCATTGGATCCCCACATGAGAACCATTACTCCAAAGGGTAGTTCTACTGTGTTGGGGGTCACGTTTGTATTAGACATCTACTCCAAACATGGTGGGATTTCCAGGAGCTAGAGTCCTTCTTTTCACTCAGACTTCTGAGAGTCTAAGCAATTCCTGGAAGAAGCGAAATGTTCTTTCTCATCATTGGTAAAAGAGAATTATTCTCACAATTGGAAGACCTGTACATTGGATCCCTGCTAAAGTGTAAGTGACTGACGTAGCTCATTTCCCAAGAGGAAGCTTTAGCACGGGGAAGGGACTGGGTACCTAGAGTTAGGAGAAGGACACAGAGAGGGTGATGCCACCATACTCTGCTCCCTCAGCACTGCCCTACTGCTCAGATTTCATATCTTTCTAGGGCCTGTCACCATAACAAGAGGCCCACCAGTCAGCATCTGGATGGCTGACAGATATGGTGCCAAGGTTGTCCCTGGGCTCAGTTCTAGGCTGAATCATGGCGAGCCCATAAAGGGTGGCTTTGACAATGTCTGCAGGGATACCCCCTCCCCCCATCTGAAATCATAGCAAAGCCACTCCCTCATTCGACCTCTGGGATCTCTTTTTGCAAGGGATGGGGGAGAGGGGTAGGCTGTATGGTGGATGAAATAACGCTTTTACCATGTGGGGGAAACTATGTGAGTAAAGTGTTTTCCATATACCTGCGTCTGAATTGTTACAGGGACATTTTACTGTAATAGGACCCATGATCTCAGAAACCAGGTTTTTGTCCTGAGGCTAGTATGTTTTTACAGCCACATCAAATCAGCGGAACATATGAGCCTGTGACGATTCTGTTTCTCAGATCTGTGGTTTTTTTTCGTGAAACCAATTTATGCCCCTGGCATAGGTTCTGCTATGAGGTCGCATCAGGGGAGAAAACAAAGGGCACTGGCCATTCTCCATTCTTTCTTTATTTCCTTCCTTTACTCCCCACTCAGCCTTCCTCTGACTGCTTCCCACCCACAAAGGAAGAGTTTAAGAGGCCTAGAGATATGGCCTCGGCATTAGGAGTGCTTGCTGATATTGCAGAAGACCTGAGCTTGGTCCCCAGCACTCATGGCAGGCAGCTCCGGTTTCAGGGACATCTGCTGCCCTCTTCCAGTCTCTCAGGGCACAACTGTGCATATATACATGCATAAATACCCATAAAGAAAGATAAAATAAATATTTAAAAACCCAAAGAATATTTAGAGTTTTCTGGGGTTGAACACAGGAGAGTGGGCACTGGCGATACCAGTCCTGGGAGCAGGGGGAATAGAATCTCCATCTCACTTTCCCATGCCAGTCTTTCTCCCCAGGCTTAAGAGGGGTGACATGGTGGTAGGGGTCGGTAGAATGGTACACTGTCTTGATGGGATACATGAGTTTGCAGTGGATGACTCTGTTTAATTGCTAAGAAGTCATACCATCTTTCTTTTTCTTGTTTTGAGACAAGGTCTCACTATGTAGCCCTGGCTGGCCAGCAACTTTTTGTGTAGACCAGGGAGAGGTCTCCTGAATGCTGGCATTAAAGGTGTGTCCACCATGCTTTTTTTTTTTTTTCTTTTCCGGACAGCATCTATGTAGCCCAGGCTGGCTTGGAATTCAAAATCTTCCTGCCTTGGCTTCTTGAGTGCTAGCACTGTAGGGTTTTATCACCATACTCAGGTATAACTTCCTTGTGTTGAGTGCAGAAAATCTCTAACAGTCCTGGACATATACTGGCTATTCCTCAGCCGGTGACTTACTTAACATTCTTCCAGGGTGTGGCTTACTCCATCAATGACCTTGCGAGTCTTTAATCCAAATGGTTGGAGCATTGCCCTTGGGCATCTCTTGACACGTGTGTTTGATGGAGAGAGATAATTACTTCTGGCCTTTGGATCAATCTAATGTGAATTTGAATCTTCTTCTAATACCAACACCCTTTTAAAATAGACAAGGCATATCTTTTACAGTTGTTGGAAGGAAATAAAATCCTCTGTGTGGGAAGGTGGAGGGTCAGGTGGGAAAATAACTGTTTTTCTTAGCAAAATGTATTGGAGTATTATTTGGCTGTATGATCTAGAAAAAGACAAATGCTTCTCTAAGGAAGGTCAGGGAGGAGGGAAACGGCACCTTTAGGCACCCTCTGTTGCTACTCTTCCAGACACTGTCTGGTGCAATATCTGTATATGAGAAAGGCCTTCATATTACTCATGCTTTTTTTCTTGTTAGCGATCTGTTACCACATGATAATATTCTGTGATAACGTCTGTGACAATATACAAAATTCTACACACATTTTTAAAAGTATCACGTGGATGCTAATTGATGGATGTGTATTAATTGATCCGAGTTGCTGGTATACAATCAAGTTGACACTGGGGCAAACTTTTTTTTTTTAATACCTTTTAAAATTCTGTCTGGTACACGTGGATATGTCTGTTACAGAAATTCAAACAAAATGTCCTTCCAAACTCAGGCCACCTCATCTTTAAAAGCGAGGTGACACTTACCAGGTTCTGTGATGTTTTGGCTTCACTGAAGCTGAGTGAGACACAGAAGCTCAACAGTCCTTCTACAACAGCAAACATCACGTGTTAGGCATCTGTGTTGGTTAGTTTTTTATGTCAGCTCGACATGAACTAGAGTCATTTGGGAAGAAGGAATCCTTACTGAGAAAATGCCTCTGTTGGTCTGGCCTGTGGGCAACTCTGTAGGCCATTTTCTTGGTTGATGATTGATGTGGGAGGGTCCAGCTCACTATGGATGCTGCCACCCCTGGGTAGATGGTCTAGAGTATATAAGAAAGTCAGCTTCGCAAGCCAGTGAGTAGTACCTCCACGGCCTTTGCATCAGTTCCTGCCTCCAGGTTCCTGCTTTGAGTTCCTGTCTAGGATCTACCCTGGATGATGGATGAGACAAACTGTAAAATGAGATTAAACTCTTTCTTCTCCAAATTGACGTTGGTCAGGGTGTTTTATTACAGCAACAGAAACCCTAACTAAGTCAGTACTTTTCTCAGGATGCTTCTGTTTCTCTAGCCCTTCTTCATATTACTGATCTACTACTCTCTTGGGTCTCTTTCATCTCCTTTCTTATAGTAGAATGCGTCCTCTTCAATTTGGAGCCTCCTTGCCCACTCCTCATTCATTCATTCATTCATTCATTCATTCATTCAGCTAATACTATATCCTACCAGCTAGTCCTACCTTCTTCTAAGGGGAATATAAAAGACATACTCTTCTGTCATGAGAGCCAGAGATATCTATCATCTGTCTGTCTGCCTGCCTATCTGTCATCTGTCAGTTTGTCTGTCTCTATCATCTATATATCTATTATCTATAATCTATCGTCTGTCTGTCTGTCTATTGAGGTAGAGAGGGAGAAAGGAAAAGGGAGACTTGTAATGAGAGACTGAGGTCTATTTCCTTGTTCCAAACTTCTGCTACAGGGTTTTGTATGCTCTTCCTTTCTAGTACATGTTTATGCAGAGCAATGCAAGACTCTTGTTCAGGTTTATTTAGATTTATGTGTATAAATGTTTTGTCTGTGTGTTTGTGTGGCACACGCGCATGCCTGGGGTCCTCAGAAGTCAGAAGAGGATAGAGTTACACTGAAGGTTCTGAGACACCATGTGTGTGCTGGGAATCAAACCCTGGACCTCCGAAAGAGCAACAAGTTCTCTTAACTGCTGAGCCACCTCTCTGTTCTCCCTTAAAACCATTCTTCTTCTTCTTCTTCTTCTTCTTCTTCTTCTTCCTCCTCCTCCTCCTCCTCCTCCTCCTCCTCCTTCTTCCTCCTCCTTCTTCCTCCTCCTTCTTCCTCCTCCTTCTTCCTTCTTCTTCTTCTTCTTCTTCTTCCTCTTCTTCCTCTTCTTCCTCTTCCTCTTCTTCTTCTTCTTCTTCTTCTTCTTCTTCTTCTTCTTCTTTCTTCTTTTTGGTTTTTCGAGACAGAGTTTCTCTGTGTAGCCTTGGCTGTCTTGGATTCGCTTTGTAGACCAGGCTGGCCTCAAACTCACAGTTATCCTCCTGCCTCTGCCTCCCAAGTGCTAGGATTTACAGGCGTGAGCCATTCTTAAGAGGACCAGTTAAACAGTCATACAGCCTGCCAAAAGAAATGGGACCAGGTTAGAGAGCTTGGTACCTAAGAAGTTTCTTCACTTCCTTAGGGGGAGTGATGCTGATTTAGCATACAGGAAGCACAGGACACCTGAAAGTTCAATAAAGACTTTGGTACTTTCCTGTGTCTGTACAAAATTGGGCAGCCAACAGCTGTGTCCCTGAGATTAATGTGATAGATTCCTGCAGTGGAAAATGCCTTCAGCCAGCGTAACAATCAGACCAAATCAAACATCCTCTGTGTAGTTCATTGATGTGAATTGACCATGATGAGAGGGAGTAGGGACCCAACAACAAAACCCACATCAATTTACTCAGGCGGTGGCTAACCTGGCTCCCTTGAATATAGCCCAGCATTTCTTAAATAGAGTTCTTCTTTATTGTGCTTCCTAACAATTCTGTTTTTTGAAAGAATTTGAATAAGTATCGACTTTTTATTGCCGTGGTTGATGAATAACTTGGGATGCAGCATTCTCCCGTTCTGAGTTTTAACCTGCTATTTTACTTCCTAGCCTTAGGAGAAATTGACTTTAGAAAGACGGTGGATGCGGCTCCGGCTCTGTTGAGCGCTTTTCCTCTCCCAATGATAGTGTAGTAGTCAATGAGGACATTAGAATAAACATCATGGGTATCAATAGTGTTTTTAATAGCTATTAGAGTTATTGAGTTTTCCATTTTATAATGCCCTTTGTGGTTATGCTGGAGTGGGTAGAAAAGAGTTGGCTCTGGTAACATGCATCTAAAAAACGCATTAAGGCTTATTGAACCAAGAATAGTGGCACATGTCTGTAATCCTAGCAGGTGGGAGGCTGAGGCAGCGTGATCGTGAGTTCCAGGCTAGTCTGGGCTATATAGTTGAGACTCTATCTTAAAAAAAAAAAAAAAAAAAAAAAAGGAAGAAAAGACATATTGAGCTGAGGGTGTACCTTAGTTGGTAGCATGCTTACCCTGTATACATGAGGCCCTGCGTTCCATCCTTAGCATGGCATAAACTGGGTATGATTATCTTAGTGCTCAAGAGTTAGAGGCAGGGGGATGAAGAGTTCAAGTCATCCTTGTCTATGTAGAGTGCTGTGGTCAGCTCAGCACAGCGACCTGAGACCTTGCATACTAAAGTGGAGTGTAGCACAGTGGTAGAGCACCCAGTGGCTCTTGTCTAGCATGTGTGAGGCCTTGTGAGTGTGCGTATGACAAGACAGACTGACTTGTGAGCCAAGGTTTTGCTATTAGATCTAAGTGTGACTTCCCTGAGTCGAGCGGCCTTAGTGTATCATTTGACATATGTATATACTACGCAAGGGTCAAATCGGGGTAGCCGATTTCTGTCTTCTTGAACATTTTTTTTCATTAACGTGTAGGTTTGTACAGAAGCCTGAGATACAGCCTGTGTTCTAGGTCAGCTCCCTGTTGCTTCAGACATAGGGCCAGGTTGAAGGCAGTGGGGAGCAGCAGGTGTTGGGAGAAGGCCTCTCTCTAGCTTTGTCAGCTATTCTCTGAATCTCTCTGGCTTAACTTCTATTATCTGTGAAGTGTCTGAAGGTTTTGTTTTAAAGTGTGTGTGTGTGTGTGTGTGTGTGTGTGTGTGTGTGTGTGAGAGAGAGAGAGAGAGAGAGAGACAGACAGACAGACAGACAGACAGACAGACAGACAGGCACAGAGAGAGACAGAGATAGAGATAGACAGTGACAGAGAGACATACAAAGAGCCACAGAGAGAGCATGTACGCCTGGGCACCTGTGTGGAGTCCTTGCCTTCTAGCCTGTTTTCAGCAAAGATATCTTTCACTTCACTATTGCATAACCAGGGTAGCTATCCTATAAGTTCCGGGGGACCTTCCATCTTGCGGTAGGAACACTGGGAGTGCACATGTTCACTACTGCGCCTGGCTTTATATGGGCTCTAGGGGTTTGTACTTAGGTCCTTATGTACCCTGTGGCAAATTCTTTACTCAAGGGAGCTATCTCCTTAGTCCTGGTCTGTGTTTTTAAGCTAGGGTCAAAGTTCAAGAGCAGAGATCTCAGGTAGTCTGTAGATAATGAAACAGGTGGACTGCAAGTTCATTTGAAGATGTACAGCTCTTCCTTCTTTTTATCCCCCTCTTATTTCTCTTCTCTTGCAGTGTTGGGTGTGTGTGGGTTAAAATCCAGGGCCTCTCCCCTTCTCTATCTGTGTGAATTCCTCCTCCAGACCACATCCTGGGGTTCTGAAAGCCTTCATATGGAGCAGTATGGTTTTGGACCCAGTAGAATCTGTGACCTCCATGTTACCCTCCAGGCCGAGCTTCCGTTTATACAGCCGCAGTTACAAATGTTCAGGAAAGGTGTTATAAAACTCCTTTCTTTTGTTTTGTGTTCAGGTTATTAAAAGTCAGCACAAATTTCAGCCGCACTGAGAGATCAGCTTTGAGGGTAATTTGGATCTTCAAAGAGCACTCCTCTGGCTCCTTGAAAAAGTTGTGTTAAAGCAATTAAATGCTATTTGAAGGAAAGAAAGAATGCAGGCTGACTACTGAATAACAGGAATAGCATTAACAAAACAAAACAATCCGTACCCTGGGATCAAAGCCAGAGAGGCAGAGAGCTTGTGCTGGGGATAAGGGGAGAGGGGAAGAAAGGAAGGCCTTAGAACGGCTTCCGCTCAATTAAAGACATGGCTGTGCAATTCAGGGATAGCACTCTGAATGCAGAGCAATAGCTGGGTACAGGATCCTGAATGATCCCACAGGAGCTCACTGATCAACACACTCTGGACTCCACATGTCTGTTCAGAAGACAGTGGGGCGAGTTAAGGAACAAAACAAACAAGTGGACAGGGTTGTTTGCCATTCAGGGGAGTCACAGAAAGCTCGGCATATGGTGTGTGGAGATTCCAGAACGCACTAGAGATCTCTTTCAGAATGATTATTCTCACTCCAGCGATCTGGGAGCCAGATGATGTTGTGCTGGGCTAAATTCACTTTTTTTTTTTTGTCACTGAACGGTATTTCTCAGTTTTATCATCTGAGGTGTTCACTACATTTGGTCCCCAAAGGCTTTTATTGTTTCCAAAACTCTTCCACAAACAACAATGACTCATCACTACTGAAGATGTTTTGAAAATCTGCTGCAGATTTCAGAAAAAATGGATCCAAAGGGGAGTCTTGCGTGGCACTGGGAAGAAGTGTGGGGTATCCTCATGGACCAGCAGGGGCCATGTATCTTGGTGTTTTATTTTTGGAGATGTGTGTATGTGTGTTTATATGGGTGTATGTCAGCCTTAAGTTGTCATTCCTCAGGTCCCAAGGTTCCATCTTGAATATTATTATATTTTATTTTAGACAGAATGTCTCACTGGCCTGGAACTCTCCACAAGCTGGCTTACCATGGAGCCCCACCCAGGGATCTACCTGTCTCTCTCCACCTTCCCAGTTCTGGAATTATAGGAGGGTTTCACCATGCATGCCTTTTTATATGAGCTCAAAGGATTGAACTCAAGTTAGCATGCTTTTACAGCAGGCAGTATACCAGCTGAGCCATCTCCCAAGATTTCTGTGTTTATTTACTGTGTGTGTGTGTGTGTGTGTGTGTGTGTGTGTGTGTGTGTGCCAAGACACAGGTACCAAGGTCTGAGGACAACTTGTAGGTGTCAGTTTTCCTTCCATCATGTAAGTCCAAGGTATTGAACTCAGGTCACTAGGCATGGCAGGCAGTGCCTTCAATGGCTGAGCTCTTCTTCCTCTGTTGCTGGAACTTTCAGTGAATGAGGTAAAGTAGGCAGTGGACACGGGGTCTCTGTGGGAGGATTCTGCAGTGCAGCCCCTAGGGACTTCTGATTTAGATGCAAGTGTTCATAAAGTACTAGGTTCCCTTCAAAGCACTAGGGAGTCTGACTGGGGAAACATGATATTGACATTAAAAATCTAACTCAGGCTGAGGACTCACACTAGCCCATAAAGCACTTGCTGTACAAGTGTTAAGACCCGAGTAAAAAGTCCAGCATGGTGGTATGAGCGTGTCATCTTAGAACCCGAGTATGTGCAGAGGGCTTGGGTGCACACGGGATGGACGATGCTTAGGGCTAGCTGGCCAGCCCGTCTCACAGAGTCTTCACGTTCAGTGAGAGGCCCTGTGTTTAAACAAAAAGAAGGGGCAGAGTGATTGATAAAGACGCCTTTCACACACATGTTTACATCTTTGCATGTATATCATGCTCACACATGTACTTATACACACGTACATATGCACCAATCTAACTGCTGCAAGGTGATATGTGATAAAGGCATCAGTGTATACATTCTGTGCTATAGTATAAGGGGAAGAAAGAAATTCTTGGATCAAGTACATCTGGGAAACAACTGCGATAAGATGGCTATGCCCTTTCCCCACTTTCCTTTCTTTCCTTCCTTCCTTCCTTCCTTCCTTCCTTTCTTTCTTTCTTCCTTTCTTTCTTTTTTGAAGCTCAAGGACAATTGTATTAAAGTTTTAGAGATAAAGGAGAAGCAAGCTGAAAGTCCTTACAGCAACTGCCAGGAGGGGGGGAGATGAAGAAAAAGGCATGCCTTTTAAGTTAGGTGTGGCAGTCAGAGAAAGTTAGAAAGACCGGAGTGCCTGGGAAAGGATGCTTAAGATTTTGGCCAGTATCCAAAAGGAGATAAAAAGAAGAAAAAGGGGAAAAAACCCATGCTTGATGTTTAGCTGCAGGTCTGAGTTCAGAGGGTGCCCCATTCCAGTCTCGTGTTCCAGGACAAAAGATTGCACCAGAGACACACGGTTAGAAATAGAAACAGACAGCTTATTAAGATAGAAAAAAGAAAGGAGGCGAGCAGAGAGATGGTGCAGGAATTAAGAACACATATTGCTCTTCCAGATGACCGGAGTTTGGTTCCCAGAACCAATGCCAGGAGGCTCTCAACCACCTGTAACTCCACCTCCATAGGACCTGAAGCCTCTGGCTCCCATGGGCACTCCACACATGTGTGTGCACACAGTTAGATAACTTAAAATAAAGTGAATCTTGGAGAATAAAAAGGAAAAGCACATTTTTTTTGCTTTTTTTTTGTGAGATAGGGTTTCTCTGTGTAGCTCTGGCTGTTCTGGAAATTGCTCTGTAGACTAGGCTGGCCCCAAATTCACAGAGACTCCCCCTGCCTCCGCCTCTTGAGTGCTGGGATTAAATGAGTGCTCCACCACCACCACCTGGAAAAGGAAAAAACTCTTTTAAGAATGGAATAGTGAGCTGAGGACAGACACCAAAAATACCCTCCATAACGCGTAGAGCCCTCTCCCACGTCCTCTCTCTCTCTCTCTCTCTCTCTCTCTCTCTCTCTCTCTCTCTCTCTCTCTTTAAAGTTCTGTGGCTGTCAAGATGAGTCAGCAAGCTAACAGCACTCCCAAGCCTGATGGATATAGTTGCATTTCTGGCCCACATGTTTAAGAAGTCCAGATGCGGTGGCACACATCTCTAATCCCAGTCCTCTCACAGCTACGTGAGAATCACCGGGAGGACGTGGGCCAGCCGGCCTGGTACACACAGTGCGACAGAAACAAGGGAGATGCTGCTTCAGCAAGGTGGAAGGAGAGAACTGACTCCCTAAAGTTGTTCCCTCCCCTCCGTACACGGCCCATGGGAAGTGTGTAAGCACACCACACTAACAGTAGTTGGAGCCATTCTGATTTCTTTAAGACACAAGGTAACGTCGCCTTGTGACGCTTTAGTACATCCTGTGTTTTGATTGGTATTTTCTTCTGCTCCCCCCGTCTTTCTGCTCCCTCTTTCTGCCTGTACCCTTCTGCCTCCAGTGTACTCCTTTCATGTCACAAGTGTTCTGTTACCCTCCCCACCCCGCTTTCTTAAAACTCCCCTTTCATGGTCCTTTTTTCACCTTCCTGACCTGTACTCATACCCACATAAGGACTCCTATATAAAAAAGTAAAATTAGGATCCTCAAATGAGAAAACACATAAGACTGTCTTTCTGAGTATGGGTCACCTCACTTCATAATATTTGTCAGTTACGCCCCAAATTACAGGACTTTTTCATAACCTTTGCTGGGAGTGGGAGGTTGTACGCAGCCTTTCCAGTGTATTTGCTCATGGAACCATTTATCTGCCCATCCCCTCTTGGGACAAATGTTCTGTGGAATCCACATCGTAAAGAAAGCAAGCGGGTCAAAGAATCCTAGGGATCTTGAAGTTTAGTTCCTTTCTTCAGGGTTATAGACCCTTGGAGAGAAAATGGTTTTCCCAGGGTCACACAGATGGTTTTGGCTCATGGCGGATGAGAACCCAGAACATCTTGTGCTCATCAATGAATTTCAGGGATCCTGCTCTGCCCTTCCCACAACATCACACGTCATCTGATGCCGGCCCTTGCTGAGCCTCTGGGGAAAGACACTGTGTGCTTTCCAATGGAAATAATGATGCCAGAAGGGAGCCAATGAGGCCAGGCTTTAGAAAGGGCTGGAATGTCAGGGCTCTAGATTTTTCTCTAGCTGAGCTACCCTTCCATTTTGGTCTTTGTTACACGGTATCATGGTTGTCTCCTGGTGGCAAATGACCTTATTTTTTCCCACAATTCTTGCTGCTTTCCTACCCCATGGCATTGCCCATGGCTTTGTGGGCTGATGTTCAACCCTAAGACCATATGATGAAGAACCTCAGTATGTGACAATACTGGGAAATACTTTAAAGACACAGCTAGATGGAAATGATTATTAGGGTTAACCCAGGCCCAATATGGCTAATGTCATTACTAGAAGAAGAAATCTGGGCACAGACACTGACAAAGGACAGATCCTGTGAAGGTGCAGGGAAAAATTCTGGCAGCCATCTATAAGCCCAAGGGAGAACTCTTAGAAGAAACCAAACCTGATAGCACCTTGATTCTGGAACTATGATTTGTCACTCAAATCCCCATATTTTGATACATTTTTTGCTGCCAAACCTTGTCAACTGGTCTGCTTGTACTATGACTTGATTTGGTCCAAGATGTGTGTGGAAGTCCCACCCTGTCAGATCTAGGTCCAGGCTTGATGGAGTTCTCTCTAAGGCATTTGCACTGGACATTGGCTGACTCTAGACAGGCAACCTTAGAGTGCAGAGGAGCCCCAGCTTATAAAGCACTGCCATCCTTGCTGCCCACCTGTGGGGGAGGAAAACTTTATGCTCTTACAATGACTGAATTTATGGATGGTTTGTCATCCACAATTTTGAGCAGCAGTTAGACAAATTCGTTCTTCCTCTTAGTTGTACTATTTGTGAGGGCAATCCTCTTTTGTGCTTGGTCATGGTAACTGCCACACGGTAAATGCTCAGTGAATTCTTCCAGAATTCATGATGCACACTGATGAGTCCCAGAGGGTTTTGAGCAGTTAGATGATGTGAGTTTGGAAAAGTTTAATTTGTCAGTGATTTGGAGGACGGCTTTGTGGATGGTCTAGGAAGTATGAAGGCATTGGGGGGGGGGAATGGAATGGGTCCTGAGGATGCTGATTCTTATGGCATTCGGAGGTCTTCATGTGTGTATGTGGGTGGTTGTGCATGTGTGTGTGCCTACGTGGGGAGACCAGAGGACAAACTTGAGTGTGTTCCTAAGGATCTCTCCACCTAGTGGTGTGTGTGTGTGTGTGTGTGTGTGTGTGTGTGTGTGTGTGTGTGTGTGTGAGAGAGAGAGAGAGAGAGAGAGAGAGAGAGAGAAAGAGAGAGAGAGAGAGAGGGAGAGAGAAGGTGAAGTCTCTGTCTCTGTGGCCTGAATACATCAAGCCCAAGACATCTGTCCTCCATGCCCAGTGCTGGGATTGCAAGGGTGACTTACCTTGGCTGTTTTTAAATATAGGCTCCATGGATTGAACTTAGCTCTTGTGGATGCATGGTAAACTTTCTCCTCAGCCCCTGAGGCCTTCTTTATAGGGGAAGGCCAATGAATAAAAAAATAGGAATGTAAAGTTAAGGATTGGGGTTTTTTTTGTTTTTTGTTTTGCCAGGCCACAGGGGAAGAAGATGTGCTCAGTCCTGATGTCTAGACTTGATATGCTGGGGTGGGTAGGTGAGGGCTGGGGGTGGCTTCCTTTTTCTGAGGAGTAGGGGAGGGGGAGAGAGGGAGAGAGGGTGGGACTTGGAGGAGAGGAAAGAGTGGGCTATGATGGGGATATAAAGTGAATAGTAATAAAAAAGGATTAGTTTTTGAATAAGACCCATGTGAGTGAGATTCATAGTAAATTCCCTATTACCAGTAGCTACTGTCATCTATTTGGGCATATTTATTGTATACAATTATGTTGTAGACTTGACAATTATTGACTTGTTTCAGTTGGTACAATATTGGCTCCTGTAATAGATGAAATACAAAATGTTAGAGGCTTAGCACACGACATCTGCTGTAGACTGAATCTTCCACCATCCATATGTTGACATCCTGCCCCCAGTACCTCAAAATGGGACTTGTTTTGGAAAGTGTTGTTGCTGACAGAACTAGTTAAGATGAGGGTTGGTGCTTTTTTAGGGGGTTGTTTTCTGCCCAACTTAACTGGGGTCCTTTTTATAAAAGAAGGAAATTCAGACACAGAGACACAGCCAGGAGGAAGCAACAGAGTGATGCTCCTATAAGATAAGGACGGTCAGAGACTTCCAGAAACCCAGCAGAGACTAGAGGAGATGCAGGAACACATCCATCCTCACAGTCCTCAGAAGGAACCAACCTCGCCAATACATTCATCTGGAGGTAAAGCTTCCAGAACCACGGCACAAGGCATCGCTTCCATTTAAGCCACTTAGTTTGCGGATTTTGTTATGGCAACTCTAGCAAGCTAATACATCCCAGATAATGCTCAGCTAGGTGGCTGTTGTCCAAAGGGTCACCAGAAAACCAGGGCTTTTCCATAGTGTCTGGCCATCTTCCAACACATGGCTCCCAAGAACACTGGACTGGTAGGCAGGGAGACTGTGGAGGGAGACTATGACGCAGTGGAGGTGTGGTACACGCCACTTTTCCTCACATTGCATTGGCTAGAATATAGCACATGGGCACCTAAAGCAAAGGATGCTGGGAGGATGTTATAGAGTTAGGTAGTAAATGTTCCCTAAAGTTCTGTGTGCTGAGTGAGGGCTTGTTCCCCAGAGTGATGCTATTGGGGAATAGTAGTGGAAACTCTAAGAGGTGGGGGCCTTGTGGGAGCTCTGCTTGTCATCATGGGCAATGTTTTAAAGGACAGGATGGTATTTCAGGCCCCCATGTTTCCCTCCTTTCTGCATTCTTGGCCATGAGGTAATCTGCTTTGTTCTTTCCCTTGTTCCAACAACGGGTGGGAAATCCTAAAACTGTGAGCCAAAATAAGTCTGTCTTCTTTATAAGGTGATTATCACAGGTATTTTATTGCAGTAATGGTAGGTGTATGTGCCCAAGATGAAGAAGAAATGGATTTGATGATGGGACAGCTAGTTTCAACCTCACCTCTGAGTATGCTATAGCAGAGGTACCATGAGGAAATGAAATGATTTGTTCCAGATCATGCGGCTCAACAGTGGCAGATACTTTATATACATATAAGGGAAATATTGTAAAACTAACTCGTGTTGTCAAAAACAAGTGTGTGGAGCTGTAAAGCAGAAGAAGATAAGACCCATTTCTTCTCTGTTTCCCAAAGTCAGCTTCCTGAGGAACTGTTATTGTGGTAGATCCCCAGAGCCTCCTATGCGGCTGCATCCAACCTGCCCTGGTTGTATGGCTGACTTGAGCCAGGTGAGGACTCATCCTGATGCTCAGATAAACCACACAGGGACTGTCTCCTCCCTGCAACAAAGCCACCTCCTCTACCCCGTGGGTGCCCTAGTTGGAAGATTGAACTGGATTCTCTACACTGCAGACCTAAGGACTTCTCCACTGCTGACCTGTGCTTATTTGTTGAGGATGGGGCCTCAGGCACATTTAGGAAGTTAGAAAAGCATCAACTCATTATGGCTGAAGTAAGTTGATTATTGGCTAAAGGATCCTCTTAGATACAAACTCAAAAGGGAGATGACTGTTACTTTTCAATGATGAGAACTAATTTAATTTTTTTTCTAAATGAAAATATGATTTCAACGGTAGCCCCAACTTGGATATGACAGTGGTCTTTTGATTCCTGTGATTTCCTCTTAATAGTGAAAATTGTTGATTCTAACACAGCTCCTCTTAAACGTAGGGGAATTTATAGTTTTATTTTCCCGTTTAGACAAAGAGGCAGATTTGGTTGGATTAGTGTCAAGCCATCTGTAAGGGGGAATGTTTGTTGTAAGCAGGGGAATACCCCTCTGGCTTTACTATCGCTGACACTTGGCAACGCACGCTCACCTTTGCTTCTCTCGGTTCACATCTCCCTGGGGTCTCTTATCTTTCAGTAACACTGCCTTGTGTTCAAGTGTTGTTGCCTTGTTAGAAAGCAGGGTTGAATTCTCTTACACGGAGCCGTTTCCCTCATTTACATTCCATTCATTCTGAAAACATTTATCAACCGCTTTTTAGTGCCGGGTCTTCAGGGGCCCAAAGTGAGTAAGACAGCCCCCGCCCTCCAAAGGCCCCTGTGTAGTGGGGCTGGCCCCACTGTGTGTGGGAGCTTGCGCTCTGCATTGTGAGAAGCCTAGTTCTCTTACCTTGTGCTTCAGGAGAGCTTAATGCGTTGTGTGAAAAGATGGAACACAATCCCAGCAGTATCAACGCCTTAAAACATGCCTCTCTAGATTCATGCATGGATAGAATCTTCCTTATTATAAAAGGCAGTTGAACAGGAAGTGAAGATGGTATCTCTGGGAAATAGCATATTATTCAAAGACAATGGGGGGGATGAACCATTGACTTTTATTAGCTAGCAGCTCCCAATTAAATAGATTATTGAACTACATTAGTGGAACATCTGATAGGAGTCTGTCCCAGGATAGCAATAAATGCAGCATCATGTTGCAGTGTCAGAAGGTCAGACACTCTGGGTTTAAATTCTGCCTTCTTGATTCTTTCTCTTACCTGCTCCCTCTTTCTCTTCTCCTTTATCCTATCTTTTCTTCCTTCTATTTTCCCTTTTCCTCTTCTTTGTTACTTTATTCAAAAATCTATCAAAAACCTACTGTTTATGAACACCTCAAGGGAGGTGTAGGATACCAAGAAGAATAGGGTTCAGCTTGTTGCAGTACAAGGCTGGTACCCACACCTCTGCCCAAGGGTAGGATTGGTGAGTACACACGACACCCAACCAGCCTTTTAGGAAGCAGACGAAAATGAGGAAGTCCTTTCTTTCTTTTTATTTTCCCTCTCCACATTTATGTTTACAATCACCATCTAGACAATATGTTACCCAAAATACTGGCTTTTGGCTGATTTGATAAAATTAACCACCCAACGCAAGGGGAAAATTTCCAACATCCTTTGTTGCACGTTGCAGGGATCAGCAAACTGTGGCCATCTAGTTTTGTGTGGCCCATGGGCTAAGAAAGAATTTTAGACTTTTAAATGATTGGAAAAACAATCAAAATAAGAATATTTTGCAGTAGAAGAAAATTAGTTAAAATTTAAATTTGTGTGTTCATAAGTAAAGTTTTATTGGAACACAGCCATGCTCATTAAGTTATTGTCCACAGTTGCTTTTGCTACAATGGCAGATTGAATAGTTGTAATAGAGGCCATATTTTCCAGAAATAAAGATGAAAAGTCCTCACTATCCAGTCTTTTAAGAAGGCTTATTAACCCCTGACATAGATAGAGAAGTAGAGAAGTTTTTAAAAGACACCTTAATATAATAATAATAATGATAATAATGATAATAATGATGATGGTAATAATGATGATGATGATGATGATGATGATGATGATGATGATGGAACCACAAAACAGAACGAGGACTATGTGGAGGAGAGGAGGTAATGGGGGAGAGACGCATATGTTTTCTCTCATATGTGGACTATAGATTTAAATAACACATATGTACGCACATATAAACAAACACATACAAATATTATATGAAACCAGAAGAGGAACTATTTGAGGGGAGAAAGAAAATGAACTGTGAGGGGTAGGGGGCAAAGAAGGATAACGAGGAGAATAAATCTGAGCAAAATGCAATGACGTATATGTATAAAAATGATCGTGAGAGGCTGGGGGGGTGGGGATGGCTCAGTTGGTAAAGTGCTTGGCATGCAAGCCCGAGGACCAGAGTTCAATCCCTAGGAACTGTGTAAAAAAAGCTACACTTGCCATCCTAGCACCGGGGAGGTAGAGACAGGCAGATCCCTGGGTTTCAGAGGCCTGGCCAGTTTAGCTGGGTGAGTTCTGGGCCAATGTCTCAAAAAACAAGATGAATAGTTCTTGAGGTATGACTCCTGTGGTTGACCTCTGGCCTTCACACGCATGTGCACATACATTTTCACACGTTATAATGAAACACGTTATATTGTATCCTAACTTAAAAATATCAGTGAGCTAACAAGAGTTACATTAACTGCAAGATATCTTTTTAAACCTTCTGGTTAGCCATTTGGATAAGAAAGAATAGGTCCCTTCTATTTAGAAGTACACCTGCCCAGGCCACCACATACCACCCAGAGGAAGGTAACTCTGTACTTTTTTGCCAAGGTGGGAAGATAGGGCCTTGATAGTCAAACATGCCTAGGGTTCAGTGCCAGCTCTGTGACTCTGCTCGTCATTTAACCTTTCTCAATTTGAGGCTCTTCATTTGTAATGTAGAGACAAAAATGAAATTCACCTCTGGGGTTTGTGTGAGGATAAAATGAGTCAATGTACATAAAACACTTGTCATTAAGCCTGGACCTTTGCAAGTCACTGTGAATTTTGATTAGTACAATTATGGTATTTGTAGGATAACGGAATTAAGTGAAATAATGTGTGTGTGCCTAGAATATTAACAAATAGAATACTTTTATGGCCATGAAAGATCTCAAGGTTCTTGCTATGTCTGTGATTCAGGTCCACAGTTTACTCTGACCCAAGGCATGCAGACAGATGTGCAGATATGTGTCTGAAGCCAGAGTCACAACAGGGGCACTAGGAGGGCCCTTGCTGTGGTCCAGTGGGATTTGAGGAGTGGAGAAATGGCACAGTAGGTGCTTGTTTTGCAAGCACAAAGACCCAACTTCAGATTCCCAGCACCCATGAAAAAGCTGTGTATAACATCACCCACTTCTCAGTCCATCATTGCATGGAGGAGGCAGGATCTTGTGGGCCTTACCTGCCAGATAGCCATCCAAAATGGTGAGCTCTAGGTTCACTGAGAGACACTGTCTCAAAAAATATGGTGAAGAGCAATAGATGAAAATAACACCCCCTCCACACACACACACATGCACACAGTCAAGCACACCAGTATACATGTGTACACACATACACACACTTGTCTTTGCTTTAGCTGCCTCATGTGCAACTTAGTAATGATGGTCATAGCTATTTTGGCAGCCTAGCCTATAGTGAGCCTCACCTGCTGGTATTTACACCCTCCTGCACTTCCCTTTGATAGCATGCCAGGAGATTTTGTGTGGCCAATGGAATGTGCAGGGATGGTGGCACGTCACTCTTGATATTAGGTTATAAAAGATACTGTGGTTACAATCACACTTTCTCTCTTCTCTGTGTGGCTCTCTCTTGGGTCATTTGCTCTGGGGTAAGCAGATGTCGTGTAGTGAGGACATTGAGGTTATCAGTGAGAAACCCAGACCTGAACAAACCATGAGTGAGCTTGGAGGTTGATCTCTTATCCACGGAAACTGCAGGCCTGCCCCGTAATTTCAGTGCATCCTGGTAAGGGACCCTAAGCCAGAACTACTACCTACAACCTCTCCCACAGTCTTGACGTTCAGAGACTATGTAATAATTGAATTATTTTTCAAGCCAATGAAAGTTGGGAGTATGTTTTCATACAGCCAGATAATTCATTTTAGTACCTGTAGAGTTGCTGATAAGCTTTAGGATAATACTCGACACAGTGTAAACACCAGGCTAGTGTTAGTCAAATGCACAACTTCACACTTCAATACCCCACACCAGGGAGATTAGGAGAAAGAGCATCCTGCTTGGCTAGAACCCAGAAGGTCAACTCTTGTTTCACGACTGAAGACTTCTGCTTTCTTTAAGGCGACTTTGCCTGTTTGTCTAACAGTCTGTAATAAGCAGGCGGCCCTGATTTATACTTTCCACAGAAGGGAAAAGAGATTGAAATGGTAAGTGCCAAAGAAATTAAAAGTCATTTCATTTTTTTCAATTCATTACTTCTGAAAAAAAAAAAAAAAGTCCAAGCTCCGCTTCATTACTAGGGCTCTGTTTTAGTGCTGATGATAATTGCAAAGGCAGTATTTTAAATTAGAATGTATAAGACCACATGTAATTAACCTGTACAGAAGGCCTGAAACTTCATATTAGACTATTAAATCAATCCCAGCAGACTCACTAATGCTGAGCAATTGCTTAGAAAATACTGTATGGGCAAAGGAAAGGATCTGGATGCTAATTAGCATTAGTGACACTTACACTCTTCTCAGATGCAGTGAGTCTGGCAGAATCTTCCCTCCTGGTCCTTAACCCATACAAAGCTGTGAATTTAGATTAGTTCCGGGTGAATGCTCAGAACTGGCCTGGAGTTGAGGAAATTCTGTAGACTGAGCTTGTGTACGTGTGCAGGGACCTGTGTGCGATCCTTGGAAAGGCCCTGGGTGAGCCTCCCTCTGAGTTTGGGTTTTGTATGCTGCCTGCTTACATACGTATCCTTTTAAAGGTTTTGTGGTTTAGGAGAGTGAAGCCAGGACCTTGCACACGCAAGGCAAACAGTCTACCACTGAGCCACACCTCCAGCATATGCATGCAGCCCTCCTCCAACACTCACACCTAATCCTTTTCTTTTTCCTTTGAGACAGGGTATGCTTATTTATTATTTTTCATTTTAAAATTTAATTAAAAAGATGCTCATCTAATATAATATATCCCAATTATAGGTTTTTCTCCCTCTAGTTCCTCCTAATTTTTTCCCCACCTTCTGCCCTCTCTTCTGCATTCACGCCTTTTCTGTCTTTCATTAGAAAAGAGCAGGCTGCTAAGAGATAACAACCAAACATGACAAAACACAATATGGTAAGATAAAACAAAAATCATCACATCAAGGCTGGACAAGCCAACCCGACAGAAGGAAAAGAGCCCCAAGAATAGGCACAAGAACCAGAGACCCACTCATCGATATACTCAACAATCCCACAAAAACACCAAGCTGAAAGCTCTAATATACACACAGAAGACCTGGTGTAGGGGGTCTCCTTATTTAACCAAGGCTGACCTGTAGCTTCTAATATATTCTAGGCTGGCCTTGAACTCATAAGCTGCCTTCTTTTGCCTTCAAATGCCCCAGGAGATACTTCCTTGTGTTTTTATCACCCCAGTACTGGGATTGCAAGTGTGCCCCACCACACCTGGCTTTGTATGTTCATTCTGGGGATCAAATTCATATCTTTGCGCTTGTACAGCAGGCACTTTATCTGTTTAGCTCTCATATTTGTATTTCTTCTTGTTGTTATACCTTATAACACCCATCTTTTCTCTTATTCTTTCTTTGCACCAAATCATTAGCCAACCGGAAAAATATCTATTTATCCAATGAAAAGAAGGGTTCCAGATTGGTTAACTATTGAGTATGAGGGCAGAGAATTCAAGCTGTCTATCAGAACTGAGCTCCTGATTCCCCTAGAGCAATACCACTGCAAACAGGCACCTTGCACATGCATTTCATGGGCTCTCTTGCAGTGATCTCTGATCAAGTCTTCTCCTTGGCAGTAGAAGAGGAAGTAAAGTGTGCCATCTAATGTGTGCCTTTTAAATGAATGGCTGTTTATCCTTTGACTCACTTCTTACGGCCTCCTTTGCTGGTTGGTTGAATGATGGTGACATCATAGTCCTAGAGGCCTAGGATGGGAGGGAGTTGGGCACTTGCTATAGATTGAATATGGTCTGAATGTGTCTTCCAAAAGGCATGTGCGAGAGGATTGGACTTGAGCACAGCAGTTCTGAAGTGGAAACATTAGAGACGGGGCCTCTTGGGGGAGTTAATTGGGCCACTGGGCACATAATTATAGTGGGTTGGCTTTCCGGAAGGCGGGTAGTTATAAAGACCAGCCTACTTATTGGCTCCTTCTACACATGGTTCCCTTCTTGCTACTAGGCCATTCTGTCACCCGCCTCACAAAGCCCAAAGGCCAAAGAAGTGCTTCTGTCACCCCTAAAACTATGAGTCAGGCAAACCTTTCTTTATAAAGTCCCAGCTCCAAGGACTTTTGAAATGTAACAGAAAATGGGACTAAGCCAGCACTTGACTCATAATGTAGAACAAGCCTCAGTGCCAACCAGGTTCACATGACTGACCTGTCTTTGTGGGGAGGGGAAAAAAATCCCCATACATTTTTATACTCAGCTGTTGTATCCATTTAGTGCCACCTTACTAACATTTACATGCATTATCTCAAGTAAGTCACACAAGAACCCTGTTAAAGTGACATTGTTAGTAATTTTTTTGGGGGGTGTGTGTGAGACAATGATCTGATAACTTGTGTGAAGACACCTGTTCTTCTAGACCTGAGGTCAACTTGGAGGGAAAAAAAAGAAGTTTAAGGAGTTGTCTTTGAGCTCAAGGAACCTACAGGTTCCAGAAAAACCATCTTCTTTGTGCCTGAGAGCAATTAGAGGATCATGCTATGCTGATTGCTTGTTCCTGTCATCCATTCTGACTCCAGCCCATGTCATGTTGGGTTGATTACTGTGAACATCAATTCCTGATTAAGACAAAGCATGGCTACTCTTGTTCCTCTCTGGGCATTAAGATTTTGGATGCCAACCTTTTAAAACCAGTCTGCTTCTTCCACGGTGCTATGGCTGTATTGGGGTCAACACTTCTGGGTGTTATTAGATAATAGTGCCTGTGGGCTTGATAACCTTGTCTGGAAGAAAACACAGAGCAGGTCAGATGGCTTCAACGCTGGGCACTTTCAGATGTCCTTCAGCTTGAATATTCTTTCTTCTTGAATATCCACGGCTACAGTGAGCCACTTGTTTGCATGGTGGGGGTTATATTAGGTTAGGCATGAAGAGGCTTGTACCTTTTGCTTTTGTTTGAGCACGTGCCTTGGGGATGTACCTTCTCAGCATCTGGTTCCTGTGCTGTGAGAAGCCCTTGGAGACTCTCTGAAGGCAGTGGTCCAGCTGGACTCCTCATAAAAGCCAGCATCACCAGTTCTTAGCCATGTGGGAGTCCCATCTCAGATGTGCAGCTTCATCAGACTCTCAGTGAACTTGGCCTGGCTGCAGGCTGACTGCCCTGCCTAAGAGCATTTGAGCTGATCTTGCTCCCAATCTCTAGTCCACAAAACCATTCATTGAAGGACTTAGTGGCTGTGCTAAGCCACACAACAAAGTGTGTACAGTTGCCTCTGGATAGCCTTGGATCAGTAAACTAAAATTCAGATATTGACTTGGGGCTATGCAGGAGCTAGAGAAATAGCTTTATCTTTCTTTTCCTGAAGGATATTTAGAACTCGCTGGAGAACTTTACATGAAGGGTCTAGGGTCAGATTGTAGGCAATAATAAATGTTGCTTAACTAAAAGTCTTGGTAGAAAAAATCCACTTTCCCCCCCTTATGACTAGAAGAGGCTCAGCTATTAATGGGTTAAACTTATTTATACTTCTTGGAGAGGGTCTCACCTATCCCAGGATAGCCTCAAACTCACTATGTAGCCAAAGAAAACCAGGAACTTCTAATCTTCCCACTGTAACCTCTTGAGTGTGTTACCCCATCTGGTTTATGAAGTGCTGGGGCTTGACCTGGGCTCCATGTATGCTAGGCAAACACTCAATGAACTGCTACATCCCTATCCCATTAATGGGTTAAATTTAGAGGTCCCTGTTGCTTATTTGTATTATCAGGGGGGAAGAAAAGCTTTTTCAGCAAGATTGAAAATGCCTTTCAATCAGTCAGCTCTACTTAAGGAATGTTGTATACCAAAGCCATGTTAAAGAAAAGCGTAAGGAGAAGGAAAAGAAAAAAATCCTTAAGATCTCAATAGAGTCTGACGTTCCTGCTTTCAAAACGTCTTGGCCAACACCCTACTGAGTTGTGCTATGTAGAGCTTGTGCCATGTTTAGTTTTATCATCCAAGAACCCTCCTTGGAACTCAGAGCTTTGGAGAAAGAAGAAAGAGAATCCCATCAGATGTTTTCAGTGAGCCCAAAGTTGCCAAAAATGTCCAGGATTTGAAGTTGAGTTTTAAAATTTCCTTCCTTCACTTGTGAAAGATTGATAAGGCCGAGTGGGACTTGGAATTTGGGGATGGTCAGTTTTGTATAAATACTGTACTTTAGGAAATTAGTGGAGCCTGTTGAGTTCTAAAGTCCCATGGACCCATATGTTGCATGCCTGAAGGTTTATTTGAGCTGGCTCTTGGAGATGAGGTTACTGTGATGCTCTAACTGGCTATGAGATTAGACTAACAGGTCATTATCTGACTGCTATAAGCATGGCCTCTGCAGGCAAGAAAGGTCACAGGGTCCTGAAGCTTAGGGGGATGCCTCTGGCTCATTGAGCTCTGCTCCTCAAAGCCTGCTTTGTCCACATTTCCCCAGGTTTCAGAAGGCTAATTCTCTTGTATGGCAATCCATGTAGGGGGATGGAAGACACAGCCTATAGGCACGGTGGTGGTGGGGGTAGGATGTGAATACAGATTTTTCCATCTTGCTTTAGTCTCCGGGTTCCTCAGGGCAATAGTGGTATGACATCGATCCCAAGCAACAGGTGACAGGCAAATATGGTCAAGATTATCTGTAGGCCTTGATCAGTTGGTGCCTTTCCCCACACACTCTGTTCCCCTTTCCACATTTGTCTGGGTTGCTTTTACAAATGGACACATATATATGTCGTGTGAATCACATTCCACAGTCTTTTGGCTTAGAGGTTGGGGGTCTCAGCATAAGATATGAGCTGTTGTCATGTTCAGCTTCAGATGAGGTAGTTTCTCAGATGGTGGCGTGTTTTTCAGCCCAGCCAGGTGGAGTTTGCACAGTTTGTAACTTAATCTAAAGTCCTAAACTGTGTCTCCTTGCAATCCTACCCTTGTTATTTGATATTGACAATGCAAACAAACTTAGTTATCTGGGATGTATTATCATAGCTCTAGATACAAGATCATACCACGCAAACGGTGTCATATTCTTGCATCAGCTACAATCTGCCCTGCAAATAGAAACCATATGTGCCTGGTAGCTCTGGAGTTACACAGTGATGTCCAATCGGTGGGCTTACTTAGTATTTTCCTGCTTTAGCAATACGTGAGGAGGACTGAGTCCTACAAGTTTCAGCATAAATGCACCACATTGCCTTATCCATTGGCCAACATCTTCTATAGAGAAAGATCATTATTGGCTGATGAATGGATTAATAAATCATCAAGTCAGACAAGTCTTGAGGTTTATGAAGAACTTGTTACGCCCTTTCCAGTGTGCTGGGTGGACATGATAAGTAAGATGCGTGACCCATTGCCTCCAATAGTTGAGAGTTGCCATAGGATTATAGCCTCACACCTAGTTCAGAGGCAGTTAAGAAAGGACCTGCATATGGAGGCATGGCCAAGGCTTACAGGCTCCTGTTTATCCCCTGCTCCAACTGTAATGGCTCCAGGCAGGGCGAGACGATCTCAGTGAAGAGTAGTTTGAGCACTACCATATTTCAGAGTACTTGATTCCATTTTAGTGATGTATTGACTGTTTGAATCTTGGTTTTTACAGGGAGATGTTAGGTATTTGATCTGCTTCACCATTGCTATAGCAACATACCAGAGGCTGGATAATTCAGGAAGCAAAGAGTTTATTTGTCCTCCTCCTCTTTTTGGAGGCTGAAAGTCCAAGACCACCAATTTGGTGTGTGTGGATCTCTGCTGATGCCATCACAATGTTGAGGACCCCTGAAATAACAACCACGTGGGAAGATGAGGACATAGAGAGATACAGGGGCCAGAATTACTTGTTTAGAATGACTTCCTTATTTCTTCTTCTTCTTCCTCTTCTTCTTCTTCTTCTTCTTCTTCTTCTTCTTCTTCTTCTTCTTCTTCTTCTTCTTCTTCTTCTTCTTCTTCTTTTTGTTTTTTGAGACAGGGTTTCTCTGTATAGCCTTGGCTGTCTTGGACTCACTTTGTAGACCAGGCTGGCCTCGAACTCACAGCGATCCACCTGCCTCTGCCTCCCGAGTGCTGGGATTAAAGGCGTGGGCCACCACATCCGGCTTAGAATACCTTCCTTTCATGAGAACTAATTGTGGTCTCATGAGAGTTAGCTTCATACTTTCCTTCCTTTAAGGGGTTCCCCCTTTTTATTATGGCCACACCAGGAGGCAAGCTTCCAACACCTAACCTTTGGAGAAATCCACCTATATTTAAACCACAGGAACAAGAATCGTTCAATTTGCAAAGATTGTCAGGTCTAGTGTACTACAGAAAGGACTTAGGGATGGAGAGCCCTTGCCTTTCCTTTATAGGTAGCTTAACACTTTTGTGGTATTTCCTGAGGGTCCTTAGATGAACCCAGGGCCCCACCACCTGCTTTCCTCCAATTCTTACTTGAAGAAACTTTACTACTTCATAGGAGAAAGAAGCCAAGAAACTTTGGGGTCAATTGGTATGTGCCAGACACTGGAATACTAGGATAGAGTGACGGGGCCTTGATAAGAGTGTGTGGCCAGCCAGGGAAGCAGGACTCCTGGTCTCACTGGAACCCCCCACCTTTCTTCTTGTGTTCTTCACATAAGTGTAGGATGACCCAGCCACCTGCTAAGGAAAGGTGGTGCCTAGGCTGTGTGCACAGCACATGCTCTTGATCCAGTGAGGCTGAGGGCAGACACACTCTCTCCAAACTCTCCAAGCTCATTTAAAATCTTAAGAAAACCCTTCAAAGCTTCCATTAATCTATTAGAAGGTCAATTTTTGTCTCAGAGTTGTTTTGTGTCAAGGTTATTTACATAGGATTTGCTTCAGGGAAGGGCATCGCTTATCTGACAGAAAGCAAACCCACTTTGTAGTTTTAGTCCTCTGCCCCTGTTCTCAAAAGCATCAGATGTAACTCCTTCCATATTTTTGGAATGTGGCTCTGGGCTGCCATGCCTCATGTCCCTGAGTAACTACCCGAGTCCTTTATGTCTGGGGTTAAACACGTTCTCACTGCTTGTTTGACCACAGGGGACTTACAGGACATCTTATTGTAAATGTCAGATAAGATTTAGGAACTTTTTACCGATTGCAGATCCGAGCCTTGAGCTTCAGGGACTCCCACTTGTCTTCCTTCCTGGAATTATGTGACAAGACCCTGTGGTTACGGCTCAGTGAGATCTTAGACACGAAACTTATTGAAAGTAATCCCCAACACAAGCGGAAACTTTCTTAAAAAAAAAAAAAAAAGACAACCAAACATCTCTGTTAGAAAAAATAATAAAATCTAGTTTCTGTCTCTCCTCCCTTCCTTCTCTGACTTTGATAAATAGAACACATTTATTTTTCCTCCTACCCCAATTTGGGAGAGAGCCAAGTATTAGAGCCTGAGACTAGGGTCATGTGTATTCTTTGCAAGTTCCTGGGATCCAAAAAAAAAAAAAAATCATTATTAAATACCATAGGAATTTTAGGAGCCCTGCTGCATGTCATACATGTATTGGTGTTGGATCTGGGGAATGTGACACTGCTCAGTATGTAACTCGTCTTCTGGGGAAACAAAGATCTGCCTAGGGAGAGTGACAGAGTACTAATCATAGGAGGATATGGTGAGGGTTACAGGTGATAAGTGTATATGTACTTATTACATATATGTATTACAGCTACAGAGTGCATATATATTTATCAAATACGTGTATTATATATATATATATATGTATATATATATATATAGATGAAGAGCAGAAAGGAAAACCCTTCTGCTTTGTGGGATATGGAAGGTGGAGAAAGTTGGCAATTTTGTTCTTAGGAGACACATGACAAGATTTGGAGATGGCATCTAGAGGCCCTGGGTGCTGGAAAACAGCCTACAACACACAGGACACCCTCCTGTAAGAAAAAAGAAAAACTAGATGAGCATTATTAAAAAGTTCTCAGGTCTGAGTTCAGTTTCCAAATGAAAATGCTTTTATCAGACATACGATGTGTCCATCCCTCTTTTCTGATGAGGAAGAATCTTGGTTCCCTGGGGATCAAGGAACAGGGTCCACATTTACATCATGGAGGATATCCTCACGGGCAGGGTTTCACCTGATGCTTGGCGCCCTTGGAAAATGGCACTGTAGTCTGAGGAACCCAAGAAAACACACCTCAGAACACGCTCTTCTAGTCCCGTGATCACCAAGCAGAAGATACAGAGTCGGCGACAGTCACAGACTCATTCACCCGCTTTGATGGGGGTCAACTGCGGACTTTCCCCAGCGTCCCACAGGCCTGACTCACTTGAGGCAACAGTGTAAGACATACCAAGCAGTACTTGATGTGTTAAGCGTTAGGTTAGCTGAACTGAAGAGCCAGCTTCCAGACAACTCGCCCAAAATATCAATACTATGACTGGAGGAACTAACCAGTTCGTCTCCCATGTTGTCAAACTACTCAGCAAATTTGAATATATACTGGTCATGACCAGAGTTGTCACGTCAATGCTGGATGCTGTGAAGGCTTACTTCCCAGAACACAAACGCCCACCTCCAGGACCTCTTCTGATTATACTACAGTGGCACAGAGTTACAGACTATAAAAGACCTGTTTTTTCCGCTCCCAGTTATCGCAAGGCTAGGGAGGCTGCCAGCCGGCTGTCAGGAGACAACTCTGCCCAAGTTGATCTTAATCTCACGAGCCACTTAACCAGCTGTCACAGGGCTTTCCGTGAGTTGGTGAGCACTAATACAGAGGCCAGCGGAAGTTTTAGCCGACTTCAGGGCACACAACATGAATTCACTCAAGGGCTGGCTGAAGTGTCCTTAGCGATCCAGGCTGCTCTCTTGCTCATCATAAGGAGAATAGATAGTTTTCAAAACAGGCCTGTTCCAGTCAAGGATATTGAATTCAAGGGAGAACACCCCCAAGATTGCCATGCAAGGCTGAGGGCTGTGTCCAAAGGTGACACCATGCTGGAGAAATGACTGGTCTGTATCTACACAACCTGGAGGGTACGACAGGGTTAAAAATCTAAGACAGTTGGTCATAGCTCAGATATTCTTGTCTGTTATGTCAGTTATCATCAAATAAAGTAGTTATTTCCCCCCTTTTAATTGATATGACAAACATTAAAAAAAAAGTATTTGCTTCCAAATGCCAAGGATTGGGAAACAGTGCCCAGGGTGAACAGTCTGAACTGGCTCAAAGGTGCCTGAATCTGCTAGGCAGAAAATAAGGAAGCCAGTTCTATTCAAAGGCTTCAATCCATAGGTAGCGTTGGGGACCCTAGAGGGGACAATATCAGAGGCTCTGGGTCTGGGGCATCAGCCTAGTGATGGTGTCCCTGAGTGGAGGTGGGGTCATTCAGGGACTTCTCCACTCACTGTAGTGCATGCCAGGGGTAGCTGGATGGGGAACACCATGGCTTCTGGGTGGCAGTTCTGAAAGGAGGATTAAGAAGTTTGTCTCTTGTTTGGGCTGAAAGAGGGAGATGGACAGTGTGTACAGGAAGGAAGTAGTAACTGTGGTAAGTGAACATTACTGGATGCCATTGTTTTAGACCAAGCACCTGCACGGGCCCCCCACAACGTAGGCTAAAAATCAACCTGATTCCTGAGTCCACATGCTTTTCCCGGCAAATTCATCACCCAGGTGGAACTAAGCTTTTTGTCTGACTGAAGAAATCAGAATTTGGGAGATGATAGCTTAACTTCCCAAATAGATCAGTTTCATAGGAACAAACAGTTTGATCTTTGTTTTTACTTTCTTCAACCCCTTTTTGTCTGTAAAACTAACTTCTCCTTGGCACATTGGAATATGTACCCTATTTTTTTCAAGGAAGTCTTGTCTGCTTTTAGAATGAAAATTAAAGCCAATTGAGATCTTCAAATGCCTGTGATTTTGTTCCCTGGCATCTCCCACTGTAAGTGGATTAACATGGGCTGTTTTCTTACGATAAGTGGGGTAGCCAGATGTTGCACGTGAACACCAAGGGTTAGAGATATAGAGGCTGGCCAGTTAGCCTGCTCCACCCAAAACTTCAGATGGAGAGATGAAGCTATTCCATTGAATCTGCTCATATAAACACGTCCTCACATGAAGTAAAATAATATTATCTGAATAGATATTCCCGGTAACCAGCGAGGATGACCAACAGCATTGGACACTGAAGGAAACTGAAGACTCAGAGCAGTGAGGTGCCACTCTGTTAGGACACACTGATAGCAGAGTCCTGGTGTGGCTGGAGAACCAGGTTGAGCTATGCTCTGGGATTTCCTGTGGTCCTTGATGGACTTTGCTGTCCTGTTCGTTTGACTGCTCCTCCAACTCATGCTGGCATTGGTTTGCTATATATAAATTTTCCTCTAAACACTTATCATCACAGTAAAAATACCCCCAAGTATTAGAAGAATGGGTTCTCTCTTCCTAAGATAAGTGGTTTCTTTCCTGCCATTTTCCATATGGATCTGTAGTTGCAAAACTAGTGTAATCGTGGCTGAGTCTTTTGTCACATGATTAGATGTGCTTGTCCCTTTCTCACACATTTCCTTTTGCTGCTTTAGCAAGTTTAAAATGATTCGCCCTCCCACAATACCAAGACATAAAATGCCTGGCACTTGCACTGTGTTTGGTGTGTGGAGGGCTCTTTGCTGTGTTTCTTTGGGGTTTCTGATACTTAGCCTAAAACTTGGACCACATCTTAGACCTTTGTGTCCCACATACACTTTCTGATCCAACCTTGATCTTTATTTTCAAATCTTCAGAGGTACTTGGCTTTGGTTTGGCTCAGCTTCTTATGATCTTAGCAACTGATGTTGCTACTTAGATTCTGGACGGAGCCCGTGTGCAACATCGTGGTTAACATAATGCCTCAGTTCATTTCTTCACTCCTTCATTTATCAGCTGTGTGACCTTTAATAAATTATTTCATTTCCCATGCCTGGGAATTACTGAGACAACGTATGTTAAGCAAGTCGCACTGTGTCTGATAGAGTAAAAGTAACTTTAAGCTTAGTAACACTGATTTATTTTCATAAATCATATCAGCCGCCGTTAAAGAAGAGACACAGACTCTAAGAAGTTGAATCCTTTGGCCAATACGGGCAACTTAATACAGTATGAATTCCAGCTCTTTCCTCGTGGCACCAGTGAGCAGGCCCATGTGTAACAGGAGTGAATCACGACACCCGGCAGGAAGTGTCTACAGTACAGAAGTGACTATAAGCCACGTGTATACGGCTCTCTACTCTCAGGCTCTGTAAACCCCAAACGACCCCTTACCAAAATTCCCAAACTGCCTGCAGCCGCTCTGCTGCTACTACTCAGCTGAGGGCAGCGGAGAAGATAAGCCAGAGCGAGAGCGAGTATAATCGCAGCACTTAGACTGTCGGAAAGTTACAGAAGCCTGCGACGGTGGTGCGAACTCATTGATCTGGCCTCTGATGTTGAAGACTCATTAGGGCTACGGTAAATGGGCCGCTGGCCCAAGCTCAGGCCTCGCTGTTAACCAGTAACGGGACGATGGCTGGTTACTCCTGATTGCTGGTCCCTTTTCTCGAAGCTAAACCTCTGTCATTAGCATAGTTTCAGCCCTGAGAGTCACTGCCAGGGTGGAATTGCTCTAATTAAGAGGAAAGGAGAAATATGTTGGCAGTCATTAATTTTTCTTGATTAGAGGGTGACCCAGTTTGAGGTTAAACGAAGAGGACTGGGGTGGTAATTTGGCACTCTGGGGGTTCGTAGGAATGTTTGTGAGCTGGAGGAGCAACAGCTGGGGCCCAAGATTGCCTGTCTGATTTGAATTTTCACCTACTCGTAAAAAGGTGTGTAAGCAAGGGCTTTTCAGTGACACCAGGCTCCTTTTTAAGAATAAACAAAGTCAAAGACGGGGCCATGGGCATAGCACTAGGATGATGATGATGATGATGATGATGATGATAATGATGATGATGATGATGATGATGATGATTTTGCCTTTTTAAAATTAGTTCTTTGAGAATTTTGTACAGTGTGTTTTGATCACGTTATCTCTCCCCCAACTCCTCCCAGAGGAGTTGTGTACTTTGTGTTTAACCCATCGCATACAGTGTGTGCTGCCCCCCCCACACTGGAGTATGACTGGACTACTGGAAAACTGACTCCCCTCTCAGGAGATAGCAACTGCTGACAACTCCTCAGCCAGGGGTGAGACTTTGTGCCCATCGCCCCACTCCACAGGCCACCACAGTTTGAAGGCTGCCAGTGCTGCGTCACATACTGATAAACGGATGGCATCTCTCTATGTGAAGATACTATATATTTATTTATTTGAGGCATACTTCCAAGCTGTGTGTGTGTGTGTGTGTGTGTGTGTGTGTGTTCTGAACCTGCTTTGCTATTCCTGTGACTCTGATGATAATATCTGAGTTCAGGTGTCCCCAGTGGGATCTGGAACAGCTGTAGCCCACAGTGGTGGGCGCTATGTTGCATTTCAGGGTTGATAGGCTGAAGTGCCATGTCTCAGTGCGAAGCGAAGTAACAACATGGAGATGCCACCGTGTCTGGGAACTGCCTGATCTCTTACAAAGAGTCATAGAAAGAAAGCAAAGCCTGAGGTGAGGGAGAGCGCGGCAGGATCCCTTTTGTCTCTTAATCACTTGATATCTGGAAAGAGGCCGTGGCAGCTTTCTACACCTTCTAACCACTATCTCCTTTTTTACGTAGACCCCAAGTGAAAAATGGAGCAATACAGGGGAGATAGTTTAGTCTGCAGAGTGCTTTGGGATCTGAGTTGCTCCCCAAGAACGCTTGTAAGCTGGGGATGGTGGGGGGGGGGGGAGGGGCCTCACTTGTTATTTCAGCACTGGGGACAGAGGCTGGAGAATCACTGGGACTTGTTGGCTGGTTACTCCTGCCTAAATGGTGAGCTTCAGACAAAGAAGATAAACAATGTTCTTGAGGATGACACCCAATGTTGCCCTCCGGCTTCCATGCGCACATGCACACATGTGCACATGCATGGACATACGCACGTGTGGCCTGACTCACTGCCCAGCTATATAGCCCATTCTTATTATGTTGTGTCAGAAGGTGGTAGGAGGCCACGGAATCATGAGAGGAAACCTGTGTTTTTTTAAAAAATATATTTTATTAATTTATTCATATTACATCTCAATTGTTATTCCATCCCTTGTATCCTCCCATTCCTCCCTCCCTCCCATTTCCCCTTATTCCCCTCCCCTATGACTGTGACTGAGGGGGATCTCCTCCCCCTGTATATGCTCATAGGGTATCAAGTCTCTTCTTGGTAGCCTGCTATCCTTCCTCTGAGTGCCACCAGGATTCCCCATCCAGGGGACATGGTCAAATATGGGGCACCAGAGTTAGTGTGAAAGTCAATCCCCACTCTCCACTCAACTGTGGAGAATGTCCTGTCCATTGGCTAGATCTGGGTAGGGGTTCGAAGTTTACTGCACGTATTGTCCTTGGCTGGTGCCATAGTTTGAGCAGGAACCCTGGGCCCAGATCTGCCCGGCATAATGTTCTTCTTGTAGGTTTCTAGAACCCTCTGGGTCCTTCTATTTCCCCATTCTCCAATGCTTCTCTCATCTAGAGTCCCAATAGGATGTCCTCCCCTCTGCCCCACTTTCCTGGTAAGTGAAGACTTTCATGGGACATATCCCTTGGGCTAGTGTCCAGATATAAGTGAGTATATACCATTTGACTCTTTCTGCTTCTGGGTTAACTCACTCATTATGATCATTTCTAGTTCAATCCAGAAATCTGTGTTTTAAATTCATTCTTCTTGTGCTTATTCATGAGCAAAGATTCATTGAGAATCTCCTGTGTTCATGTCCTTTCCCAAGAGCTGAACCATTTATAGTTAAAATGGACAAAACCTCCTTCTTTTCAGAGGCTTTGGATGGGGTACCGCAAAAGAAAATACACGAGTCATGATCAAGTCATGTTTTAGACAGTGGTGATTCCTGCAGAACAAAGGAATCAGGAGAGACAGTGTGTGTGTGTGTGTGTGTGTGTATGTGTGTGTGTGTGTATGTGTGTGTGTGTGTGTGTGTGTGTGTGTGTGTGATTTATAAGGCAAGCTGGAGGTTGCTGTTGTAAATGAGGTGCTTGGGGGAAAGCTTACTACATGTGTCACGCAGCTTTTTTTCCCCATCTCTGTGATGAAATACCTGGGATAAAGGATTTAATTCAATAAAGGTTTCTTTTGGCTCCTGGTTTCTTTGCCTGGTGGCTTGGCCCTATTGCCTTTGGGCTGTGGTGAGGCAATTGTCCTGGCAGGAAGCACATGGTCGAGGTCTGCTTAGGAGGAAGGAGAGAGAGACAGAGAGGGAGAGAGAGAGAGAGAGAGGGAAGAGACACAGAGAATATGAATTAATATAAACAAGAATGAATATGTCCCCCGTCACCCAACTTCCTTCATTAGGCCCAGCTTGTTTCCCCCTCACTACTTTCTTAATAGCTTGTTAGGTAAGATCAAGCCACACAGGGACATTTAACATCGAATGACATCTGTGTAAAGCTTTAAAGAAGATTCCAGGCCCAGCTGGTATGGGAAAGAACATGCAGAGAGAAGAGCCAACACAAAGGCCCTCAAGCAGCAACATGCCTGGTATGCTGAGGGAATGGAAGAAGAGTAAGGTGGTGGTGGTGGTGGTGGGGGGTAGGTGATGAGGGAATAATAGTGGGGGGAGCAAGCCCACCATAAGAAGCACTTGGCGTAGTCCTCAGTGAGGTGGAGGGCCTGTGGACGTCTCAGGGAGAGGTTTTCTCAAGCTCGTGCTGGCTTCTCTGACAGGGCTATTTCTGACGCAGAAGGCCAGCTGCCTCCCATATGTTCTTGAGGTGGGTGTGGGGAATTGCAAGTGGGAGTGACTGACTTTAGGTACTGTCCTTCCAGCAGGTTTGAGGGGTCTGAAGAGAAAAAGATGCACTATTGAAGAGAGGGAGAAGGGGGAGGGGGAGGGAGAGGGAAAGAGAAGAGGGGGAGGGGAAGAGGGGGGAGGGGAGAGTGCTTCAAGGGACAAATGGAGCTGACTGCTACCTACAGCTTCTGTCCTTTTTGTGCAGTTTCCAAGGGTGGCTGTAAGCACCAGCTTGGATAGTCATGTTGCTCAGCAGCCCCTTTGCTGTTTGCAGTATTGCCTGGTGCGGAGAAGCCTCTGACAAGTCAATGTTGAGGGAATGAGTGAGTGCACTGTTTGGATCTTCAGTGATCCCCAAAGGTCCATTGGTAAAGACCTGCTCCACGAGGTGGCTCTATGGGAAGTGGGAGAACTTTCTGGAGGTGGGGCCCAGTGGCAGATCTTTAGGTAATTGGTGTGTGTGTGTGTGTGTGTGTGTGTGTGTGTATGTGATCTTTAAAGAGGTTTGTGGAGCCTACGCAAAATGAATTGTTTTGCTCTATCATACACTTCTATGATGTGCTGCCTTGGCACATGTCTAAAAGCAATGAGAGCTACAGGCTGTGGGCTGCAACTCCAAAACCATGAGCCTGTTTAACATAAACCCTTAAAAAAAATAAGTTGATTATCTTAGGGATTAAAAAAAAAAAGTGCCAGTAGAAAGCTAACACAATGTGCCAGTTTCTTCAGTGAGTCTCCAGGTGCTCTTGGAATCCTATGCCCTCCCCCAAGTCACTGAGTCATGAGTGAATCAATGAGCACAGTAGAAGTACATGAGGCTTCTGAACTGCATCTGAGTACTGGGAATGTGTAAGGATAGTTAGTGCACTCATTTCCACTTTGCATATGACTACTTGCTGCCATCAGCTTCTGTCTGTCTGTCTGTCTGTGTGTGTGTCTCTGTCTCTGTCTGTCTGTCTGTGTGTGTGTCTCTGTGCCTCTGTCTGTCTGTCTGTCTCTGTGCCTCTGTCTGTCTGTCTGTCTGTGTCTGTATCTGTGCCTCTGTCTCTGTCTGTCTGTCTATCTGTCTGTCTGTCTCTGTCTTTGTCTCTGTCTCTCTGTCTCTCTCTGTTTTTTGGGGACAGGGTTTCTCTGTGTAGCCTTGGCTATCTTGGACTCACTCTGTAGACCAGGCTGGCATCAAACTCACAGAGATCCACCTGCCTCTGCCTCCCTGAGTGCTGGGATTGCATGTGTTTTAAGTGTAGTTTTTTCTCAGGAGATATCTACTTTATTTTTTAGACAGGTTCTCTCTCTGGGAAGTGGGACTTGCCCATGCAGCTGTAGTCTGGTTAGTGAACCGTAGGGATCCTCCTGCCTCTGCCTCTGTTTCTCCAGTGCTGGGATTGGACACACCACCGTGCTACCATTTTATGTTAGTTCTAAGGCTGTAGCTCAGCTCCCCCTTGCCCCCTGCTGTTGAAGTGAGCTCTGCTTCTTCCCCCCACCACAGGCCTTGACGGTTCATTTAGGTACAAAACTGTAAGGGTTATAAACTGGAAGCCTCTTGGAGCTGGATCACACCTTTGTCTCTGATCTACCATGGCTGCCTTGGCTCTGCAGATTGGCACATTCAGAGATATGGCTCCATATTTCCTTTTTTTTTTTTTTTTTTTTTGTGGTTCATGGTTGACTTTAAAGAAGTAGCAGCTTGTTAAGTTTTTATTTATGATGTGGCTTTCAGAATTTATTGTTCACAAGTACTGACAAGGTTAAATTTATGAAAGTGGAGGGCTTTTTAATGTTATCTTCTCGGTTTCAAATGTTGCCGCTGAAGGGGGATGCTGGGATTTGCCTGCGGTGAATGGCATCCTGGGAGCAGCTGTCCGCATAAAGCACTTAGTGAAATTGTGTTACCATTAGGACTTGCAGTTGAAAGGCTAAGTGCTGTGAATTCAACTTGAAATTCACACATACATTTCAATTTGGCTGAATAAAGTTTTGTTTTCCCGGGTTTCAGCCTTAATTACTAATTTGATTCAAGTTTAATTAGCACTGCTCAGTGACGACCTTGGCTTCTTTAGCATTCCTTAACATATTTCAGTTGAAAGTGAATGAAGGGCCTTTCCCCCCTTAAGAGCATTTTTCTCCCAATGGGAAAGATTATAATTCACAGTCATTTGTGATTGGTATCAACTGACTTGAGGCTGAGGCTGAGGCTGAGGCTGAGGCTGGGTGGATGGTAGCTGACCCAAGTTCCGCAAGACCTTGTCCAAGTGTCTCCTGGTGCAAATAGAAATGGACTCATTAAGTCTTGATCCATCATGCAGATGTGGAAGACTGTCTGACATGTTTTGGAAACTTGAGCTACCCTTTGAAAAGGTCTTGCCTTTGCTTTTTAAGGGACAGGCTGAGAATCTAGAAGTACAGAAATGACAGATCAGTTTAGAGAGATTTGTATGTGACAAGAGAAAGAGATGATGTCATACATTTACACACACAAGCATGTATATGTTTGTCTATATATGTTTGAGGAAATGTATAGAGAAACCCAACTATAGAGCAATTGATGGTTTCTGGAAATCTTGTTCTTTTAAGTTGAGAGCATTCCAAACCAGAAACCTAAGAGAATTATCCTGGTTATCAATTTCCCAAAATGTGAACCACAGTGAAATGAAGGTGTTAGAGTGAAAATGAGGCTTTCCCAGTTGTCAGATTTTCGAGGAGTATTCTCAGGGGACTGTTAGCCTAAGTAGGGGTAAAATAACATAGGGAAATTTCCAGATCAGTGAGTTTTAAAGCCATGGATTCAATCAGTTACAGATTGATCCAGGAAAAACATTGTAATTATACTGAGCATGTTTAGACTTTCTTTGTTTTTTTATTTTTTATTTTTAGCCCCTGAACTACTGAGATAGAGTTTACACTATTGTTATCTACTGTTAGTGAGCCAGAGATGATGTAAAGTCTGGAGTGGGTGGCCTGGCGATGTTCATGATGCCCCAGAGTCTGGGAGAAGTCTGCCTGCCTTAGTCAGTGTTCTATTGCTGTCAACAGACACCATGACCACTGGGATGCTTATGAAGAAAAGCATTTAACTGGGGGCTGGCTTATAGTTTCAGAGGTTTCGTCCATTGTCATCATGGCAGGGAGCATGGCACATGCAGGCAGATATGGTGCTGGAGAGGTAGCTGAGAGTTCTCCATCCAGATCTGTAGGCAGCAGGAAGGGAGACACTGGGACAAGTGTGGGTCCTTGAAACCTCAAAGCCCACCCCCCAGGGACACACTTCTTCCAACAATGCCACAACTCTCAATTCCTCCCAAGTAGTGCCACTCCCTGATGACCAATTATTCAAATATGAGCCTATGGGGGCCATTATTTTCAAATCACCGTGGTGGCAAAGGGGAAAGTTTCATAGTCCAGAGTGGATAGGAGAACACCTTGGTCCTGGTGGGCTTTCCAGCCAGGAATACAACATGGCTTAGTCTGATGACTATTCTGTTCTTGAGTGGAGAGGAATAGTCTTGTAAACTTTTGCCTTATCTTTTTCAATTCTGTAACCTTTGCTTCTTATCTCAGCAACTGTTACGCATATGTTTTAATTTCTTTTGTGGTGTCAATGCTTGAGCGCAGCTTTGTGCGTGATAGTTAAGTGTTCTAGCATTGAGCTATACCTCTAGCCCCAGTTTTCTCAGATTTGAGGGAGAGGTAGGTTACATATCCCCAATGATATTTTCCCAGTTGAGAAACTTTTTGACGGTGTCATATATGCTCTTGCTGGGCCCTACTCACCCATGTTGATGGGGTAGGTCTCAGCCCCCATTGGATCATGGAGGCTCCACCTGGCTTTGTGAGTAGAAAACAGAAGTAGAATGGCATCACACCATTGGAAAATAAGTAAAAGAAAAAAAATTTTTTTTGGTTTTTTGAGACAGGGTTTCTTTGTGTAGCCTTGGCTGTTCTGGAACTCACTCTGTAGACCAGGCTTGTCTCTTCCAAAGTACTGTGATTACAGGCATGCACCACCAGTGCCCTGCAAGTCAGATATTTTAATACTTCATTTGTAATGATTTTTTAAAACTAGGAAAATGATGATGACAAGCCTTGTTGAACACTGGTTTAAGTTTCCAGCTGTGCTCTGCTTTCACTCCCATTGGTAAGTAGAGACAAACAATGTTTAGGGTCATTTCTACTTCTTATGCTTGCTTCTCCTCACCCCCATATGTCTAGTGAGGGCATGCGTGTGTGCATGCATGCATGCATGCATGTGTGCACCAGAGAGCCTGAGGATTATTCTATGTCCTTCCTTCCTCACACAATGGATGAAAATGGGAGTTCTATTGCACACACCAAGAAGCGCTAACTGTGGGAAATGCAGTCTTTTTCATTGGTTTCTCTTTTCCTCTGCTGCTCTGGAAGGCCAGTTTCCAAGAAGCCCTCTAGGGGCCAGTGAATCACAGCTGTCTCCGTTCTATTCCACAAAATAACAAACCAAGGGAAGAGGGCAGGGAAGGGGTTAGGACGACATGCAATGCTCTCTGTAGCCTGTGCCCACTCCCTCTGTCCCTCAAAGTGTTTCTTGAGGCCTGGGCCATGGAGAATGTGGGGTGCACGGTGCTTGAAGCCTTTATTTTAAAAATCTTGACTCTGTTCTTTGAAAGTGGGAAATGATTTTTTTTTAAAAAGAAATTACTTTTTTGGGTGGTGGTGGTGGTGGTAAGGATTCAGACCAGAGGAGAGTGCTAGCTCAACAGAACTCTAGAATTTCAGAGCCGAATGGCTCCTGTCCAGTTTCGGTTTTCAAAGGAGGAATGAGAGATTTAGAGAGATTAAATGTCTTCCTGAGAGACCTATAGCACCCACTTATGCTAAGTCTGGCTTGCTTTGAGGAACTGTGGAGACAAGGAAGACCCAAATGAGTACTGCAGAAGAAAGGAGGTGGCCATGGCGCTTTACTTCCCACCCTGCAAGGATGAAGAGGTTGTCATTGTTTTGTCTCTAAATCATTTAGTGTGTGTGATTTCATTTTGATGGTTTGGTGAAAGCAAGTGATATGTGTGTGTGTGTGTGTGTGTGTGTGTGTGTGTGTGTGTGTGTATGATATATATTTATATATGTATACACACACATATAGGTTAGGGTATGGTCAGGGTGTGTGTGTGTATGTGTATGCTCACACATTTGCATGCACACACCTCTATGTGTGTGTTTGTATTTTGAGGGATTTTATATATTTTACCTTCCCTTGAAAATGGGTAAAAGTGGGAGTTTCAAATCCAGGGATACGTAGCCTAGGCTGGCCCCAATCTTGAAATCCCCTGCCTTAACCTTTGGAATTCTGGGATTAGAGGTGTGTCCCAGTACACCTAACTGGGAAAAGGCTTTTAAAACCAAATTTGAGTATACATTGCTGGATATTCAGTGCCTATTAGTAGAGAAACTCAAACAGTGTGGCAAAAAGGCTTCTGCTCTGGCAGCAACCTGGGAAGGTATCAGAAGATCTTGTCTGGTCCTAGATCAGAGCATGATGCAGTCACTTTTCTGGTCTCCTGTATCCTCACTGTTGTCACAAAAGCTGGGCCGGGATAATTTCTAGATTATACTATAGCAGCAAAGCTTTGGAACCTTCTGGGTATACAAGCAGTTAGTATTTATTGACTCCTAACTTCTGCAGTATATAGAATAGCAAGGATTTAAACAAGGTAGACCTGTCTCTTTCTTTCTCCCATTAGAAAAGACATCTGGCCTGGTGGCTCTGCACTCTCAGGTCAACAGGAGCCTAGGGTTCTTCCTCATTCTTGGTCTGCCAAACCTAGAGAATTCCCTCATCATCACAATCTAAGATGGCTGGTCAGCCTGTCCATGTTCTAAGCAACAAGATGAAGGAAGGAGAGAAAGGGCCTTTTCTCCCCATGAACATCATTCAAACCTTGTACTCCTTACTTCTGCTCAAACTTTGGTGCCTGGAACTTACTCACCTGACCATGCCTGGATTCCAGAAGGCTGAGAAATGTCCTGTTCATTCCTTCTGGCCATGCTACTACCTACAAGTTGTAGTTTACCAGTGTAGAGTAAATTGATATTAGGGACAACTATGAGTCATTGACATGCAAGCTACACTTAAGACAACATAGAAGACAGGTGGCCTGTTGCCTGCCCTGCTGTTTAGGGGTAAGCTAGTGGGGGATATTTTAGCACCACAGAAGCCTAACTTGGAAGAATAATGGGATATTGAGAACAACTCATCTTTGTTTTGAACCGCCTTACACCATTCCTCCCTGCCCCCAATTCATGAGTATGTGGGTCTGGAGCGGATCATAAGTTGGTAGAGAAGGCAATACTCACTCTATATATTTAAATCGACTTCAAAGGAAAAATACATAGGTAAGTCAACAGCGTGCTCAAGTAAATGACTCTTGGAGAACCTGACTCTGAAACTTTGTTCTTCAAGTTGATGGGTGGTACTTGTGGTAGAATCTTGCCTCATGTTCTTTTATCTCTGAGCTCCATGGTTTATTCCCCAGTATGGTGGGTGATGACATCCATGTTTGGCCCTATATTCATTAGTTGGCATAGACAAACAGATGCAGACCCCTGGTTTGCCCAGGACTTTCACAATCCTCTCGTCAAGATTTGGGAGCTATGACTGAGGGACTAATGCAGATGGTGTGTAAGTCATAGGCTTGGATGTCAGTAGTATAAGCTCAGAAGTGGTGTGGACCAACCTTTCACTGGATGAGTGGGAAATTAGAGAAAGCTGGTCGTTGTTGAGAGAAAGCAGCCTTTAAATATACTGAAGGACCTGAGGAGAAGTGGGGGATGGGAGAGACATACCTGGTTCCTGGTTCTCTGTAGCTGAGGACTCCGTGTCTCGTAGCTGAAGCACACTCATTCTTTTGTGTTAAGACTCTCTTTTAAATACATCATGAATATAAGGGAACCCTTAATTAAGAAAAAAAGGGGTTCCTTATCTTACAGTAGAGGTTATTTTTCCCCTGAACGAATCTTAAAACCTCATGTCTCATCTTAATAGCTAATGGCTTGCAAATTTCAATTTTCTGCTTGTCACTAAAAGTGACAACTCAGGAGAGACTATAGAAATTGATTTACCTAGCTAAAGTTATCCAAAGTAGGGAAGCTAAATAGGTCAGTCAGTGGAAGCCCAAAGCATGGCGTCTTTTTTCCCCCAAATAAAACAGCAAGAAAGGGCTGGGATGCAGCATAACAACAATTCTAAAGGGATATTGAAATAAACTCATCTTGGTTTTGAACGGTCTTCCCACCCACCCCCACCCCCGCATCCGTGAGCATGTGGGTTTGGAGCAGATCACAAGTTGGTATTAGAAGAGAGCATGGACTATACATGTTTAAATTGACATCAAAGGACAAATAGGTAAGTTGCCAACATGCTCAAATAAGATTGAAGAGTGAAGACTCAGATGAAAGAAAGTCCATGTTACAAATCTCCCTGTATGAGATATGAAATCTACTAAAAGAATGTATCAGGGCATGACTTAAATGAAGTGGACCCTAACATGCCAGAGCTTTGAATTATTTATTATTTCTTCTTCTTCTTCTTCTTCTTCTTCTTCTTCTTCTTCTTCTTCTTCTTCTTCTTCTTCTTCTTCTTCTTCTTCTTCTTCTTTTATTATTATTATTATTATTATTATTATTATTATTATTATTATTATTATTATTCCCACTTAAATCATGTGTGTAACAAAACAATTCTGTCCCGACATTGTTTCTGCTTTAGGTCTCTCAAACTTTAAAATTGATGTTTATTTATCTAGACCCACAGAGTTGGCCAAATAGTTGGGGTTGAGAGCTGGGAAGACTTTTGGGTTCTCTGGCACAGTGATTTGCAAACCTTGGCTTCACATTATAATTAGCTTTTAAAGGTCCTCATGCCAGGGTTGGAGAGATGGCTCAGTCAGTAGTGTGCCTGCCATGAACATATGAGGACATGAATTTGGGTCCCTGACATCCATTTCAAAGCCAGGGATGGTTGTGCATGCCTGTGACTCTAGCCTCATGGCCCCTGGGCTCCCAACAACACAGGGCCTTCATTGTGCAATCCAGACTGGCTGTTTAGCCAGTGATACCGCACTTTGAGGTATTTTCTAGTCATCTTAACTTGGCTTTTGACTTATAGTTCTTCAGCAGGGCTGAAGGCAATTTGCCTTTTTAACAAGTTCTCAGATGATGCTGGCAGCCGGAGTCCCACACTTGGAGATCAACTGTTTTCAGCTCTTGTGGGATTCCACTACTATTGCTGTTTGTTGAAGTTTCTCCTTGTTTTTTTTCCAAAACACTATTCTGTTCACCTGGAAGGTGACAAACTGTCCATTTATGAAAGAGACCTCCACCCATGCCATACGCTTTGTGGAAGAGCATTTGGCCACATGATTCCCGAGGAGCTTTATTTCAAAGCTCATTCCCTAGGGAGTGAAGGATGTGCTTCATAATGGGAAACACCAAGGAGGTTAAAGGTCACTGACAAGGACCATCCGTTAGGTGGGATGCATGTCTGAGCTCCGCTGATCAGCCTCCCCATAGGGCTAGAGATGGAAAAGCTGACTAGCAGCAGAAGGAAACCCCCGGGCACCTGAGGAAATCCAGGCCTAATCCTCTCCCATAAAACAAAGCACAAGATAAGTGGAAGGTTGAAATCTATAAGCAGATGGCTGGGTTCCTCCATGTGGGGCTTGTAAGTGTGTGTGGACCTTTGTGACAGGATTTGGGGCATCTGGACAAGGTGTTGCTGTAAATGCCAAGCGATCCACAGATCTTGTAATGGGAGCCCGCCACATGATAACTGCATCTAGTTTAGGGAAAGATAGCTGCTTTGTGTGTGCGTTTCACGCATGCATTTGGGAGCAAGGAGACTGGTGCCCGCTGCTGTGAGAGCAAGGCTAACGTGGTAGATGGAATGCTAAGTGAGGGATGCTAAGTGAGATCTTTGTAAGGGCTTCTGCTAGGGACAAACTGACTTGTTGGTCAGAGAGAGGCTCTATGTGGAGCTAGAAATGGGGTGGTGGTTTGAGTTGTGACCCAGGACATTGTCTCTAAAAGGCTGTCGTCCCCTTGCAACAAAACAAAGGTTTATAGAATTGCGAGAAACCAGGAGAGACAGAGCTGTGGTGGGCACCTGGGGCACACCAGAGCGTTGAAGGCCCCTAGGGGCGGGCTAGCAGGCTACCTGTATGCTAACCCATAGTCATTTGCAAGAGGCTGCCTAATATTGCAGGGCTGCTCTCTTTACAGACATCACGCGGTGGTAGCTAACATCGTTCAGTGGGCAATCGACGTTCCTAATCTTTTAAGGTTCTATCCCCAGTCTTTGTCTGAACCACAGAATACCCTTGATGGATAAAAAGAATTCCTTAGCGTACAAAGACATAGCTAACTGGACCTTTGAAAGCTATTCTCTCTAGAAAAAAAAAAGTACCATATGTGCTATTTAGAAACCCGTTTTTAAAATCCAAAGAGCCTTTTCTAATTGCAGTTTTAAAACAATCCTGCAGAGCTGTGTGCTTTGGGGGAAGGGTTAGCCCCTTTGTCTCCAACGCTGAGGAACACGTGCTCCCTGTTTCAAAGTGGACGAATCAAGCAGGAAGATTTTCAATTGTAGTTTAAGCTGAGTGGACCCTTCGGGTTTTCCTGGAACTTGTCGGAATTCTATTTCTGGGAGGCTGCATTGTGATCCAGTAAGACAAGCCAGGGAGGGCAGGGGAGAAGCATCAGCATGAGAAATATGCGAAGAGAAAACAGATGTCTCCATGTCACACGCAGAGCCCTCATTTGTGCTGTTCCAGTCTGGAGGCACAGCGTTGGACGTGAACAGTAAACACAAACAAGAAGAAATGGGTGGGGTGGCCCTGCAGCCCTATTGTGGGGCTCAGCCACACCTGTAGAGTCCAGTTTCTGAGTGCTGCCTGCATGACCCAGAAGGAGCCAAGAGTCTCCTCTCCTTGGGGGCCAACTGGGAAAGGCCCTCCTAAATCCCACCTGATCCTAAGTCATGTCTGTCTTTCTCCCTAGAATTTGCCTTCTGTTAGATCTGGGAACAGGATAGGTGGAGCAAGAGATGCACACCTTCCCCAGTCTGCCATTTTCTGCCTTCCACTACTGAAATTCATAGCTGTAGCTTCAGTACTGCTGACCAGTTCGATGAGACTTTTCAGTGTTTCAATGTTTATTTGTGTAAGCCAGCCAAGGAGTGGGTAGGTTTCAACATGTGGTCCCCGGACCAAAGGCATTGACACTATCTGGAAACTTCTAGAAATAGAAACTCTTCTAGGCTAAGAACTCTGGGAGGGACCCAGGCCCTCGTGATTTATCAAATCTTCAGATGAACCTTGCTGAATCCTGAGACTGGCCCTTAGGAGACTGCCCTGGGCAGAGTTCAGCCATAGACAGAATTGAATTCCCCCAGCTGAACTTGGGGTTGTGAAACAGGGTGGTTGAAGAGGTACAGTTGAGGGGACTATTTGGCTCCCCTTTTGCTCCACCGCATGCCTCCATTTTGTCTGCATGCTAGATCTACCCTGTGGCCACGGCTAGTGCAGTTGGACTTGGGTAGTGATGATAAATGTTGCTGGTCCACTATGGATCTTTTCAGCATCTCTTTTATGTCTCATGGTTTCGATCTGTCCTCAGGGCTGTCTTCTTTAGAGTTGTCCCAAATGTATAGTCTCTCTCTCTCTCTCTCTCTCTCTCTCTCTCTCTCTCTCTCTCTCTCTCTCTCACACACACACACACACACACATACACACACACACACACACACAGAGAGAGAGAGAGAGAGAGAGAGAGAGAGAGAGAGAGAGAGAGAGAGAGAGAGAATATGAATCAAAGGCTCAGAGGATAACATGCATGTTTTCACTTTCTTTTCTCTTGGGACATGAATGGCAGAGAGGCAGGCAACAGGGATTCTTTGATGAAAACCTGTTACATATGACTCATGGAAATGGCTGTAGAAGTTTCAATTGCAGATTAAACAGTTCATGTGTCTACTGAAATTCGCTCCTCCTTGCCCTCCATCTTCGAGCCAGTCATACCGTGTCCATGGTTCCCCTCCATGAGCTTCGTGAACACCGATGTACACTTCATTGTGAGCGCAGTGAAGACTTCCTGCTTGCGTCATGGGCTTAGAGTTTGGCTTTCCTGTGACAAATACCTTTGGGTTGCCCACACATCCTGAGCCTTCTAGAGAGCAAAGCTGGAAGAAGCCAGCCAGCTGTACCTCCTTCTAGTCCTTTCCCTCTTCTTGGCAAGAACACAAAATTTAATCCTGACCTTTCTTGAATGATCCATTATGGTGTGCAAGGGGCAGCCATTAAAAGATAAGAAGAGGTTTTTCCGTCTGTGCTAGGCCTCTGAGGTAGAGCCAGGAATCACATTGAGAGGAAATCATGCTGGATTGCTTTTTGGATGATGTTAGAAAGATCAAGTTATTAAAAGCCTGAATTGGTCCTTGCCGGTGTTACGATTCTCTTTTGCAGTGTGTCCTAATTTTTCAGTCAAGAGCTTTTCCCAAATCTTTGCTGAGCTTGATGTAGAGGTTTGGGGAACAACGAAAGGGCTGAGTATAAACTGATAGAGGGTATTTCCCACCTCCCATTCCTCGCTGAGTTCTGTGGGATAGATGGGGGAATGTGTTTTGCTGACTCTCCTACCATCCAGGAAAAAGGCATCCAAGTCCTTAAATGGTGACCACTGACTGAATCCCTCTCTGGTGGGAGTTAGCGAACCATCACAGGTGAGGGGAGAGATACTAGCCGGGGAACTAGACGCAGGCTGTTGGACAGGGTGATCTTATGTGTCACACACATTTTGGTACTTAAAAGGGGACAACGCATTGGAATTCAGGCAGAAACAATGGACCAAGCCTTAAGATGCATCTGGCCAGAGGTGGGAGGCAGAGCCCTGCAGGTGGTATTGGGGAACTTAAGCGTTGTGAGCTTGGGTCTGTATTCAGCCCTTTCATGGTGCTATCTGCTCCTGTTGTCTCTTGCTCTCGCTACTGATCCGTTTTCTCCAATGTCTCCACTCACCTACCCACCTTACTCATTTCTCTAGAACCCACTCCTCCCCCCTTTACCTGTCCTGTCCTGTTTCCAAAGAGGTTAGCCCAGGCAAAACAAAACAAAAATGTGTACACTGAGTTTGTTAATTTGCCAGACAAATCAAATCCACACTAGGAGATTTAACCCGATATTTGTATATGCAAAGGGTGCATGCGTGTGTGTGTGTGTGTGTGTGTGTGTGTGTGTGTGTGTGTGTAATAATTTAAAAAGTGTTAAAAAACCCCCACAGGGTTTCAGTGTGATTATACCAATTCAGTGTGATTATACCATATATGGAGATGGTAGGTCTGAGTTCTAATGGTGAAAACAAGTCCCATTGCCCATTGGCTTGAGAAAGGGAGCACTAGTTAGGAAAGGCCCATTGGGTCATTCTAAGGTTATGGTGGGCTATAGATTTTAGCTCTTTGGGAGGTCATTCTCTTTCTACTTGAGTGGGTTGCCCACTGGCTCTGGTTTCATTTGTTTAGTGGAGGCAGGGCAGGAGATAAGGGGTCCAGGGAAGGCGAGGATGAGGGCGTATGCTCCCAGCTCCTTCCTGCTGGGACACCCCCTCCCCAAGGCAGCCTTCTTCATTCAGCTTGTCTGTCATGGTTCTGGTGTCTTCCCTTCCCTGTCACTTCAGGTCTATGGGTAGTAATAGCTCCTGCTGTCACTGTTTGCAAATGTTCTCTCAGTCTTATCTCAGCTTTGGAAACAACCACTTTACCCAGCTGTTCTCAGATCTGAGTGTGCTGTCTGTCCTTTGCTTTCCAGGTCCTTGGCAGGGAGGTCTGACAAATACAACCTGCACTGATAGAAATTGTCCCTGCCTTTTTTGTTTTGTTTTTGTTCTTTTGAGACAGGGTTTCTCTGTGTAGCCTTGGCTGTCCTGGACTCACTTTGTAGACCAGGTTATTGGTTCTATTTTTAACTACTTGAGGAACCTCTGTATTACTTTCTCTCATAGTGGCTGTACCCTTCAACCATCACTACTAACAGCATTCTTGTTAACATTTTGCTCTTTTAACTTTTTAATTAATTAGTTTATTTTTTATTTTATTTGTATGGTTGTTCTGCTTGAATGTAAGTCTGTGCAATGAGTATGCAGTGCCCGTGGGAACCAGAAGGCGGCATTCGATGATGCTATGGAACTGGAGAATAGACACTTGTTAGCTACCACGTGCTTACTGTGATAAATCCTGTGTCCTCTGGAAGAGCAGCCAGTGTTTTTAACCACTCAGCCATCATCTCTCCAGCTCCTCTCTTAACTTTTTTGAAAAATGGCTAGTTTAATGAGGATGAGATAATTTCTTGTGGTTTTGATTTTCATTTGTCTAATGTTAGTGAGGCTGGGTTTTTTTTTTTTTCATTCTACATAACGGTTGGTCATTTGTATGTATCCCTTTGAGAAGTGTCTATGGAGGCCATCCATTCTCAATGTGGTTATTTTCTTTCTTGCTGCTGAGTCCCTTACATCTCTGTATTTTGGATATTAACCCTGGTCAGTTTTGTTATTTGGAAACACTTCCTATTTTGTAGGCTGTCTTTCAGTCATTGTTCTTCTTTATGGCAGACGTTTTAAAACTTGATATAATTCCCTCCTCCACCATTTGTCTGTCTCTGTTTTGTTTCTCATGATTTTGGAATTATATTAAGAAAAACAAACAAATAGACAAACCCATCCAACCAACCAACCAACCAACCAACCCCAAAACGTTGTACAGACAAATCGTCAGAAGATTTCCCCCTCTGTCTCCTCCCAATGGCTTCACAGACTCAGACCTTGTGCTTAACCTTCTATGGTTTTAGTACAGTGTGGTCAAAAGGGCGTGATCTCATTTATCTGAATGTGGAAATGCAGCTTTCCCAACATGGGTCATTGACAACTATCTTTTTCCACTTTGTGTTCCTGCAACTTTTGTCAATGACCCATTCACTGTGAACATGTAGATTCATTTTCTGTGTCTCCTGTTATATTTTCTTGGTCTGTTTTGTGTGTGTGTGTGTGTGTGTGTGTGTGTGTGTGTGTGTGTGTGTGTCAGTACCAGGTTGTGTTGAATACTGTCATTCTGCAATGTCAGGTGGGATACAGAGTGTGGTGCTAGCATTATTCTTTTTGTTTAATACACACACACACACACACACACACACACACAGACATGCACACACACACACACACACATGCACACACACATATTTGAGCCTACACAAATATCTGTAACTCTATTTGAAGTTTTTCCAATTCTAATTATTTTACATGTCTAGTGGTATTAAACACACTCACTTTGTATAGCCACCAAAAGTGTTAATTTCTAGAACTTAAAAAAGATCATCCCAAACAGAAACTCTATGCTTTTAATGAATTTAATACAGCAACTCCCAGATGCTGCTTTCTTCCTAGCCCCTGTTAACCTTGATTCTACTGTTTTATTTCCATGGGCTTGCCTCTTCTAGATACTCATGCATGCATGTGAAATCATGGACTATTGTCCTTTGTGTCTGCCTTACTTACCTTAGCATAGTGTCCTTAACCCATGGGAATTCCATCCCTCTTTCAGACTAATAAACTCATTCATAGAATGTATGCATCATATTTTGTTTACCCACATATTTGTTGAGGAGTCTTTTGGGTTGCTTCTACATTTTGGCTATTGCACAAGATGTGTAAGTCAATTTCAAGCCTGTTTCCTCTCCCTGATGTCCTTGCATTCTTCAAAATGTAGAGCACAGCTCTTTCTTCTGGGCTATTCCGGGAGTTGGGGAGAGTGAGGGGGGGTGGGGGCGCAGGGTGGGGGTGGGGCTTTACGAGACCTTCCCCTCCTCTGTCTTGCCCCCCAGAGTCAGCAGGCTGCCTACTTCAGTTTACAGAGGAGGGGAAATGGCCTTGAAACTGCCTAGTCACATGATCTTTTCAATTTCTGAAATACCTCAATCATCTTTCCCGGGGTTGGATCCAATTTCTCCCTCTCTGAAGCAATTCTCTTTCCACTCAGTCCTGCATCAGTGAGCAGGTGAGCTGGCAGGGCCTGGGTAAGCTGCAGAGTTTGCCTTACCTGTGCTCTGATGCCACTACACTAGACACCAAAGGGGTGGTAGTTAAAAGTTTGTGTTTGCTCTGAGCTAGCTTTGAGCCCCTGCCAAAGACTTTATGGGGAAAAAAAAAAAAGGAAGTAGCTGACTTGGTTTCTTTTCTAGCAGTGGTACTTTTCTTGGGTGCTTTTCTAGCAGTTTGCATAATTTATCTCTTTTAATTTGCTTTTAAATTCCATGATGCGAGTGTTGTTGCCTCAATTTTACGGATAGAGAAATTGAGGATCACCCAGTACTTTGCCCAAATCTTGTAACACGACTGTAGCCTTTGGCTCTTGAAGAAGCTGCTTTCATGTCTACTGGGTCACAACGTGAACTCTGGTCGTAGGAATGGCACCACACCATTGGTGGCTGTTCTTGTACTCCCGTTTGCTGTGGACAGCATGGCATCAGGCTGACAGGCTGGCACGGGGCTGGAACAGCAGCTAAGAACTTACATCTTGAGACACAGCCACAAGGCAGAGGGAGCTAACTAGGAATGGTGTGGGTTTTTGAAAACTACAAATCCATCCCCCGTGACAAACTTCTTCCAAAAAGTTCACACCACCGAATCCTTTTCAAACAGTTCCAACCAACTGGGCACCAAATATTCAAATGTATGAATCTATGAGAGCCATTTTTATTCAATCCACCATAGGGACATATGATCTGCAGTTTTTTTATACATCATCCAATGCTTATCACATAGTAAATTTTTTATAAATGTACAGAGAGTTGATTTGAAAATGGAACAATAAGCAATAGTTTTGATCAGGTCATTTCTCTTCAAGGGAGAGCAGAGTGAATCAGAGATGTATATAAAATAATTTATCACACCTATCATCCCAACATTGTTTCTTATTTTTGCTTTTTCCTTTTCTTTTCTTTTTGTGTGTGTGCCAGGATCTTATAGGACTAGACGTTTGGTGGCCCCCATAAGCTAAAATCCAATCAAAGCACCGCAAGTCTCAGCCTTTGATGTCCTCTCCGAAGACTACAATTTTGAGAATTGCTTTCTTGATTGGCTATTGTAGATGGGTAAGGAGAAGCTGGGGCTCAGGTGGGGCAGCGAGGATGTTCCTGGAATTCCAAAGGAGATCGGCTTTGAATGCTTGGTAGTTATTCATGAGAACTCTTTCATATGGAATCACACTTCCTGGCAGATGAAAATATTTATATATGATAGTATTCATGCAATTTGGAAAAAAATTGCAACTTGCACTAGCTTCCCTTTCCTCTGTGTCTGGCATCCCAGAATATTTTCATTCCTCCCCCAGTGTTAATAAAAAAAAAAAAAAAAAAAAAAAAAGAAAGAAACCAAACTTTTGCAGGCTTCACTTAGTTTCCGACTTTCAATCAGATAAGTCTGCGAGCTGCATATTTCCTTCTCTTCTTTCAGGATCCATGAGGAATTGTTTGGGGCTGGGCTGGTGGGTTTTAGCGTTTGTCTATAACAGGAAAGCCAGGTTTATTCTTTGGGAAGTTGCGTGTAATTTACAACCTACATATTTCTTGCCCTTCCTCTGCCTTTTCCATCTTCCCCCACCCCCTGTGTTTGAATTGAGAAGGGCTTCATGCCTGTCCACAACCTCCCCCTTCCAGTTTGCTGTTAGTACAAAGTTAAGGAGTTATGGCTTAAAATATCGATCCAACGTCTCTACGGAGACTTTGTAATCTGGGTTCTGCATTTTGATGTGGCTGATTGAAAGTGGTCTGGGTTAAATTTGCTTAATAGGATGTTGCATTCCCCTCCTGAGTCAATTTTTATCCATTTTATCAAGTTACTTATTGATTACAGCTCTCACCACACTCACATTAGTTTTCTGGGAAACTTAAAAGAAATATTATGTTCTTTGCTTTAAGTAGGGTAGGAACATCATAGCATCTAGCTCACTGGGGACTCCAGAGACTCCAATACTTTAAAGTGACTCTGTTTTCTCACAGGGACTTGGCTCAGAGTCATGAGGACAGTCTTGGTTGTTTTGAATAGATTTCATCTCAGAAGTTTGGCCCCCTTTTCCTCCATCAGCTTTATTTTTCTGGGAATCTGCCGAGGCGATCTCATGCTCAAATGAAAGGAATCCAAAGGCAGGAGTGTGGCAGGCATCTTGGCTTCCCCCCCCCCTCCGCCCCCAAAGAAATAAGTCTGATTTAGTTGCCAGGTAAAGGAGAGGGTGGGCAGCTGTTCTGCTGCCTGAGCACAAGGTGATGGGGCAGGGGGTGGGGGGTGGGGAAATGTGCTTATGCTCGGTGTTGGCCTGGGCACACTTTCAGGCATCTTCTTGCTGCTTAATGTGCAACCAGATGTGGAAAAGTCCAGTAGGAGGCTAGTGGGCTGAAATGAGCATGACTCAGACCCTGCGATGGGCGTGGTTCTCCGCCCCATCTATTCCATTATTGAGGCCTTTTGAGACACTGAGTTTAAAAAAATGTTTACTTTGCCATGGAATTGCAGTTTTGTCTGTGCTAATGGTTATTTCTAGAGCCAAGTTCACATACGACTGTGATACTGGCAGGGTTAGCTTGCCATATTTATACTGAGAAAACTTCATGCTATATGTAGTTTTTCTTTCTTTCTTTCTTTCTTTCTTTCTTTCTTTCTTTCTTTCTTTCTATTTTTGAGACAGGGTCTCATGTAACCAAGGCTACCCTTGAAGTCACTATATATCTGAGGATGACCTAGAACTCCTGATCCTCCTCTCTCCACCCTCTTATATAATTAATTATTTTATTTATTTTTACACTGTGTCACCATATCCCGTTTATTTGGTCCTGGGTATTAAACCCAGGGCTTGCTATGTGCTTGGCAAGCATTTTTACAACTGAGCTAAATCCCAGGTTTCTTTCTCTTCTACTGAAGTACCGACAGTGTAGACAGCAAACCTGATGTCCAGGACCTGCAGTGGATATTAACTAAATGGGGCTGCACCATCTCCTTAATGTAGAGAGACCTACATTTAGCTGCCAGCCTCTAAGACCAGTGATCCCTGGCCTGTGTCTTGAATGCCCTGTGTGATCCCTTCCCATATTGTGTCAGGATCCTTCTGTGTGACGAATAGAATATGCAGATGTGATAGTATATGACTATGTGGCTAGGCGAGAAGATTCTATGCTTCCTGCTCTATACTGTCCTGCATCCCTGTTGGTGGGGGAAACCAGCAGCCATGCTGTGAGCACACTGAAGCAGCGGGATGGAGAGCTCTATGTGGCCAGGAGCTGAGGGGATGCAGGATGGAGTGTTTATTGTCCAGCCTGTCTTTTTCTGAATCTATTGATCAGACCTGCTCCCTGAGGAGATGATTGTGTTGTAGTGCGGCTTTATGGTAGTCAGCATCTTGTTCAAATCTAGAAGACAAAGCAGTGCCCAAGAGAGGAAAGAAGCAATTGAGATGGTAAAAGGAAGAGCCCAGGTGGGATTTTGTTGTTGCTAATTCGCGGGCTCTGATCTATAAATTACTCGCTCGCCGTTCCCACAGACTAGGACAGTAGCAGATACAACTCCTGGGACCAGCTTGCCACCCAACCCAAGTTCTTTCTAGTCTGTGTCCCGATCTCATGGAGTAAGGAAGCTGGAAGAAAGGACCTCGAAGGTTCTAGTACGTGTCAGTGTTCTTGGCATGTCCTGGCCTTCTGGAAAGGAGCCTCCTACGTGAAGGATCCTGCAAGAAAGGTGCGTTGCTTCAAAGCTTGGTTCTGTCATATAATAGCCACATGGCTTTGTTAAGTCATTCAGTTTCTTCAGTCTCTTTAGTTCTATCGTCTATGAAATGGAAACTAGCATCAAGTCCATTGAGTGTGATGGGGAAGAATGCATACACACTGTGCCATGTGTAGGCACATAGTAGGCACTTGATAAATATTAGTGTTTTTTTTTGAAGGTAATATTTGATGATAACACAACTACATTTACATATTAAAAACTGAATTTAGACAAACATAACTACTTTGTGAGTAGCAAATGAACAGAACGAAAGCCGGGATTTGGGGAAGTAGTCTAAGACTGGGTAAACGGGAAGTCAATGTTTAACTAACAGTAAGAGCAGGCAAAACACTATGAATGTAACATTTATATAATTCCCAATTGTTTCATAGTCCTTCTTGCTGTAGCTTATTGTATATGTGTGTGATAGTATAAATGTATATACAAAAGTAAAAAAAAAAAAAAATTAAAGAAAAAAGAACCAAACCAGAGTGCGCCACCTTGGCTAGCTAAGCTCTGTCTTATCTGAAATTGTGTAACAATGCATTTATTATTGTCATTGGGTGCTAGTGTTTGACTGTGTGGCACTCTCTGAACATATCCACGCCCCCATTCACCTATTAGAGGAATTGGTTCATGCAATTATATATATACATATATATGCAATATATAATATTATATATACCTGCAGTTGCAAAGGCTGAGAAAACCCATGACCTGTCAGCTGCAAGTTGGAAACCCATGTGAATACAGCTCTCCTAAGAACTGGGGGAGCTGGTGGTATATGTTTCTATCAAAGAGCAGAGGCTTAATGTCCCAGCTCAACAATCAGGAAACAGAAGGAAAGGTCCTTGGCAGTATGCAAGGGACATAAAAAGAGTCCACAAAGATAGACCTTTGCTGAGACAGGAGTGCCACCAGAGCCACAGGCTCACTGTCGACTTTACATGTCTGGGGATGGTGACAGGGAGGGCTACTGGCTATTGGGAGAAGCAGTGGCTTCAAGTCAGACTGGTAGAGCAGGTATGGGTGATCATTGTCCTGGTGGCAGATGCCTCTGCAGAGGAGCTCCTGTGTACACACACACACACACACACACACACACACACACACACACACACACACACACACACACACTGAGTGGTAGCAGTGTGTTCTCATCTACAATCGTGAAAGAATGCATATCTACAAAGCTGAATTTCACAATGGGAAATTGTTGATAGTGATTTATGGCAAGTCTAGGCAGGGAAGACTTACTTTAAGGAACCATTTGGGCATTTTTTGTTAGTGAATTTTTTTCTAGTCCTTCTTGTGTTCTGGATATTAGGCTGTTGATGAAAGGAACAGCTCTCCTCTCCTTTTGTTTCTTTAAACAAAATAAATAGTTTATACTGGAGCCAAATATGAATGACTTGGCCTGGGAACACAGATTGAAGTTTTCCTAAGTTCTAATTCCAACAGGATCACTGTCCTGCTGTGTTTTTATAGTAACAGAACAAAGAAAATCATAAATCGAGACATTTTTCAAATACATTTGTGTGTACCTCAGGTAGGTGGGTTACAGAAAACTGGGGAAATCTCAGTTATAGGCCTCAGATGCTAATCTAATGGCATTTCTAGCCTTTTGGTTGGTGGAAACTAGGGGTCTGATCATACATTCCAAAAGATGTTTGGCCATATGGAGAAGAGAGTAACAGTCTTTAAGGAAGCTGAAAGTGATTCAAGTTGTTTGGCTCTGAACTTGCAACCTTCTCACCTCTCCATCAAAGTGCTCTGGTCAGTAAACTGGCCTTTATAGTGACCGCTTCCTTCCCGGGGTTCACATTCACAAGCCCCTTTGTTGGTTGAAGAATTTGAGAAAAAATATTTTTACAACTATATGCTCTCATATACAATAGTATATATTATATGCAATATTATATAACATATATACAATAATATATGTAATATATATATGTAGTTGTAGAGGTTGAGAAGACCCATGGTCTGTCAGCTGCAGGCTGGAAACCCATGTGAACCAATGAGGCAATTAATATGACTCTCCTAAGAACCAAGGGAGCTGGTGGTATATATTTCCATCAACGAGCAGAAACTCTTTATTATACATTATATATTATATTATATATGTATATTATTTGCAAGCCGTGTCTTCATTTTGTTTTGTTTTTTTAGCAGCCAAATCCTATGTCATGATGTATGATGTTAAATTTTATTTCTTAAATCTTACCCTAGAGTGGTTTCTCTAGCCTTTCCAAAATTCTACAGAGTATCTAAAATCTTCCTAATAAATGTCCTTTCTGCTTAACCTTCCAGTGACAGCTTCTATTGCTTTCAGCTGATGACCGTGCCTTAGCCGTACTCATGACTTTCATGGGTCCCATCTCCATCCACACTTAGCCTACAGCTGATGGAAGGGATGGTGTCCTTAGGGCATTCACTTGGCTCAGATAATTCCCCCATCTCCCTCTCAGATCGCAGGCTCCATCTTTAGCAACATCGTTTCTATTTCTTTCTGAATTAAGTCTCCATTTTGTACTCTAAGTTAATGTTTGGTTCTACGTCTTCTTCATCTCTGAATCTTTTATTATAACTCAAGGGAGATTTATAAAGAAGTAGAATTATAACTCATATAACTATAATTTAGTCCAACACTCCACTCATCTGGTCTTGTGATGTTGGTGCAGAATTACACTTTGAAGAACACTGTCCAGTAATCAAAAGCAGTTAAATTATACCAAAACTGCCAGTGTCCTTGGGAAGAACATTAAGGGAAGCAAATATATTTTTAAATGTACAGTAAGACTTTTTAAACTCCTCACCTCAGATATTCTATATATATTCCACTCCTGACCTCACCAGAATGATTGCCTCGCCACTCACCTTTGAAACAGGACCTTTCCCATCACCTGCATTTGTGGATTCCTTGTCTATGCCTCTCTCACTTTCTCATCTACATTGATGACTCTTATTTTTGACACATCATTTGCTGATCATCGGAGCTACTCAGTGAGCAGATTGACTCCCTTGCTAGGCAGTGATTCTCCCGCCATTGTGATAGTTTGGAGATGTTGGGGACTTGGTCCTGATGATGTTGAATCAGATGAAGTAGGCTTGCCACATGTAAGCTCCCAGGCTTAGATTTATGTTCCTGCTTTAAACTGCTCTATGACACCAGGGTTGAATCTGGTTAGTTTTTACCCTTCTTTAGAAATTGCTACATTAATGATGGGGACCCTTGGACCCTGGGTCAGAACTGGGTTTTGTCTTGGCTTTAATTTATTTGAGAGGAATTGCCTCAGTGATCGTTTCAGTATCCCCATCTTTTTCATAATGAGGACAGCAATGCTACTCTCAGATGGCCCAGATTCTCCACATGTCTGCTCTACAATCCAGGTGAACCAAGCCTTTGCTCTGTGATTCTGTGGACAGTCTTTTTGAAGGGATGAATTGGCCAATGCAGGAGTAGTGGGAGATAGCTGCCAGGTATGTGGACTTCCCAAGTAAGAGATGGAGCAGGGGAATGGCTCGCAAGACCCACCATGCTCCAGGGAAGTAGGAAGAGAAGATGGAGAATAAACACATGCAAGTTGGTGGATCTGAACCAGCTGCTGACATACAGGGGATATTAATAATTTTCAGGTATTGAGAAACCTGAAGTTGGAGAGAGAGAGAGAGAGAGAGAGAGAGAGAGAGAGAGAGAGAGAGAGAGAGAGAGAGAGAGAGATTGATTTTATTGGTTCTCACAATGGGAAAGTGTAGCAACAGCAACAGTTGTTTTATGAGCTCAAGGGATTTGTTTTTGTTTTGTTTTGTTTTGTTTTTTAAAGACAGGGTTTCTCTGTGTAATAGCCCTGGCTGTCCTGGACTCACTTTGTAGGCCAGGATGACTTCAGTCTCTCAGAGATCCACCTGCCTCTGCATCCTGAGTGCTGGGATTAAAGGTGTGCACCACCACGCCTGGCACTATTTTTTATTTTTGAGCTCAAGCGGTTTGTGAAGACTCACCTGTGCCTTCTCTTTCAGTTTTCCCACTCTTAGGTCCTCCATCTTCTGGTTTTTTTTTTTTTCCTGTTCAATCTTGGTGGAAAGAATTCCTTCTGAATATCTTGAACAAACTTTTGGAGTGAAATTTCATTGACCTGGATGAGGGGGTTGATTATGCTGATGGGCTAGAAGAGTGACTTCTCACAGGGCAGTGGAGTTTTGTTCTAAAGAAGGGGTTGCTATTGTTCAAATAGATAGTTGACTCTAGAGGGCTTCTCTAGCCTGGCTAGTTCCCAAATAACCAAGACAGAGACATCTTGGACTTATAAAAGCTTTAAGGGTCTGTATCTGGGCAGGTATCAACCCTCTAAGCTCTTTGGCTACTTCCCAGCTACACATCCCATGCTGCCTGTCTCAGTTGTTCCTGTTTGGGCCACTTCTGTTTTGTCAGGCCAGCCCTCATAGCCAGGTGCTTGTGGTCCATACTGTCCGATGGTGACTCTCTTCTCTCCAGCTTCCTCTCCTTTGGCTACATCTTCTGCCTCCTATCTCTCCTTCTCAGCCTCGTGGTCCCTCTGACATCCCAAGCCTGGGAACCTAAGCTCTGCCTACTTCTCTTCTGTCCAGTTACAGGCCTCCAGCTATTTTATTAACTGATTAACTTCAAATTAGGTAGAGCAAGGTTTACGCAACAAAGGCCAGTGTATTGGAGAATGCACTCATCTGGGCAGCAACCAGATCTTGGGGGCCAATAATTAGCATTAGAATCCCTAGCACCAGACCAACCCCCAACAGGTTACTGTACAACAAAGTTGCTTGGGTCCATGTTGGCATAATGGAACCCACAGGTAGAATTTCTCCTTTGTAGACTTGCTGTGAAAGCTGTAAATAATAAATGCCCAGCACCTGGCAGGGAGCAGGCTTTCAGCAATCTACAACAGTTACTGTTAGATGTAGGGAACCAGATGGTGGGAGGAGAATATTATCCAGTGGAAAGGCAGGTGCATGCCTGTGTGATGTGTGTGCAAGTGTGTCTCTCTGTGTGTCTGTGTGTGCATGCACACATATGCACTCTTGTTTGTGTGTTGCACATGTGCCTTCCAGTGTTATTTATCAGGAAGAAAAGATTAATAACTCTGGTTTCAACCAGTTGCTTTATCTTCTCATTGTCTTTAGGTGTGTGTGTGTGTGTGTGTGTGTGTGTGTGTGTGTGTGTGTGTGTGATGTATGTACTTGTGTGTGCATGTGGAGGCCAGAGGTTGACTATGGGTATCTTCCTTTAGTATGTGAATGTTTTCTTCCTTTCTGTGTTAATAGGTCTTTTTTTCTTTGTATTTTTATTTTTAAATTTAAACACTTTTCTTTATTCTTGAGAATTTCATACATGTATGCAATAACACACAATATCCACCCTCCATTCCCCCTCCTGCTCCTCTCACGTCACTCTCCACACGTCCCACCTCTAACTCCACTGGTTCCACTGGTGCAATACAACCCATAATATCCCCAAGCCCAGTTTCTTCACAGGTCAACTTTCCTCTTCACAGATCTTCTTCTTTTGATTAACCCACTAAATCACATTAGTGCTGTTCATGTGTACATGGATGTGGGGCCATCCATATAGAGCATGGGAAACTTACCAGTGCCATATACTACAGAATGATTTTCCTTTCCCCCACCGCAGCTATCTGCCAACATTCCTCAGGAGGGGGTGGGCCCTGGAGAGCCATTCTTTCAACTGTGTAAAATTTCGGTTGGCTTGATCTTGTATAGATCTAGGGCGAGCGGTTGCTGTGAGCTCATCGTGTGACATCCGTGTGCTGCCGGCATTCCACGGCACTTCTCTCCATCCTGCCTTTACACTGTTTCCTCCTCCTCTTCTGACATGTTTCCTGATCCTTGTCAACCTTATTTCTGTGACAGCGTCTCCCTCACTGAACATGGAGTTTGACAATATGGCTAGACTGGCCGGCCAATGAACTTCAGGGATCTGCCCCACCTGGCCCCCCAGTGCTAGTGTTATCAATGTATATGTCCGCTCTTGCCTTCTATGTGGGTCTGAACATAGTTCTTCCTGGTTACATAGCACTTTACTCGTGGGGCCATCAATAGAGATGCTCTGAAGGCGCATTAAGGGAGGGTGTCTTTTGGTTAAGAGGATAGTACCTGTGGCCTGGGAGGAAGCCTAACATTCTAGTTGGGCATGTCAATCCCCTTCCCACGAGACCATCCTTCTGGTTTACCTTAAGCCACGAGAAAGAGATAGGAGGAATAATTATCTCTTTAAGAAGATGATACGCTTCTCCTTCCTAGAATTCCTGCCCCTAGTGCACTCTCTTTCAGAGCTATATGCCTGAAGCTTTGTAAGCCTGCCTGTTTCTCTGAATTTCTCGGGAAAATGTAACCTTTTCCTCTTTCTACCTTGTCCTAAGCATGTTTTCCCTAACACTTCAGACTTCACTCTCTAAAGTCCCCCTCCTGCTATGTGATCCTCCCTCTTATCCTTCCCTCTGTCCTTCCCTCTTCCCCTTCTTTCTATGTCTGTCTGTCTGTCTATCTATCTATCTATCTATCTATCTATCTATTATCTATCTATCTATTATCTATCTATCTATCTATCTATCTATCTATCTATCTATTATCTATCTATCTATCTATCTATCTATCATCTATCTATCTATCTATCTATTATCTATCTATCTATCTATCTATCTATTATCTATCTATCTATCTATCTATCTATCATCTATCTATCTATCTATTATCTATCTATCTATTATCTATCTATCTATCTATTATCTATCTATCATCTATCTATCTATCTATCTATCTATCTATCTATCTATCTATCTACCCACTTATCTATTTGAGACACGGTCTCTCTATGTAGCCCTGACTGTCCTCTAACTCACTATGTAGACCAGGGTAGCCTCAAACTTGAACTCACAGAGACCTGCTATCTGCCTCTGCCTCCCAAGTGCTGGGATTAAATACATGTGCCACCACGCCCAGCCCTTACCTTGTGGTTCCTGTATGGCATGTGCCTGTCCTCCATGCCCAAGCAGCACAGCTTCCTCTCTTTCTCTTTCTTGTTTTCCGTCTCTGGGAAGCTGGCTGAGACTTATAGTTTCCTTGCTTTGGAGTCTTTTAAAAATCTAATGAAATTGTCCTAAAGTTTCCTTTAGATTCTGTTCTTCAGTGCTTTTACAAACTAGACTAAGACCTCAAGAAGGAACCCCACTTTCTCAGGTAACATGCGGTCATTCCCCTGGGACCTCCTCCACGTTGCCGGTAACACTATTTCCTCAGCTCCCCCTTTTATTTTCTTTTGCTTACTGACTCCCTCTAGTTTTTAAACTGCCCTCCCCCCTCTTTCAGTCTTCTTCCTCTCCCAGTCGCTGTCTCTCTCTCTCTCTCTCTCTCTCTCTCTCTCTCTCACACACACACACACACACACACACACACACACGCACGCACATATTGTTAAAATGTACTATCTCTCATTGTTTGTGACATGAATTGGATTTATAAAATTTTTTTCTATCTTGGCTTTAAAAAAAATGATATGAGTTATTCCTTCAGTTATGTGCTGCAGAATAATGCAAACAGTGCCATAAATCAGGAACGGGTGGAATAAATAAGAGAGAGTTGAATTAGAAAACAAATGTATGTTAACCGTCTCGTGTGGTTGCTGGAGGTGGGGGTCTGTTGCCTGAAAAGAACTTCACATTCCCTCTTAATTTAAAGGCCAAGTCAGATGAACCTTTTCTATTTTCTCCAACACAAGCCAAGCAATGGTGTTCGTGGTAAACGCCCTTGCATGTGTGGCCCTTGATCTCCATCATGGGGCAGTGACTCATAATAAAACGGTCCCTCCCACCTTTATTGGGACCAGAGAAGGTGTTAAAAACAACACAAGATGGGGGAATGATGGGGCATCAGGCAGGCAGGGAGGAGGGAAGCTGTGGGTCTATCTTCTGAGAGTCTGTGGGCTGTAAGGAGGAAGTGATGGCTACAGTAGAAAAGTATAAATAAAGATGAAATAGAAAATCCACCTTGACCTTTGCTCCCAAAGAACTAGACACATGGATTTGCTTCTATGCTGGGCCCATCTGTAGTCACCAGGCTGTCTATTTTCTGGCCTGTACTTGTGGGAAATGTTATTGTTGCTGGGAAAGGTGGGTCCACGCCTGGACAGTTAGTGGAATGTGGTGGCCATCTGGACAGCTATGTTAAACCAAGTTCTTTTGTGCTGTGTAGGTACATGGCCACCTGTCCTTTCTCCTTTGAAGGGGCACTGGCAGTGCTGCAATCAGATGTTTTCAGGGGCATAGGCAGCACGGGGCACTTATGTGAGAGATGAATTCCGCCTTGTCTCACAAGTTGGGTAGAGAAAGGCCGTTCTCCTTAGGGATGCTGTTGAACTTGGGATGTGGCTCTGTCCGACGGAGATGAGGTGTGTTACGAGAGGGAGCGCAGGTTTGAGCGTCAAGAGCTATGAAGTCGTAAGAGGCCCTTGCGAGAGGCCCTGGTTAGGCTCTAACACGGTGCCAGAACTTGTGAAGACGTGGCCTTTGATCTGCTCTAATGTCATCAGAGGACAGTGAAAGAAAATTGGCTCCCTCTCAAAGCTTACTCACTCCCTGGAGCCCTGGCTGAGTCTAGGGGAACCTGTGGGTTTTTCCCTCCTCCTCTATAAGTCGGGACTCTAATCTGTATCTATATCCTTCCTGGGACCATTGAGGGGGCTTTCCTCATTCGGAAAGAATTCATGGAGCCCCGACCACACATTCAGCATTGGGTGGGACACTTCGGGGAATAGGGAACATAGTTAATTCTCAGCGTTATCCTTAAAGAACTAACAGATGTAGTGGGAGTTTAAAGAGCAACTAGGGGTGTTTGTAGATGACTTATGCAGACCGAGGTAGGTTAAGCAGCCCAATGCAGCCTAGGGCTCAGTTCTACTCTGCCCCTGCTTGGTTGAGGCTGGGGACCCCCTTCATAGACCTCACCTACGAAACAACCAGCGAAGAATACTTTCTCTAGGGAAGTCTTATCTAGATCTCACTGACACAAATCTCCTACCCATCCAAACTCAGAGTAGCAACAAATGTAGATAGCTCTAAGGGTATTGGGTTCTTATCTACAGCAAAACAGGGGGTGGGGGTCGTCATGCCTCCACAGTCCCCAAAATTGAGGTGGTCAGTGCAATGACTTGCCAAGTTCAAACTGTGTGAAAGCGAGGCTCTGACCAGGACTTCAGCAGTGGAGGTGCTGGGAAGGGAGAGGCAGGAGCCAGGCCTGATGGCATAGCTTACAGAATGGCAGGGGACCGGTTAGCATCCTCACTGCTATCTTGGAGAGATTGTCCTCAATAGGATCCTGCTTTTATAAATCTTTCTTTAAGGGTCTGACTGTGGCAGCTAAAGGCTTGCAGAACCTTTTTTCTGCAATCAGATGTTTTCAGGTGGTTTTTGTTGTTGTGGTGATGGTGTTTTGTTTTTGTTTTTGTTTTGTTTTGTTGTTGTTGTTTTTCTTCTTGGCTAGATTCTTGATGCTGTCAGTTCAGAGCCATGGCAAGCTTGCATCCCAAAGCCTTCTGCTTCTTCCCACAGGTGTAGTACAAAGGCAGTCAGCAGTTTAAGTGGCCACTCCCCTCAAACTGGAATCCACGTTGCTACCAACTCACAGACCAGGGGTAAATTCTGGACCTCAGCTCTCGCAGCTCTGCTGTGTGGTACAGACAGAAGCTCCCCAGGCCTTCTCGATTTAAGACAGTATAAAGGAAAACAGGTGCCCTCTGGTCTAGCCGTATCCCCCATAAAACAGTCAGACTCTCTAGTTTTTGTGGGAAAACAGCAGAGGAGGGGTGGACTAATTAGCTTCCTCCCAGGAATGTGATTAAGGGAAGGTTGAGTGTGGTGGGAAAGTAAGAGGCTCTGCCTGCGGGGTGAGCTGTCACCAAGGAGAGCCACTGAATCTTGAATGGCTGCTGGAGGCAGGCGAAGGTGCAGTAAGCACCCTGGCTTCACTGCCTTCCGCAGTGGCTGCCGGGGGAGGAAGTACCATAAAGGTGACTCACGACCTTGGGCAGAGGTTGCAGGAGAAGACCCTGGGGTTCACCTTGACTCTCAAACTGCCTCACAAAACTGAAATATAAGAGAAACAATTGCTTTTCCTCCAACTCTCTATCCCTATTATCAGCTGCACGAGCACCCAGATTTATTGGTTTTGTTTGTTTGTTTGTCTTAAGTGTCTTTACTCTTTTTGAAATTTTAACATCTTTAAACTGTGGTAAAATGTATGTAGTGTACAATTTGTCCTTTCCATGATTTTAAACGGGGCAGAGAAGTGGCATTAGGTGTCGCCATGCTCTTGTCTCCATCCATGAACGTTCTTATCACTTAAACCAGGCCTAGGGGCTGGGCAGCTGGCTCAGTGTTAAGAGCACCTGTCCCACAAGCATGGGGGCCTGAGCTGAATTCTTCAGAATTCTGTAAAAAGCTCAGCATGGCTGTATGGACCTGTAATCCCAGTACTGTGTGGGGTGGCGACAGGCAATGGCGAAAGGGATTTTTGGGGCTTGTTGGTCACCAGCCTGACTTCAGGTTCAGTGAGAAGCTTTATCTTAGAAGAAAAAGGTGGAAAGTTATGGAGGACACTCCTCGGGCCTCCCTGTGCATCCATGGGCTGACACACCTGCACACACACACTTGCACACACACACACACATACCTACACACACACACTCACACAGACACCTGCACACACACACACTCACACAGACACCTGCACACACACACACTCACACAGACACCTGCACACACACACACACACACACTCTCGTACTTTATATACATAACCAATAAACATACACAGTAACTTACTGCTATGGCAACAATCATTTTACTTCTGTTCATATAGGTTTTTTCTTTTTTAAAAATCTACTCTAGGTGCCTCATATTAATAGAATTATATAGTATGTGTTCTTGTGACTGGCTCATTTCACTTGACATGCTTTCTTCCAGGGTTATTGTGTCACAGCGTATGTCAGAGTTTCTTTGCAAAGGCTCAGTGGTGTTGCAGTAGTGTGTGCAGCACATAGTGTCCATCACTTGTTGATGGACATTTTGATTGTACCGGTTCCTTGGCTACTGTGAACGATTCTAATATTGGCACGGGTATGAAAATAGCCATTTGACTACTCACTTTTTCATCTCTTTTGGTGTCTTCCTAGAATCTCTGCACCATGCAGTGCTTGTAAGATAAGCTTTAAAAGCACCAGCATACTGCTTCCCACAGCAGCTGTAGCACTTCTTTTTAGTGTGTAAATGTGTATTCATGGCTGGGTGTGCTCACATGCATGCATGGTTCACGTGTGGAGGTTGGAGGATAACCTGGGGTGTCTGTATTGAGGTACTTCCACTTTTTTTTTTTAACTTGAGACAGGATCTTTCATTGGCCTGCTAGACAGCCCACCAGCTTACTGAGATTGTAGATATGTGGGACCACACCCTGCTTTTTTCTCCCCATGTAACCACGGGGACCAGAACTCAAGTCCTCACACTTGTGAGGCAAACACTTCAAGTGAACCTCCTCCTCAGCCCTAGATGCCTCATTTCATATCTTCACAAGTCCTTTTGTTTTTTTGTCCTTTGACACTCACCGGGGGCCTGATAAGGGATGTGCCATTGCCACTGCACTCAGCCTGAACCACCCAAAGAGAGAAGGAAGTGGGGTTCCCTCTGTCTAGTCTCCAACTAAAAGGCTGGACTGTAAATAACCTAAGAGGTGCCTGTAGATGGCTAAGACAGAGGAGCTGGCATGTGGGACTTCGTTGTTGAAGACGTGTCCCGGATCTTGAGGGCGACTTTGCACATTTCATGCGCAGGCATCAGCAATGGTGTTTCTTTCCCTCTCACTTGCTCTGGCAGAGACAAAGGCATCTTTAGCACCTACTATTTATGGAGCACCTGCTGTGTGTCAGACATTGTATAGGGACCGTACATTCATTTCACATAACTCTTCTTTAACATCTGGAAGATGCATGCTGTCCGGAGAGTCACCAAATTAAAAAAGACCATCAGCAGATGCTGTGCTTTTTGACTGTGTCCCAGCAAATTCGTGTTCTGGAAACTTAATGTGCAGTACAGTAGTGTTGGCAAGTACAGACAATGGTTATGTGGCCTCTGTCTCGTGGGCCCATTTTGTTGTCACAGTAAAGTGTCCGTTACCTTGAGAGTGGGTTATGAATTCGTTTGGTCCCCAGTCCTCTCTCGCTCCACCTTCTGACACAAGATTCAGTAAAAATTCCTTCATCAGATGCCCACACCTTGAAAGTGGACTTTTCAATGGCCAAAACCATTAGAAATAAATTTCAATTGTTAAAAAAAAAAATTAATCAGGCTTTGGGAATCTGTTACAGAAACATAAAACAGACTAAGACAATCACCTATCGCCTTCCCCATAAATACAATGGGATATGACCAAAAGTTCAAGAGAGCATTGAAGACCTTCTACAAGAGCTTTGGAGAGTGATGTTAAGGGGACAATGGACTTCGTGGAGATTTATATGCTGAGCTCTGGGCTCTGACCCTAGACTTCACCTTTCATTTTTCTGCTTAAGGAATTTGTATTAATTGTGTCTGGAGAACTGGTTCAGCAATTGAAAGCACTTGCTGCTCTTTCAGAGGACTTGAGTTCAGTTCCCAGCACCCATGTTAGGTGGCTCACAACCACCCAGAATTCTCATAAATCCAGGGTGGATCTGATGCCATCTTCCGGCCTCCCTGGGTGCCTACACACATATGCACATACTGATGACACAGATACAGACAGACAGACAGACAGACAGACAGACACACACAAACACACACACACACACACACACACACACACACACACACACACGGGGCTGGGGATCTGTATTCGTTATCTTGTTCCTACAGTGACTCAAGGGCATGTCTATTAGCTAGTTTTGGGCTCGGTGTTCTGCCTAGCTGTCAACTCAACTCGGAACAAAGTGTGCTTCTTCTCTGAGTTGTAAGGAGACCTAGAGCTACGCTTATAGGCGCTGGAGACACAGAGCTGCCCACGTGACTCAGCGGATGCTGCTATTACTTTTTTCCCCCCAGCTCTGAACTTTCTAGTACCTCTTTGACTAGCTCTCCCAAGGGCATCTACCTAGCTTCTTATTCATCTTGCCTGCTTCTTTGTTCACAGGTATCAGGGTCATCCTGGCTTCCTTTCAGCCCTGAGGGCACCTCTGACTATATCCTCTCCTGGTCTGCTACTCTCAAAATGGGCTGGCAATTCTGTCTCTGCAATATGACCTTGAGCCATTGACACAGCCAAGCCTCCTATGGAGTCCGGGCTCTGATCACCTCTCATGCTGACTTCCACAGCGGCCTTCTTTCTGGCAGGCATTTCCACCTGCGGCCTCACCCGTCTTTGTACACCCCATACCCAACGGCTAGGCTAATTTTCTCAGAGTGCTATTTTGATTTTGTCATTCGTCCATTCAGGAATCTGCAGGAGCTCCCATTTGCCTCCCACCTTTAATCTAAACTCCTCAGCATGTGTTTCAAGTCCTTGGCAAACTCACATTTAACTACCCTCATCTTGTGTGACCTTCTGACTTTTCATCTTAGCGCCAGCCTGATACTTCCAGCACAAGGTGCTAGCTTTGGGGGACAGCTCTATTCTCGCCTCTATGAGCCATGTCTCTATCAGGACAAAACAAAGATGTGTGAGCAGGGAGCTCACTAGGTTTGTTTGGACATCATATCCCTAGTTTGCCTGCAATGGCTGTCATGTAAGAAAGAAGTACTCAATACATTTTCATCAAAAGACTATTAAAGAGACTTCTCTTTGAAGATCGTTACTTGGGTTAATGAGCCAACATGTAAAAGACTTCAGGTTTTTAGGACACAGAATGAATTAGCTTCTACTCAAAGAGTCTAGTTTAGTCAAGTTCAGCCTAGACCTGTATGTCTGTACCACATTCCCTTGATCATAATAGAGACTGATCATAAGATGTAAAGCCAACTGTCACAGTGTATGTGGGGACACCATAATGTTAGCTATATGCAATGCATGTTGAGCTTCAGAAATTTTGGAAAGGGAAACGTACACGGTGCCGAAGAGAAACAAATCTCAGGCATTAGATGCTACCACAGAGAAAGGGTCATTTACACGCCACCTGGGCTGGGACTCAGTTGGACTCAGTTGCTGTTCCAGTGCATTGTTCATCTATCTGTATTAGGATGTGAGTCCCATCCTTTCAGGAAGCACCTTGCTCCTTGGATTTGGACTGTTTTCACCCTGTGATATCATACACACCTTGAGGAGTGATTTGCTGGGTTTTGGTTCTGACCTCTCAGTTTCTAGCCTGGATCTCTTGGGGAAAGCATACGTTCAATCCATCTGTACCTCAGTTTTTCATTTGTAAATGAGAATGATCAGAGCATCTTCCCCCAAGGATGCTGGGACAATGAAAGGATCCAGTACCTGGGTGCATAGATAGGTGACACAGTATAGACATATAGCTAATGCTGTTCCTATTGCCAGAGAATGGCATAAAGTGGGTACCTTGGGGTGATGACAGAGAGGAGGGAGCTCCCACCCACTCTGGTTAGAAGCCTTGACAGAGGCAGTAGGCAATTGGGGATGGAGAGGTAAGCAGATTGTTGCTGATACGAGACAATCCTCAGCATCTCCCACCAAATCTGCTTGAGGTGTTCGTGGAGCACATTTGGCTGTTTCCTCCATTCCCCCTTCCCCTCTACCTTTTTGGGGTCCCCTTGTTGGCATCCCTCTCTGGGAACCTCTGACCATGACTCCCACGTGAACATGGCATGCCAGTGAAATTCCTTGTGGCTGAGGTACGGGATAGAATTTCTTCTTGCTCAACTCCTCTCGCTTTTTGGATGCCAGGAGCATCTGCTTGTAGGGTTTCCAGCACTCCTGGGATCGCACAGCAACGGGGTCTCACGAACGTACGGTGCTTCCGTTCCTACATCGAAAGACGATTTACCTAACAGATGGGCTCTTTTGAATATTTATGTCTGGGCACATCTGTTCTGGACTTGAAAGTTTAATAAAGCTTTTCATTTTCTGAAGCGCTGGTGAAGCCTGTCTGTGGTGAGCTGACGGCCCCCTGGGGTCAGCTTCTCCATGGTGACTCTGGGGCATAGGGGTTTCGGCTTGGGTCACCCTGTTTGGCAGGTAGCCACACTCTTCAATCCCCCTCCCCTCTCCCCTCCAGGCAGCAATGGAGAGAATGACCGTGAGGCCAGAGGCAGGAGGGGGACGCTCGCTGTGTGGATCAGTTGACCATGCTTACAGAGAGGCAAGTAGCAACAGCTGTTTGCAAAGGGGGAGATGCTTTCTTATACCGTATGCCCCTTTCCGTTGGGGGAGATTGAGTACTCTGGGTAAAGGACAGGACAGTCTAGTCTAAGTTAGGTCCTTACTCCACAGCACCCTGTGGCTTTGGAAAGATTCTAGGTAACTATTAGTGACTTTTCTCCCTGATGGGACAAAGTACCTGGGACAAATAACTTGAGAAAGGAAAAGGTCTCTTGGCCCACAATGGGGGAAAGAATGGAGTCACATTGCACTGGCAGCCAGGACCAGAGAGAGATGAAAGCTGGCACTATGCTCGATTTCTTCTTTCGATTAAGTCTGAAACTCTAGCCCACAGAACGGTGCTGCCTACGCTTAGGATGAGTCTTCCTATTTTCGATTAACTGAATCTAGAGACTTTCTCATCGACGCAACTAGTGTTTTGTCTCCTAGGTGTATCTAGACCCTGTCGCGTTGACAGCGGCATACAGCAGCACACTATGGACTTGTAGCAGCAGTGCTTGGATAGTTACACCTTCCAAGTTGCAATGCTGGAGGACTTGGATTGAGTACATTCAGCTCTAACATGGTTTGGATGCTGCTTTTGCTTTATGGGGTCAGTGCTGGAGGATTGGTCACCAAAGCAGTAGCATTGAGAAATGGTGGTGCTTTGAAGAGGTGGCACTCAATGCAAGGTACTTAGGCCCAGTGGCACTAGCCTCAGAAGGAATTAATGCTGGTCTTGCAGAGTAAGGTAGGTCTTGAGAGAGAAAATTGCTGCAAGAGACTGGTCCTGCACTGGTCACTGGCTTTTTGCCACACAGTGTGATTTCTTCTGTACCCTGTCTGATACCATCTGCTCTGACACCTTCACAAGAGACATTCCTGGTAGTGCCATCTGATCTTGAATGTTCCTCCTTTAAAATTGAGTAAACAACCTTCCTGTCTTTATAAAGTGTCCAGGTGCAGGCATTTGGTGACAGCAACAGAAAATGGGCTGATCCAGATTTCTTCGCTCTTGCTGCCCATTCATTCCCTTCAGGCCCAGCCGTGGTGGCACAGTCTAAATGCCCACTCACTTGGGCTCTGGTTTAGCACACAGACTTCCAAGACAGTAACAGCTGCAGCCGTATCAGTCACACTTTCTGATGCATACATGGAATCCTTGCAGGTGCTGAGAACCATGCCATCACTTTTGTCTTCATCACGTCTCATTCCCTCCATCACTCCCAGTCAGGAACTTTTATTTACTTTACCAGACAAGGTTCCTGAGACGCAGAGAACTTGTTTTATTAACTTGTCAAGTAGAGAAATCGGGGTTTGAACCGAGGCTGCCTCGCCTCACACTCTAAACTTTGGCTGCCGTCTTGCCAGCTGATTGGAAAATGTCAACCAGAATTCCCCAAAGTGTGTTGTTTTGGAGCCTCTCCTGAGACGATCAAACAACTCCAAAGGAGGTCAGCTTCCCTGAGGTCAATGTGAAACACGCATCATCATCATCATAGAGGCTGCTCGGAATCCTGTGATAAAGAAAGTGTGTAGCTCGAGGTTTTCAAAAGTTCCCTAACCACAAAACTGCCCTTTCCTGAGTATCTACTCACAAGTATCCCCTGAATGTAACACAGTGAGGCTTATTTGGGAAATACTCATTCTCAAATATTCCTGACAACAGCATGGTGGGTGTGGGGAGACACTGCGTCCATAGAATTTCTGGCCACCTTAAGAGAGGTTTTCCTAAGAAGGGGACATTAGAAAGCCCTGGATTACTCTACATGAAATATCTTATTATAAAATTATTTCAAACTCACAGAAATCTGTAAGGATAATACGAAGCACTGCCACCTACCTCTGCCCTGGGATGCAGAGTCCCAGCGGCTTCCTTTACAGCAGTGGGTCCAATTCAAGGTCTCATAGAGTCTGTTGTCCTGTCCTTGCAGGCATTTTCCTTCTGAAACTGTTTGATTTTTTTTTTTTTTAAATACAGGTCAGTTGCTTTGCTGGATATCTTTCAATTTGTATCTAATTCATAATGATTAGGTCATATACACAGGGGCTTGCCTTGTGCCTCGGACATTTGTCGCTCCCTGAGTTGGAATCAAAGTCCGTCATCCTTTGTCATGCCATCTCTTAGCGCTCTCTTGTTCTCTGGCAGCACATGCTGTTTCAGACACATTAGCTTCCTCTGTCTCAGCTTGGGAACCACCCATTCCGCCAGGTGGCCATGTTCTTTTAGTGAGAATTACATATAGAAACGAAGATTTGAGTGACAGATGTGGTGCTGTGACTCTTTTGGCCTCATTGGTGGAGCGAACTGGGGAATTACACATTGAGAGCTGACTGTGGTAGTACATGCCTATAATTCAAATTCAAGAACTTAAACAATCAGGGGTTCAAGGCCAGCCTCAGCTATGTAAGGAGTTTGTATCCAGCCTAGACCAAACAAAGCCCTGTTTAAACAAACAAATAAACAAACAAGAACTACCTGAAGATTATGCATTAGTCTTATATACTAAAGAGAACCTATTTCTGGACATTGAAACCCTTGAGTTCAGATGGGGGCTTCCTACTCCAACCCAACATTATGGGGTACACTCTGTTTCCCCCCTTTCTTTAGTTGCGCCTCCTGTTGTGACTGTAGAGACCAGGCTCTTCTTACCCGTACTCCCTTTTAAGCGGCAGAGCTTGTGACTACTATTCTTAGAATGTGATCCTGGCACCCATGTTGGTCTGTCTTCCTCGAGGCTTATATCTCTAACCTTACTGATATTTTTATGAATGAAGGGAAAAGGAAGAGTGGAGGAGGGCGCTGGAGATGGGTGCAGGAAGGGGAAGGTAGATTTGCTTGTAACAGGGAAGGAAGGAAAGTGAGCTATATATGTACTTAAGCTGGTTTTCATACTCAAAATGAGATTTGAGAGTTTGTAGAAAATAATATTTAATCTATTATGATATTAAATTACTGTTGTTAGTATTCCAATTAAGACCAGTAAGGAGAAATTACATGGTACCTCTTCTTTCCATTCCCTTCCCTTCCCTTCCCTTCCCTTCCCTTCCCTTCCCTTCCCTTCCCTTCCCTTCCCTTCCCTTCCCTTCCTTTCCCTTCTCTTCCTTTCCCTTCTCTTTTATTGCCCCCCTCTCCTCTTTCTATCTTTCTTTCTTTCTTTCTTTCTTGATCTCTCTGTGGGGCCTAGACTGGCCTTGAGCTCAAGATCTTCCTGTCTCCGCCTCCTGAATGCTGGTATTCTTGTCACCATGCCTGGCATGGGGGCATCTTTCATCACATTATGAAAAATATTCTCCATTCAGAGGTGCTCCCTGATAGAGAACCGTCTTGGTTCCAGAGCAATGAATCCTTGGCAGTCGGCAGGCAGATTGCTGGGTTGTCAGGATGGCTGGAAAGGAAGTTCCTTACACAGGAAGAGGATTTGGATTCAGTGTTTCGTGCTCCATAATGACTAGGTGATAGCGGAGTAGCTGAAACCTGAGTCTGATCAGGCTCCCATTGAACTGTGACCTGAAGCCCCGTCACAGGGGGCTGATGATTGGGCAGTGCTTCGCGGGACAATGCCATTGGCCAGAAGGCTTCCTGGGACACCTGAGGATGCACCCCATGCAGGCTTCTAAGCATTTGCATGACAAGTTAGTATCTCTAGATGAAACAACACATGGACTGAGACAGCCCTTAGTTCCAATGCCAGCAATCCTACATTGGCTTCAAAGGAGAAACTAAAAATGTTCTGCTTGGAACAGGCTCTGACCCTTGGATTTTTTTTTTAATTGTTTGCTAATGGACCACATAGTAGGGAGCCTTAGTGATGGCCTGACCACAGAAACCTGCCAGACATAGCAAGCAAAACCCTTCCCAGGTCTCCTCTCAGGATCGGCTTTGGACACCTGGGCATCAAGAATCAAATCTTTATGCTCTGGTGCCTTCTTTTTCAAAGTTGCTGCTTGACCAACCCACTCAGAGTGTTACCCCCCCCCAAAAAAAAAAGAAGGTAGAATTTTAATCTTTTCCAATCCTGAAGCAAACTTAAGACGTATAATTAGATACAGTGCCGGCAAACATGGCTTCAGCTGCCTGGGAGCAGTGACAATTGGATAAACATCCTTTGTGCCAGCTCTCTGTGCCAGTTCTGAGCTCCACAGCCTTCTAGCGAGGTGTCTGAGATCCCTCATCATGGGTAACCACACTGAGGTAGAAACAAAACAAGAACAAGCTGCAGTGTTGGGCTCTCTTCCCTCCCATTCCCCATGGACCGAAGTGGTTGCCTTGGAGTCTAGGAGGAACACGGTGTGGCTCACTCACCTTCCCCGAGTGGCATTGAGTGACAGATTTCCTGACTGCCCATTTTCTTGACAAATGTGCTCAAGGTCAGAACCATTTTGGACCAGCAATCAAATCTTTATGGCACCCTGAATCTGGAAACGTCCTTGAACATTGTCTCAACAGCTTGATGTTTTAACAGGATGGCTGTGTTTCTGTAAAAAAAAATTTTTTTTGTGTGTGTGTGTGTGTGTGCATTTGTCAGTATGAGGTGTGTATTAGTTACTTTTCTGTTGCTATGACAAAAAAAAAAAAGCAAGTTAAGGAAGAAAGAGGTTATTTTGCTTCTGGTTCCAGGGGGATTACATCCATTATGGCTCCAAAGACATGGCAACAGGCAGAGAAAGCATGTCTGCAGGAAGAGGAAGATGGTTGGTCATATTTTCATCTACACACAGGAGGTGGGTGGGTGGGGGCCAAACAGGAAGTAGGAGTGAGGCTATAAACCTTTAAAGCCTGCTCTCCCTGACGTACTTCCTCCAGCAAAACTGTACTTTCTAGATGTTCCATAACCTTCCCAAACAATCCCACCAACTGAACCAAGTTCAAATACACAAACCTGTTGGGTTTCTGCTCAAACCCACAAGGTGTTTTGTGGTTTGGGGGTGTGTCTTGGGTAGGGAAACCATTTTAGTCAGCGCATATCCTGAAATACAAGCTAGGTCATCACAGACTAGGAATCCCGGAACACTGGCTGTTCAGAGGTCTGTTTGTTATGTTCGCTCCCCCGACCCCTGGCACACCATCTCCTTCAGTGTCCATAACAGTGGGGCAGAAGGTTAAGGTGTAGAGGAGAATAGTTGTTAGGGTTTCCATCCAAAGTGCCATACCCACAGAGGGACAGAGTAAAGCTTTAAACTCCGAATTGCCCCATCCTGAAGGAGCAATGTCCACCCTGCTGACTTGACTCTTCCCTTTAAGCCAGGCAGGCAAATACTGGGTGGGAGCTACGTAAGGCAGTGGTGGACTTGAAGACCTAGATCGTGTCAGCTAAAAACACTTCTGCAAGGCAGGATTTTCATGTGTCTTTCCCAAAGGCCAGAGTTCAGATTTATCACAGCGGGATATTCCTGAGTTGCTGTGGTGTGCACTGTCATGGCACTCAGGAGGAAGGTTCCCTATAATTGAAATTAACCCAAGGTGGGGGTTCTTTCTGAGCTGAGGTTCAGACATGGCCGATGTGATCAAGGCAGCGTACACGCTACCTGGAAGGCAGTGAGTTGATATCTTAAAACAGTTTAGTGGTTTGGAGCATGGAAGTGTTCATTTTTAAATCCATCTACATATTTACTTATTCATCCATTTATCTATCCACCTATTTACAAATCTGTCTATCATCTATCTATCTATCTATCTATCTATCTATATTTATCTATCATCTATCCAACTATCCACCTACTCACCAACATATCCATCCATCCATCCAATCTACATACCCATCAACATATACATCCACCCATCCACCCATCATCAACTAAGCTAAAACAAAGTCCATGTGCTGCAGTTTGGATGTCGAATGGCCCTCAAAGGCCACGTGTTGAAGGCTGGTTTCTTTGCCTGAGGTATTATTGGAAAGCAGCAGGAACTTTAGGTTGTGATGCCTACTAGAGAAAGCTACGCTTCTGGGGGTGTGCCTTTGCAGGGGACATTGGGATCCCATCTACTGCTTCTCTCTTTCCTGGATTCCCCATCACGAAGTGAACAGGTCTCCTTTATCACGCACTCCCGCCACCAGGATGCACTGTGCTGCCCCAGGTCCAAAGCTGCAGGGGCAAGCAACTGTGGACCTTTCATTGTGAGTGAAAACAAATGTTTCTTCTGAGTATGTTGCTTTCAGGTATTTTTGTCAGAGCAATAAAGAGATGACTAATAAACCTTGTTAAGTGCCATTGCAGGAACCTGGGAAGAGAAAAACTTGTATAAAAACAGACCTACAGAGTCAAGACATCCTGGATTATTAAAATGAGCACTGTAGAGAGTAGTGTGTTGCAGGACGGAGACAAGGGAGGCCTTTGGGATAGGGAGTGGCTACTTTGGCTATAGTGGTTGTCACCAGGGATGATGGTAGGACAAGCCAGGAATCCAATTAGTCTCAGTCTTGATAGTGGAGCTGAAAAATTACATGATGGGCTGCCTACCACTGAGGTCTAGTTTGGGTCTCTGTAGCTCTATGGAAATGGGATGTCACTTTTAATCTTGAGTCCCAGTGTGATTTCCCCATAAGACCAAAAGAAGATGAAACCAACAGGGATTCATTGGAGGATGATGCTGAGCCTTCATCCCCTACTTTCACCTCTCTAAGGAGAGGTGGAGCATCAACCACCCAGCTGCCGGTCCCCTTGGCTTTTATGACCTCAAGGGCTGTAAAGCTGGCAGTAGGGGGTCCCAGACACTGAGGGGCCCTGAATGTGGGGTGCAGACTTACGTGACTTAATTAGGCAGCCTTTATGAGCAAAGCAGGACGAAAGTCATTAGGGCCGCAGCTTCACAAAGAAAACTTCCTGCTCTGGCCGCCTGTTAAAGAGCTGCCTTTCAGCGATGTTGCACTTCTTTGATCCCCGAGGCCCCCGGTGTTTTGCTCACATCCTGTCATGATATTTAACGATGCTTCACGCGTTCAGCAGGAGCACCGCCCGACCTCGCATTGTCTGGGGAAGGCACTGCCGCATGACAAGGTTTTGATGTGTCTCACGCGGCAGGGTTAGTGAGGCAGCTATTTGGGTGCCAGCAAGAGGCCTGATGTCACTTGGCAGCGAACCAGGTCCAAAAGAACGACGGAGAGATCCAACCAGTGCCAAATGCTTTGGCGTACACTTTGTTAACTATGAGATCCATAGTATCAGCTGGTACACCGCTGGGGAGGAGAAAGAATTTGGTCTTGGATAGTCTTGCAAAAGGCTGGAGAATGTTTTTTAGGAACGGCTCCTCCAACCTGTGTTCACCCATGATCACACGTGAACAGCTTCTGAAATAAAGATGAACGGGTCCTTAAGAGATCACCAACCCTTAGCAGATACAGGAATGAAGGAGCTCACCCACTGGGCAGCCCCTGTGGCTTCTGTGATGGTTGAAGGCTTATTCTTGCTTTTTTTTTTTTTTTTTTTTTTTTTGAGTCAGAGATTGGTTCTTGGCGGTTACAGAGCAGGCTGCCCTTTGTCAGAGTTCTTCAGAAACTTAAGGGTGCTTGCTGGGTGTCCCTTGAGTGTTCTCATCTTCAGCCTCAGCACCCCATTTCTGCTACTGTTCCTACCACGGCCTGGTTTCTATACCCTCGCATCTGTGTTCCTTCATCGAATGTGCAGAAGGGGGCGTGTTAGTGGTTCTGTGAGCACCGGTTAAGTCTGCCTTGGCCACTTGGGTAGGCGCTAATCCTGGGTCTCTGAAACGGGTCACGGATCTCTGGATGTGAAGGCAATTTCCTATGAAATTTCAGAATGAATCCAAGTACATAGTCCAACTGTCGACACTTAAATATTGCTTCCCCCCCCCCCGCCCCCGCTCTGATTATTTGGATTTAAGCATTTCAAGGGGGGTAATTGCTTGTACTGCTGTCTTTGGAGATTTCTCCCAGAGAACCACCCAACTGTTCCACATGGATGGAAGCAAAGTACCCCCAGCTGCCTCTTACCATGGATGCTTCTCCATCTGTGCACTTGGTGTCATCGGCGTCACAGCTACTGTCATTTCAGTCTTGGATTATGGCAGGAGCTCCCGAATGACCTCACTTTGCTTGTTACTACCCATTTCTGTTCTCTACACAACCCCCAGAGTATCTTTTTAGCCTTTGCTTTAAGCAGAGATTGCTTTAAAAAAAGTCTTATTGGTTTCTCATTGAACCTTTGATAAAATCCAGACCTTATCTTGGCCTTCAAGGGCCTGGAAGATCTGACCCTAGCTTCTGTCTCCAGGGACATTTTGTTTGATTTTTTTCCAAACCCATGCTGTATCCATACTAGCTGCTTTCAGCTCCTTGGACACACTGGCTCTTTCTCCTGTGCTAGGCTTTTTACAAAGGGTTCTATTTTTGCCTTGAATGCCCCTTCTCCTACCAACTATCTCTTTGCTCAACTGGCTCCTTTTAATCTTCAGACCCTACGTATTTATTTAATTTTAATTAACTAGCTAACTAATTAGTTTTATGCATGTGAGTGTTTTGACTGCATGTGTGTCTGGCCACCACAGAGGCCAGAAGAGAGCATCAGATCCCTTGGGACCAGATTTACAGTTGTGAGCTGGCATGTGGGATGCTGGGAATTAAACCCAGGTCCTCTGGAAGAGCAGCCAGTGCTCTTAAGCGCTGAGCTCGCGGGCCTTTAGACCTTCCATATTCAGAGGATTGTGCTAGTTAACTTTCCTCTTTTGCTGTGACAACATGGCTAACAAAAGCGGCTTTAAAAGGAAGGAGTCTTTTTTTGGCTTATGGTTTGAGGAGATGGAGTTCACTACGGTGACCGACTGGTCACGGTGCAGCCACTGTTGGGCAACAGATCAAATTGAAGACTGGTACCCAGCTGGTGCTCACCCTGTTGTTCAGTCTGGGACCTTTGCCCACGGGACAGTGCTGCTTCTGTTCAGGCCGGACTTCAGCTATCCTCCCTGGAAACATTCTCACAGGTACTTCCCAGCTGTTTCTTACTAAGACCCTAGGCGCTTCCTAATCCAACCACATTGGCGATAGGAATTAACCATCAGCCAGTGAGAGGACCTCCCGTTTCCCGAATTCCCTGTTGGCACTGTCAGATCTTGCACGTCCTCATAAATCACAGAACAGCTTGTAATTGCGTATTTGTTTGTAACTTGGTTATGTCTCCCTTTGCTTTCCCTCTCTCCACACTGTAACTCCAATGAGGCCAGATTGTTGCCTGCTCCAGTTCCCAGGAGACATGTTGAGTGGAGAAGACTCAACGTTCACTTATTAGATGAATGGATAATTAGGATGGGGATGTGACCCAGGTAGCGGAGTGGTATCCTAGCATGGACAATGTCCTGAGTTTGACTCTCAGCACCCTGTAAACTGGGTGTGGTGCTGCACACTATTAAGCCCTGTAGTGTAGAGGCAGAAGCAAGTAGATCAGAAGTTCAGGGTCATCCTGGTGCTACATAATATGTTCCAACATAGTTTAGAAAACATGAGAATCTTTTTTTTTTAAAGGGAGGTGAGAGCCTAAATGAATAGGCAAATGGATACATGAATGCAGCGGCTTATTAGTTTCTAGCTGTCCATCATCTTGAATACAAGATTCACTCTTGAGCTGTATGTATCACGTTCTAGGACACATTTGAAAGATAAAACAATCTCGCTGAAATAAGCATCCCTTTGCTTATTTGCTGCTTTTTTCTCCAGGTCTCAACAAGATGAAAACTTTTTTTTTAGAGTTTAACCAGAGTATAAATGCAAGTTCCAACTGTCCTGTCAAATTGCAGAGCTTCCTTTTAGACTTCTATTCCATTTATTTTTGACAGATAGAGCATATTAAATTTAGTTTACATTTTACTTGGTGTGTGTGTGAGAGAGGGGGGGCGGAGGGAGGGTGGGGTGGAGGACAATTTGTGGGCGTTGGTTCTCTCTTTCTGTTATGTAGGTCCTGAGGATTAAACTTAGGTGGCAAGTGCCTTTGCTGCCTGAGCCATCATGTTAGCCCTGAGAGTTTTTTGTTTGTTTGTTTGTTTTTTTGGGTTTTTCTTGTTTGTTTCTTTATTTTGTTTTGTTTTGTTTTTGTTGTTGTTGAAGTTCCAAGACCATTTTATTAGATTTTAAGAGAAAAACCACAGGGCATGGGACTGGAGAGATGGCTCAGCCGGTAAGAACGCTTGCTCGCTGTGGACATTTGAGGACCTCAGCATCAATTTGAAGAGGCTAGGTGTGGCTTTGAACACCTGTAACCCCAGTGCTTTGGAGAATGGAGACAGGAGGAACATTGGGGCTTCTTGGTTGCCAGCTTAGCTTCAGGTTCAGTGACAGACTCTACTTCAACAGGATAAAGGAGGGAGTGATGGAGTGGAACACCCGGCGCCCTCTCTGGCCTTTCCATGGGTATGTACAGATGCCTACCCCCTCGTGTGTGTGCAGACCTGTGTATGTGTGTGTGTTTGAACACACACACACACACACACACACACACACACACACACACACAGAGAGAGAGAGAGAGAGAGAGAGAGAGAGAGAGAGAGAGAGAGAAGGTTAGCTGTACATCTAGGCTGTACCTGGGAGGAGGAAGATGGAGAAATGAGAGAAAGCCATGTTTTTGTTGTTGAATTAGGGTTAGCAATGGGGAAGCCCTCAGAGAAAATAGTGTGACAGCCCCATAATGTCAGGGTCAATATACTTTGAATTTGAGTTGGTATCTGAACATTCCTTTTGAGTGCCTTAATTCACATAAAAAGGAGTCTGCAGCCATACCTCTACCATCCTGGATGCATATGATCTCAGATTTTTAAAAAGGGACTCTAGATTTTGAGCACCACTCCTTACTTTAATCTTCCTAAAAGGATTCAGATAAGTCATTCTAATACAAACTAGTCCCCACCCCCTCCCAAGTTCTCCCCAAACCACAGGATGCTCTTTTTGATTGGATGGTCTTGAGTGGAGCTGACTCTGATCAAATCATTCTTTCAAGTACATCTTTAAACTGGAAGGTCTGTCCTCATCTCCTCTGTGTCATTGTGTCCACATCAGCTTCTTTCTTCTGTAAGGACATCAGTGATTCGACTTAAAGCTTATCTCAAATCCAAATGCCCCTCTATCCAGCTCCTTTTCATGCCATTAGATCAGCAAAGACACTATTTCCAAGTCAGATGGCATGTCACAGGTGCCATGAATTAGGACATGGATGTGTCTTTTCCAGGAGGATCAACACTTACTGGTGAGCTTTAAGAGGCAAAAGTGATATGAGCAAGACATATTGCTACTTATGAATAGAGATCATAACCACAGCTGTCCTTTGGTCCTAGATAAATCCTCTTTGCGTTCTTGGGGAAAAGTTGTAGGGGATGGAGAGATGGCTCAACGGTTAAGAGCACTTGTTGCTTTTCCACAGAAGCCAGGTTTGGTTTTCCATGTCCACATGGAAGCTCACAATTGTTATTCCACTTCTAAGACACTTCATGCCTTCTTCTGGCCTCTGTGGGTACCAGGCATGCATGTGGTTCGTGTATATACAGGCAGGCAAAACATTTCTACATATAAAGAAATTACATTTAAAAAGTAAACTCCAACTAAGGAAATGGTTCAGTTGGTAAAGTGCTTGCTGTTCAAGTATGAGAATCTGATTTCATATCCTCAGCTACTTCAAAACTGTAATTTTGCTACTGTTGTTATGAATCATACGAATCTCCATGTCTTCTGATGGCCTTAGGTGACCTCTGTGAGTTGTTTGATCTCCAAAATGGTTGCAACCTCCAGGCTGAGAACCACTGCTTTAAGAGCTGGAGCTGTATCACTGGGATGAGGAGGGGGTGGGGTGGAGGTTGGGGTGGGGGTAGGGGTGGGAGTGGCGGCTTTGAGGGATCATAGTTTTACTCCACTTCCTTTTCCCTCCTTTTGCTTTCTGTAATTGGATAAAAATGTGGCCTGCCAACATGTTGATCCTGCCAACATGCCACGCCTCTGCCATCCAGATGGAGTCTACCCCTTTGAAACCGTGAGCCCAAACAAGCTCTTTCTTCCTAAGTTGATTTTGGCTGTGACATAGACTCATAGCAACAGAAAAGTAAATAACACAACCTGAACAATGATCAAAGTGCTTTGTGATGGTGACAATTTTTTTTTTCCTGTTTGGAAAATAAGATCCATAGACCATTTAAAAAAATCTGGTTATTATGACCAGACATTCAGTGGTTTTCTTACCCTCTCCTTTCTTAAAGGGACTTAAAAATACATACCAAAAAACAAACAAACAAAAAAAACATGCCAAGGGCCCCTTTCCAAACAATACAGTCAGCTCAGTGTGAATAATTTACATCTTGCTCCAGCTAGATGGGCAGTCTGCTCCTGATCATTCCCTGCCATATATAAAATGGTGCTGTGCTGTGTGGGAGGGGGAACTAATTTTTCAAGGTATTGAACTTCTATATGGATTCTTTTTGTAATAAGTGATCAAAGTTATATATTTTTTTAAATAGAAAAGAGAAGAAAAGTTTTATAAGACGGCAATATTAGCCCAGTCATCGTGCACGCACTCTGGGTGGAGCTTCCTCAGAGATGCTGTGGGTCAGCTACTTCTCCTAAATTCTTGATCATGAGGGGAGTGGGGGCAGGTGGGGCTAGGGTCAGGGAAGGGCTTCTCTTCAAATGTGCTAGTTGTGTTTTTTTTAAAGATAGTGTAACATGCTTAAATTTCTTATTCAACATTAGCAAATAAAAAAAGCTGTCTTTAATCTCAGCACTTGGGAGGCAGAGGCAGGTTGATCTCTGTGAGTTCGAGGCCAGCCTGGTCTACAAAGCAAATCCAGGACAGTCAAGGGTACACAGAGAAACCCTGTCTTGGAAACCCCCCAAAAAACCAAAAACAAAAAAAGCTGTTTTACAACCTAAATGTCCCTCAGTTGAAGAATGGATAAAGAAACTGTGGCACATTTACACTTTGGAATAGCACTCAGCTATTAAAAACAAGGAATTCTCAAAAATTGTGGACAAATGGATTGAACTAGAAATGATCATAATGAGTGAGTTAACCCAGAAGCAGAAAGACTGACATGGTATATACTCACTTATAATTGGACACTAACCCAAAAGGGATGTCCTATGAAAGTCTTCACTTACCAGGAGATTGGGATAGATGTGAGGACTTCCTATTGGGACTCTAGATGAGAGAAGTACGGGAGAATGGGGAAATAGAAGGATCCAGAGGGTCCTAGAAACCTACAAGAAGAACATCGTAATGGGTGGATTTGGACCCTGGGGTTCTGCTCAAACTACTTCACCAACCAAGGACAATTCATGCAGTAAACATTGAACCCCTATTCAGATCTAGCCAATGGACAGGACATTTTCCACAGTTGTTTGGAGAGTGGGGACTGACTCTGACATGAACTCTGGTGCCCCATATTTGACCACTTCCCCTTGTTGGGGAGGCCTGGTGGCACTCAGAGAAAGGATAAGCAGAGTACCAGGATGAGACTTGATAGGCTGTGATCTTATGATGGGGGAAGGAGGTCCCCTTCTGTCACAGACCTAGAGGAGGGGAATAGGATGAAAGAGAGAGGGAGGTAGGAATGGGAAGATGCAAGTGAGGGGATAACAATTGAGATATAATCTGAATAAATAAATAATTTATTTATTTATTAATTTTTTTTGACAGAATTAATCCACTTTATTTTTCTTGTAAAAATCCTTACATGGTGGCCACAGCTGGAGCCTGGGTCCTCTGAACACACACTCGGGTGTGCGTTTTCACAAGATGATCAGTAAATTCCTGATAAGGAGACTTGGTGAACACAGTTTCTTTCCAGAGATCGGGTGTCAGGTAGCTGTAGGTCTTGGAAATGGCATCAAAAGTGGCCTTGGCAAAGTTGCCCAGGGTGGCAGTACAGCCCCTGGCTGATGTGTAGCAATCATCAATACCGGCCATCATCAGTAGCTTCTTGGGCACAGGAGCTGAGATGATGCCAGTGCCTCTGGGGGCAGGGATGAGATGCACCAAAACCGAGCCACAGCGGCCTGTCACCTTGCATGGAACAGTGTGTGGCTTGCCAATCTTGTTCCCCCAGTAGCCTCTCCGCACAGGGACGATGGAAAGCTTGGCCAAGATGATGGCCCCTCGGATAGCAGTGGCTACTTCCTTGAAGCACTTGACACCAAGACCAACGTGACCATTGTAGTCCCCAATAGCGACAAAAGCCTTGAACCTGGTCCGCTGGCCAGCCCGTGTCTGCTTCTGCACTGGCATGATCTTGAGAACCTCATCCTTTAGGGATGCGCCCAGGAAAAAGTCAATAATCTTGGACTCCTTAATGGGCAGGGAGAACAGATAAATCTCCTCCAAGGACTTGATCTTAATATCCTTAACCAGGCGGCCCAGCTTGGTGACGGGGATCCACTCCTTGTCTTCGGCTTTTCCTCCACGAGCCCCTTGGCCTCGACCACCGCCACGGCCTCGGCCACACGCCCTCTTAATCCTGGGCCTCCGGGTCCTCCGGTCCCTCCCGCTGCACCGGCATCATCCGCCATTTGGTGTTTTCCCGAGGAAGAAGAAGCTAATTTTTTAAAAAGTAGAAAAAAAGCTATTTTACAAAAAGAAAATTGGGTTATTTGGTTTCCTGACTTTTTTTTTTTTTTTTTTTTTTTTTGGTTTCCTGACTCTAAAAGTTTCTTGAGTTCTTTATATATTCTGGATAGTAATACTCTGTTATAAATATAGCTGGTAAGGATTCCCACTCCATGAGCTTCTTTACTCAATTGATTACTTCATTAGCTGGCTTTTAGTTTGATGAGGTACCACTTGTCAATCATTGGCCTCAGTTGCCAGGTGTTGAAGACCAGCTTGGACATCACATGGGAAACGGAGTCAGGGTGTAGATTGACAGCTGGCTGGTCACACAACATACTTTCTCTGAGGACAGCTTTTCAGGCCCAAACTTGTTGTTAATGAGAGCAGCTTCTACTGATAGTGGCAAACTGAGGGGCCAGAATCAAATTACTGGTATCAGGCCAGGGCTGCTAGCTTCCTGGTGGGGACTTTTTTTTTTTTTTAACAATTTATTTATTTATTTTTTAAAATTAATTTATTCATATTATATCTCAATGGTTATCCCCTCCCTTATATCCTCCCATTCCTCCCTCCCTCCCATTTTCCCCTTACTCCCCTCCCCTATGACTGTGACTGAGGGGGACTTTCTCCCCCTTAGGGTAGCAAGTCTCTTCTTGGTAGCCTGCTATTCTTCCTCTGATTGCCACCAGGTCTCCCCATTCAGGGGACTTAGTCAAATATGAGTCACCAGAGTATGTGTGAAAGTCAGACTCCACTCAACTGTGGAGAATAGAATGTCCTGTCCATTGGCTAAATCTGGGTAGGGGTTTGAAGTTTATGGCCTGTATTGTCCTTGGCTGGTGCCCTAGTTTGAGCGGGACCCCTGGGCCCAAATCTGCCTATCATAATGTTCTTCTTGTAGGTTTCTAGGATCCTCTGGATTCTTCAACTTTGCCATTCTCCCATGATTCTCTCATCTAGAGTCCCAATAGGATGTCCTCTCCTCTGACCCAGTTTCCTGGTTAGTGAAGACTTTCATGGGACATGCCCCTTGGGCTAGTATGCAGATATAAGTGAATATATACTGTTGGAGTCTTTCTGCTTCTGGGTTAACTCACTCATTATGATCATTTCTAGTTCAATCCATTTGTCCACAAATTTTGGGAATTCCTTGTTTTTAATAGCTGAGTAGTATTCCATAGTGTAAATGTACCACAGTTTCTTTATCCATTCTTCTACTGAAGGACACTTAGGCTGTTTCCATGTCTGGCTATTATGAATAAGGCTGCTATGAACATGGTTGAGAATATTTTCTTGTGTGCTGGAACATCTTCTGGGTATATTCCAAGGAGTGGAATAGCTGGGTCTTGAGGAAGCCCTATTCCCAGTTTTCTGAGATAGCACCAGATAGATTTCCAAAGTGGCTGTACTAGTTTGCATTCCTACCAGCAATGAAGGAGTGTTCCTCTCTCCCCACATCCTTGCCAGCATGTGGTGTCGCTTGAATTTTTTTATCTTAGCCATTCTGATGGGTGCTGGTGGGGACTTATACCTATTGTGGTAAACGGGAGCGAGGGCTGTAGGCTCCTACTGAGGGCTTCCACTGGTTGTAGCAAGCATCTAAAAAGGAAAGAAAAGAAGGAGAGAAAAAAAGCCACACACACACACACAGTGATGAAGTAAGACAGACTCCAGCAGGTAGGTTTCAACAAGCTTCTTCAGTCTAGCTTCTCTTACTTTACACATTCATATACATACATACATACATACATACAAATATACATACATACATACATACACATTCACATACATACACATTCACATATTGGGTGGACGGAACCAACTCTGAAGAGCTAATTCCAACAACTTTATTTTTTCTCCCATAGATATATATCCCAGGAAGGTCTTTCAAGCAGCATTAAAACAAAACAAAACAAAACAAAAAAACAAAACAAAACAAAACAAAAACCACAATGTGGTTACATTCTATTTCTCTTTAAGTGAATGATTACAATGAGTATGTGTAAGAAAAACATGTTCCCCAATACCTCCACATGATCAAATGATTTACATATTATGGGTGAGAAATAAACATGGAAAAACAAGTTATCCCCAAGAACACACATATACATTTGTAACTAAGCAACTTGTTACGTAATTAACAGAGTGTGAGCAAGCAAGGTAATTTCTCAGCCATATTTCTCTTTACTGGCAGGCTGCAGTTTGCGGTTACAAAATCTTAAAAGAATCACAAATCTAAACTTTTATATATATAAAAAATCCCAGCTATTTCTACTTTAAAACTTTAAGGTGTGCATCTACTCATTAATAATTTTTATTAAATCATATCAGGAAGCTGAGGGCGAAAGAAATAAGTATAAGGAAACTAAGCATTGGGTCAGTTACTGTCCCAGCTTCGAAGAGTCACGTCAGCTAGTGCTACTCTGGGCTAGGCTATTATTGCTGCTAGCCAGCATCAAAATGTCACTAGCTTTCCTAGTAAGAGTGTGCTTTTTCTTAACTTCAACTCTTGTTCCCTAAGAGTTTCTGTATCAGAGTCATCAGCAAAAACCTCTTTACCTGACCTTACTAAACAATCTGTTTTTCCAACTTCTTTCTAAGGATAGTGTTCATTGCTAACAATCTACATCTGTAGGTTCTTTTCAAGGGTGGTGGTTGAATCATTGATCTGCTCCAGCCGCAATGCTGGAAAGAGATCAAGCATTGTTACTGTGAGGGCCAGTGAGCCTGCCCAGTGAGTGGCTGGAAGTCCCCTTAGAGTTCTCATAGAACTCCTATTAAGAGGGATGTGGTGACAACAAAGGCAACAAGTAGAGTGATGTTCCCTAAGAGCACGAAATCCTCAGGACGTGTAGTCCTCAGGGCTATGCCTCTTCTGAGACACCCATTGTAGTTGTGCTAACTGGTGGGCTGCATTCCACCAGTTCTAGAGCTGTTTTCTGTTCCTCCCGCATGGTCCTCAACCCCCAGGCAATTGGAGTCTTATTCAGAAAGTTCTTTTCTCCACCTATATCTTGCCGGGTACATCTCAAAGTTCCATCACTTCAAGTTTTTAGATTAAAGTCTTTGATCTCTTTGGAGGTCATTTTTGTGCAAGGGGATAGATTTTATTCTTCTGCATGTGGACATCCTGTTTCCTCAGCACCGTTTGTAGAGATGCTGTCTCTTCTCTGGGTCGTTTTTTTGGATCATTGTCAGGTGTCAGCTTAGCATAGTTAGGCTCACTCAGGTATATTCCATTGGTCTACATCTTTGTTTTTGTGCCAGCACCATATTGTCTTTACTGTGGTAGCTCTATAATGTATCTTAGAGGCTAGAATTGTAATCTCTCTAGCATTGTTGTTTGATGCTCAGGCTTGCTTTGGCTTTCTTGGGTCTTCTGTGGTTCCATAAGAATTTTAAGAGCCCTTTCCCGTCTCTTTTGTGAAGAATGTTATGGAGATTTTGATTAGGATTACATCAAGCATCACATGTGCTAAATATATCTATCTGGCACAATTATATTTATTGGTCATCAATGATAACTACCCATATTTTTATTCATCAAAATTATACCTTTTCCAATTTTGTCTCTGACTGGGAAGACTAGAAACATTGGATGATCCTGTAATAATAGACACAGTCTCTCCGGTAGCAGCCAAGGTTGGCATGGTCATTTGGTCACAGAACAGTCAGTCATCCTTGACCATGTTCTACCCCAACACACCCCAGGACAGGCAAGGCACATACAAGTGCCGCCTCCATATTTACACAGAACTCAGGTTGCTTTGCAGCAAAATGAAGCCAACTGAACCACAGCCATTTCTTTGTTCTCATTCTTTTGGTGGTGGTGGGGGATAGCATGAGGGATTTGATATTCATGAGAGCATTTTACAAGCACGTGAGTAATGAACTCCATCTTTTAAAGACGCAATGTATTTTTGCAGGTTTTCTTAATCTGTCCTTGCTTTCCTTCTTCCTTATAAAAAATTTAGTGATGGTTAAATTAAAACGAAAACGGAAGTCGTAATAAAAACTCACAAGCTCCGTGGTGATTTGTAATTGCCACAAATATTAATAGGACATCCTTACTTGGCATTCACTGCTCCTGTGGCCTGCAAAGGACAGCACATGAGTGCCTGTAAATTCTGTGTACCTGCCTGCTATGCCACCTCTTTCTTTCCCATTCAAGAGAATATTTGGAAGATGTATGGCTAGAGAACCGTAAACAATCCACTCTTAAACTGTAAAGCTAAACCTCATCATTACATGGCCATGTAATTAAAAACAAAACAAAACAAAACAAAACAAAGCATCTTGACACTCCTTTATCAATGAGCTTACACCAGCCTCTGCCGCCATAACTCTCCACCTAAGACTTCTAGGCATGAGGCTGTTCAGTTGGGGAAGAAGAGTCCTTCTTCTTGCCTCAGAGCACCCAAGAAGCCCCGACTCCCATTTCATTGTCAGTTTAGGGTCACATCTATACCCCACACCAATCCTTGATAAGGCAGTAAAAGTGTAATTGTACTAAGTGGTGGATTGTGTTCTATGAAATGCACCCTTAGGTGATTTCATCATGGTATAAATATTCTGAATACATTTACATAAAGTAAGAAAGCTAGGATGCCATCAAGTGATATAATCTAGTGGAACATTATAATATATATGACTTGTCATAGACAGAAACGTTGTGGCACGTGGCTGTACCACTTAAGCATAGATAACCATGTAGCCTAAAAGGAGGTAGGTTGCTCAAAACAAAATTGGCATTTTCTTCCAAAGGAGCAAAAGAGTAGAAAAGATTAGATTTAGGAGCTTTACTGTGATAATTCTGTTTACAAGTTTTAGAACACCCAGGTAAAAATGACGCAGAAACAATGAGCATGTCGCCAACTTACGTAGCAACAATAAGATTGTTATGGGTGGTCCCAGAGTTGCAGTCAGCAGCCCAAGGAAGTCAAGACCCTATTGTTTCCTTCAGGCCTTCTTGTTTTTAATGTATCTAATCAGCTTTACCTGTTGCTGTGATAATTCAACGTGTTGTAACATATAATGCAGGAATAGGGCAAGGCCCTTGGCTCCTGACCCCTTTCTGAATGCTGGCGACTTTCCTAAGGTCCACACAGCCTTTTCCTTAGCCTGTTATGGGGTATGACTTTTCCTAATCATGTCACTGGCAAGTGGATAAAGTGAGCCTGGCTGCCATGCGCTACCTGCACTTAGCATTGACCCTTGATCTGAGATGGGATGGGCAGATCCTTAGCTGAAGGTGCATAGGCAGATAAGGGAGAGCTGCTGCACATGTCCTGAGAATGAGAGGCATCTGGTGACAAGGAAAGAAAGTGCTGGGGATGATTCTCAGGTGGAGAGCCACACATCAGAGTATTTGTCTATTAGGATCTGTGAGGTCATGCATATAATATAAAAGTTGTTCATGACTCATTAGAAAGCCTTGAGGACCACAGACTTCTCAGTGAGGAAGATAGAAAATGTAGCATCTATTGCTAATGCTTGGGAACGGCAAGCACTATTATGTTTTACATGTTTCCTTTATCTTTGCTCTAGAAGTAGAGGAATGGGGTATACTTTAGCAAACATGAGAGTTAATAAGACTTTCCCTGGTAGGCCTCTGGCTTAAAGGGCTGTGTCCTTCCACAGCCTTTCCTGATTTTCAAGGTGGTTCATCCTTGGCCACGCAATTGTCTACAAGTGTCCCTCTAAGATGTGCTGTCTCTTGGGCATTCCTGTGTGAAGTGTAATGTATAGCATTAGCGTTTATATATTTAAGGTTGGGATAAAAGAAGCACTGATTGCCAGTGGCCACATTTACCAAGTGAACTCAATAATATACTGTGAGCTGAACGCTATTCAATAAATTCTGACATTGTGGAAAGCCACAGATAGCCTGTCTATGTTTCTGATACGCCATACTCTTGATATAAAGCAAATGAGATTGTTGTTTATTATAGCTTTTTATCAGGACATGAGATAGCTACATACATATATTTTTATATAAATTCTTAACTTTTATTTGGTGTCATTCTTTTAACAGTTATAACCCAGCTGTTTTTATTTTGTTTTGTTTTTTTAATTTTTAAAATAATTTGTTCATATTACTTCCCAGCTACATATATTTTTCTGCAACTGAATCTCAAATTTGAAGGCCACCAACTGACTCTGCTTCCTCAAGCCCTCTGAAGAAATGCTAACTGACTCTGTTGCCACAAACTGACACACAAAATAATATTGATAGGCCAAAAGGCGTGCAATCTTATTATGTACATTCCAGGAAAGTGAGCACCTAACATCTAAATGAGATTTAGGAGCGAAGAGAGGTCCTTCTTCATAGGGAACAGGGAAGTAGAAATAGGAAGTAAGCAACTTTAATTAATGATTTTTAGGGGACATGAATGCACTTGAGGGAGAAGAGGGCTCAACCAGCAGTGCTCTTGCTGCCAAGTGTTTAGACAATGAATTCAGATCTCCAACATTCACAGGAAAAGCCAAGAGAGAGGCACATGACTGGGACATACTGGTCAGCCAGTCTACCTGAATTGGCAGTGAGAAACTGTCTCAAGTAAGGAAGGCTGAGAGTGATCGAGATAACTTATGCCAACCTTACACACACACACACACACACACACACACACACACACACACACACACACACACACACACACATACACACACACACACATACATACACACACGCACACACACATGCACACACACATATACACTCACACACACATTAAACACACACAGACACACACACAACATACACACTCACACATACACACTAAACAGACAGACAGACACACACCAATCAATCAATAAGAGTCTAGAACAAAGTTTTTCTGGGATCTGGACCCTGTTGGAGAGGTTACATTGAACACAATGGCATCCTTGTGGAGGAACAAACATCCTTTCGTCCGAAACAGATCATCAGAGAAAAACCTTCCTGAGGGACAAGAGCTGGAGACGGAAGGTGAAGGGTGGAGAGAGGAGGACAGGGAGGCCTTGGTTGTAAGAACGCCTTTTAGTTCAAAGTTGTCTCCATGTCAGCGTCAGCGCGCCATGCTTCGAAGTGTTCTTTTCTGAGTCCCAACACCATGCCCCTTACTTCTGGAAATAAGACCTAGCTTGGTTTTGCCAACTTCGCCACTCTCCGGCCTGCTGAAGTGGGTAAAACCTTGCCACTGCAGAGCAAGCCAGCCAGCTCCTCACAGTCTCTCTACGATCATGGGGTCTAGGTCTAAATTTCTTGTCTCTGAAATGGGGACAATTATCCTGGGCTTGATAAAAGCAGTGTACTGTGCAATGGAAGCCGGTCTTCTGGGACAAGAATCTGTCTTCTTTTCTCTCTCTTCTAAGGCTTTGCTCCCTCTTGTTTGTGCTTTCCAATCTGTTTGCTTGTTTGGTCAGTTGTTTACTTATTTATTTTACGGCACTGTAAGCTGGGCCCCCATCACCTGTCACCTAACGGCCAAGTTCAAAAACAACTCCTCCCTGGGCGCTTCATTAATATTCATGCAGCGCAATGCAAATGGCTCTGGAGGTCTCTTCCTCCCTGGGATGCTTTAATGTGGCAGTTATGAAAGCAGCTCAGACCAAGCTCCATTAGCATAATAATGAAGCTTCGGCTGCGGTGTTATCATCCTCAAAGGAAATCGCTGGAGTGGTCACAGAGCCTTTCACAAGTACCTCTTTCAGATAAAGAAGGACAGAGTGGGAAGTGATGGATGGCAAATATGGCATATGGGAGAGGGAGTCCCGGGGCTGGGGTTGGGGTTAGCAGGAGCTCAGCTGAGGGGCTTGCTTGCTCCTCTTTACCTTGTTCCTTATATCACGGGTGAGTACAGAATTACCATTAGTAATGGCCCTTTGGCAAATGCACAGGGATCTGTGTTTCCAGAAAAATCTACTGCTGGTGTTGTCTCTTCTGGCTGTAGAAGAAGTGAGTTGCCTGTAATAACACTGCGCTGTGCTTAATAGGCCCTCAAATTGGCTGGATGGGGACCACCATGTCTCTTTTACAGATGAGTGGCCACCCATGCATCCACTCATCTTCTGCCTTACCCCGGAAGGGAGCTAAGGCAGTTTTCAGATCATAGTTTCAAAGTTTCAGTGCTAGGATGAGGCAGGCTTAAGGCTTGACCTTGGATCTACTGTCACTCTTCTCTCACCTTGCAATCCCTATAATCGCTTCAAAAACCCAGACCAAGGAGCTGAACTCTTACAGCATATTGTCAAGACCAGGTTTAGAGGGACTCTTGTATCAAATCTGCACCGTTGCTTTCCACTCATTTTGCACTCTCCATACTTGGGGATCCTTACTCCCATAAGGAGTGCAGCTCCACAGGGCCATTTAATTGGGTATTTGTCCAATTTATGCCAGTGTAACAGCTTCAGTTTCTCTTGTGAATTATTGGATATTTTCCGGGGTTTTGGAAAACTGGGTATCAGTGGTTCTTTTGCCATATAGATTCAGAAAGCAACAGAAACACCATAGCACTCTGCCTTCCCCAGGCACAGAAAACAAGCACTCAGAAGAAGAACAGTCTGGATCAGTCTGGAAGCTCCCATTTGGGCCCCTCCCTCTCCTTTATTGGCACAGGAGTCTAGGACAGAAAGAAAGAAATCTCTACAACAAGGAAGGAGGGACAGCTGGGATGCTATGTCAGGCCAGCTGTGTTTCACATTAGGAGAGAGAGAGAGAGAGAGAGAGAGAGAGAGAGAGAGAGAGAGTTGTGCTCACAGATCCACCCTAAGGGTCTGTGTGATGTGAAAGATGAAGCCCTCAACACCCCCAGATCTAAAGAATGATTGGAAAGCTAGAAAAAAAGAAAGCAGAAGTGGTCTGCATAATGTGAGTACAGAGCAGTGTTTTGTTTTTGTTTTTGTTTTTTGTTTTTTTTTTGGAGAGACTGTGATAGGGAGAGAGAAGCTCTGAGATGGGGGGCTTCTGAGAGAGACGTTCAGTGACAGGGACCCCAAGCTGGAAAGAACCCGGGAGCTGGAGTTATAAGGTATCTATGATGCTATGCTATGACTTCCTCAAAGGCCCCAGCCTTTAAGAAGTGCCTGCCTCTGTTCATAGCTTCAACGTGGTTTTGTTGGAAGCTGGTTAGAAAAGGCTCATTCACACACAGGGGGAGAAGGTCCCCCCTCAGTCACAGTCATAGGGGAGGGGAATAAGGGGAGAATGGGAGGGAGGGAGGAAAGGGAGGATACAAGGGATGAGATAACAATTGAGATGTAATATGAATAAATTAATAAAATGTATTAAAAAAAAAGGCTCATTCATCCGGGCACAGGACAGAAAGCAGTACGACCACTGAAGGGGACACGTGACATAAATAATGGGTACCAGCCCCAAACCTTTTATCACATGGGGTTTCTTCCCAGATTTAAAAACAATGGGACCCCAGAGGTTCACTAGGGTAAATATATTTATGTCCTTGAAATTTAGATAGAGGTCTGAATTTGGATAACCACTCCTTCAGAACTCCCTCCATCTTTCTGCAGAGTGTGTGGTACAAGCTCAATTGCCAGACATATTGCACTCATATGTTTTTGTTTTTGTTTGGTTTTGCTTTGTTTTACTAAATGAGAATTTTGTGTTATTTCATTTTCTCTTCACAGCCATTTTGGAAGGAAGCTGAAAACCCAAATCACTCTGGGATCAATTGATTCAAGAGTCTAAAGTCTATGGACAATGACTTAGCTTGCTCTCACAAAATGGTTTGCCTAATGCTATCTCTTTGGTTGAAAATGCTCCCCAAAGACCCATGAGTTGAAGGCTTGGTCTCCAGCCTTTAAGAGGTGGAGGAAGTTAGGTCATTGGTGGTGTGTCTTTGAAAGGTTATTGAGAACCTGGCCGCTTTTAACTTCCTCTGTCTATCTCAGTCTTTCTCCCTGTATGTCTGCCCACAACCTCTTCTCTCTCTCTTTCTTGATGAGCCCCCCCTTTCCTATATGCATTTGTCATGTTATACTATGACCCCACACTGCCAAGCAACCATGGACTGAGACCATGATTCAAACTAAACCTTTCTTCCTTTTAGCATGGTTATTTTAGGTATCTTGTCATAGCAACAAGAAGCCTATCCAATGTCTTGACAGAGAGGAATGCTGTAGTGGGAGTTTTGGTGTCTTTAAAACCTTAGTTATGCTATGATAACATGCTTTTGTTTTAATACCAGGTGTGGGACATGGACATGGGGCTGCTTCAGATTGTCCACAGCAGTGGACTATTTGCCCCGTGTGGGCTCTGAGAGGGGTGCGATCTTTGCCAGATGCAGATAGTTTAATTCTGATGACTCTGGGGAGGGACTGAATGTCAGAGCCCAGAGAGAGATGGAGGGGGCAGGGAGGGGATGCTTCAAGGAAGAAGAATGCTGGTGCTCCTGGTCACTGCTGATGCAGATTGATGAGAAGAAATTGGAGACATCCTGACTACGAAGATTGTACTGGCCCCAAGGAACCCGACAAAGACCCTAAACAGCAGGAAGTAGTCTAAAAAGACATGTGCATCCCTTTCCCCCTCTAACCTCCTTTCTCTCTTACCTAATGTTGGGGGTTTGGGAGAGATTTGGGTGGATAAGGTTAGGTGATTAGGGATAGGTCGGAAGGGAGGTAGAGGCATAAGAACTTCAATAGAATAGCCATGGACTATATTAGCATCACAAGGTTCTTCGAGAGAGGGGAAAAGAGATAGGAGTGACAGCAATTGCTCTTTCCATATCTTTGAAAAAAATTTCATTTTCCCGTCAAGTTGTTAGATATGTTTTTACTACAAGCTGAGAAGGATTAACACATTAAAAAAAAAATCATTGAACCTGTGGCCACATACAGCTCAGATTCTACTTTGTAGTCAAAGGGGTAACCCTGGAACCAAAAGTCAGTTTCACAATACTCCTAATGTTCTACCATTCAGGATACCATGTCTCAGCCACTGTTTCAATGCTGTGAAAAGACGCCATGACCAAGGCAACTCTTATAAAAGAAAGCATTTAATTAAGGACTTGCTTACAGTTTCAGAGGGTTAGTCTATGGCTGTCATAGCTGGAAACAGACAGGCATGGTGCTAGAACAGTAGCTGAAAGCTTGACATCCTGATCTGCAGGCAGCAGGCAGAGAAAGAGACTGGGCCTGGTGTGGGCTTTTCCACACTTCCTCCAACAAGGCCACACCTCCTCCAACAAGGCCACACCTCCTCCAACAAGGCCACATCTCCTCCAACAAGGCCATACCTCCTCCAACAAGGCCACACCTCCTCCAACAAAGCCAGACCTCCTAATTTTTCTAATCCTTCTCTCGCAGTTTCACTCCCTGCTGACTCAGCACTCAAATATGGGACTCTTTGGGGGCATTTTTATTCAAATCACCACACACCATGAATTAGATTCGAAGCAGCACTGTTCGCCTTTGATTTGATGGATTCTTTCACACTCTCTTGCTTCTCCAGAATCTCCCTCCCTCTCTCTCTCTCTCTCTCTCTCTCTTGCCTTTACTTTGTCTGCGATCACTCATCAGGGCTAGCTATGTTTTTGAGGTATTGGCAAGAGAAAGCCTAAAGAATATTAATAACTTTGTCCCATTGCATTTACATAAACATTTTGGGGTTGTAATAAATAAATGTTAAAATTTAATCTAGCAATAATATTCATGATTATTTTTGCTGTATGTTAATTAGGTAATAAATGGTAATGGTTTATGCAAATGATGGTAGTCATATTTATTTATAACACAAAAATTGTGTTTTTATAGTTGTATTTTTTCCTGTCTTTGCAATTCAGTGCTTATAAATAAAAACAGTCTTTTTGGCATATATACACACATATGTGTGTGTGTGTATGTATACATACATATGTATATATATGTAGTGCATCTATGTGGTGTATGTGTGTATGTGTGTATGTGTGCACATTTGTGTGCATGTGTGTGAAGGCCAGAGTTCAACCTTGAATACCTTTTCTTAGGTGTTTTCTACCATGGTTTTTGAGACAGAGTCTCTCACTGACCTCAGCTCAGGTCACCATGCTCGCAAGGCAAGTACTTTACTCATGGGCGTCTTCTCAGTTCCCCCCAAATGCTAATTCTTTGCCTGCCACATGGAACTAGTTCAAGTCTCATCTCAAGGACCCAAAATGAAGCACTTAATTAGTTAAAAGGCAGCTCTACAATAAAATTCCTTAGTGAAATTGCTTCTGGCAATTCTGCTAATTCTTTATAATCAAGGGCTGTGGGGTTCTATGCACACATTTCTTTTACTTTCAAAATATCTAGAAATAATTAAAATCTGCCTTGCCTTCCATGCTGGCATTATATGCTGGGTGTGGTGGCACATACCTTGATTCCAGCGTTCAGGAAGTTGAAACAAGGGGCACATAAGTTTGAGGTCAGCCTGGGCTACATGGTGAGTTTCAGACTGGACTATAGATAGGGAGCTTTTGTCCAAACCAACAAATAAACAAACCCAGACAAGACCAGCCCACAGTAGCCTGGAGACATGATGCTATTTAAAGGATAGTACGAACCTTCTTTTCTCTGCTCTACCTGCCCCGGTTTGATAAAATGATCTCACTAGTCTGGGTAGTTGTTCTCTGAAGACAAAGGGTGGTTGTGCTTTGATGTCATTCTTACATCCCAAAAGTGAGGTGAGGAGGGAGGCATTTCAGATGCTAAAAGGGTAACCCTTCCCAGTTTTTAGAGAACTGTGCTCATGCCTGGCTCCCTAGGATTGTAAGGTCCTCACTTTTGGCAACTCTCGACAGCAGACCTCTGTGACTTGGGCAGTGTATGTGGTCTTAGAAGACAGACAGGTTTGAGAATAGGGATGGGGCTTGCTAGAGGGCAATTCAGGAGCTGACGTAGGTGTCATGCAGGTCTGGTGACTGTCCTTCCCACCAGGCTACAGGCTTGGGAGCTTGGGGCCCCTTTCCAGGTAAGGTGTGTGTGTGCGCGCGCGCGTGTGTGTGCGTGTGTATGTGTGTGTGTGTGTGTGTGTGTGTATGTGTGTGTGTGTGTGTATGTGTGTGTGTGTGTGTGCGCGTGTGTGTGTGCGTGTGTGTGTGTGTGTGCGTGTGTGTGTGTGTGTGTGTGTGTATGTGTGTGTATGTGTGTGTGTGTGTGTGTGTGTGCATTACACATAATGTGGGGGGCTTTGCGTCTGTAGTCACTTTAAACGATGAGCCAAGAGGAGGCAGAAGCATTGGAAGCCTTCCAGATTCCAATTTGGCTGTGATGTCCTTGTCCTCCGTTCTATCTTTAGCTCTTCTTTCTGTAGGTGATTTGAGGCTACTTTTCTCCACCCCACCCCTCTTCTTTGTCTCCTAAGTTATCATTTAAAGTCCAAGGGCTTTGGGACACTTCCTCTCTGCCTCTGAGCTGCAGGGAGAGGGCAGGCAGGGATCAGGAGGGCAGGTGCTCACTGTCACTCTTCTGGACAAGGTTGGGCAGGCTTTCTCCTCCAAAGCCTTCGAGCAGAGGCTGATCAGCAGCGGTGTCAACTGTGTTCTGCGAGATCGGCCTTTGATTCTCCCTGCAGTGAGAAGTGTGCACCTTAGGTGGGTACCAGACTGGGGAGGCACGGGAGGGGGAACTGCTAGAGGTTGCACTAGTCAATTAATTAACATCATATATAATTGGGGCGGGGGAGAGGGGGAGCTTTTAAATTTGATATGCAAATGTATGCAAAAGCATATGTAGATTACTCTGGGTTCAGAAATGGAGAATATTGGAGGTCTGGTGCTTTCCTTGAGTAGGAATTCAGTGATGACGAGCCAGAAGCAGAGGAGAAATACTTTGAATTGAATGGATTACATCCTCTTTCATTCACCTCAATAATAGCACCGGCTACTTATAATTTGGTGACTGTAGGCAGGGCAGGCTCCCTTTGCTTGTACAACTGTACCACTCTGTTCTCTAAAAGTTTCCCTCTTGGGGTGTTCCAACTGACCTCTCAGCCACTGCAGTGTGTTTGGTACACACAGCCACCATGCGTTTTTCCTGCTGCCTCTTATGGCATCCCAGGTAGCCATGTAATATGTTATGCGGTGAGCTTGAGTGTGAATCCCGATTCTGGGCAACATCACCCAGTCTTAATGAATCTTGGCTTTCTTTTCTGCAAAATGGAGGCAACAGTACCAACCCTGTGAGCATCCTCGTTACGGTCTAAGGGGGTGCATATCTGAAGTGCAGAAGATGCTGGTGGCCGCTCACAGCTCTGATTATTACTACTCAAATGCGAGGCTCAGTTTGATTCCTACTTTCTTGATGAAAGTTTTCATATCCACCACAGCTTGAAGTCATCTGTCCATTCTCTTGAGGTATTTGCTGGGCCATTCATCTGGAAATTAAAACCACATTTCTTCACGACTTGTCTTTAGTTGTTGTTTTTATTAACTAACCTCGTATTGTTGGTTAATTAACTCTTCCAGTCCCTCCCACTTTTCCAGTCTGCCTTGAAGTCTTTGAGGATGGCAACTACGTCTTAATGGCTTTTTTAGCCTCACAAGATGTCTAGAATTTATCTTTGCAACGAACAGTTCACCACATTCCTCTCTCTCTCTAGGATTAGGAAGCTCAACGTGTCATTAGCACTTAGAAGTGGCCACCTAGACCCCACAGAATGTTTCTTTTCCCAGGAGCTTCTGTTCCAGCATGAAGATCCCCTCTCATTTGTACACCCACCGTTGTTTGCAGTTTCCGACAATCTCTTTAAACAAGGAGCAATAAAGCTCGGTGCTAGCCAATAGTGTCAAGCAGGAGGTGAGAGCAGCAGGTACAAAGATTTTTCAAAAACAAATGAAGATGTAGAAATTCCCCTTAATTAGACCCTGCTCGTTGGAAAATGTGTTGTTAGAAGTAGAACTCAGTGCCCTTTGTCATTCCCCCCCCCCCACCGCCCCCAATCTTACCAAGTCCTGTAGAGGAAGCTGTGGCCCAGCCACTGTAGCTTCCTGTGAGATCCCGATCCCCAGCTTTTAGGCAGGGACACTGTCACAGGAGAGCCCCATTCTCTTCTTATCTAAGCCACATGTTTTCAGTTGTAAAGATGGGGACATTAGTTACTGGAAATGTTAGCGGGTTAAAAAGTTTATGTAAAACTGGTTAGCATTTTAAAACATATCCCCATACACATGTAGACATAAATCCCCTTTACTGACATAATGAAAAGCAGGGCTGTATTGTGGTTAAAAAACGATACAGTCTATATCTGGGAGCATGTTTATTGGACACGTCTCTTATTTTTCTATATGAGTTCCAGCATGAGACCACAAAAATATGAACAATTACAACAGTTTCTGAGAGCTTCATATTTCTCCCAAGCTCATTGTGGGGATGAATGAAATGTCCTGAAATCCCAGTTTTTACAGTGTTGGTCAGAGGAGAGCTGAATGGAAAAGAGAGCATAGAAAATGCTTTCGTATGCATCCTTAATAGTAAATCCGCCCAGCACATTAGTTGTAATTACATGTAAATCTGGGTTTGTCTGAGGATGGAGTATGCTCAGAAATTTAGTCCAAGCGACAAGACACATTGACAAACCTGGTGTCCTCCATGCCTTGTCCTTGGGTTGGCTGTCCCCTGCCCTCCTATCCAGTGGCTGGCATTAGCTTTCAGGCTATTACCCAGTGGATTAGTTTTTTTTTTTTTTTCTGTCTGTCTTTCTCATTTCTTTATTCTGTTCTTTTCCTCTTGATTCTTTGTTTCTACAGTGTCATTTTACTTCTGACCCTCTGTCCTTCCTAGTTCCTTCTGCATCATTATTTTTAGTGACTTTTCCCATCCACCAGTAAAAACACTAATAACACTAATAAGATATACATTGTGTCTGTCACTTGACATACTGGCTGTTTGTTGTGTAAAAATATGCTCTGCAGATCTGGGGCATAGCTCAGAGATAAAAACAATTTGTAGTAAACACACACACACACACACACACACACACACACACACTGAATATAAATAGGCTTCAAACACTTTTTTCCCCTTTTAAAAAATTAATTCATTCATATTACATCTCAATAGTTATCCTATCCTTTGTATCCTCCCTCCCTCCTGCTTTCCCCCTACTCCCCTCCCCTATGACTGTGACTGAGGGGATTACCTCCCCCTGTACATGCTCATAGGGTATCAAGTCTCTTCTTGGTAGCCTGCTGTCCTTCCTCTGAGTGCCACCAGGCCTCCCCATGAAGGGAACATGGTCAAATATGGGGCACCAGAGTTCATGTCAGAGTCAGTTCCTACTCTCCACTCAACTATGAAGAATGTCCTGTCCATTGGCTAGATCTGGGTCAGGATTCGATGTTTACTGCACGTATAGTCCTTGGCTGGTGCCATAGTTTGAGCAGGGCCCGTGGGCCCAGATCCACATGTCATACTGTTCTTCTTGTAGGTTTCTAGGACCCCCTGGATTCTTCTATTTCCCCATTCTCCCATGCTTCTCTTACCTAGAGTCCCAATAGAGTTCTCTTGTAAAAAGAAAAACAATAAATGAAAACAACTACAGTAAGAAGATTATCTTGCTGGCCAAATTTTAGTCATGTCACTCAGACTAGCGTTTTCAGCTAGGAACCGATGCATTGCTTGTGTGTATGTGGGGCAGGATTGGAACGAGGAGGACTATGTGTGTACACGTACACACATACACATGTGCACAGGCCACCGGCTGCTACCTGATATCTTTATTGCTCTCCACTTTACTTTTTGAGACAAAGCCTCAACCTGAACCTTGAGCTCACTGGTTGGCCAGTGGATGCCGGAGGTCCACTTGTCTCAGCCCCTCCAGCTTTGGGACTTCAGATGTGTGCTGCCACACTCACCTTTTCATGTGAGGCAGAGGATCTGAACTCAGGTCCTCCAGGCTCTCACCATCTTCCTTGCCCTGAATCACTTGATGTCATCAAACATCTTACCACATCAGTTTGATCAGATCTCTTCTGCCCACCCTCCACCTCTGGTCCCTCTCAACATCTGTTATTAAAGATTATCTCCCCTCCCCTGGGAAATGACTGACCATCCTGACCTGCTCTCAACAAGACTCTTGTTAGGTGAATTTATGCGGAGCTTCTTTTCCTCCTGAACTCGCCTTGTGTCCCCTCTTCTCCTTGGCCATAAAGTCCACTTGCGTGTGTTATGTTCACACTTGAGCTCAGTCCCACCTAATCCTCCTCCTTGCACCTTGCTCCTCTATCACAGCAGTCCTAACTAAATGGCTCGCCTACTCACTCTCCTGTCCAGCGCGTTTTCTTTGCCGTCTAGAAACAAACTTATTTCTGGTAGCCGGAGTCAACACCTGGTCTGTAAAATCAGAGCTATGCATGGTTATTTTTGAAGACACTGAAGAATGCTATGCAGCAGATCCTGCTGTTTGGCTTTGATTTTTTTTTTTAAAGTAGTTTTCTATGACTAGATCTCCTTTTAAAACAAATCCCACGGAGTCCTAGAGTGTGACTTGGTTCCTTTCATGCATTTTGTAAGGCTCTGTCATTCCTTCCAGTACTGCTCCTGCTCAAGCTCTCTGCCTTCCAAATATCACATAATCCGGGCCTCTTTACTGCATCCTGTCTCTCATGCTCCACTCTGAGGGCTTTCATCTGCCAGCGAGTGCATTTCCATCCTTGTGACCTAGGCCTTCCAGGCCCCGGCTCTCAGCTGCAATTCCTCAGCTGTTAAACTTCGCCACGGACTGCCTGGTTTCTGTAATTGTGCACTTTCGTGCTAGGATTTCCACTGAATTCTTTCCTATATAGATTCCAGTCTCTGCTGAAAACCTGTTCTCTTGCAGTTTAATTTTTCGAGCATACTAGTTGTATTTATAGTCAAGTTTAGGTTGGATGTTTTCAGTGTCTGGATTTTCTGAGTTTGTTTTCATTGTCTGCTTTTAAAAAAAAAAACTTATAATTTTGAGTCGCTATTATTTTTTGTTTTAAGTTATGTGTATGTGTATACATGTGCATATTTTAAATTTAAAAATTGTGTATGTATCAGTCATTGGAGTTCCTGTTGTTTTCCCCTTAACCTTGTTCTTATTCAGCTTGCTTTCTCTCATTCTCTCCTTCCTTTCTGTTATTTTTACTCATTCCACACCCATTCCCCTGTTTCCTTCTCTCCCAGAATTCAATGGTTTTAATCCTGGAGGCACAAATCCAAACAAATAGTGTTTGGAGTTGGGTTAATTCCTTTTCCTAGTGCTGTGATAAAATACCTCAACAAAAGCAACTTTAGGATGATCCCGCTTACGTTGGCTCACAGTTAAAGGTGCACTCTACCATTGTGAGGGAACACGGCGGCAAGAACTTGAGGCATGCTGTGTCCACAGTCAGTATCAGGAGAGTGATGACTGCTCATTACAAGCTTGACTTTCTCCTTTTCATGTAGCCTGGGCCCCTGGCCTATGGGATAATCTCACCTACATTTAGGATGGATCTTCCTACCCCAGTCAACCTAAACTATATATCCCCACACAGTCACACTTAGAGGTCAGTCTCCTAGAAGGGTCTAGATCCTATCAACCTGACCATACCAACCACCAGAAGGCTTAACCTTGTCTAGGACAGAAAGACATTGGTTAGCCTCCCCACCCCCTTTATTTTTCTCTTCTTTGTCTTTGTCTTTGTCTTTAGACTCTCAAAGGGCTCATGTTCTTGTGTTGGCGTCTCGCTCCAATTTATTTTTCTTGCTGGAACTCTTGTTCCAACAAATGTCTAGCCATCTTTATGTCATCCCACTCCCCGTCCCACATCATCATGAATGTTGCACGCACTGTCTATTCCGATTCACAAGGCTCCAACACAAAGATCTCACATGCACATGTTACCAGAGGCTTAGGATCACATTTCAAGTTGCAGACAATGTTTTGCTGATTGTTATATCTGCCTCGGCCTTTCTAGCATGGAAGTTTCTTCCTATCTTTCCTCCTTAAGTGCCCAGCCTCCCCTATTCAAGTCTCTGTCGTGTTTTTCCTTTGTTTTGTTTCCCTCAAATCTCTTCTTTCAGTGATAGTTATCCACCAATAAATTTCTTCAGCCCTGGCACTTCCCTTGCCAAAGGAACTTATTTATTTGAAATATTTCCATGGGCCCTGTCCTTGCTAAAAATAAAATATTTTGACTATATCTCCAAGAGAAAGTTTTCTATGAGTTTCTAAGTTTCCTGGCTCAAGATATTCTTTGCTCATAAAAATAACCATTTCTTCCTTCCTGTTACATCATCTATATGAGACCAATATTCTTCCTATATCTTTTTATTTTATTTCCTTCTGGCCTCTGGAAGTCAGATGACATACAGCACAAATTTCTCACATTAGTTCAGTTGACATTTAACCCTTATTTGTGTAAAGAGCTTCTCTGCTCTGCCTGTAATAGAACAAATGAATAAAGTCACCTTTACCTTTTTTTTAAGGGGGGGAGGGTAGACAATGACCTTGGTGATTGTTCTTCAGTAATATTCTACCTGATTTTTTTGGAAACAGTGTCTCTCGCTGGTCTTAAATTCCCCAAATAGGTAGCCATTGAGTCCCAGGAATCCTCCTGCTTCTGCCTCCCTCGTGCTGGGATTACCACTGTGCCTAACGTTTATACAGATCTAAGGGAAGGGAACTCAGGTCCTTATGCTTGAAAGGTGGGTACTTTATTGACTGAGCCATCTCTAGAGTCTACAAATACAACATTTTATTTGTGATGTTTTAAATCATAGTTGGGCAGGTGGTTCATGGCCATCAATTTGTCATCCTTCTAGAACCTGCCATGTCTCCAGTAGCTTTTTTAGAATGACTATCTTCCCTCGTGACACTGCATGGAGGTTTGCAGTTTGAATGCCAGTTTCTTCAGTATCATGAACAGGATAACAAGTGCCTAACCATTGCTCTGTCTTCCTGAGTGCTGTCAGAAATCAATCTACTGACCACTTCTTCAAGTTATCTGTCTGCGTCTCTCAAGTCATAATTTCCTCCTGTCATCTTCTTGTAGACTTAGATAGCCTCAATGGTACAGAGCACAGACGTCTTTCAGCATCTTAGCCTATTGTCAGCATCTTGAGTTTTGTAGTAAACCTGACATGGGGCAGATGTAGAAAAAAAAAAAACCAAACCATGGACAATCTTGACATCAGCATGAGCTTTAACTGTGGTCTGCTGTTCTTTGATCACAGGACATATTTGTCCTGGAAAGGTTCCATGCCACAGGGACCAGTCATCCAGGCTCTTCCCTGAACATCTCTAGCAATCAGCTTGAGTTTTCTAAATGCAACGCCACCCAGTGTTGTAGAGTGTTATCCTCCAAGCAAAAGATCTCTTCATCAGCTCGTTGGTGCTGCTTGCAAGAGACCATCATGATTAGCCTATTGAGTGTTCACCTCCCCTCATAGAAAGATAGTGTAGAGAGTGTCACCCAAGAGTCTAGCCACTCTTCCAAGCTGTTTGTGTGCGGTTCCCCTCTAATTTGCACATGGCTCTGGATGTGCTAAAGTGTACAGGCTGGGGAAGTTACCAGAAAGGGCTCATCATGGGAAGCCATCATGCCTGGTGAGTGATGACGTTCCAGTGTGGCTGCCTTGGGGTCACCCACACTCCTGCCATAACTCCTTCTCAACCCTGCTGTATAAGGAAGACCAATGAACTCACTGATTCCCAAGGTTGAACCTTGGGGGCTAGGTTTTCAAGTAGGGATCTTATGAAGAGGCGGTAGATGTTTATATCTCCTCATGGAAGGAATCCCCCAAACAGCTAGACTCACTTCAAACACACAACCTTCAAAGGTTATCAGATGCAATTTTGGTCCTTTGAGTCCTTACAGGGTGTGTGTGTGTGTGTGTGTGTGTGTGTGTGTGTGTGTGTGTGTATCAAACAGCTGCTGTATTTATACTATACTGATCTTTTTTAGAAAATGGATGGACCACTGTCTTCTTGTCTCCTTTTTTGCTGCCTTGGTGAGATGCTAGTTCTTGCCAGTTACCAGAAACGGAGACCATCAATCTCACGGATGAATGACTCCCAGATGAAACCCTGAGCTGGTTGAAAGATCAGGTTGAAGCTACCCCGTGCAGCAGCAGCTCTCTGTTGATGTTCCCCTAAGTGTGGAAGAGACACGAGAGCTCCCTAAAACATTGTTACCTGGTCACACACTCAAGCAGAGAGTCCAGAGCACAGCAGACAGTTGTTTGCTTTCTTGTCATTTGGTTGCCCAGCTCACGCGGGTAGATGCTGGGTGAGTGGCTGGATTCTTCTCCCTCCTTTTTCTACTGCCTGCTGTCTCCATTTTCCTATTCCACTCTCAAGTTCTCTCTCACCCCCGGGTCTCAGTATCATCTTGGCTCTCCAGAAGACCTCTATCATCTGGAGGTTAATCCTGACTCAGTCCTGGAGAGCGCTGGCCCTGTATAGTCTACCAACAGGAAAAGGGAAACACACCAGGTTAGTGATGGGGTAGATTACTTCTAGGCCTGCATCCATTCATAAGCAATAGGGGTTTGCAGAGAGACCACGCTGGGCAATAGAAGAGGGGACACACCAGCTTTAAAGGGCTTTTGTCAGCAGGAGGAGCTCACGGTCTGGTATGTGTTGAGAAGATTTATTCTGGAGTTCCGTGGAGTAGAGTCTTCACATTTGCTGGGGTGTTTGCATTCATCAAGCTGAGATTTTTGTACCATCCTAACACATTTCCTCTCTCTCGGCTGGTAATTACTGTGTAGGGTCCTAATTTTGCCTGTTGTCCAGACTGGCTTCTCCCCCTGGGCAGTGTCTATGTTTGCTGTAATTGGATGATGCCACACAACCCACTGCCGTTGCCAGATTTCATTATGACTTGGCGTCTTCTGTATTAATTTCCCCACTTCGGGGCTGTTTTGAAGCAAGTGAGGCCAATTTCCTTTTCAATAGCGCAAATCTGGAGGTCCCATTTGAGCTGGGAGCTAAGTGGGTGCATTTGTTCAGCTCTGATTGACTGACAGTGTTCGCTTTGTTTGGTTTGATTTTTTTTTTTTTAAATGAGAGCTTGATCTTGAGAGGCAGCTGGCACTCACTGGAAGCCAAAGGAGTCATCCTTGGACAGTCCAGGAAGGCATTTGGGCAGCTGGCTTTATCTAGAAAAAAATTTTTTTTTTCTGAGCGAGGTTGTTGGGCAATGGGACCAAAAGCCTGAAGTTATTGCTTGGTACAACTTCCAGGTAGCTCCCACCCCAACCCTGACTGATCCCAGGGAACCTCAGGGTCTGGTTGTAGAGAAATTTGGAATTAGAAGGCTAGAGGGAACACAGATAGACTATCAGAGACATTGTAAGATTCCTAGTTAACAAATGCTATCATGATGAGTAGATTGTATAAGGTTGTGGTTACTATATAAAAGGCAAAGAAAACAAAGGAACTAATCCCAAACATAAAAGGGAAAGAAGAATAAAATGGATCATTCAAAAGGGAGGAGCATGCCAGTAGAAATAAAATAAAAACACATCTCCTGGGATCCAGGCTTGCCATTATAAGCTCCCTAGCAACAGGAAGATGCCGAAAGTTTCTTAAGATGCTTGTCCCCCATTAAGCACTGGTGATGCTGGGAAGTAAGAGCAGACTAAGCATTTTGGGCGTGCAGTACCTAAATCCATAGTTTTCAAACCTGGGTGTGCATCACGTGTACCTGGAGGCCTTGTTGTTAAAATACCAATTGCTGAGCCACACACTGAGTTTATGACTCAGTTGTTCAGACGTGGCCCCTCTTATCAAATTTCCTAAAGGCCAATCATGGATTGTTTCTCATGGAAAGGAAAAACCTTTGAGTATCTGCTGCTATTGCTCTAGGGTCTGTTCTTGGAGTGTCAGTAGTTTTAACCTGTGCTACTCACTGTGGTGACAGTGCTCAGAATATGGTTAGGCCAAATAGAAATGTGCCATGATTGTAAGTATATAGGAGGTTTTGAAGATTTACTATGGCTAAAAAGAAAAAAGACTGTAGAGTATTTCTGTATTTTGAAAGCATTGGTCATATGTAGAAATAGCATATCCTCAGTTAAGTAAAGTATGTTTTAATATAAATCCCATCTCTTTCTCTTTTAAAAAAATATGACCATAATGGAAGGGAAGGAATAGATCTCAGTTGGTAGAGTTGTCCAACGTGTGCAAAGCCCCGAATTCAAACCTTAATGCCACATAAAGTGGCAGAGGTGATACATGCTTGTAATTCCAGCACTCAGGAGGTAGAGAAAGGGAGGTCAGAAGTTCAAGGCCATCCTTGCCTAGGTAGTGAGCTCAGGGTTAACCTGTGCTCCAGAGACCTTGTCTCAAAAAAATATGGTCACTAGAAAAGGTGAAGTTATACATGTGACTCAAGTTTATGATTTAATCAGACACCCAACAAACTGGGCTCATGCTGTGTGTGTGTCTATGGGGGTTTGAGGGTACCTATCAAGAGCATCTTTTTGGTCTGCATTTGGTCATCCATGAAATTAGTAATGGACAGGGTTCATACTCTTTGTTTTTGTGGTATCTTCTGTTTTGCACTTATCATTATTTTAAAAACTGTGTGTATGTGCATGGGTATGTGCACAGAGTTCAGGTGCCCACTGCGGCCAGCGGGCACTGGCTCTCCTGGGGCTGGAGTTATAGGCAGCTGTGAGGCATCTGGTGTGGATGCTGGGAACTGAACTCGAGTCTTCTGTAAGGACTCTGTGTGCTCTTTACCACTCACTGAGCCATTGCTCCTGCCCCTTGGGATGAGTTCTGAAATTTAGTGTCACTTCTGTGATTGAAAGTATTTTCCCTCTGGTGGGTGTGTCTTTTGGAACCTGAGAGTATAGCCCAATGTCCTGGCATTTAGCCGAAGTAGGATCTGTGCTGAACCCCTAGTGCAAGGCTGGGCCATGACTACAAGGTTTTAGCTTGGAAAGTGACTTAGCAGAAGTGACATACCATGTGTCTGCAGCTCTGTGATCTCTGTGATCTCTGGGGGTAGGGGGAAGAGGGATGGTCACATTCTGAAGGGAGCTGCTTCTGTTCTGATGGCTGATTCCTTACTGTGTCAACAGTCTCGTCATGTTGGGGAAAGTATGGATGACCAGCCCTGTAAATAGCCTTGAGACTACTGCTGAGAGGCCCTCTCCACTTCCTTGACTCTTCTGCATTGAAAACTCAGCAAAAAGCCTGGGTCCAGGTCTGGGTTTCATAGCAAATAAGGACATATAGAGTGTGGACAAGGTTAGGAAGAAACTCCCGGGGAAGGCTAATGTGTCCAAAAATTGAATTTCTGACAAGAGGCCAACCTTGGACTATTTCCTTAGCAGAAGAAAACCCTTCAAGTATCTGAGAGGTTTCCTTTTAGAAGGTTGTGGATAATTGTTCTGCCTCTACCGTGAGTAAAACTGGTGGAAAAACATTTGAACGGCCACATGGGATTTGGCTTGCAGGCAAAGGACAATTTCTTGACAGTGAAAATAGTTTTTCTTTGGGAAACAACACTGTTATTATTTACCCAACCCCACTTTTTTTTTTCCAGACTGTGATGGCATCCCCTAGCACTGGGGTCAGAACTTATGTCCTAAGATGTAGAAAAGGCCCAGAGACATTAAAAGCAAAGCCCAAGCTTTAACTTCCTACCTGTGTTTTCTTCCTTCTTGCAGCTGGTGTTCAATGCTCAGGCTTTAAGTTGGTTTATGTAGAAAAGGACCTTATTTTTATGGTTTAAAAATGTGTCTATGTGTTTACATGTATGTAGACATGTGCATGTGTGCAGGTGTACATGCGTGTGAGGATGTATGTGTACGAGGATGTTGAAGTCAAGGCTGCCATTGGCATCTTCCATGATACTTCTTGACCTTATTGATTGATTGATTGATTGGGGAAGGGTCCTTTTCTGAGTCTGGAGCTCACTGATTCAGCTACACTGGCTAGCCAGTGACCCCTAGGAATCCTCTTGCCTTCCTTTGTGCAGCACTAGGACCGCAGCCATGTGCTTCTGCGCCCAACTTTTACATGAATGCTGAAGATGAACTCAGGTCCCCGTGTTTGCACGGCAAGCACTTTGCTAAGTGAGCCAAGCCTTTAGCCCTTGGAAAAGGAATCCATTAAAAACAATTCAGCAGTCCTGGGCTGGGTCAATTACTAAAGTTGCAAGTACTTTGAGAACTGGTTGATGTCATGTTGGCGGATTGAACTCAGCCGGCATAGGAGTATTTACACCATGGGTATAGGCCAGCATTCCAGGTAGAGCCTGTTGTGACATCTTCCTCCCAGAGAACCAGTTGTTACATACATGGGCCTGCCTGCACACAGCTGGAGAGAAGCTGGGAAGTGCAGCAGATGCCCTGTGTTCATTTGACATCTCTATTTTCAGAGATGGTTGTCGCACTGCATCATCTTCCCCAAGAGTCCTGTCTCTGTTTCTTTTTTCCCTACTTGGGGCTTCTCTGGAAGGCCCAGAGTTTGTGTAGTTCTTTCACAGGGCATCCGGCCTGGAAGTACTAGACAGTCGATGCTGTCAGATAGCATCCTAACATGATCTTGTCTTTTTTAAAAATATATTTTATTAATTTATTCATATTATATCTCAATTGTTATTCCATCCCTTGTATCCTCCCATTCCTCCCTCCCTCCCATTTTCCCCTTACTCCCTTCCACTATGACTGTGGCTGAGGGGGACTTCCTCCCCCTGTATATGCTCATAAGGAATCAAGTCTCTTCTTGGTAGCCTGCTATCCTTCCTCTGAGTGCCACCAAGCCTCCCCTTCCAGGGGACGTGGTCAGATATGGGGCACCAGAGTTCGTGTGAAAGTCAGTCCCCACTCTCTACTCAACTGTGGAGACTGTCCTGTCCATTGGCTAGATCTGGGTAGGGGTTCGAAGTTTACTGCACATATTGTCCTTGGCTGGTGCTATAGTTTGAGCAGGACCCCTGGGCCCAGATCTTGTCTTTTGAGTGGAGTCTCTGGACTTCTTTTGTGATGATTCTCCCATGGGTCTTCAGGAGGTCTGAGCCCCACTTGCTCATACCTTCCCACTCTTCCTTCTTCTCCAGCTCTTTTATTGACTTCCTGACTCTGGGCTTTGGTCTCTGTTTCTAGGGATACTCAGTTAAGGCTGAGAGGACACATACCCAGAAAGAATGCTTTAAGTCTTCTCTAGAGCTGGTTCCTTGGCAACATCATTGATGCCTCCACAGGGCCACAGGGCCACTGCTGACCCTGGATGCAGGAGGCTTCAAGACCCTTTGCTACCGTTCCTTGGAAACCAGGCACCATCATCTTTAATGACCTGAGTGAAGGTGTCTTACTGCTGGACCTTTGATTAAAAGTATTTTTTCTTCTTCTAGCTATGATAAAGGTTGAAGGAATGTGGTTTTTCTTTTCTTCTTCTTGTTCTTTCTTTCTTTCTTTCTTTCTTTCTTTCTTTCTTTCTTTCTTTATCATTTATTGCTGTATAAACCTTCTCAAAGTACAGTGGTTTAAAACAACCACTCCTGTGCTGCATAATGACATTTTTCAGCCCACATACATGACAGTGGCCCTTTAAGACTACAGTGGAACTGGAAACTTCTTTGTATCCATCTTAACATCTTAGCATCCTACCTGATTTGTGTGTTTGTTGTGAGGGTGGTGTAAATAGTCCCACCAAGCCATTATCTAAAAGTATTATATGCACATTTGAGTTCAGTGCACAAAACTGATAAGGATGAGAAAGGGTTATGTCACTAGTTTCTGTATTTATTATGCTATGCTTTTAAATACTAAATACTATTCTAGAATTTAGTCCTTCTACTTCCACACAACGAAGTTTATAGTGAGATAAGTTGCCGTATTGTGCCAGCAGCAGCCCTGTTCAGCTTGTGTTTACCCTGTCTTTTGATTGCACAGAGAGGCCACCTTGCATAATTGGGCTACCATCTAGTTTGTACAAACACACTTGATGATATTTTTATAACAGGGAACTTACCTGATGAGCCCTCCCTTAGCTCACAGCCTCAGCTAACTGGCTATTATACTTCGGGAGCTGTGTGGTGTTTAGATGGGCCTGGAGGGTCTGTGTAGCCACACTTATGTGACTGGTTGCTGGTCTTTCTGACAAGGCCTCCTCTCCAAGGAGTCCAGCTCAGATGTCCTCACAGGACAGCACCAAGTTCTAAGATGGTGATAGTGGACATTGCTGCCTCTCTGGATGTCTCATACCTAAGTCCCCAGACATGATTTATGCACAGATTCTGTGGGTGGGAAATAGGCTCCAGCTCCTGTTAGGAGGATCAAAGATTCATGGCCAATGGAGAGGAGAACCTTCTAGCTCAGCAATCTGTTTGGGGAATTATCTGACTGACTGTGGGGGATGGGGAGTCATGTTGGAATTCCTTCGATGTAGAAAAGGTTTTTTGAAGATGCTGGAAGAGACAAAGGAGAGGCACATTCCCTGCAGTCAGCCTGCCCCTGAGGTGGCCTGAGGCTGCTCACCCGGTCTCATTCCCAAGCTCCTCCCAGGCTACCATTGACCTGTGAATTCTATCCTGTTCCTCGCTCCATGCGTGGGTGGGTGCACATCCAGGGGAGGGACCGTGTCTAGCTTTGTGGCCAATGCTACACTGAATCGCATGGATAGAGTGAGAGAGACCTTCTAAGGTAATGCTTAGAAGACACACAGATTAGAACACACACAGATTACCAATGTTTAGAAATGCAAATCACTTTGGATATCTGTTCTTGAAGTCTGACCAGTACCTGAACCAATGGCCAATCTTGGTTCAATGATTTTTTTTCCCCTCCCAAAAGAATATACAGGTTAAACCAAAAGAGGACAGACACCAGAGGGCAGGGGTGGCAAGTGCTTTACTGAGGGCCAAGGCTGAGCACTGACTCAAGTTTATACATGCTTAGTTAATGAGATGGGGAAATCATGGCTCAGAAAGTTTCAGCAACTTGACCAAGATCACACAACTACTAACAAAGGCAAAACGATTTCTGTGCCTACTGGAGTTTTAGTTTAGACATAAAACTTTAGAGTTTGCTAAAGATTTTTCCAAAGAGGTGGAGACCTGCAGTGGTGCTTGCTATTCAAGATCTCAAGCTCGGCTTACACCTTTAACCCCTCAAATTCCTTAATGGCGCTTGATGTCTACTAGCAGGGTGGAGAGAGTCAGTTTTCTCTGGGAGTAAGTTGCCTATGCAGATGGCCCCGTCTACGTGCATTGGGCAGCACTAATTGGCCTCAGTGGGTTATAAAAAAGGAAACAGCAGCAGCAGCAGCAGCAGCAGCAGCAGCAGCAGCAGCAGCAACAACAACAATACTCCCGACATGCCATGCAGAAGAAGATGTGTTGGGTAGGAGTTAGAATAGGAGAGATTGAGGTGGATATGATCAAAACATCAAAATACATTGCCTACGTATTTGGAATTTTCAAAGAATACTAAAAAATGAGTTCCTATTCCTGGGCCAGAATAAACTTGGACTTCTAAGGCCCGACTGTGTTACACGGAAACTCTGATCTTAGTTCCCTAGATCCTCAATTTCCTCATCTGTAGAAAAAGATAGTTAACTATTGATAAGGTTACTGAGTCCTTAGTGTGGTACTCGTAGCTGGTAACTCAGAACAGTGCCAATTGTTATTGTTAATAAAGATTGTTAGCAATTTGTTTTTATTGGAGAGTATGTTTTCTGCTCTGTGTAGAGAGTTTAGTCAAACTGAAAAAAAAATGCCACAGCTTTTCAGAGTAATTGTGAGTGTTGAGGATGGTACAGTTGATGGAATTATTGCATAGACAAGCTAATTTGGTTACTAGGTACTGAGATTCTTGTTGGAATGAATTGTGGGAAAGAGTTGAAAGTACCACATTGGCTGTTAAATGATATGTTTAGTAGCTTTGTGATAATGGCTGAATTGGATTAATTATGGGGTTCTTCAGTGGATTGTTTAGACATGAACCTACAGATAATGTTTTTCAGTTAAATCCACATGTGCAATGAACGGTTTGAATTTCAAGTCTACCTGGAGGGATGGAATGGGCCACTACTGAATAAGCACTCACGGAAGGGACATCCTTACTATTACAAAGAGCAGAGTGCAGGGCTGGGCACCGCTGATTGATGTTAATTTCTGTGTCTATAAAATTCTACATAATATGATTATATTCCAATGTCCTTTTGATGCTTACTGGTTTCCGTGCACTGTGATAAGTACTTTAGCCTGTATTTTCCTATTTATTCCTTATATTTAACCTATGTGGGAGCACATGTTTAGTTTGCCCATGCCTACATGTGGAGAAACTGAGACTCGGAGAAGCTAAGAAACTTCTATCTACAGAGCTTGAGAAGTGATAGTTGGAGATGGATCCTCTCTCTCAGCCTAACCAAAACCTGCACATGAAAGTCTTTGTTACCAGATTCCTATGGGTGGAATAATAGGACAGAGTGCTTAGTATGTGCCAGACATAGTTTAATGCTTTTGCTTAAGAGACTTGTTGTTTTAAAGAGAGATGGCCAGGAAGTAGCTGTGCTGGTCATTGTATGTCAGCTTGGCACAAACCAGGGTCTCCTGGGAGGAGGGACTTCAGTTGCAGAGTTGCCTTCATCAGATTGGCCTGTGGGCATGCCTCTGAGAACATTTTCTTGACTGATGGTTGATATTCAAGGGCCATGTCCACTAGGGGTGGTATCAACCCAGGCTGGATGTCCTGTGTTGTATATGAAAGCAGATTGAACAAGTCATGCTGAGCAAGCCAGGAAACAGCATTCCTTCACGGGCTCTGCTTCAGTTCCTGCCTCCAGATTCCTGTCCCAAGCTCTGTCACAGATGGACTGTGACCTGGGAGTTGTAAGATGAAACAAACCCTTTCTTCCCGGAGTTGATTTTTGTCTGTGTTTTATCACAGCCACAGAGATCAAACTCACACACCAGGCTTTGCTGTTGGATATTGATGAGGACAAATGTAGCCTGGTTACTGCTGGCACCCACCACAGACTAGAGGGGAACTGGCCTTATGCTGAAGGCAATGCTCTAAGTGACAGAGTAGAGGGACAGGCAATTCCTGGGAGAACATGGGTTGACCCAGAGCCTTACATGGCTTCTGGACTTTGCCTAGTGCAGTTGATTTCCTCATTGATCACAGTTAGTTGTGTTTTATTAACCAAACACTATTTGGTTTAGGATAGCTGTTGTCAGTTAGAGCCTGGATTTTTTTCAGGCTCTTTTTTTTTTTTTTCTTTTTGTACAAGTGGTCCAGCAAACAGATCTCAATAGAAATCCCCGAAGGCCATTGCAAGAAAATTGTGCTTTTCTGATAAGGGCTGTACTTCATCTTCCTTCCGGGTGCCTGGGATGCTGGTGACTGCAACTGGGCTAATGTACCAATGACATGAGGGAAATCCAAGAGAACTACAAAGACCTGAGATCTAGGCTGCCTAGGGAATGCTAGGGAACTTTAATTCTAGTTACAAAGGAAAAGAAAACATGGGATTTGTTGAAGTCAGCACTCCAGTCTCTACCCTTTGCATATAAAGGCTTTTCCTAGCCCAGACATTGAAATCCTTTATCAATATGGACTTCTGTTGCTATTGTGTATCTGATGATGAACAATTTACCCCAGAATATAGTGTTGACAACTGTTTGGATAGGGCAGCCCAACTCTGCTCCAGCTTGCTTGGGATCTCAGATGAGAGGGCTCAAATGGATGGAGGCAGAGCTTAGCCAAGATGGCCTGATTCAGATAGTGGGCACTTTAGCAATGTTTCATTATGGCCTGTCTTCATCAGCACAAACATGGTCTCTTATGTGGTGGCTAGGGATCCAAGAGGGAAAAAACAGAAACTGCAGCTCCTTTTCACGGTTGTTTTTTTATAGACAGGGTTTCTCTGCGTAGCCCTAGCTGTCTTGGGCTCGCTTTGTAGAGCAGGCTGGCCTTGAGCTCACAAAGATCTGCTGGCCTCTGCCTCCTGAGTGCTGGGGTTAAAGGTGTGCATCACCATACCCAGGTCCTTTTCAGATTTGTTCCCAGAACTAGTACTGTGTCACCTTTACCTTAATCTGTTGGTCAGGGCTACCCAGGCTAAAAGGAATAGAGGTAGAGATGTCTTCTTTACAGAAGACACCAGTTGGCACACTGGGTAGGATTCGTGGACAACGCTCTTTCTTCAGTATAAAGGTTAATCTGAATTTACACCATATCTGCAACATGTTCAGTATTCAGACATGAGTATCATGCTGCTGTTGCGGTTCTACATTTTACTTGTTACTTGACACACTTGGAAATCTACCCTTTTGTCCTGGTATCTATCAGGATGTATGTGTCAAGGCTGTAGGAGATACAAAGACAGTCTCTGTAGACGCATGAGAGAGAGAGTGAGCAGGGGATGGGAAGAATTCCCTTTATATGGTGACCTAGCACATGCACAGAAGGGGCGCACGCATGTGCAGAGTGTGCACATGTGGCTTGGGGACCTGAATCCTGCCAGGAGGCAATGATGTGATTCCGATGACGTGTTTCCAGGGTGGCTTGGAAGTTGCCTGTTTTCCCACGGTCCTCAGGGCCCCTGGGGTGGCTGCATCACTGCCTGATTGCTAATAGTGTTTCTTTATAACTGGTAGAGAAGAAAGTCACACGGGAAGTAGGAGGATGCAGTGCATTAAGGGGTCAAGATGGGGGACAGCTAGTGAAAATAGCCTTTTTATGAGGAAGGTGTAAACTCATCTAAGATTGAGCATGTTGGAGTGCATTAATAAAGAGAGAAGCTGCTGGCTGGTATCTGGCCTGTCTTAGTTAGGATTTCTATTGCTGTGACCAGAGCAACTCTTACAGAAGAAAATATTTAGTTGGGGCTTGCTTACAATTCAAAGGCTTTACTTCATTATCATCATGGCATGAAGCAGGCAGACGTTGCGCTGGAGAAGGAGATGGGAGTTCTATGTCCTGTTTGGCAGGCAGCATGAAGAAAGACAGTGAGCCATTAGGCCTGGCTTGAGCTTCTGAAACCTCAAAGCCCAGCCCCAGTGACAAAGCCACACCTCCTCCAACAAAGCCACGCCTCCTAATAGTGCCAGCCCTATGAATCCATGGGGGCCATGTTTATTCAAACCACCACATGACTCCAGACATGGTCTCCATCTAAGAATTAAGGAGTGCTTATTGGTTACCAGTTGCCAGCCAGGTGAGGTATGGCTGAAGACATGTAATGCCTACATTCAGCCGGCTGCTTGGTGGCTGTGAGTGTGGCATCCCCTGTTGCCAGGCAGCATCTGCAGATATGAACATGTCGCGGAGCCTTCTGCTGCCTCTGGTCCTTTACAGGGTCAATGCGGACATGGGGTCTTCAGAACATGCTGTAGCATTATTTCCACTGTTGGATTTCCGATAGATGTAAAACAAACGAGTTCAAGAGAAGATAGTTATATAAATTTTAGTAGTCTTTACTGTTTGCAGTGAACAAGAGAACATTTTGAACATCAGCTCTATAACCAAACAAGAAACCCAAACTAAGCTAAGTCAGTGATTGGCATGGCTTTGTATTGAGGGAGAGGCCAAGTTCTAACCCTAGGGCCTAGCAAGGCCCCATAACTCCTAAAGGGACATTTCATGCTGAGACCAAGGGATGGTGGGAATCCTTTAAAATGGATTCTGAAAGCTGGGAATCATGTGGTGGTAAGAGGAAACGGTCTGGGATAGAGATGGGAAGGGCCCTGGAAGACGACCCTGTGTTTGCACTTTGGGTTCTGTAAAGCCACCCTGGAGTTCATATTTGTGTCCACTGACTATAAAAGTGTCTCCATTTTTACAGGAAGACCCCAGGCAGGAGATATTTTCTGCTTATTGCCTATAGCAGAAGGTAGGTTTTTGGCAATCTCTCTGAGTCGACTTGTTATTAATCAACCTAAAAAGAGACTTGTTTATTTATTGGCCAAGGAAGAGAGTCTATTTTTGGTATTAGTGCTTTCTTTCAAATTTAAGCCAGCTATTCTGGGCTGATCCACAACACTACTTTTACATTTATGGGCTTTATTGTTGTTTATTTACTTACTTTTGAGACACAGTCTTGCTATGTAGATCATGTTGGCCTTGACCTTGAGATCCTCTTGCCTATACCCACCGAGTACTGTGATTACAGTCATGTGCCTACCCATAACTCTCTCTCTCTCTGTTTTTTAAAATCAGTAGTTTTTGTAGCTTCCCCCACAAAGGGAGGAAGCAGGGAAGTGAATCTATGGACCCAGGGAGGTCTCAGCTGAGGTCCTCCTGGATGGAAGAATATGCTGGCCTGAGGGTGTGGGCAGATCCCTCAAGAGTCTGGAGATGTAGGCAGTGGTCTGTATTGCTCAGAAATATATCCCGCCAGAAGCCGAGCCCCAGGTATTTTTGCTAGCTGTGCATTTAATTAGCTTATTAACCAGAACTCAAAAGGGAGGAGATAGTGATGTTCAAGTCCTAAGGAGATACTGTCGGGTTCTGGGACACAGGGAAGTCTAGGGAAGGAGCGGAGAGAGAGAGAGAGAGAGAGAGAGAGAGAGAGAGAGAGAGAGAGAGAGAGAGAGAGAGAGAGAGAGAGAGTAGTTTGTGCCCATTGCTTTCCTTCATGAAGGTACACACCTCAATGAGTACCTCTTATGACCCTGAGAGACAGATTTGTTTCTAGAAACATAGTTTGGGTCCAGCGTTGCATCACTGCAGCACCAGGAGCAGTGTGGGCAGGGAAATAGGATCTGTTTTCTTCCAGAGAACCAGACCATCACACATGCATTCCTTTGACCCATTCAGTTTTTCCGGGCTCAGAAACCTTTTGCCAAAATTCAACTGCCTTAAATTTGGTGGTAAAGGTTTCTTTCTGTTATTTATAATTGTGTGTGTCTGTGTCTACTTGTGGGTATGCAGGTGTGGAGGCCTGAGGTGTGAGGTGCTCCAGGGACCTCTGGAGTCATAGGCAGTTGTAAGCCACTCAGTGTTGGTGCTGAGAACCGAACTTGGGTCCTGTGCAAGAACAGTATGACGTCATCACTGCTGAACCCTGTGCAGTCCCTAGTTTTGCTTTTAAATGTATAGCCCTCCAATAGCCATGCTCAGGAGATACAGATGCCCGGAAGAGAAGTGGAACATAGTGTCTTGCCTCAGGAAAGGATGCCATCTACCTGGAAAGAAATGCACACTATTCTTCTCACATTAGGGTGCGGCCAGATGAAGTTAGACACACATTACACAGAACATGTGCCTGCATTTTTGAAGAACCATCTTTGAAGAGCTCAGCACACAGTGGATCAGGGTCAGGCTCTTTTACAGCCAGTGCGCGCGTTGTTAGTCTCATGTCACAGGGAGCTACACGATCGAAAGTGAGCTGAGAGCAGGCCTTTGTGGGACTCTTCCAGAGACCACCAGGACAGTGTCAGATCAAAAGTTGCCTCAGTAGGAGCTGTTGAGAGGGCGACTCTTTTATTATTGGCAACACATTCTTGGACCTACTCAGTCCAGGACTGTGTATGAGTTTTCAATCGGTCAGTTCTCTACTATCTGAGGCAGGAATTCTCTGATGGGTGCAATTTGCCTTTGGATCGGTAAGTTGTCTTGACTTTTTGTCAGAACTCAGCCAAATATAGCAGTTCACATTTAGAATCCTAAGCACTTAGGAAGCTGAGGCAGGAGAATTGCTGTGAGTTGCAGGCCAGCTTGAGCTACAGGATGAAAAAAAAAAAGGAATTTCAGAATCCATTGTCTGATCATGGGCCTCACTTTTGTGAGTTCATTTCTATGCATTCTGGCTAGAAGACCATTACCTGAGTGGCTGACCAAGGGCTCATTAATTCAGACACCTTGACACTTCCCTGATGTTGAGTATGCTAATTGCAGGTACCCTA